>NC_053393.1:33471360-34671360 GCF_905171765.1 Bufo bufo
TGAGGAAAATAATTTTTAAACATGCCGGAAAAAGTTAAAGAAGCGTTACTCAACTCCACCAGTCCTTTGTCGCTGCAGTTCCACCACTGCTGCAGTTTCTGCTGCTTCCCACACCTCAAAAGGCTTACTCAGCCAATCACCAGTTGAGGCTTGTCACTGCTAAGGCCTGTGATTGGCTGCAGCTGGCATTTCCTCTGTGTTGAGATTGGCCAGGAAGTAGAGAGCAGCAGAGCCAGGCATTATTGGAATGGTACGGGATCAGTAGAGGTGAGTAATGCTTCTTTTTTTTAGTTTTAGCCCTTTATGACCCTATATAAAACCCCTTTAGAGTGACTTTCCACACAAAACCTAAAAATATAGCGATCATGTTTTTGAGAGTGACAGGCGGGAAGCCACGTTTGCAGTGAGTTTGCTTCTCAGATTTTGTAGAAAGACAAAAAATTCAAGTAACTGAAGACAAAGTGATGAGCATAGTGTCAGCTCCTATATCAAGACACATTATGAACACATGATCATGAGTGTGCAGGCACTGAGATCTGCAGTTTTTTGTCATAACTGGATGGATATTGCACACTTGGGTGTTGACGTCACATCCAGATATAGTCTGCAATGTCTTACGATTCCATTGTAGCACTGCCTTTATTATAGGCATATTTTTTTTCAATTATTGCATTCTCATTTTGGTCTAGAAATCATTTGGGAACCTGTCACCTGGATTTTAGGTATTGAGCTGAGGACATGGGTTACTAGATGGCCGCTAGCACATCCGCAATATCCATTCCCCATAGCTCTCTGTGCTTTTATTGTGTAAAAAAAAAAAAGATTTTATATATATGTAAATGAGGCTGCTAACGTTTCCGGAGCGCAGCCACGCCCACTGTGAAGGAGCCCAGCACCGCCCCGCGTCCTCCGAATCTCCTTTCTCCATGACGTCACAAAGCTAGAGCGCTGTAATCTCGCGATGCGCGAGCTAGCGCATGCGCAGTGTCGGCATAGTGTTCCTTCCCTGTGCTTTCATCAGACTCAGCGCATGCGCAGTTCGTTCCCTATCTCGCGCATCGCGAGATTACGGTGCTCTAGCTTTGTGACGTTGGGGAGCAAGGAGGAGATTCGGAGGATGCGGTGCTGGGCTACTTCACAGTGGGCGTGGCTGGGCTCAGAGTCCGAGAACGCTGGACTCCTCTCTCAAGCATGGAGGAGACAGGACTCATCTAAGGTTTATTTTTCATATCTATAAAATCTTTTTTTTTACACAATAAAAGCACACAGAGCTATGGGGACTGGATATTGCGGATGTGCTAGCGGCGATCTAGCAACCCATGTCCTCAGCTCTATACACAAAATCCCGGTGACGGGTTCCCTTTAAGCAGTTTTTGTGATACGGAGGTTAAGTTTCAGTCTATTTGCAGACTGTCGCTTTGTTTACTCCTGTAAAGTCCTGTCAGATGAGGGCTTATGAGAGGCCTTATCTCTGAGCTCCTGACCTCATAAACACTTATTTAAGCCATAATGTTATCAGTTTGGTAACCGTTTAGCTAGAATGAGTGTTTAGGAGGTCAGGAGATCAGAGATAAGAGCTCTACATGAGCCATCATCTGACAGGACTCAGAGTAAACAGAAAGTCTGCAAATAGACTGAAATGTAACCCTTGTACCCTAAAAACTGCTGGAAATTTGTTTAATAAAGAGCAATTGCTCATTTACACCAAAGGAGTAAAATGCAATCATAAAAAAAAACTGCCCTGAGTGCGTCCATAGCTTTTAACTGAAGGATGGATGTCGGTTATCTACAGTCAGTGAACGTGACTGATTATCTTTGTAGAGACAGGTTTTTTTTTGTTTGTTTTTAGCAGCAAAAGCCTCTACAAGTCGTTAAAATAGATGCAAAAGTGACAAGTGGCTCTTCTCACAATATTAAACCATTAAACAAATACATTAAACCATAAATCCTTCTTTGTTAAAGGGGGTTTTCCAGGGTCCAGGAACTCACCTAATCTAATCATATCTTGCCTGAAATTTCCAATATGCTTACCATCTCGAAGTTGCTTGGATCGACCGCTCCAGAACCCTGAGCCTCCGGAACTTCAGAAAATCCTATGTCCACCAACGTCACATCCTTTACTATGTTTCTGGTCTATGGACAGCCCTGGATGGGGAAGGTGCTGTGGTCAGGGCCAGAATTTGTCTATGTTAAATCCAACTCATCAGCGCATGCACCAGGGAGACGATTACCGTGGACCAGGCCAGAAACCTGATAAAGGACAAGACGTCAGTAAATGTAAGATTTTCTGAAGAGAAGCGTCCAGTGACCGGCTTCCAGAGAGGCCAGACCACCCAACTTGGAAACACGATATGATTAATTAAGGTGGGTTGTTAGGTCCCCCAGATAAACCTTTAAAATTACCATGCAATGTATTTCGGACTTGGAATAAGCCATTTCTCAGGTACGATAAAATATCATAAAGTGAAAAATGATGAGCTTATGGGTTACCGCCTAGAAACCTATAAAATCATCATATGCATCATAAAATAATTCAAGTGACTATAAAGTATTTTTTTCTATAACCATGTGACACACAGTGGATTGCTACTAAAAGCATATATATAAAAAAACAACAACAATGGGATCCAACTAGAGATGAGCAAATCGATTCAAACGAATCAAATGGTCTCATTAGTCGGCTTCTGTACGCTCGTCAGGGCCGGACATCCCTCCAAGCCCTGTCAGTCTCCAGCCTACGCTGCTGCCGAAGCTCAAATTTGGCTACACTTCTGGGTAGTGGCGCTTGCACAATAGCCGTTTCTGAAGCCGAATTTGAATTTCAGCTGCAGTGCCCAGGTCTGTCAAGCATACAGCAGGTGGACGTTTCTTCACCAGTGAGGACAACCCCCACCCCCAGTCTGGCTAATGAGACCAATTCATTCATTGATCTCTAGAACCAACCATTCTACCAGCTGGTGATGTGAAGTATTATTATTATTGCTGTTCATGCGTGTACAGACCAGCATCTCCACCCTGGTACAGCTGTAATATTACATAAAAGGCTTGTATTCAAATTGCAGGAATAGAAACTTTCAAAAATCCCTGCCAAAATGAGTGCATGGAAGTGTGTCACACAGTATAAGCATGTTCCTTCTAGTTCCTTTAAAACAGGGATGCCCTCCAGCTTTTGAAAAACTACATCTCCCAGCATGCCCGGACAGCCTACAGCAGGTTATGATGGGAGTCGTAGTTTTACAACAGCTGGAGGTCCGCAGGTTGGGCGTTCCTGCTTTAAAACAAGAGCTTTTTTTTTCCCCAAAGGAAGGAAAAAAGGGGTCTATACGGCTTATTTCACACAAGCGAGTTTTTCGCCTTGATGCGGTCCGTTTTTACAACGGACAGCACCTGGACTGAACCCAAACCCATTCATTTCAATGGGTATCTGCACGTGAGAATTGTTTTCACTGACCATCTGTCTGTTCAGGGGAAAAAAATCGCAGCATGTTCTAGCATCATCCGTTTTTCACACAGGACTGGTCCATTCAAACCAATGGGTAAGTGAAAGAAATCGGAAGCACACTGAAGAATTGTCTGTTTTTCACCGACGGTTGCTAGGAGATGGTGAGTGTTTTTCTTAACGTGCATAAAAAATGGATGTAAAACACATGCAATCTGACAAAAAATAACTGAATGCCGTTTCAGACAAAACTAAACTTGCATGAAAAACTATCAGTATTTCACTGAGCAGTCCTTGATACATTCTGTATCACTCGTTTGTGAACCCTTCACAATTTTTTATATTTCTGCATAAATTTGAAATAAATTAGACTTGCAAATTTATTTATGTGAGTGCTAAAAGTATGTGAACTTTTAGGATTAGTAGATAATTTGAAGGTGAAATTAGATTCAGGTGTTTGCAATCAATGGGATGACAATCAGGTATAGGGGGGGGCGACCTGTTTTATTTAAAGAACTGGGATCTATCAGTCTGATCTTCACAATACATGTTTGTAAAAGTGTATCATGGCAGGAACAAAGAAGATTTCCCAGGACCTCAGAAGAAGAGTTGTTGATGCTCATCTGGCTGGAAAATGTTACAAAACGATCTTTAAAGAGTTTGGACTCCACCAATCCAAAGTCAGACCAGCTTGTGTACAAATGGCGTTCAAGACCACTATTACCCTCCCCAGGAGTGGTCGACCAACAAAAATCAATATTAATGAGTCCACCATCAGGAGGACACTGACCAACAATGGTGTGCATGACAGGATTGTAAGGAGAAAGCCTCTGCCCTCCAAAATGAACATTGCTGCCCATCTTCTGTTTGCTAAAGATCAACTGGCCAAGGCAGAAGGCTACTGGAACAATGTTTTGTAGACAGATGAGCTGTTCTGTGCCAGAACTCCTGCCGCAAATGTGAAACTAATACTTGTCCTTACTCATGGCATTGGGGAGATGGGTCCCAGCTGTGTTTGCCCTGCTTGCCTTTACTACAGAGAACCTTTTCAGGACTCTCCCCTGTTAAGAACTGTATTGTTCGAAAGCAAGGGGCTGAGAAATTGTCCCAAGGGTCGTGGAAAACAAACATCAGGCAGGCCCTTGCGTCCAGGGTGGCAAAATCTGACATTGTAATTTAGGGTCCATTTTGAACTTTGTGCCGTCTCTAGCGGAATGATATTCACTAAATCATGTTCAGAGATCACAGTTTTTAATAAAGAATCCCAACTTATTACCACAAAGTCTCCATTGATATTGGTGTAAGTGTCTGGGCATGGTCATAAACCTCCTCATTATCTGTCTTGATCATCAAGCGCTTTACACCTCACTATTGAATATGAGGACAAGACATTTAGATCCACTAAAATATCAAGATAATGGGATCAGTTAATAATAATCATTCTAATCCTATTCATCTTGGAAATGAGAATGAAGTTAATGGCGTCTATTTATCTTACTTGACTTTCTACACACAGAATGAGAAGATCAATGTTGCAGATGAAGGTTTAAATTGGAAATTCAGACATCAACTTGTCTTCTAACTTTTCAGAGACTTTAGAGAACTTCAAACTCTTAAATCTGGAATATGATGAAAAAGTCTTAGTGCTACGTAGGCATTTTTTGTTAAAGGGGTTATCCGGAAAAATATATTGATGATCCATTATCAAGATACCCCGCCGATCAGCCGTTAGAAGAGGCCGGGCGCTCTGTGTGGGGCACAGCCTCTTCCTAAACCAGTGATGTCACCATACATTGGTCAGGTGGCCTAGTTGCAGCTTAGCCCCATCCAAGTCAATGAGGCTGGGCTGCAATTCCAAGCTGCTATATGATGTACGGCACTGTGCTTGGAAAGTTGCCGGGAGCCCAACAGAGCTCCGGTGAGCGCAGCGGCTCCCTGAAACAGCTGATTGGCAAGGGTGCTGGGACTCGTACACCCGACAAAGTGATAACCATGACCTATCCTGTGGATAGGTTATCATTATCTTTTCCAGGATAACCCCTTTAATGAGACATGGTATCAAAATCTCAGACGCCCATGTTCTTCATCGCGAGGGAAATAATTTCACATGTCAACTCCAAGGGGTCATTCAAGTTTGGAAAAACTAATTTCATCAACCCTTTTATGTAATTCAAAATTTATAGATGAGGGTCCTCTGTTCAGGATCCTCATCTTTTGGACAGAGTAAAGAAAATTTACAAATAAGAAAGGAAGATCTGTCCCATCCTGCATTATGCAGATGACTAATTGAATTGAATGGACACTGTGTAATGCTTAGTCTGCCCTGTGGGGGCACTGCGGGGAGACTGAACACTTGCTTTTAGGTTTGATGTTTGATTACTGTTTACAACTGATTAATGGAGGTCTCTGCAAAGGGAGAGTTTGTGATGAGCTTATTGTCAAGGGACCCTTCTAACAAATAGGGATTGTGTAAAGAGCTGTTTTTTTTAAGCTGAATAAGATGTGGCAGTACAAGAAGACCCTTATTTGTCAGCACTTCTCCAATCAGAATCTCGATGTGTGTTCTCTAAAATGCTAATTGGCCAATGATCACTGCCAATTCTGCTGGATGCTATCCAATACTTGTATAGTGTTTACCCATTACACGTTCTACAGTACTTTATAAAGTACTGTAGAACGTGTAATGGGTAAACGCTATACAAGTACATATACACTGGATATATTAATGTCTCAATAGAGTTTGCCGAAAAATTTCCTTATCACAAACACATGAAGACTATTCTATCTTTGGAAGCCTTAGCATTGAAGTGTTTGGCAGTACCGTGGAAGGCGCCTAGAAAACGCATGTGAATGAAGGAAGAACAGATTATCTCAACTCATCATGCCGCTAACCCATGGCATGAGAGAAGCCATCTTACTAACTGTATCCCTTTGTCATGGCAGCGCTCTGTGCCTGCCACCGTCCCGCTATCCAGGGCAAGCACAGGCCCAGCATAAGTCACCTTTATTGATGGCCAAGGCCTCTTCCTGGTTTCCTTAGGGCATGCACGTTTGGCTCCTGGCTCTTAAAGGGCCATTGTCCAATTACTTTAATCTCTGCCAGCCAATGGCTGGTCACCTTAGGGTATTTAATGCACCTTCCCCAAGGGGAAGTGCCTGAGCTTTAGGTTCCTAGTTGCCAGTGAAGGTGTACATTTCTGTTATTCTGTTTACCCTGTTGACCCTCTGCTGCCTGTTCTGACATCAGATTGTTTTACAGATACACATGAACTCTGCCTGCCTTGACCTTGGATTGTTTTACAGATATGCTCAAACTCTGCCTGCCCTAACTGCTGCCTGTTTTCTCAATTTTGCCTGATCACTTGGTGCTTTGCATCAGTGTCTCTGACTCTGTGTTGGCATCCAACTACTCTGTGACTATTCCAAGAGGCAGTCTGGTAGCTCCACTGCAGCGAAGACCAGATCCCTGTATAGTAACAAACTGTCTTAAATGTCTTCATTTGGCATCAATGTTATTCAGACATGGGGGCATCAAGCTGTGTGATGGATTTCTTTTAATACCACTGTCTACCAGTTAATACACCAGTTTCCCGAATGTGTTATGATTCCTTATTCTTTTCCTTCTTTACAGAAATCTTCAGAGTGCTATCCTAACAATGTCTTACTATGCTTAACATGGAGCCATGATCTCCAATCTACCGGTGACCATCTATAATCTTCACCCATTATGTCTTCACACTTCACTTTCAAGATGATCCAAAACTGCCAAGACTTGGTATTAAAATAGAGTTTAGTAGGAAGGAAGCCAAGTCATTATCAGCCAGACTCTAGAACCATCGACTTCATAGACAGTGGCATTGTTTGGAAAATGACACCTAAAGTTTTGGAACCTTGAAATGACAGATGTAATAAACGTCATTTGCATGTTCTGTGGTCATTTGTGGTCTGTACTGTATTGGCGGGTCATATGGTGCTGAGGTACTATCTCCTACATGACTTAGAGTATCTTTTTTCCCTCCTAGGAAATGAAATTTACAAAGTTATTCATATGGAGGAGATTCAACTGCATAGGTGGCTTTAGAGTACAGTCAACTGACTTTCACAATGGAGATTAATTGACCCCTCTATTATTTTTGACTACACGTGTGATCCTTGTATACTGGAACGTACCGAGTCTTGGATGATAGAGATGAGATTTGAATTGCAATATCTTCAACATTTGTTAGTACAGGAAAAAAAATCGTGACTGCAAAAAATACCTTCAAAGATCCATTCAGAGGGCTGAAACGATGTGTTCGTAAGGAGACTGCATCCATTTTCTTCATAATTTTCCTTGGTCAAGTAGTCCCAGAGTCAGGGATCACATGAGATGTTCCTGGTTTACAAAGGACTTCTGGTCGAAACCCTGTAGAGTTAGTATTAATGTTAGGCTACCATATCATTGGTTCAACTTCTAACCAGGGTACATTTGGTGCAGTGCTACACCGTGCAGAAGGAACTGTTAGAAGTGTGTGTGGCACATGCTTGGAGGATCTGTGTCTACAGTCGTGGCCAAAAGTTTTGAGAATGACACAAATATTAGTTTTCACAAAGTTTGCTGCTAAACTGCTTTTAGATCTTTGTTTCAGTTGTTTCTGTGATGTAGTGAAATATAATTACACGCACTTCATACGTTTCAAAGGCTTTTATCGACAATTACATGACATTTATGCAAAGAGTCAGTATTTGCAGTGTTGGCCCTTCTTTTTCAGGACCTCTGCATTTCGACTGGGCATGCTCTCAATCAACTTCTGGGCCAATTCCTGACTGATAGCAACCCATTCTTTCATAATCACTTCTTGGAGTTTGTCAGAATTTAGTGGGTTTTTGTTTGTCCACCCGCCTCTTGAGGATTGACCACAAGTTCTCAATGGGATTAAGATCTGGGGAGTTTCCAGGCCATGGACCCAAAATGTCAACGTTTTGGTCCCCGAGCCACTTAATTATCACTTTTGCCTTATGGCACGGTGCTCCATCGTGCTGCAAAATGCATTGTTCTTCACCAAACTATTGTTGGAAGAAGTTGCTGTTGGAGGGTGTTTTGGTACCATTCTTTATTCATGGCTGTGTTTTTGGGCACTCCCTTGGATGAGAAGCAACCCCACACATGAATGGTCTCAGGATGCTTTACTGTTGGCATGACACAGGACTGATGGTAGCGCTCACCTTTTCTTCTCCGGACAAGCCTTTTTCCAGATGCCCCAAACAATCGGAAAGAGGCTTCATCGGAGAATATGACTTTGGCCCAGTCCTCAGCAGTCCATTCACCATACTTTCTGCAGAAGATCAATTTGTCCCTGATGTTTTTTTTTGGAGAGAAGTGGCTTCTTTGCTGCCCTTCTTGACACCAGGCCATCTTCCAAAAGTCTTTGCCTCACTGTGCGTGCAGATGCGCTCACACCTGCCTGCTGCCATTCCTGAGCAAGCTCTGCACTGGTGGCACTCCGATCCCGCAGCTGAATCCTCTTTAGGAGACGATCCTGGCGCTTGCTGGACTTTCTTGGACACCCTAAAGCCTTCTTAACAAGAATTGAACCTCTTTCCTTGAAGTTCTTGATGATCCTATAAATTGTTGATTGAGGTGCAATCTTAGTAGCCACAATATCCTTGCCTGTGAAGCCATTTTTATGCAACGCAATGATGGCTGCACGCGTTTCTTTGCAGGTCACCATGGTTAACAATGGAAGAACAATGATTTCAAGCATCACCGTTCTTTTAACATGTCAAGTCTGCCATTTTAACCCAATCAGCCTGAAATAATGATCTCCAGCCTTGTGCTCGTCAACATTCTCACCTGAGTTTACAAGACGATTACTGAAATGATCTCAGCAGGTCCTTTAATGACAGCAATGAAATGCAGTGGAATTTTTTTTTTGGGATTAAGTTAATTTTCATGGCAAAGAAGGACTATGCAATTCATCTGATCACTCTTCATAACATTCTGGAGTATATGCAAATTGCTATTATAAAAACTTAAGCAGCAACTTTTCCAATATTTATGTAATTCTCAAAACTTTTGGCCACGACTGTACATTTCCAGGATCACCACATCCATCATAGCATGTGTTCCTTGCTAGCAGGAGTTTCCTCGTCGTAAAATGGTTGAATACCCACTACATTAAAATTTGGTGCCATGTTCCTCTGGATGGTGTAGGATTACTGCTTGGTTAGCTGTATTCCTTAGGATCCAGGCTTGGGTCCTCAAAGATATTACAACATTAAAGATTTTGTCTCATGAAGACAACCCCTCTCCATACCCCTTATTAAATCATATGGACTTCATAGAAAGGGGCTCCTTGCTTGGGACCTCAATAGGAGCCAGAAAGGAGTATCACTGGATAAAAGCAGCTTCCTTTTTGGGGGACTCGACCTGTCCTTCTACTTGGATGGCCATTCATCTGAATGGCCATCATACAATGCTGCCTTTCCCCTGCAGTGAGTGCAGCAAAGGAAATGTCTGGCTGGCCATGATTTTCCCTGGCAAGTGTAATGTACCTCTTGTTAGGGGTGCTGGGAGCGAGACCCAAAGTGATCAGCCTGCTTTTACATGGGATTATAAAAATTCGTAGAAACAGGCATTCTTGTCTATGGACCATGTCTAGTATTCACTTGAATGAAGCCGTGCCAAACACGGACATGGACAGGAGTGGCTCTGATTCTTGATACGATTTAAATGACAAAAATACGTGGTTTCAAAAGGCAGGAAATGCTCAACCCCAAATGCAGTTGTGCGTTTATGTAAGCTATAGACCACAAGCGCAGTATCTGCTCCCCCGAGCATAAATGCACAACTGCATTTGGGGGTTGAGCATTTCTTGCCTTTTGAGACCACGTATTCTTGTCATTTAAATTGTATATTTATATGTGGAGGTGTATAAACACCAATCAAAATGCGCCTTGATTACCATCCATAGGTGCACCTGTGAGGCCTGCAACATATCAGCCAGCCATGGGTGGGACTCTAAGCCTCCTCCCATTGTATGTGTGGTTAGTCACACTGGAGGGAACTGGGAGCTGTTTGCTGTGAGTCGGACCTTACTCTGCTGTAATTTGCCCACTGGCTCCTGGTACTACCCATACGGTACAAGTAGGTTTAGCGTTGGGTCCCATGCCACTTGAGAAACCTTGACGTTGTGCGCGGGCTCAGGTATGTCCTTAATATACTGACAGTTTGAGAGTTTAGTCAGATGTTACTGTTTGCATCCACCACAGTAGTGCACCTATTCTTGTAACTATTTATTCTGATTCTTGATGGCAATATCCATTTTTTTCTAATCTTCTTTAATGCACATTACACCCAATAATAAGAACCCCTTTACTTCCATAAATTTAAAGCTTCCTTTAACCAACATGATTTCTGGTAATGAGACAATGCGGTATTAAGTGCACACAAAGACTTTTCGCAAGGGAACAATCTTTAGAAAATTGAATTATCAAAAAAAAAATGCAAGCATTACAGCGACGTCCCCTCCATCTGAGAATAATGAAATCTTTTTTTCTAGATGTCTTCTAATTACATTACTTTTCTGTTTAATCTCATTGAAATTCGTAATGGTCGCTTAGCTGGGTGGCAATTTACTGTACAGTCTGCAGGAATGGCAGCGCTGGAGACCTAATGAGAGCCAGTCAAGCCACAAATTACTGCAGCTAATCGTGACTGTGATCTACGAGACTCAAGGCTTTTGTCTTTGATGGTGATATGTATCCCAGAGGAGGGGGACATAATAGATGAGCCCTGAAGGAAGAGCACATCAGCCCATCTACTCTGCCATCTATAGTACAATGCTCAGTCTAGTGCAATTCATGTGCACACGAAATTTGTTTTCTCCTTTTTATTCGAGGGGCCATTCCTTAAAGGGAATCTGTCAGCAGTTTTGTCCATGCTAAACTGCTGCCAGTAGTACGTAGGGGCTGGGGAGAGCAGTGCAAACCAATACATGGGACCTTTATGAAATCAGATACCGTGTGTCAGTTTTGTGGAGTAAAAAAGTTGTCATCGCAACTGTGACATTTCCATATTAACTGAAATATTTTTGTGATATTTCGTGATCCTCGCTACTTTTCACAGTGGTCTATGTTCAAGAGCTTAGACCAGGATTATGGCTCATTTACTATGTGCGACTTTTGCAAAAGTCGCAAAAAAAATGTTGCAAACCACGCCAGGCCAACCCCCTAGTCTACTTTTACACCTAAAGGTGTAAGCCACATTGCACTCACTCCACATATATTATTAAGGTGCAAAAGTTCATAAATTTGGTGCGGGCACAGAAAAGAAAGCCAGTCTTAAAACGGTCATAAAAAAAACCTTAAATGATAAACAACCCACATAGTGTAGTGTGAATATGAACTTTAGTGCTGCTATTGCTAGTAACCAGTGCTCTCTGCAATGAGATGCTTCACAGCCCACCCCTCTGCTCTGAGAGACCGCTGTCGCAGTCAAACAGGAGACCTGTAAAGCTGTCAGTAATAGCTATCGGGAGGGGCTGTGATGCAGCTCAATGCAGAGGTCACTTCACAGTGAAGCTCTGCCCTGGGATCTTGAAAGAGCAGAAACTAGCAGAATAAAAATTGATATTCACACTGCTCCTAAAAAGGGCATCTGTCAGCAGATTTGTACCTATGACACTGGCTGAACCTGTTGCATGTACCCTTGGTAGCTGAAGGCATCTGTGTTGGTCCCATGTTCCTATATGCCCACATTGCTGAGAAATATGATGTTTTAATATATGAAAATGAGCCTCTCGGAGCAATGGGGGCGTTGCCGTTACTCCTTGAGGCTCTTCTCTCTCTGGAACTGCTGAGCCCTCTGCACTTTGACAGGATGAGGCAGTAAATGCGTTATCACACTTGGTCCTGTCAATCAGAGTGCAGAGGGGCGGCAGAGCCTCTAGGTGTAATGGTAACGCCCCCGTTGCTCCTAGATGCTCATTTGCATATATTAAAACCTCATATTTCTCAGCAATGCGGGCACATAGGAACATGGGACCAACACAGATGCCTTCAGCTGCCAAGCGCACATGTAACAGGTCAGCCCGTGTCATAGGTACAAAACTGCTGACAGATGCCCTTTAACCACCCCCGGACCGCCTAACGCAGGATCGCGTTCCGGAGGTGGCAGCCCTGCGCAGAGTCACGCATATATGCGTCATCTCGCGATGGCCGAGATTTCCTGTGAACGCGCGCACACAGGCGCGCGCGCTCACAGGAACGGAAGGTAAGAGAGTTGATCTCCAGCCTGCCAGCGGCGATTGTTCGCTGGCAGGCTGGAGATGTGTTTTTTTTAACCCCTAACAGGTATATTAGACGCTGTTTTGATAACAGCGTCTAATATACCTGCTACCTGGTCCTCTGGTGGTCCCATTTGTTTGGATCGACCACCAGAGGACACAGGTAGCTCAGTAAAGTCCCACCAAGCACCACTACACTACACTACCCCCCCCCCCCCGTCACTTATTAACCCCTTATTAGCCCCTGATCACCCCTGATCACCCCATATAGACTCCCTGATCACCCCCCTGTCATTGATTACCCCCCTGTCATTGATCACCCCCCTGTAAAGCTCCATTCAGATGTCCGCATGATTTTTACGGATCCACTGATAGATGGATCGGATCCGCAAAATGCATCCGGACGTCTGAATGAAGCCTTACAGGGGCGTGATCAATGACTGTGGTTATCACCCCATATAGACTCCCTGATCACCCCCCCTGTCATTGATTACACCCCTGTCATTGATCAACCCCCTGTAAAGCTCCATTCAGACGTCCGCATGATTTTTACGGATCCACTGATAGATGGATCGGATCCGCAAAACGCATCCGGACGTCTGAATGAAGCCTTACAGGGGCATGATCAATGACTGTGGTGATCACCCCATATAGACTCCCTGATCACCCCCCTGTAAAGCTCCATTCAGATGTCCGCATGATTTTTACGGATGCACTGATAGATGGATCCGATCCGCAAAACGCATCCGGACGTCTGAATGAAGCCTTACAGGGGCATGATCAATGACTGTGGTGATCACCCCATATAGACTCCCTGATCACCCCCCTGTAAAGCTCCATTCAGATGTCCGCATGATTTTTACGGATGCACTGATAGATGGATCCGATCCGCAAAACGCATCCGGACGTCTGAATGAAGCCTTACAGGGGCGTGATCAATGACTGTGGTGATCACCCCCCCTGTCATTGATTACCCCCCTGTAAAGCTCCATTCAGATGTCCGCATGATTTTTACGGATGCACTGATAGATGGATCGGATCCGCAAAACGCATCCGGACGTCTGAATGAAGCCTTACAGGGGCATGATCAATGACTGTGGTGATCACCCCATATAGACTCCCTGATCACCCCCCTGTCATTGATTACCCCCCTGTAAAGCTCCATTCAGATGTCTGCATGATTTTTACGGATGCACTGATAGATGGATCGGATCCGCAAAACGCATCCGGACGTCTGAATGAAGCCTTACAGGGGCGTGATCAATGACTGTGGTGATCACCCCATATAGACTCCCTGATCACCCCCCTGTCATTGATTACCCCCCTGTCATTGATTACCCCCCTGTAAAGCTCCATTCAGACGTCCGCATGATTTTTACGGATCCACTGATAGATGGATCGGATCCGCAAAACGCATCCGGACGTCTGAATGAAGCCTTACAGGGGCGTGATCAATGACTGTGGTGATCACCCCATATAGACTCCCTGATCACCCCCCTGTCATTGATCACCCCCCCTGTCATTGATCACCCCCCCTGTCATTGATCACCCCCCTGTCATTGATCACCCCCCTGTAAGGCTCCATTCAGACATTTTTTTGGCCCAAGTTAGCGGAATTATTTTTTTTTTTTCTTACAAAGTCTCATATTCCACTAACTTGTGTCAAAAAATAAAATCTCACATGAACTCACCATACCCCTCACGGAAACCAAATGCGTAAAAATTTTTAGACATTTATATTCCAGACTTCTTCTCACGCTTTAGGGCCCCTAGAATGCCAGGGCAGTATAAATACCCCACATGTGACCCCATTTCGGAAAGAAGACACCCCCAGGTATTCCGTGAGGGGCATATTGAGTCCATGAAAGATTGAAATTTTTGTCCCAAGTTAGCGGAACGGGAGACTTTGTGAGAAAAAAATTAAAAATATCAATTTCCGCTAACTTGTGCCAAAAAAAAAAAAAATTTCTATGAACTCGCCATGCCCCTCATTGAATACCTTGGGGTGTCTTCTTTCCAAAATGGGGTCACATGTGGGGTATTTATACTGCCCTGGCATTCTAGGGGCCCCAAAGCGTGAGAAGAAGTCTGGTATCCAAATATCTAAAAATGCCCTCCTAAAAGGAATTTGGGCACCTTTGCGCATCTAGGCTGCAAAAAAGTGTCACACATCTGGTATCGTCGTACTCAGGAGAAGTTGGGGAATGTGTTTTGGGGTGTCATTTTACATATACCCATGCTGGGTGAGATAAATATCTTGGTCAAATGCCAACTTTGTATAAAAAAATGGGAAAAGTTGTCTTTTGCCAAGATATTTCTCTCACCCAGCAAGGGTATATGTAAAATGACACCCCAAAACACATTCCCCAACTTCTCCTGAATACGGCGATACCACATGTGTGACACTTTTTTGCAGCCTAGGTGGGCAAAGGGGCCCATATTCCAAAGAGCACCTTTAGGATTTCACAGGTCATTTACCTACTTACCACACATTAGGGCCCCTGGAAAATGCCAGGGCAGTATAACTACCCCACAAGTGACCCCATTTTGGAAAGAAGACACCCCAAGGTATTCCGTGAGGGGCATGGCGAGTTCCTAGAATTTTTTATTTTTTGTCACAAGTTAGTGGAAAATGCTGATTTTTTTTTTTTTTTTTTTTTTTCATACAAAGTCTCATATTCCACTAACTTGTGACAAAAAATAAAAACTTCCATGAACTCACTATGCCCATCAGCAAATACCTTGGGGTCTCTTCTTTCCAAAATGGGGTCACTTGTGGGGTAGTTATACTGCCCTGGCATTCTAGGGGCCCAAATGTGTGGTAAGGAGTTTGAAATCAAATTCTGTAAAAAATGACCTGTGAAATCCGAAAGGTGCTCTTTGGAATATGGGCCCCTTTGCCCACCTAGGCTGCAAAAAAGTGTCACACATCTGGTATTGCCGTACTCAGGAGAAGGTGGGGAATGTGTTTTGTGGTGTCATTTTACATATACCCATGCTGGGTGAGAGAAATATCTTGGCAAAAGACAACTTTTCCCATTTTTTTATACAAAGTTGGCATTTGACCAAGATATTTATCTCACCCAGCATGGGTATATGTAAAAAGACACCCCAAAACACATTCCCCACCTTCTCCTGAGTACGGAGATACCAGATGTGTGACACTTTTTTGCAGCCTAGGTGGGCAAAGGGGCCCATATTCCAAAGAGCACCTTTCGGATTTCACAGGTCATTTTTTACAGAATTTGATTTCAAACTCCTTACCACACATTTGGGCCCCTAGAATGCCAGGGCAGTATAACTACCCCACAAGTGACCCCATTTTGGAAAGAAGAGACCCCAAGGTATTCGCTGATGGGCATAGTGAGTTCATAGAACTTTTTATTTTTTGTCACAAGTTAGTGGAATATGAGACTTTGTAAGAAAAAAAAAAAAAAAAAAAAATCATCATTTTCCACTAACTTGTGACAAAAAATAAAAAGTTCTATGAACTCACTATGCCCATCAGCGAATACCTTAGGGTGTGTACTTTCCGAAATGGGGTCATTTGTGGGGTGTTTGTACTGTCTGGGCATTGTAGAACCTCAGGAAACATGACAGGTGCTCAGAAAGTCAGAGCTGCTTCAAAAAGCGGAAATTTACATTTTTGTACCATAGTTTGTAAACGCTATAACTTTTACCCAAACCATTTTTTTTTTACCCAAACATTTTTTTTTTATCAAAGACATGTAGAACAATAAATTTAGAGCAAAATTTATATATGGATGTAGTTTTTTTTGCAAAATTTGACAACTGAAAGTGAAAAATGTCATTTTTTTGCAAAAGAATCGTTAAATTTCGATTAATAACAAAAAAAGTAAAAATGTCAGCAGCAAAGAAATACCACCAAATGAAAGCTCTATTAGTGAGAAGAAAAGGAGGTAAAATTCATTTGGGTGGTAAGTTGCATGACCGAGCAATAAACGGTGAAAGTAGTGTAGGTCAGAAGTGTAAAAAGTGGCCTGGTCTTTCAGGGTGTTTAAGCACTGGGGGCTGAAGTGGTTAAATTGGTTTTCCAACTAGATATTTGCTCGGTGGAATGCTCACCTCTTGGGAGAAGAACTAAGTGGAGAGGTTTTTACTTTTGTTCCTCACATTTGGATTAAAATGTATTTTCGTAGCTGAAATTCTGAAAATACATGCATTAGAGAATTATTTTATATAAACTGCCATATACTCCTCTCCCCACACACACACACGTCCAGGTCAGCTCCCGGTCTAAGTGTATATTATGCCTGCACGTAATATTTCTCTGCCGGCAGAAGACCTCAGCTCTTACTACTGTCTCCATTAACGAAGATTTATTTTTATGGTTCCGTAGTAAAGACGCAGCCATTATTGATCGTCCCTCTCTATACATTATTACTGTGACACAAGGTCAATTAGGGAAAGAATATTCACTAATAAAATTAAGTCTGTAAATTAACCCCTTCAAGGTCCAAGCAAATTTTATGGGGTGACATTTTATTCTTACCCGCCCTGCTTTTTTTTTTTTTTTTTTTCTCCTCCCCCCCCCCCCCCCGTACAATGGCTTGGTGTTTGTCAAGTTGTACTTTTGGATGGAATAATTTACCAGATTATATAATTTACTGAGAAAAAAGTTTTGTGGTGACGGAAAATAAAACACTATCACTTTTTTATTTTTTTATTTTTATTTAGTGTTAATGATACAGTAAAATGATAGGTTAACTCTACTTTGTGTCGGTTTGATTACGATATCAAATGTATGTCGTTTTCATGTTTTACTATGTTTTTGTTTTGTTTTTTGCATCATCAGCTTTAGGCCTCATGCACACGACCGTTTTTGTGTTCCGTTCCGCAAAATGGGGTTCCCTTTTTCCGTGATCCGTTTCCGTTTTTGTTTCCGTGAGTCTTCCTTGATTTTTGGAGGATCACCAGACATGAAGGAAAGTAAAAAAAAGTCTAAGTCAAGTTTGCCATGCAAATGATAGAAAAAAAACGGACGCGGATGACAATCTTGTGTGCCTCCGCGTTTTTTCACAGTCCCATTGACTTGAATGGGTCCGCGAACCGTTTTCCTTGAAAAAAATAGGACAGGTTATATTTTTTCGACGGACTGGAACCACGGATCACGGACGCGGATGACAAATGGTGCATTAGCCGAGTTTTCAACGGACCCATTGAAAGTCAATGGGTCTGCAGAAAATCACGAACAACGGACACGGAATAAAACAATGGTCGTGTGCATGAGGCCTTCGTTTCTTTTGATTTAATTTGGTGTACATGTGACTTTTGGATAATTTCTTTGTATATTTTTTTAATTCTGGCATTAAGTATTATTTTTTTTCCTTACAGTGTTCCCTCTGCTTAATTAATAACATGATATTTTAATATTTCAGTCATTAAGCAATACAAATTTAATATTTTTTTTAAATTGGAAAAGTTTTTGAATATTTTTAATTATCTTTTTTTTAATAGCTTTTAAAACTACATTTCGCTGTTTGTTTTTTGTTTTGTTTTTATATGCTCCCCTTAGGGGGCTTGATTGTGCGATCATTCAATCCCTTACCAGCATTCTATATATATATATTTTTTTTTAACCCACACAATTTTAAATATGACATAGTATTCCTGTCCTCATTAACTCTCTTGACTAGGACTAATCTGCACGTAGATTTACAGCAGCTGTTAATTTAAATATGCTGCAGATATCTGGGGGTCAGCTGCCAAAAAAAATCCACTGTGTGCACATGGAGACCGAGTGCCATGAGGGCCAGGGATAAGCACAGAAGTGCTAGATTAGATCTAGCTTTACCATGTTGCCATATTAGATACAGTTATACTAATGTAGTTTAAATTTTTTTGGACACTTTCACTGAATTGATGGGGTTTGTTACTCAGATTTAAGTTTGTCCTCTTTATATGTCTCTAGGGCTACACAGCGGAGTAAGTCTCCTTGACCATGACCCGATACACAACTAGCACTAATACCATAGACTGTCGTAGTATACTATTGCAGTGTATGCGATTCTCCACAATGCTTGTTACACCCTGCCTAGGACAGGGCTTAAAGGGGTTATCCCATCTTAGACAATGGGGGCATATCGCTAGGGGCCGGGGAGAGTTGTGGCTGGAGGACCCCGGGTTTTCCGAGGTCTGTCCACCACCAGTCGCAGCTCCCCGCCTCTTCCATTGAAGTGAATGGGAGCGGGACCACGCATGCGCAGCCACCGCTCCCATTAATTTCTATGGGGCCGACTGAAATAGCCAAGCCAGCGCTCGGCTATTTTCGGTGGCTCCATAGAAATTAATGGAGGGCGCATGCGCAGTGCGCCCTCCTCAACTTTCTCCGCTCCGTTCTCCTTGTAGGTGCGGGTCCCAGAGTTGGGACCCGCACCTATCAGACAATGGGGGCATATCCTGGTGATATGCCCCCATTGTCTAAGATGGAATAACCCCTTTAACCCTTTCATGACAAGGGTCATTGATGCCCCAGTGTCCAGGTCAAAATTTACAAATCTGACATGCGTCACTTTATGTGGTAATAGCTTTGGAACACTTTTACTTATCCAAGCCATTCTGAGATTGTTTTCTCGTGACACATTGTACTTCATGATAGTCATAAATTTGAGTCAATATATTTCACCTTTTATTTATGAAAAAATCCAAAATTTACCCAAAATTTTGAAAAATTCACAATTTTCCAAATTTCTATTTCTCTGCTTCTAAAACAGAAAGTGATACCTAATAAAATATTTATTACTTAACATTCCCCATATGTATACTTTATGTTGGCATCATTTTGGAAATATCATTTTCGTTAGAAGTTTAGAAGCAATTCTTAAAATTTTTAAGAAAATTTCCAAAACCCACTTTTTAAGGACCAGTTCAGGTCTGAAGTCACTTTGTGGGGCCTACATAGTTGATACCGCCATAAATGACCCCATTGTAGAAACTACACCCCTCAAGTTACTCAAAACTGATTTTACAAACTTTGTTAACCCTTTAGGTGTTCCACAAGAATAAATAAAAAATGGAGATTACATTTCTAAATTTCACTTTTTTGGCAGATTTTCCATTTTATTACATTTTTTTCTTTAACACATTGAGGGTTAACAGCCAAACAATACTCAATATGTATTACCCTGATTCCGCGGTTTACAGAAACACCCCACATGTGGTCGTAAACTGATGTAAGGGCGCACAGCAGGGCGCAGAAGAAAAGGACTGCCATACGGTTTTTGAAAGGCAGATTTTTATGGACTGGTTTTAGATGCCATGTCCCATTCAAAGCCCCCCTGATGCACCCATATAGTAGAAACTCCCAAAAAGTGACCCTATTTTGGAAACTAGGGGATAAGGTGCCAGTTTTATTGGTACTATTTTGGGGTACACTTGATTTTTTGTGAGGCAAGGTAACCGAAAAATAGCTGTTTTGGTAGATCATGTGCTATTTTTATAGAGCAGGTTGTTCCAGATGTAATGATATCAAATATGTCTACTTTGTTTGTTTGTTTGTTTCAGTTTTACATAATAAAGCATTTTTGAAATAGAAATTATGTTTTTGTGTGTCCATTTTCTGAACGCCATATGTTTTATATTTTTCTGCCGATCTTCTTGTGCAGGGGCTCGTTTTTTGTAGAAAGTGTTGAGGTTTTTATTGGTACCATTTTTGGGTACATAGGATTTTTTGATCATTCATTATTACACTTTATGGGGCAAGGTGACCAAAAATTGTCTGTTTTGGAACAGTTTTCATTTATTTATTTTTACAGCGTTCATCTGAGGAGTTAGGTCATGTGACCGTTTTATAGAGCAGATCGTTACGGACGTGGCAAAACCTAATATGTATACTTTTTCTTATTTATTTAATTTTACACAATAATAGCATTTCTGAAACCAAAAAAATGATGTTTTAGTGTCTCCATAGTCTGAGAGCCATAGCTTTTTTATTTTTTGGGCGATTGTCTTAAATAGGGTATCATTTTTTGCGGGATGAGGTGACGGTTTGATTGGTACTATTTTGGGGGTCATAAGCCTTTTTGATCGCTTGCTGTTGCACTTTTTGTGATGTAAAGTGACAAAAATGGCTTTTTTGGCACAGTTTTTTTTTTTTTTTTTTACGGTGTTTACCTGAGGGGTTAGGTCATGTGATATTTTTATCGAGCAGGTTATTATGGATGCGGCGATACCTAATATGTATACATTTTTTATTTATTTCACTTTAACACAATAATAGCATATTTTAAATAAAAAAATTATGATTTAGTGTCTCAATGTTATAAGAACTATAGTTTTTTATTTTTTGAGCGATTTTCTTATGTAGGGTCTCATTTTTTGCGGGATGTGGTGACTGTTTTATTGGTACCATTTTGTTTGATATACACCTTTTTGATCGCTTGGTGTTGCACTTTTTGTGATGTAAGGTGACAAAAATGGCTTTTTTTACACAGTTTTTATTTTATTTTTTTATGGTGTTTATCGGACAGGGTCTATCATGTGATATATTTATAGAGACTGTCGTTACGGACACGGTGACACCTAATATGTGTATTTTTTTTTTATATTTTATAGGAAAAGGCAATTTATTTTTTTCATTTACATTTAATTATTTATTTTTTTGTACTTTTATTATTTTCACTGTAGGTGGCAACAGTGGCCACCTACAGGTGGCAACAGTGGACGCTTTTGCAAAGCGTCCGGTTGCCATGGCAACCATCGGGCGCTGCCATCACAGCGCGGCAGCCCCGATGGTTGAGAGAGGGAGCCCCCTCCCTCTATTAACCCCATGGATGCCGCAACCGCTGACACTCGCTGCTGATGGCGGCGGTTCAGGAATGGAGCTGCCGCCATCAAACACAGCAGGGGGACCGCACTGCATCGGAGGCAGAGGGCAGCGCTGGAAAGGAGGAGGGGGAAGGTACGGCCAGCATTGGGCCGACACAAATGGGGCAGGATGAATGTATGGGGCGGGGAGGGGGCGGACCGCATCAGGGGCAGGCTACATGAATATGGATGGGGCGGCGGGGAACTGCATCAGGGGCAGGCGCGGACAGGGGGGGGTTGGAGGCGCACAGATCGGGGGGCATGAGGACACTACCTGATTTCAGGCTCTGATCTGCAGAGCGTAGATCAGAGCCTGGAACAGGCATTTTTTCCCTGCCGCGATCCGATTGGTTAGTTTGCACAGACTAACCAATCGGATCGATTGCCGGCAAGGGACTACTCTGATTGGTCCCTTGCCGGCATTACTGCACTGTATGCTGTCCGTGACAGCAGCAGGACAGGGGCAGAAGCTTTAATCCAAGCGTTTTGCAGCGCTTGGATTAAAGAGCTGGCTTGACGTTTTTACACGTGGTAGCTGCACGGGGCATGTGCAAATACAGTCCTGATCAAAAGTTTAAGACCGCTTGAAAAATGGCAAAAAATCATATTTTACATTGTTGGATCTCAACAAGGTTGCAAGTAGAGCTTCAACATGCAACAAGAAGAAATGAGAGTGAGACAAAACATTTTTTGAGCATTCAATTTAATGAAAACAACGAATAAACTGAAACAGGCAGTTTTTTTTTTCCTGCAGCTCTCTCCTTATTGAAACTTAGAGGGTGTGTCTTTTTCTGCTGCAGCTCTTTCTGTAACTTAAGTTTAAGTGAGCATGTCTGACAAACTTAGTAGGTGGACGTGCACATTAATATACTGATTAAACACCAGGGGTCGCCATTATAATGAAGTAAAGAGAATATTTCGCAACTGGAGCATTTTTGTAGCGGAAAGTAAATTACAAAAGGAACAAGTCTTGCATTAAAATAGCATCTTATGGTGGAACAATCCCTTTAATGACAGCCAAGTTTCATTTTTTCTTTTCATTTTACCAGCTTGTATGAAAGTTTTGGTTTCTGCAGGACAAGTATTTTTAATGACATCTTTAATTTAGACTCTATGCAAAAAAATGTTGAAGAGACAAAGTCACCAAAAAAAGGGCAGTTTGGCATTCACCATGGAGGATAAATATTTGTAATAA
Source organism: Bufo bufo (assembly GCF_905171765.1). NCBI lineage: Eukaryota > Metazoa > Chordata > Amphibia > Anura > Bufonidae > Bufo > Bufo bufo. The sequence continues at coordinate 33,494,087 of NC_053393.1, forward strand.
TTTATTAGTTAGACATTTTTGGATGCGGTGATACCAGTGATGTTTATTTTTCATGATGTAATTACTTTTACATGTAAAAAAAACTGTGAAAGAGGAGGTAATTTGAATTCTTTACATTTTTTTAAAGTATATACTTTTTTACTTTCATTTTCAGTCCTTTTAGAGGACATGAACCTGCAATTTTGTAATCACTTACACCATAGACTGACATACTATACTATTGCAGTTTATGTGATTCTCCACTCTGCCTGTTACGCCCTGCCTAGGACAGTACTTAACAAGCAGTTTACTGTGACAGGTCTTAACAAGGCCTCAGGCTGCCATAGCATTCAATCAGAATCCCGCAATTTCACCGCAGGGGTCCGATTAGAGGACGGAGACAACCCCCTCCTTCTGTCTAATCTCTCAAGTGCCATGGACGCTATTGATTATGGCATCTGAGGGTAACCCCAGCACTGGTGGCAGCTTATTATGCAGCCAGCAACCGCCGTGTATGGAAAGTGCTTGTGAGCCCGCACCATACATACCCTGCGCACATATGACTGATATATCCATCATTTAGCACAAAAGGGTTAAGAGTGTACTAGACGGAGAGATTATTGTATGAATTTTCTGACAATTGTCCAAATTTGAGCAATTATCCTGTCGTGTAATAGTGAGCAGGGATCAAACAACGGGGATCAAACAACGAGCAATAGATTCTTTGTTGTCCGTCAATTGGGCTAGCCCATGATTAATGAAAAAAAAAATATGAAAATTGGACATCATATGCCACATAAAAATCTCTTTCTAACAAAACTAGAACCAGCCCTGTACCTCACATGGATCCAGAGATCTCCACAATCATTGCTCCAATTGTCCTGCTAGATTTATATCAAGCTGGCAGCTCAGGGAGTGTGACCTTTCTTCTAGAGCTCAGGGTGTGTACTTTCTGCTGCAGCCTTCTCCCTATCACAGCTCAGTAGGCAAAGGATGGAAATGAGCATGTGCGTCCACCTCAGTGAGGTGGACAGACGAAGAAAGGAAAAACAAACAGCAGGTGGCGCTGTAAAGATACTTTTTATTGAATAACTCAGTGGCTATACAACATTTTTAAATATGTGCGAATACAAAAGTTTTTAGATCCAGTTGCTGGCTGGAAAGCTGAAGAATATTTTTTGTGGGACAACCCCTTTAACAGTGTGCAATATCTATAATATGATATAAAGAGATAATTAAAGGTATATCTTTGGTTTGCTCTGTGGCCCCAGTTATTGTGGTGTCTGGAATGTCGGTATGTAAAGAAGAGCGGCGGCAGACCCTGAACAGTATATGACAAGTTTAGCATTAGCTTTTAATACTTTAGTTATGACAACCGTGAAAAACGGCAGCGAGGACTGCGCGCACAGAGGCAGTTATATAAATGTAATTATCTGCGTTTTGTTCCTCCGGTACATTTTCTGATGATGTTAAGCTGAATTTCACATTCTCGAAAAAGTGAAAAAAGAAACTTGTAAGAAACTGAACGATTCTGTGCTTCTGGCAATTGCGCTGCACACCCACACGCTACTGTTCAGCTCTGCTAAGTCTGAAATTAAGAAGAGAATAATAATTGAATGCAGAAAACTCCTGTTCCGTGCCTGTCAGTGGTCAATGTGAGTGATCCGTAGCCCCGGGGACTAATCAAGACGTTAGGACAGAACAGGAATATTTTTTCTTGCTCAGATCATGCCGTAAATAACAAAGGGATTATCCACCTTACACTTGGACTCCAGAATTTTTGTGTTATGTGTTCAGTGGAGCAGAAAAGGCGGGTGTCAGTGATGATTGTAATGATTTCCATTACATCTGCTGATGTGTCGGTTGGCCCACCTTGTCAGAGCTATGGAAATGAGCTGCATGCTTGACTTAATTTACCACTTGTGGGTAATACTGGGTATATGGAGACACTTAAATATGAGGCCTGAAAGAGATGTCTCATCAATGGTCCTGTTTCCGAAAACCACTGACCATCAGCTGATATTGTCAAGGAAAGTAGAGACCATAAATGCTCAATCTTGTGATAAAGGGCTGGACCAAGTCCATCAGAGATAACTGCTAGGCTATCGGGTTTATCGTTTTTGGAACCTCTGGTGCCACAACTGGTTTGGCACTAATCAACCAAGGATGAAAATTTAAGGGACCCTCCCATGCTTCACCCCAAGCTCGTCAAGGAGGTATTGACTTTCCAATTTTAATTTGTGGCCCAAAGAGTGATCCCTGATTAGTAAATTTGCTGCTGAAGATATAAAGAGGATGTGGTAGACCGATGAGCAAGTCAGAGGATAGCCAAAGGTCAGCAAGAGGAATCCAGTTGGTATCATGTAGAGTAGACGTACCATACCAAAATAAGTTGAAGCGTAGGTCAATTACAGTAGGTTGGGTGCAAAAAATTCCAGGCACAAATCTGATAGAGTGAGACAAGAACAATGGTCAGGTTGAAACTGGAAAATGGGTTAAACAAAGAGTGCAATAGTTCTGTACGAATTAACCAAACAGACTGCCTGTGGTGATGTCAGTGGACATGATGGACATACTGGTGGGGTGGAGAGAGGTCCCACACCACGGTTAGGTAATACGTTCTACATATCCTGTTTCTGGTTACTGGAGTGAACCCCACCACCTAGGTCAAGTACATACCCTAATTGGATGTATACCTTAATAATAAGGATTTAACCAAAGTGGACCCCAGACCTAACCCAAGAATATATTGAAAGGCTAACAGAACAGTGGCAGCAATACAATAACACATGTGAAGACTTCAGCCAAGTTTCTTCTCCACTTTTCATACCAGGACAGGATAAATATTAGCATGGACATAAGAAAATCAAATGTGACAATCACACACCACCCTCGGTTTTGGCCTAACACGTTCTCTTAATAAGCTTTATGATAGTGTAAGGCCTCTTTCACACGAGCGAGTATTCCGCGCAGATGCGATGCGGTAGGTGAACGCATTGCACCCGCACTGAATACTGACCCATTCATTTCTATGGGGCTGTGCACACGAGCGGTGATTTTCACGCATCACTTTTGCGTTGCGTGAAAATCGCAGCATGCTCCTCTTTGTGCGTTTTTCACGTAACGCAGGCCCCATAGAAATGAATGGGGTTGCGTGAAAATCGCAAGCATCCGCAAGCAAGTGCGGATGCGGTGCGATTTTCACGCACGGTTGCTAGGAGACGATCGGGATGGAGACCCGAACCTTATTATTTTCCCTTATAACATGGTTATAAGGGAAAATAATAGCATTCTGAATACAGAATGCATAGTAAAACAGGGCTGGAGGGGTTAAAAAAAAATAAAAAGTCATTTAACTCACCTTTATCCACTTGCTCGCGTAGCCGGCATCTCCGTCTGACTCTTTTACTGTCTAGGACCTGTGGAGAGCATTAACTATAGTTTAAGGACCTGGGATGACGTCACTCCGGTCATCACATGGTACGTCACATGATCTTTTACCATGGTGATTCACCATGGTAAAAGATCATGTGACGTACCATGTGATGACCAGAGTGACGTCATCCCAGGTCCTTAAACTATAGTTAATGCTCTCCACAGGTCCTAGACAGTAAAAGAGTCAGACGGAGATGCCCGGCATCGCGAGCAAGTGGATTAAGGTGAGTTAAATGATTTTTTATTTTTTTTAACCCCCTCCAGCCCTGTTTTACTTAGCATTCTGTATTCAGAATGCTATTATTTTCCCTTATAACCATGTTATAAGGGAAAATAATACTATTTACAGAACACCGATCCCAAGCCCGAACTTCTGTGAAGAAGTTCGGGTTTGGGTACCAAACACGCGCGATTTTTTTCACGCGAGTGCAAAACGCATTACAAGGTTTTGCACTCGCGCGGAAAAATCGCGGGTGTTCCCGCAACGCACCCGGACATTTTTCCGCAACGCCCGTGTGAAAGAGGCCTAAGGGGTGCATGTGGATGGCGACAAACTCCCTCTGACAACTGAGGAACACTGGGACGGCTTTACTGATGATGATTTTGCAGTACAGCGATAAACTCTTAAACTTGTGCAACAGGTAAATTTATATTCAATAGGGACGCTGTCTTTTTAAGAAGATGTGTTGATGACAGGGTGGGTGTAACTACAGCCTCTGTGAAATAAGTTTATCTTTATACAGGGAGTGCAGAATTATTAGGCAAGTTGTATTTTTGAGGATTAATTTTATTATTGAACAACAACCATGTTCTCAATGAACCCAAAAAACTCATTAATATCAAAGCTGAATATTTTTGGAAGTAGTTTTTAGTTTGTTTTTAGTTTTAGCTATTTTAGGGGGATATCTGTGTGTGCAGGTGACTATTACTGTGCATAATTATTAGGCAACTTAACAAAAAACAAATATATACCCATTTCAATTATTTATTTTTACCAGTGAAACCAATATAACATCTCAACATTCACAAATATACATTTCTGACATTCAAAAACAAAACAAAAACAAATCAGTGACCAATATAGCCACCTTTCTTTGCAAGGACACTCAAAAGCCTGCCATCCATGGATTCTGTCAGTGTTTTGATCTGTTCACCATCAACATTGCGTGCAGCAGCAACCACAGCCTCCCAGACACTGTTCAGAGAGGTGTACTGTTTTCCCTCCTTGTAAATCTCACATTTGATGATGGACCACAGGTTCTCAATGGGGTTCAGATCAGGTGAACAAGGAGGCCATGTCATTAGATTTTCTTCTTTTATACCCTTTCTTGCCAGCCACGCTGTGGAGTACTTGGACGCATGTGATGGAGCATTGTCCTGCATGAAAATCATGTTTTTCTTGAAGGATGCAGACTTCTTCCTGTACCACTGCTTGAAGAAGGTGTCTTCCAGAAACTGGCAGTAGGACTGGGAGTTGAGCTTGACTCCATCCTCAACCCGAAAAGGCCCCACAAGCTCATCTTTGATGATACCAGCCCAAACCAGTACTCCACCTCCACCTTGCTGGCGTCTGAGTCGGACTGGAGCTCTCTGCCCTTTACCAATCCAGCCACGGGCCCATCCATCTGGCCCATCAAGACTCACTCTCATTTCATTAGTCCATAAAACCTTAGAAAAATCAGTCTTGAGATATTTCTTGGCCCAGTCTTGACGTTTCAGCTTGTGTGTCTTGTTCAGTGGTGGTCGTCTTTCAGCCTTTCTTACCTTGGCCATGTCTCTGAGTATTGCACACCTTGTGCTTTTGGGCACTCCAGTGATGTTGCAGCTCTGAAATATGGCCAAACTGGTGGCAAGTGGCATCTTGGCAGCTGCACGCTTGACTTTTCTTAGTTCATGGGCAGTTATTTTGCGCCTTGGTTTTTCCACACGCTTCTTGCGACCCTGTTGACTATTTTGAATGAAACGCTTGATTGTTCGATGATCACGCTTCAGAAGCTTTGCAATTTTAAGAGTGCTGCATCCCTCTGCAAGATATCTCACTATTTTTGACTTTTCTGAGCCTGTCAAGTCCTTCTTTTGACCCATTTTGCCAAAGGAAAGGAAGTTGCCTAATAATTATGCACACCTAATATAGGGTGTTGATGTCATTAGACCACACCCCTTCTCATTACAGAGATGCACATCACCTAATATGCTTAATTGGTAGTAGGCTTTCGAGCCTATACAGCTTGGAGTAAGACAACATGCATAAAGTAGGATGATGTGGTCAAAATACTCATTTGCCTAATAATTCTGCACGCAGTGTACAGTCTCTCACTTACTGATCCTGCTAGTGGGCGATAAACCCTCCTGGTGCTCGATCTCTATCTCTCCACGGTAGGGCCCCTCTCTTTGCTGTAGTGGAGAATCTGGCCGGGCACTTCTGAGGCCTTGATTGTCTATTACGTGCTCCACACTCTGCTCCCTAGCACCAGTTCGTGTTGCACTCTTCCTTCGGTGCCATACAATGCTCTGCCTGCCGCAGCCTCTCTGTACCTGTCTGGGCTGCACTTCTTTACATGGGTGGCTGTATCACGCCGCCCTTGAACTCCGGTAACGGACCCTGCTCTGGATCTCTGTCACTGTACTCCTCTTCTTCTCCAGACCATGGCTGAACTCCTCTTCCTGTGCAGCAGGCTTTGTCTTCCCCTGTTATCTCTAGGTGGGAACTAGCTCCCTCTACTGGACTGAAACGATGACAGAAAATGTATATGTTCCAGCACTGCAACAGCTCCTTCCGACACTCCAATAGGATAGCTACTTATCAAGAGAAGAACTACTCGGTGGTGTTAAAAGTAACCATAGAGCCACATCGAAATGCGCGGAACTGAACCACAGAGCACCATGACCACCTTCAGCTACAAGTTCAAGTCATAAAAAGCCTAGTCTCAACAAGTCTCATGTTTTTTTCCTCCTTTCCTTGGTTTCCCAGTGATTTGCAAGAAATTTTCCACTTCATTTTCCTCTTTCCCATTCTCTCACCCACGGTAATCACTACCTGCATCTATCTTCTACTGTAAGTTGAGTTGGCTTCCGTGGCTGTTAGGGTCTATAGCAGCTGTTGTACCCCTCTTGAAGCTATTGGGCAAAATGTGTACCAGTGCCCCTACCTACCATGTGCCATATATAATACTGGTGTCTTTTTATATGGCAGAGGGCCCCCTCAAGCACTAGGACCTGCAGTTCACTGTTATTTCTGCACCTCCAATAGCTACACCAGTGGTTGCTGTCAACTTCTTACAAAGTTGGAAGATGTTTAGATCTTAATGGCTAAAGACTACATAAAATGTTTCAGATATTATTACAAAAGAATTATGGCAGAGGTGTATCTGACGTATATGGTACTCTGTTTGGAGAGTATCTATGGTAAAGGTGAACTCATAGGTCTTTGAAGATACTTATAGGAAATCGTTTGGTAGCTACTGTCTTAATAATAAGGGTTTAGCCAAAGTGGACTCTTTACCAAAGAAGAGACTGAAATGCTAACAGCATTATGGGAATAATGCAAGAACGGTATGTGAAGTGTCTACTCAAAACTTTAGCCAACTTTCTTCTCAACCTTTCGTCTGAAACTGAATTCCTGATGTGCATACAGTCTAATGAGGAGCACTTAAATTCAGTCCACACTGAGATAAATATCTATTATTAAGACCTCTCTAGATGCCGGTGCACTACTTTGCCTTTTTATGTCCTATTAAAAAATAAAAGTGCAGGATTTCATCAGAAGACGGGAAATGGAAGAAAGTATTGAGTTGTTAACCCATATATTGCTACCTTGCCTGAATGTGACTGATTTCACATTTATTGGGCCACAACACTGGTTACTACAGCATGCGTTACAGTTGCATTGACTTCCAATGGACATAGCTATTTGCGAGCCTAGTCAGGGAAACTGGAGCCGCACTGCAGGATCTGCTAGGTAATTACTGCTCAGTTTCTTTATTTCAAGCTATTCCCCTTTCAGAAAGAGACCTTGGAGGTAAGTGAGGGCTTCCAAAATCACCCCAAGTGGGATTGACTTCTACAGAAGCTTTGAGGCCCATTATTGTGTCAGAGCCTGGGTCAACCAGAGGATCATTTGAAACTCTGGCAATCAGTTTCCATACATATCACACCCAAAAGGATGTTTGAACCAAGATGCCATATACAGTCAGGTCCATAAATATTGGGACATCGACACAATTCTAACCTTTTGGGCTCTATACACCACCACAATAGATTTGAAATGAAACAAACAAGATGTGCTTTAACTGCAGACTGTCAGCTTTAATTTGAGGGTATTTACATCCAAATCAGGTGAACGGTGTAGGAATTACAACCGTTTGCATATGTGCCTCCCACTTGTCAAGGGACCAAAAGTAATGGGACACTTGGCTTCTCAGCTGTTCCATGGCCAGGTGTGTATTCCCTCATTATCCCAATTACAATGAGCAAATAAAAGGTCCAGAGTTCATTTCAAGTGTTCTATTTGCATTTGGAATCTGTTGCTGTCAACTATCAAGATGAGATCCAAAGAGCTGCCACTATCAGTGAAGCAAGCCATCATTAGGCTGAAAAAACAAAACAAACCCATCAGAGAGATAGCAAAAACATTAGGCGTGGCCAAAACAACTGTTTGGAACATTCTTAAAAAGAAGGAACTCACCAGTGAGCTCAGCAACACCAAAAGACCAGGAAAACCACGGAAAACAACTGTGCTGGATTACCGAAGAATTCTTTACCTGGTGAAGAAAACACCTTTCACAACAGTTGGCCAGATCAAGAACACTCTCCAGGAGGTAGGTGTATGTGTGTCAAAGTCAACAATCAAGAGAAGACTTCACCAAAGTGAATACAGAGGGTTCACCACAAGATGTAAACCATTGGTGAGCCTCAAAAACAGGAAGGCCAGATTAGAGTTTGCCAAACGAATCTAAAAAAGCCTTCACACTTCTGGAACAACATCCTATGGACAGATGAGACCAAGATCAACTTGTACCAGAGTGATGGGAAGAGAAGAGTATGGAGAAGGCAAGGAACTGCTCATGATCCTAAGCATACCACCTCATCAGTGAAGCATGGTGGTGGTAGTGTCATGGAGTGGGCATGTATGGCTGCCAATGGAACTGGTTCTCTTGTATTTATTGATGATGTGACTGGTGACAAAAGCAGCAGGATAAATTCTGAAGTGTTTCGGGCAATATTATCTGTGTGAATGTTATGCAATGGCCGAGTCAATCACCGGACCTGAATCCGATTGAGCATGCATTTCACTTGCTGAAGACAAAACTGAAGGGAAAATGCCCCAAGAACAAGCAGGAACTGAAGACAGTTGCAGTAGAGGCCTGGCAGAGCATCACCAGGTATGAAACCCAGCGTCTGGTGATGTCTATGCATTCCAGACTTCAGGCTGTAATTGACTGCAAAGGATTTGCAACCAAGTATTAAAAAGTGAAAGTTTGATTTATGATTATTATTCTGTCCCATTACTTTTGGTCCCTTAACAAGTGGGAGGCACATATGCAAACTGTTGTAATTCCTACGCCGTTCACCTGATTTGGATGTAAATACCCTCAAATTAAAGCTGACAGTCTGCAGGTAAAGAACATCTTGTTCGTTTAATTTCAAATCCATTGCGGTGGTTTATAGAGCCAAAAATGTTAGAATTGTGTCCATGTCCCAATATTTATGGACCTGACTGTATCAGACTAATGATCAGCTGACCATCAAGTTTGACAATATTGACACTATTGTTGAGCATTTTCTTCTTCATGGAAGTAACAATGGTGCTTTTTCTCCAGATTTTCTCCTGTAGAGTTCCCCTTGGTCTCCTCCACGTCTCCTTCAGCATGTTACATGCTGCCGTGGTGTAAGTTAAATCCACTGAGCCACTTATCCGTAGAGCAGATCTAAAAGCAGCATGATTAGGTAGCGCTGATGTAGCAGACCTGGAGTGGTGATGTAGCAGAGCTGTGGGTCTGTTCAACTGTAGATTCAGTGTAGCAGAGCCATAGGCCTGATGTAGCAGATCTGTTCTGAGAGCTCATGTAGCATGAGTATAATCAGGCAGTGTCCAATTGCCATAGTTCGGTTGAAATAGCCTGACTGGATAGCGTCATTGGAACGTATTGGGTTGCTTCTTAACACAAGAGGAGGGGAGTGAGGCAGGAGTTCAGGACAGGTGAGTAACACTACCCACCTATATTCCAAGCCAACTGATAAGCTCATTTGGCTGTCCAGTCTCCCAGCTTCATGACTGCCCATTAGCTGTTTCCACTTTCTTGTCTTCATGCTTCTTAAACATAACATAAAGAGTGCCGAAGCTCAAAAGTTTCTAACTATCATTTGAAGTCTCAGCTCATGGACCCCAACCGAAGAGTTCTCTGCAACATGATGGAAGTTTCTTACTTCTGGAGGGACGCTTTAATCAGACTGTATGTTCAATAAAGCTTTATGGCAAAACTTGTGGGTGGGATCCAACTCTGCATCAACAGTGATTCTACCAATTCAGAATTCAGCCCAATTTCCCCAAAAATTCTGATTCTAACAAACGTGAATTTTTCCCTCGTCTTCTAGGACTTTCTCTATTGTTCTTTGGTATTTAACATAGTTTATGAGGCTGAAAAAACACATCCATCCATCCAGTTCAGCCTGTTATCCTACAAGTTGATGCAGAGGGGGGCAAAAAAAATATGTGAGGTAGAAGCCAATTTTCCCCACTTTCCCGACTGACCGATCAGGCATCAGAATAACTCCCTGGATCAACAACCCCTCTCTAATAACTATAACCTGTAGTAGCATAGTTTATAAGGCTGAAAAATGCCCTCTGTCCATCCAGTTTGGACTGTTATCCTGCAAGTTGATCCAGAGGAAGGCAAAAAAAAAAAAAAGTCCTTAGAGTGATGTAAACCAAGTTGCAGAGCAATTGGAGAATATTTGATTCGGGTAGAATCGATTCGGACCCTAACTGATTTTTATTTTTTTATTTGGCAAATTGGGGACCTTCAAGAAGTTTGCTCAACTCTACAGGGAATGTATTCACAGGTTAGATTACTGTAGGATTATGACAGTCATTACTCCGTCCTGTAGATCTTTTTCTTCCTTCAATGCCTTTTGGTGCTCTGTTTTTCACCATATATTGCCTTCCCTTCATCTCCTCAACTTTACTTCAAAGGATGGAGTTGTGCCCCCTCTGCTTCTGGACCATATAACAGCCTCCATGCCTGCTACCCTGGAAGTGTGTATGTTTATGTTTTTGGAAGACGGTAGAAAACCGGAGTATACAGCAGAGGTACAAACCCAAAGGATTTGTGGCCCTAAAGAACTCCAGTGCACTCACTGGTTACCTTCAAGCCGCTGTGCTAGGAACATGTTGTAGAGACAAAAGATATTGGGTCCTTAGAACTCTTAAATGTGGTCCGCACAAGAACAATTGTTTGTCCATGGGGATTAGGCTACTTTCACACTAGCGTTACTATTTTCCGGTATTGAGATCCGTTATATGATCTCAATACTGGAAAAAAACGCTTCCATTTTGTCCCCATTCATTGTCAATGGGACAAAACTGAATAGAACGGAATGCTCCAAAATGCATTCCATTCCGTTCTCATACCGGAGAGCAAACCGGATCAGTCATGACCCACAATGCAAGTCAACGGGGACGGATCTGTATAACTCTGACACAATAGAAAACGGATACGTCCCCCACTGACTTTCAATGGAGTTCATGACGGATTTGTCTTGGCTATGTTAACGATAATACAACTAGATCCTTTCGTAACAGATGCAGACGGTTGTATTATCAGTAACGAAAGCGTTTTTGCGGAGCACTGCCGGGTCCAGCAAAAACACTAATGTGAAAGTAGCCTTACATGGCTGTGTGCTTGATTGCATGCATTTATTTGCAATGCTTGTGGCTGACACGCCTAAACTCAATAATTAAGAACAGGTTCACCTACTTATTTAGTGTATCTCTTGTGTGATCTACCATGGGATTCTTCTTCATTTATCCACTGCAGTTTCTCACTGATATTTATCCTGTGTGGTCCGCCTGAGGGAGCATGACCTGTCAAATCCTTTTTATATTGGTTCACAAAAATCCATCAGAGCGTTATCGGCATGGATTTGGTGTAATAAGACAAACCTGAATGACATGACCAGGATGTCATCGAGGGTCAGTGAGGGATCTGCAGCCTTTATGAGATGAGTCCTCAAACATGACATGGAAGGTCATTAAAAGATGAAGGAGGATCCATTATATTGTCTCTGGTGTTACTGCCAAGTATATTCTGATTTATCTTCTCTGTCGTAGTCTGTACCGTGCTGTGAAAGGTATTTGCCTTCTTCAAGAGCTCCACCATTTATACCCATTTTCTCCACTGAGGATTTTGTGACTCTTTATCTAAATGTCTTATTAAATAAATCATATCTGCATTTCTGTGAGGAAGAAAGTTATATGATACCCTGGTTGCAGATCTTGATCGGAATAATAAATCCCAGAACTGGTTTTGACCTCACAGACGCGGAATAAACAGATGCAGTAGCCCAGAATAGGATATTTCCAAATTGTTCTTGTCATTTAAATGTTATTTAATGTTCTGATACGTTGTACTACCCAGTATGATTTTGTATGGATGTAAGGGTTAACAATCCTGACTCTGCCCCTGTAGGAAGCTATGTGATGAACTCAGGTCCGCTCCTAGTTCGGTCAGTGGTTTTAGTGCTAACTGAGGAAGCGTGAGGAGCTACATGTGCGCACTCCTTGGAGTTTTGCATCAAGAAAGCCATCTCTACTTTACAGAGAGAGAGAGAGAAATGAACTAAAAGGTCCAGTATCTCCATTGCTGAGCTTTGGAATCAGTCAGTAAGATATATTTCCATATATCCATACATCGCTATATGGGAAAATTTGCATAGTGGATGTACTACAATTCCCATTTTGCACTTTAGTGAACAGAGACTTATCTATTTTCTACAACTGGCCTGATTACTGACTCCAGTACATCCGCCAGCCACAGCACCTACACCTCCCGCTTTGCACCCATACAAAATTCATAACACCAAGGGTATCCCAACTTCCATCAGGCATGAGCCCCAACATCAGAGTGTGCCCTAAGGGTGTGTCCTCCTGTCACTACCTGGACCTAGGGAGTATCCGTGTGAGGATAGCCACCATGAATATAACTGCCACTACCACTCCCATTCTCTGCTACATTCCTCAGGGGGTTGCAGCACACTCCATTTTAATCATGTCTTGTTTCCTTGCCCCCTTATACTAGTTTTAGATAATCACATTTCTAATTTGTATTATGGCTTTCCCACATTCGTTAAGTCATTAAATAAACCCTCCCAAAGGTTCATCCTCTCCTGGACTCCTCTTCTTCTTGCTCAATTCTTGCTGTTCAGTCAACAGGGTCATGGTTCCTAAATTCCCAATTATCAAGCTGTTTCCTCAATCATTGCTCTCGTAGACAGGGATCTGACCTCATTTGATTTATCATGTTGCTCTTCCTAAGCCCAAATGCCTCCGGTGGCATGGATGCTGTGGGATAGTGAATTGGAGATTAGGGAAAGAGCTGCAACAAATTTATGCCTCCAAGGACTGGAATAAAAATGTAAAGATACTTGTGGGTATAGTGCATCAAGGGCCCTTCGTGAACTACATATTTCCTGCATGTTGGTAAGCCTGTTGGAGATGCGGGTACTCTCAACCACAGCTGTTGCTAATCTCTTATCAATGTTCCCCTGACTCCTGTCCTTGCAGATGTGTGGCCTCCTACAATTTTCCTCTTGATCGGTGCACCCTCCAAACTTAAGCCTGGTCCGCACAAGTCTATTGCAGATGCATTATGCATGCTTATTTTAGATGTATGCACCGGCCGGATCACCAGTTTAACTGACCCAAACTCACAGCATCGTAGATGCTTTCGTGAGGAAATCTATAATATCTCCTCATCGAAGCTGAAGTGGTTGTCATTGCATTTATTGAATGATCCTCGATCAGTGGTGGAGAACCTATGGCATGGGTGCCAGAGGCGGCCCTCAGAGCCCTCTGTGTGGGCACCCGCACCCTGAAAAAAGTCTATGGTGTACCAATAGGCCTTAGACTTTTCCTGCCATTCATCAGCGCAGGACGCACTATGAACAGCACAGGCAGGGCACTGAATGTAGGTAGGATATTCTAGCTAAATGATAAAGTACATGGAAGATATACTATACTAGACTGTAGTATTCAGGTTAAATGGCCCTGTTGGCACTTTGCGATAAATAAGTGGGTTTTGGGTTGCAGTTTGGGCACTCTGATAGGTACACCATCACTGTCCTAGATGCTAACCAAGGGCCAGACACAGTAAAGCCATAAGGCAAACTATTTATTTAGAAGTAAAAAGTTCTTCTTTCTTTGTTATCCGAGCTGCAGAGATATTTAGTTAACTGCATTGGTTTTATGTATTCTTCATATTTTTGTCTTAAAGGTGCCTCATCTAAAGTTTGTGTTCTTGTGTCGTCTATGGTGATTTGTCTTCTAGTTGTGCTCAATCTCAGGGAGCTGCCTCTACTGCTGAGGACATAACTTAGCTCTCTCTCCCTCTCTCTCTATGGATAATGGGGTCTTGAAGAATATTTATAACTGTTAAAAGCAATTCTGGTTTCATAATGAAAATGTTGAAACCAGAATACCACAAACACTGCATATGTTTGCCCCATATACCCGTTTTTCATGTCAGTGCTTTCCTTCCCCTGTTCTCTGCATCACTGCACCCTGGCAGGATGTGCACGTACAGAACTTCCTGTTCTCATGAGCTTCCTGCTGGGTTTTCTAACCAATCCCAGCATGCTTTACTCTGTAATATTTCTCAGGGCTTGTGCTGCCTTCCACAGGTAGAGTAAGCCATGAGAAACATTACAGAGCAAAGCATATTGGGTATGGTTAGAAAACCCAACTGGTAGTTCTGGATGTGAACGTCCTGCCAAGATCCACTGATGCTGAGAACAGGGGAAAGAAAGTTCTGACATGAAAAACAGGTATATGGGGGCAAGAATATGTAGTGTTTGGGGTACTCTTCTCAGATGAAAAAAATGTTGTCATGAAACCAGAGAACTTATTTAAGGTGAGCTATCATGGGACAGGTCCCCTTTAACCCCTTAAGGACTCAGCCCTATTTCACCTTAAAAAGGACCTTTCACCTATACAGACATGTAGAGCGGCACCCGGGGATCTCACTGCACTTACTATTATCCCTGGGCGCCGCTCTGTTCTCCCGTTATGCCCTCCGGTATCTCTGCTCACTAAGTTATAGTAGGCAGAGATTTCAGTCCCTAAGTTATGGTAGGCGGAGTCTGCCATTGTTCTGCTCTAGCGCTGGCCAATCGCAGCGCAGAGCTCACAGCCTGGGAGGTTATTTTCTCCCAGGCTGTCAGCTCTGCAATGCGATTGGCCAGCACTAGAGCAGAACAAGGGCAGACTCTGCCTACCAGAGCGGAGATACCGGAGGACATAGCAGGAGAACGGAGCGGCACCCAGGGATAATAGTAAGTGCAGTGAGATCCCCGGGCGCCGCTCTCCATGGCTGTATAGTTAGTTCATAGGGTAATAATCGGTGAAAGGTCCTCTTTAAGGACTTTATGGAATAACTTTAAAACGCCTTTACTTACCCAGGCCGTTCTGAGATTGTTTTTTCGTCACATATTGTACTTCATGACTGCTAAAATTGGGTCAAAAAAGAAAAATTTTTTGCATAAAAAAAATACCAAATTTACCAAAAATTTTGAAAAATGTGCAAATCTCTAAGTTTCAGTTTCTCTACTTCTGTAATACATAGTAAAACCCCCAAAAATTGTGATGACTTTACATTCCCCATATGTCTACTTCATGTTTGTATCATTTTGGGAATGCCATTTTATTTGTTGGGGATGTTACATAGCTTAGAAGTTTAGAAGCAAATTTTGAAATTTTCCAAATCCCACTTTTTATGGACCAGTCCAGGTCTGAAGTCACTTTGTGAGGCTTACGTAATAGAAACCACCTAAAAATGACCCCATTTTAGAAACTACACCCCTGAAGGTATTCAAAACTGATTTACAAACTTTGTTAACCCTTTAGGTCTTCCACAAGAGTTCATGGCAAATGGACATAAAATTTAAGAATTTAGATTTTTCGGAAAAATATAATAAATTTTTTCCAGGAACAAAGCAAGGGTTAACTGCCAAACAAAACTCAATATGGGTTGCCCTGATTCTGTAGTTTGCAGAATCACCCCATATGTGGTCCTAAACTACTGTTTGGCCAAACAGGAGGACATAGAAGGATGGGAACGCCATATGGTTTTTGCAAGGCAGATTTTGCAGGACTGGTTTTGTTTATACCATGTCCCATTTCAAGCCCCCCGTTGCACCCCTAGAATAGAAATTCCAAAAAAGTGACACCATCTAAGAAAGTACACCCCTCAAGGTATTCAAAACTGGGTTCACAAACTTTGTTAACCCTTTAGGTGTTCCACAAGAGTTAATGGCAGATGGAGAAACAATTTAGGAATTTCTATTTTTTGGAAAATTTTCCATTTTAACCTTTACTTTATTACTGGAAAAAAATGGGTTAACAGCCAAATAAAACTCAATATGGGTTGCCCTGATTCTTTAGTTTGCAGAAACACACCAGTTGGGGTCGTAAACTACTATTTGGCTAAACTGCAGGACATAGAAGAAGGGGAACGCCATATGGTTTTTGGAAGGCAGATTTTGCTGTACTGGTTTATTTACACCATTTGAAGCCCCCTGCTGCACCCCTAGAGTAGAAACTCCATAAAAGTGACCCAATCTAGGAAACTACGGGATAAGGTGGTTGTTGTTTTGGGACTATTTTAGGGTAAATATGATTTTTGGTTGCTCTATATTACACTTTTTTGAGGCAAGGTAACAAAAAATTTTAATTCTAAAATTGTTTCTACACCTAAAGGGTTAACAAAGTTTGTAAAGTAACTTTTGAATACCTTGAGGGGTGTAGTTTCTTGGGGTCACTTTTACTGGAGTTTCTAGTCTAGGCTACATCAGGGGGGCTTCTAATGAGACATGGTGTAAATAAACCAGTCCATCAAAATCTGCCTTCCAGAAACCATATGGCGTTCCCTTCGTTCTATGCCCTGCCGTGTGGCTATATAGCCATTTACGACCACATATGGGGTGTTTCTGCAAACTACAGAATCAGGGCAATAAATATTTAGTTTTAACCCTTGCTTTATTACCAGAAAAAAAGGATTCAAATGGAAATTTTGCCAAAAAATTGGTGTTTTAGCACCGTTTTTATTTTATATTTTTAACGCTGTTCATCCGAGGGGTTTGGTCAAATGTTATTTTTATAGGGCAGATTATTGCGGACGCGGCGATACCTAATATGTCTGCATTTTAAAATTTATTTCGATTTTACACTATATTATCATTTTAGGAACAAAAAAAATTATTTTAGTATCTCCATAGCCTGGGAGCTACAGTTTTTTTTTTTTTGGGCGACTATCTAATGTAGGGGCTAATTTTTTGCAGGGATGAGATGGCGGTTTGATTGGCACTATTTGGGGGTGCATATGACTTTTTAATGGCTTGTTATATATAACGCAGAGGCCCGGATGATCGGGGCAAGTGTCACATTGAGTGGTGGTGTCCTTACGTATCCCCCTCCTGTGACACACTCTGCATCTTTTTTGGGTTCGTCCCTTCTTTCCAGTATGGGGGACCATACCTGGAAGATGTTGGCCAAGGACGATCCGGGCGCCTCCAATTCCCGAGGTACTCCGGCCTTCTCTTTCCCGGTCTAAAAAAATCAGGTCCTTGAGGACTGCCTCATAGAATTGGAGGAATGTCCCTGTGCTGCCAGCGCTTCAGGATAGTACAAAAGCGTTGTACAAGGCAACCTGTACCAAGTGGACCGCAACTTTTTTGTACCATGCCCGGGTTTTGCGCATGGCATTATATGGCTTCAAGACTTGATCAGAGAGATCAACTCCTCCTATATAACGATTGTAGTGGACGATACAATCGGGCTTGAGGACCGTTGCCGCGGTACCTCGCACAGGGACAGGGGTGATGCTGTTACCGTGGATTGTGAACAGTATAAGGATATCCCTCTTATCCTTATACCTGACCAGCAACAGGTTTCCACTGGTAAGGGCACGGGTCTCACCCCTGGGAATAGGTACCGGAAGGGGGTGGGCAGGGAGGCCGCGCTGATTTTTCCGTACGGTCCCACAAGCAGACGTGGTTCTGGCGGCGAGGGACTGGAACAAGGGGATACTAGTATAAAAGTTATCCACGTACAAGTGGTAACCCTTATCTAGCAGTGGGTGCATAAGGTCCCACACGAGTTTCCCGCTAACACCCAGAGTGGGGGGACATTCTGGGGGTTCAATACGGGAATCTGGCCCCTTGTACACACGACATTTGTAAGTGTACCCTGAGGTACTCTCACAAATTTTGTACATTTTCACGCCATACCTCGCCTGCTTAGTGGGAATGTATTGGCGGAAACTGAGTCTTCCCTTGAAAGCAACGAGAGACTCATCAACTGCGACCTCCCTTCCAGGTACGTAGGCCTGCGCAAATTTGGCCCCGAAGTGATCGATGACCAGCCGTATCTTATACAGACGGTCATAGGCAGGATCACCTTGGGGGGACAGGCTGCATTATCTGCATAATGCAGGCATTTCCGGATGGCCTCAAACCGGAGGCGTGTCATGGCCATACTGTGTGAGTCTGGTCTGGTAGAGGACGTCCCCACTCCAGTATTGCCTGACACTCGGTTTTTGCACTAGACCCATGTGCAGCACGAGGCCCCAAAACATCCTCATCTCGGCTGCACTGACCGGTGTCCAGCCACCGGGTCTAGCCAAAAAGGAGCCCGGGTGCTGAGCAACGAAATGTTGGGCGTACAGGTTCGTCTGCTCCACCATCAGATTCACAAATGGGTCACTGTGGGCCACAGGGTCCCTAGCATGTGGGGCCCCTGGCTCCGCCTGGCGGCGTCTCCGCCGCCTTGGGGGGTCATCGTCATCAGATTATGAGGAGGAGGATGCGGATGAGGATGACAAGAGGAACGTGGGGTCATCCTCATCCTCACTGGGGCTCTCGGAGTCGGAGGCAAGCTGGGCGCATGCCTTCTCGGCCGAGAACGTCCGGCGGGCCATGGGTATGTGCGTGTGTATGTGCGTGCGTGTAAAACTTTATTGTATGTGTGTGTGTGGGGGCACGGGTGTTCACGTACTAAAAAGCTAAAGTAAAAAAAATAAATGGACAAGTGTTAGAAAAAAAAAAAAAGTTCAAACTTGCTGATCAGCAGTAGGGCGAGAGTTGCGCTAACAGTGGCCGGGGTCAAGTGGCAGCACTCCTCGGTGGGTCTAGGGTCTCACAGCTAAGTGCTGTGGACCCCAACCACCAGAAACAATAAATCAGATAAAGTTTTTTTTTTTTTTCCCTAACTAACTCTCCCTTCTATCCCTGCCTAATCGTGCCTCTCCCTTACTGACCCTAACGTACCTGGAGGGTGATGGGTGCAGGAGAGTGATGGGTGCCGACGGGGGGGGAATCACAGGAGCTGGTGCAGGAAGAGGAGGGGAGAGAGGAGCGCCGTGAGTTTGAATCTCCCGCCTCTCTCCCCGCACCAATCAGCACCAAGGACAGCACCGCCGCCCCCAAATGCTCGGACTGTGATTGGTGGTGTGTAATCACACCATCGATCACTGTCCTTTTCTGGTTTATCGGGTCACCGGAGACCCGAATGGACCGGAAGCGCAGCAAACCGCAGGTCTGAATCCCCGGCCTTGTGACAGGATGCCCGCTAAATAATTTCAGCGGACATCCTGTTCCTATTAACCCCCACCGCGCCGCAATCTTGTTTAAAAGTTATGACGTACCGGTACGTCATGGGTCCTTAAGGACTCGGCAAACATGCCGTACCGGTACATCATAAGTCCTTAGTTAAGATTAGTAATTGCTGTTTTTCTCAGGTTCATTCATTTTTTTGAATTATAAAGGCTTCATGAAATGTGAATCAACAGCAAAATGGAAGAATAAGGTCGTTCTTAGAGACTCAATTGCATGTTCACTTTAAGCAAAAAATGTCTTTTGTCATAAATGCCTAATTCGAGAACCAAAGCGGTCGGCGCGAGCAGGTGATGCATTATTTTTCACATGAGTAAATAAGTTATTAGCAGCGGTGAGATTTCACTGCGATTGAGTTTTAATGTATACTACACCTGCTCTCAGAATGCCTGCAGTGAAATGAAAGAAGGTTAAATAAGGCAATGGCTGATCAATTATTTATCAGCCGGATCCCATTCTGTGGACTAGGAGGTGGAGAGACAGATGACGAGTGGGTTTCCAATCGCTCATTAATGTTTTCACACTATATTTTCTTAATAAGTTTGGCGGCATCTAATACCAAGGTGTCATGGTCGTTTATGGAACATTTTTGTACTGACGCCTACATACAAATTTTCTGCCATGTCCCAATACGAATCTAACGATTCAATCAATTTTTTTTACTGCTCAGTGGTGAAACCAATTATTAATTCAGTTTTTGGAACTCAACAGAGAAGAAAAATAAACTAGCGGAGTTGTATGAGGTGAGAAGCTCTGGAAAGAAAGTCTTGGGTTGTAAAGAGCTTTAGCTTGACTCGGGTGGGAGATACAGAGGTAATAATGTGATTAGGCATCCAATGTGTTTCAAAGGATCAAATTCAATGTTTTAACTCCAGTGCAGGTATCAAGGACAAACACGTAAGGTTAATGGGGACATCGCTGCTAAAAACATAACAAAAGTGTATTATTCCCCCTTCCATGTCTGCAGGTGCATTGTAAATGTTTAAAACCCTCCTCAGTCTCCAAAAAATCCATCTGGTGGAAACTGTTAATAGTAGAGAGAATGGAGATGCAGGTGCACTGTATCTTTACTGTAGTGTCTGTGTAGTGCCCTGGAGCAAGAGTACTTTGGAGTCTGGACATTTATGGATATTTGCCCTATTGCTACTGCGCAAAGCCATCAAATCACTACTTTAGAGCACCTGGAAGGGTTAATTTTCACTATGATTTATGCCAATGTTTACACTTATACTGTTTTACATTGTTGAACTGCATTTTATATGTTTATTGTAATATATCCCGATCATTTGCGCTGTTATTGCGCTACTGCACAGCCAAATAATACTGAGAGACTTTGGGGCTTTCTATCTATTGTAGGAAGGTGCAAGGGGCCGTCATTGACGGAAGGTATGTGTCACCGAGGTTCCTGGCCTCGGTGAGGTAAGAGCCAGTAATTTCAAGGGTCAGCGGCAGCTAGTGCTGATTGACACTGTTTGCTGTTAGTATGGCTGTAAAGCCGATCCGGGCCGGCTCTTACTGGGAGTAGCCAATGTCCTGGGTGGGTGGCTCTCCCCACATTCCAGGCCGGGTCTTTACTGGCCTATATCCAGCCCGGCCAACAGTCTCCGCTGGGTGTGGATTACTCCTCTCTGACAGTGGAGCGCTGTCAGTCTCTGTGTGTTTTTGGAACTGAGAACTCTTGCCGTGCTAAAGGGCTGAGAGACGCCTGCTGGGAAACAGACCCTAAAGCCTGCTCTGGTCTGTGGGTGGAAAAACTGCTGACCAGGTGAAGGCTTTTGTTCTGTGGACTTATTATGATGTGAACAGACACCAAGACTGCAAACCCTTACTTTTTGTTTTCCCTTTTGTGTGAATAAAACACTGAACTGTTTAAGTTAAAGACTTTGTGGTTGCCTCTGTACTGCGTCCGCTAGCCTGTCTACCAGAGCAAATCCCCACACTATGCACTGAGAAGTTCAAAATTTTCCACAGTTAGGCTACTTTCACACTAGCGTTTAAGTTTTCCGGTATTGAGATTCGTCATAGGGTCTCAATACCGGAAAAAACGCTTGTTTTGTCCCCATTCATTGTCAATGGGGACAAAACTGAACTGAACAGAACGGAGAGCTCCAAAATGCATTCCGTTCCGTTTAGTTGCGTTCCTATACCGGAGAGCAAACCGCAACATGTTGTATTTTGCTTTCCGTCCTGAGAAACTGATCTAGACTGATCTGCCTCAATCGAAAACGGATCTGCCCCCCCCATTGACTTTCAATGGAGTTAATGACAAATCCATCTTGACAATGTTAAAGATATGTTAAAGATAATACAACCGGATCCGTTCATAACGGAGGCAGATGGTTGTATTATCAGTAACGGAAGCGTTTTTGCTGGACCCTGCCGGATCCAGCAAAAAAGGCTAGTGTGAAAGTACCCTTACTATAAAGGTATAAAGGACTATTCCACGTTTTGGAGGGAAAACACAGCCACACTGACCGTTAGGCTGTCGGGTTTAACTCTGTTGTTTATATCTGAAGTTTATGTGTGGAAAAACTGCTTAGTCATTCCCATAGACTTGTATTGAACCTGTGTACAAATCTATGACGGACTGTAATTGCAACATTGTTTCTGTTTAGGCTGTGCTTCTTCACTCAATCCCTCCCACTTGAAGGTTCTAATTCATCTAGAAACTGTATATAAGGAGAGCAGTCTGCAAATAGGAACCAGTACTTAGTAGGAGAGAATCTGTCTACAGATAGGAACCAAAGTTAAGTGGAAGTCTCTGCCAGACTGTACAAGTGACCAGAAGAAATGAGATGGGTCACCAGCTTTTTTATCAGAGGACAAGTCGAATGACTGAGCCACACACCCTGGGCCATCCCTTTGGCCAGGCTACCAGACTTCTGAGACAGAGGGACATCTAGCTCAGGTCTTTCTTCTGCACAGAAGACAGACTGGAGAAGCTAGCCCTATGCCTCACCTTTATTGTTTTGCACTTTAGTTCCTCCAGTAAAGAAGCACACTGGTTTACTGCAAACCCTGACTCTCTGGACTTATTTCCCATTGGGGAGCACCATGCTTTACTATCCCCTCCGGAGAGCAGCAACACATGGTGACACCTCGATGGTGTCTGGGGGACCCAGCGTAGCAGCTGGCTGTCTCACCGTACCCTTACAGCCTTTCTATTTCAGCCTTTTCCTGTGGAATAAGAGTTTGAAGAGCACGGGGAAAGTCTACTGATTGAAAGAAATAATAATAATTGCATAGTATTACATTTCTTTTAAAGTCTTCTGAAGAGCAGATCAAGGCATCTTTGTCCACATTTGTGGTTTTTCAATTTTTGCAGTAAAAAGAGTTTTGGGGGTTTTTTTGTAGCGTTTTGACATCTCCTCTATAAGGAATAAAACGGCACAGAAAAACGGTGTTCAAACTGTTTTTTTTTAAACGCTGCGAAAAAAACCCCCAGTAAAATCCTTATGTTATCTAGTACCCCGTTGGACATCTCAATTTAATATGGTTGGAAACAACTCAATTCAGGCTTTGAAAAGTTGCTAAATATGGCGTTGGGAATTTTTGGGACTTTTGTGCCAACATTTTGCAACATCTTGCATTTTTATTCTCTCAAGCTTTGAAAAGTGGGTGTGAAAGCGGGCGTGGTTAGTTATTCTAATTAGTATTACACCAGATTTATCAAGTGAGATTTTAAAAAAAGTTGCAAACATTAATCTGTCACAATCTTGAAAATTACAGTTGCAAGAAAAAGTATGTGAACCCTTTGGAATGATATGGATTTCTGCACAAATTGGTCATAAAATAGACAATCACAGTCTGCTTAAACTAATAACACACAAAGAATTAAATGTTACCATGTTTTTATTGAACACACCATGTAAACATTCACGGTGCAGGTGGAAAAAGTATGTGAACCCTTGGATTTAATAACTGGTTGAACCTCCTTTGCAGCAATAACGTTTCCTGTAGTTGCAGATCAGACGTGCACAACGGTCAGGAGTAATTCTTGACCATTCCTCTTTACAGAACTGTTTCAGTTCAGCAATATTCTTGGGATGTCTGGTGTGAATCGCTTTCTTGAGGTCATGCCACAGCATCTCAATCGGGTTGAGGTCAGGACTCTGACTGGGCCACTCCAGAAGGCGTATTTTCTTCTGTTTAAGCTATTCTGTTGTTGATTTACTTCTATTCTTTGGGTCGTTGTCCTGTTGCAACACCCATCTTCTGTTGAGCTTCAGCTGGTGGACAGATGGCCTTAAAGGGATTCTGTCACCACATTTTACCCCCTACAGTAAAACATAGCTACTTGTAGGTCTCTTTGAGCTGTATTAAACGATGCCCATATTAACTAATAGTCTTGATTTATTTCTTTATAAAATCGATTTTAGTGATATGCTAATGACTTACATAAGGTGCCCAAGGGGATGTCCTTTCCTAACTTGGTGCCCAGCCGCACCCCTCGGTCCGGTGCCCAGCGCTGCCTCTAATATAATATATTCAAGAGCCCAGCGCCGCCTTCCTGAGTCCAGCGCTGCACTTCGCTCGACTATGCCATTACCTGTAGTCCGCACGTGTGTGCACGCGCGGGATTTCAAACAGGCTTAGGGATTACGTCTGTGCGCCGGCTCTTGAATATATTATATTAGAGGCGGCGCTGGGCACCGGACTGAGGGGTGCGTCTGGGCACCAAGTTAGGAAAGGACATCCCCTTGGGCACCTTATATTCTACATCTTCGCGAATTCTCGAAGTGCCGATATTCGTGATAAAAATTTGCGATCAACACTAAGTATAATAAAGAAGTTGGATTAACTAAGAACTTGCGTTACTTCACTATGTCGAGCTGTTTTTCCTAACATTTAGGAGACAAGAATACTGACTTATGTTGAAGCCCAGGTTCTAATCCAGTGATCGATCGTATCAGAAAACACTTTCTGTGTGCCTTCAGAGACTAGAATCTCCATTGCTGATCTAACTCATTAAGTTTAGATAACACGTCTCATAAAGCATGAGTGTTAACTCCACTACATCCGTAAGAGCTGCGCAGTTTTTATATAATTTTTAAGACTGAGTGTGAACTGAAACCTACCTCACCACTAACCAGAGGCGCTCAAAATATAATTGCGGTTTGAGACTTTAATTTTTTAATTTTATAATTTTTTTTATTTTTATATAAAATTGTCACAATCTTACTCCGGCAAAAGGGATGGTGTTGAAAGTGGAGGAATATCTGAAGACAGAAGTGTTATATTTCAAGATACTCCAAATTTATCAAACATTGTGCGACATTCGGTAAATATGGTGCAAATGACAGCATCCCAGATACCTTGATAAAACTCCGCCGTAGACCCCCCGGAATGGTATTGATGTCACAGTTGCTAAACGTTTGGGGTAAACACCGTGGGGGAGATTTATTGAGACCTATTGAGGTCTTGATTTGCCCAGCGCTGGCATGAGATGCACCCAGGCATGGGATTCAGCCAGTTCTCTCAGGTTCTCCAGGTCCGGTTGTTAAAATTACTGCGGCA
The DNA here is from genome assembly GCF_905171765.1 of Bufo bufo. Classification (NCBI taxonomy): domain Eukaryota; kingdom Metazoa; phylum Chordata; class Amphibia; order Anura; family Bufonidae; genus Bufo; species Bufo bufo. The sequence continues at coordinate 33,518,900 of NC_053393.1, forward strand.
GCTGGAGATGAGCTCTTCCGTTCCATACTTTAGCTCCTTAGGCTTTTTAAAAGTTGGGCGGTGTGTGTAGTGTATATATGGTGTATTTATGTGTATTTGTGTTGCATATATATGGTTTATGTATATGTAAACGTGTTGTGATGCCGCGTGTCAGCCATTGAGTAGGGAACCTGTTGTTAAAGCTTGAATCCTACCCCTGGATGCACCACATGTGCATGTGAGGCTGCCCATGTTCTGGAACTGAGATCTTCTCCTCCCACCCACGGCCTGTCCATTTTTTGGGAAAGTGGCAAGGGCATCGGAAAAAGCTAAAAACAAAAAAAATTGTCAGTAGCCCTCAAATTTGCAACTTTTTTTATGGGGAGTGCAGTTAGAATAAATCTCCCTCAGTTTGTATCTCCCTTTGTTCCCCTACCCACTTCTCCCAGTACGGCATTCTCGTTGAACATACAGCCCCGAAGATCAACCCATTTTCTCCAGGGCTCCCTTGCCTTGTTTCCTGTTGGTCAAGCCGTGGCTCCAATATGCCCAGTTGTCCAACCCTTGACCCCATGTTCTCCTAAGCAAAGGATCTCATTTAATTTGAGTTCTCTTGTTCCTAATCCTCACCCCCACTGCCCCCGGTGTCATGGCCGCTCCTGTGGGATAGTGGGCTGCAGGTTAGAAAAGAGAGCTAAAGAAACTTTCCACCTAGACAAAGATTTTTGTACAAACTTCCATATCAAGGGTCAGCAACCTGCTGCACTCCAGCAATTGTGAAACTACAACTCCCAGCATGCACGCTTGTTTAACTGGTCCTCCTAAGGAAGAAAAGCATGCTGGAGTTGTAGTGGCTGGCCCCTGTTCTACATCTGTCCCCTTCAGCTGTCTCTCCCACGTCCCCCCCCCCCGTGGCACAGCACTGAACATGGACACGGCTACACTTGTCATTCCTGCTTTGTAAAGCTTTTGCTTCAGTTAGCAATCATTATGTATGATATCCGGATCCCTCCATGTGCCCGAGGCTCCAGCTCGGGGTTACTTCTCGGATGTTCACTCTCATGCACTCCTTTTGTTCACGCTCTAACAGTCGACGGCTGTCATCACTGACTACATCGCTCACGTCTGTCCCTTTCTCTCGCAGGATACCATTGGAACATGTTGCTTGCTGTAGACATATAGCTATGACGTGGTCTGTCACCAATCAGACGGACTCCGGTGTGTTAGGAATAATTAATAGAAATGTCTCTCTGGTTCTTCATTTTCTTCATTTATCTTTATAGCCATCAGCTCTCTGTTTTCCTGACACAGAGCTCCAAATCTGCTGCACAGAAATAGTTAAAGGGTTTCTGTCACCACATGTGCAAATGTCAGCTAAATCTAACTGTGCTATTCATTTTCTTAGTTATGCCCCCGGTTTTGTGCAACTTTATGTTCTATTATATGCAAATTAGCCTCTAGGAGCGTGGGGGGGGGGGGATTTGGGGCGTTGCTTCTGCTCCTAGAGGCTCCGTTCTCCCACCTCATGTCCCGCCCTGCCATCCTTGATTGACAGGGCCAGGCAGCGTTCACCTCCTCCTGCTGGCCCTGTGCGCTGGGGAAATCTTGCGCCTGCGCCGTCCCGTTCAGTATTCGGCGCAGGCGCTGTGTGAAAGCCGGTAGCCAGCGAGCGTCCATCCCTCACCACGCCTGCACTGAACAGGATGGCGCAGGCGCGAGATTTCCCCAGAGCACAGGGCCGGCAGGAGGAGGTGAACGCTGCCTGGCCCTGTGAAGGATGGCAGAGCGGGACATGAGGTGGGAGAAGGGAGCCTCTAGGAGCAGGAGCAATGCCCCCCCTTCCTGCTCCTAGAGGCTAATTTGCATATAATAAAACATAAAATTGCACAAAAACAGGGGTGTACCTAAGAAAAAGAATAGCACGGTTAGATTCAGCTGACATTTGCACATGTATAATATCAGCCTGTTAAATAGGGATAATTGTGGTGACAGAAATCCTTTAAAGTGCATCTGTCACTAGGAGATTCCGTGTTACATCAGCCTAGCTCAGCTGAATGTAGTGATACCTTTCACTTAGCGATCCGCTGCTTCATTATGGAGAAAAAGCACTTGTAATCCATATGTAAACAAGCAATTAAGTGCACCAAGGGCGGGGCCAAAGCCTTGCTCCTCCTGCTTCCTCTGACAGCCCCTCCCTCTCCTTTTTGATTGACACAACCAGGCAAGATGACTATGCAGGAACCTAGCCCTGTCATTGAAGAAGGAGGAACAAGGGTGCACAGAGTGGCTTGGCCCTGGCCTCGGTGCACTTAACTTCTCATTTGCATATGGATTAAAAGCACTTTTCTCCAGAATGAAAGGTATCATTACATTCAGCTGAGCTAGCCCTGCGTTTTGTCTAGCTTATCAGTGATTACCAGTGAAAGAGTTAATGCTAGAGATGCAGAAGTGATCTTGGGGTCCTGCGATAGGCAGGCTGGGGCACCTGGATAATGAGGTCCTGGGCACTTGAAACCATTGGTGACGCCCTTCTGGGCACATTTGGACCTTATTTGGATACCGAATAAAGTGCAGATAGAGCTATAGTTGAAATGATGGATGTACATTGCACCGGAGTTGCTTTCATAAAGTTGAAGATTCCCTTTAAATCAGGGATGTTAAACTCATGACCCTGGCCCTGAACTCCCAGCATGCCCTGATTGCTGTAGGCTGTCCGGGCAGGATGGAAGTTGTAGTTTTGCAACAGCTGGAGGGCCAAGAGTTTGACATCCCTGCTTTAAATGATAAAATTCTGTGTGCCTGCAGTCACCACTAGAGGGGGCTCAGGAGCTTATTGAAGACTGGCTGTTATGGAGTTCAAGGTATAGACAGTAGGCAGTAAGCTTTTATGCTTTTTTCAGTTATGATATTTTTTTTTAACATTTACTTTATTAAATGTCCATTAGAGCCACCTTCTTCAGATGAACGTGTGAGCATAACTGCTGCGCCTTCATTATCTCTGTGTCATAAATGTACTCACCGGTACCTTGTCAGAAGAGCTTGTTTTTTATATCCCTAAGACAACACTCATGCCTTTGTATCCTTGCAATTCAATGTTATCACACCCAGACTAAGGGTTCAGTTTGGTTTACTCTAGCACAGGAAGAGTTGTCATAGGAACAAAGGCAGAGAAAATCTAACTTACCTGTAATCACAAGAGAAAACCATTCATTCAGCTTCCCTTCATGTGGTGCACTGGTCAATAATTGAAAAAATTGTGCCATTACGAGTACCTGTACAGTTCTCTTTATGATCAGGCAGAGCGTTTTATGAGTGGAGCTCCCATGACTAGAGTTGAGCGAACACCTGGATGTTCGGGTTCGAGAAGTTCGGCCGAACTTCCCGGAAATGTTCGGGTTCGGGATCCGAACCCGACCCGAACTTCGTCCCGAACCCGAACCCCATTGAAGTCAATGGGGACCCGAACTTTTCAGCACTAAAAAGGCTGTAAAACAGCCTAGGAAAGAGCTAGAGGGCTGCAAAAGGCAGCAACATGTAGGTAAATCCCCTGCAAACAAATGTGGATAGGGAAATGAATTAAAAAAAATAAAAATAAAAAAAATTAACCAATATCAATTGGACAGAGGTCCCATAGCAGAGAATCTGGCTTCACGTCAGCAGAGAATCTGTCTCTTCATGCCATAGCAAAGAATCTGGCTTCATGTCAGCAGAGAATCAGTCTTCATGTCATAGCAGAGAATCAGGCTTCACGTCACCCACCACTGGAACAGGCCACTGTCACATATTTAGGCCCAGGCACCCAGACAGAGGAGAGAGGTCCCGTAACAGAGATTCAGGCTTCATGTCAGCACAGAATCAGTCTTCATGTCATAGCAGAGAATCAGGCTTCACGTCACCCACCACTGGAACAGGCCACTGTCACATATTTAGGCCCAGGCACCCAGACAGAGGAGAGAGGTCCCGTAACAGAGATTCAGGCTTCATGTCAGCACAGAATCAGTCTTCATGTCATAGCAGAGAATCAGGCTTCACGTCACCCACCACTGGAACAGGCCACTGTCACACATTTAGGCCCAGGCACCCAGACAGAGGAGAGAGGTCCCGTAACAGAGATTCAGGCTTCATGTCAGCACAGAATCACTCTTCATGTCATAGCAGAGAATCAGGCTTCACATCACCCACCACTGGAACAGGCCACTGTCACACATTTAGGCCCCGGCACCCAGGCAGAGGAGAGGTTCATTCAACTTTGGGTTGCCCCGCAATATAATGGTAAAATGAAAATAAAAATAGGATTGAATGAAGAAGTGCCCTGGAGTACAATAATATATTGTTAAGGGGAGGTAGTTAATGTCTAATCTGCACAAGGGATGGACAGGTCCTTTGGGATCCATGCCTGGTTCATTTTTATGAACATCAGCTTGTCCACATTGGCTGTAGACAGGCGGCTGCGTTTGTCTGTAATGACGCCCCCTGCCGTTCTGAATACACGTTCAGACAAAACGCTGGCCGCCGGGCAGGCCAGCACCTCCAAGGCATAAAAGGCTAGCTCTGGCCACGTGGACAATTTGGAGACCCAGAAGTTGAATGGGGCCGAACCATCAGTCAGTACGTGGAGGGGTGTGCACAGGTACTGTTCCACCATGTTAGTGAAATGTTGCCTCCTGCTAACACGTTCCGTATCAGGTGGTGGTGCAGTTAGCTGTGGCGTGGTGACAAAACTTTTCCACATCTCTGCCATGCTAACCCTGCCCTCAGAGGAGCTGGCCGTGACACAGCTGCGTTGGCGACCTCTTGCTCCTCCTCTGCCTTCGCCTTGGGCTTCCACTGGTTCCCCTGTGACATTTGGGTATGCTCTCAGTAGCGCGTCTACCAACGTGCGCTTGTACTCGCGCATCTTCCTATCACGCTCCAGTGTAGGAAGTAAGGTGGGCACATTGTCTTTGTACCGGGGATCCAGCAGGGTGGCAACCCAGTAGTCCGCACACGTTAAAATGTGGGCAACTCTGCTGTCGTTGCGCAGGCACTGCAGCATGTAGTCGCTCATGTGTGCCAGGCTGCCCAGAGGTAAGGACAAGCTGTCCTCTGTGGGAGGCGTATCGTCATCGTCCTGTGTTTCCCCCCAGCCACGCACCAGTGATGGGCCCGAGCTGCTTTGGGTGCCACCCTGCTGTGAACATGCTTCATCCTCATCCTCCTCCACCTCATCCTCGTCCTCCAGTAGTGGGCCCTGTCTGGCCACATTTGTACCTGGCCTCTGGTGTTGCAAAAAACCTCCCTCTGAGTCACTTCGAAGAGACTGGCCTGAAAGTGCTAAAAAGGACCCCTCTTCCTCCTCTTCCTCCTGGGCCACCTCCTCTTCCATCATCGCCCTAAGTGTTTTCTCAAGGAGACATAGAAGTGGTATTGTAACGCTGATAACGGCGTCATCGCCACTGGCCTTGTTGGTGGAGTACTCGAAACAGCGCAACAGGGCACACAGGTCTCGCATGGAGGCCCAGTCATTGGTGGTGAAGTGGTGCTGTTCCGCAGTGCGACTGACCCGTGCGTGCAGCAGCTGAAACTCCACTATGGCCTGCTGTTGCTCGCACAGTCTGTCCAGCATGTGCAAGGTGGAGTTCCACCTGGTGGGCACATCGCATATGAGGCGGTGAGCGGGAAGGCCGAAGTTACGCTGTAGCGCAGACAGGCGTGCAGCAGCAGGGTGTGAACGCCGGAAGCGCGAACAGGCGGCCCGCACTTTATGCAGCAGCTCTGACATGTCGGGGTAGTTGCGAATGAACTTCTGCACCACCAAATTCAGCACATGCGCCAGGCAAGGGATTGTGCGTCAAACCGGCTAGTCCCAGAGCTGCAACGAGATTTCGCCCATTATCGCACACCACCAGGCCGGGCTTGAGGCTCACCGGCAGCAACCACTCGTCGGTCTGTTGTTCTATACCCCGCCACAACTCCTGTGCGGTGTGGGGCCTGTCCCCCAAACATATGAGTTTCAGAACTGCCTGCTGACGTTTACCCCGGGCTGTGCTGAAGTTGGTGGTGAAGGTGTGTGGCTGACTGGATGAGCAGGTGGAAGAAGAGGAGGAGGAAGCTGAGTAGGAGGAGGAGGAGACAGGAGGCAAAGAATGTTGCCCTGCGATCCTTGGCGGCGGAAGGACGTGCGCCAAACAGCTCTCCGCCTGGGGCCCAGCCGCCACTACATTTACCCAGTGTGCAGTTAGGGAGATATAGCGTCCCTGGCCGTGCTTACTGGTCCACGTATCTGTGGTTAGGTGGACCTTGCCACAGATGGCGTTGCGCAGTGCACACTTGATTTTATCGGACACTTGGTTGTGCAGGGAAGGCACGGCTCTCTTGGAGAAGTAGTGGCGGCTGGGAACAACATACTGTGGGACAGCAAGCGACATGAGCTGTTTGAAGCTGTGTGTGTCCACCAGCCTAAATGACAGCATTTCATAGGCCAGTAGTTTAGAAATGCTGGCATTCAGGGCCAGGGATTGAGGGTGGCTAGGTGGGAATTTACGCTTTCTCTCAAATGTTTGTGAGATGGAGAGCTGAACGCTGCCGTGTGACATGGTTGAGATGCTTGGTGACGCAGGTGGTGGTGTTGGTGGTACATCCCATGTTTGCTGGGCGGCAGGTGCCAACGTTCCTCCAGAGGCGGAGGAAGAGGCCGAGGCGGCGGCAGCAGCAGAAGAGGCCGAGGCGGCAGCAGCAGAAGAGGTAGCAGGGGGAGCCTGAGTGACTTCTTTGTTTTTAAGGTGTTTACTCCACTGCAGTTCATGCTTTGCATGCAGGTGCCTGGTCATGCAGGTTGTGCTAAGGTTCAGAACGTTAATGCCTCGCTTCAGGCTCTGATGGCACAGCGTGCAAACCACTCGGGTCTTGTCGTCAGTACATTGTTTAAAGAAGTGCCATGCCAGGGAACTCCTTGAAGCTGCCTTTGGGGTGCTCGGTCCCAGATGGCGGCGGTCAGTAGCAGGCGGAGTCTCTTGGCGGCGGGTGTTCTGATTTTGCCCACTGCTCCCTCTTTGTCTTTTGCTACGCTGTTGGCTCGGTCTCACCACTGCCTCTTCCTCCGAATTCTGAAAGTCAGTGGCACGACCTTCATTCCATGTGGGGTCTAGGACCTCATCGTCCCCTGCATCGTCTTCCACCCAGTCTTGATCCCTGACCTCCTGTTCAGTCTGCACACTGCAGAAAGACGCAGCAGTTGGCACCTGTGTTTCGTCATCATCAGAGACGTGCTGAGGTGGTATTCCCATGTCTTTATCATCAGGAAACATAAGTGGTTGTGCGTTAGTGCATTCTATCTCTTCCACCCCTGGGGAAGGGCTAGGTGGATGCCCTTGAGAAACCCTGGCAGCAGAGTCTTCAAACAGCATAAGAGACTGCTGCATAACTTGAGGCTCAGACAGTTTCCCTGATATGCATGGGGGTGATGTGACAGACTGATGGGCTTGGTTTTCATGCGCCATCTGTGCGCTTTCTGCAGAAGACTGGGTGGGAGATAATGTGAACGTGCTGGATCCACTGTCGGCCACCCAATTGACTAATGCCTGTACCTGCTCAGGCCTTACCATCCTTAGAACGGCATTGGGCCCCACCAAATATCGCTGTAATTTCTGCTGGCTACTGGGACCTGAGGTAGTTGGTTCACTAGGACGTGTGGCTGTGGCAGAACGGCCACGTCCTCTCCCAGCACCAGAGGGTCCACTAACACCACCACGACCATGTCCACGTCCGCGTCCCTTATTAGATGTTTTCCTCATTGTTCCCGTTCACCACAATTTTGAAAATGGCAAATTTGGGAATAGTTTTTCAACCCAGAACAAAAACTGTGCTTTTACGGTCACTACAAATAACTTGACCAGCTAAAACTGTACAGATTTGGTTGAATAGAAATGTGAGGCCTATTTTTTTTGCGCTGTGTGACAGGTATAGGTTTAATCACAGAATGACACTTCTATCAGCACGCTAGCGTGTGTCTTAGGTTTTTCTGAATGACACTATCAGCACCTTGAATCTAAGATATCCTTTTTGGGATAGATTTCAAGTAGGCCTGATATACAGTGGGATGCGAAAGTTTGAGCAACCTTGTTAATCGTCATGATTTTCCTGTATAAATCGTTGGTTGTTACGATAAAAAATGTCAGTTAAATATATCATATAGGAGACACACACAGTGATATTTGAGAAGTGAAATTAAGTTTATTGGATTTACTGAAAGTGCGCTATAATTGTTTAAACAGAATTAGGCAGGTGCATACATTTGGGCACGGTTGTCATTTTATTGATTCCAAAACCTTTAGAACTAATTATTGAAACTCAAATTGGCTTGGTAAGCTCAGTGACCCCTGACCTACATACACAGGTGAATCCAATTATGAGAAAGGGTATTTAAGGGGGTCAATTGTAAGTTTCCCTCCTCTTTTAATTTTCTCTAAAGAGTAGCAACATGGGGGTCTCTAAACAACTCTCAAATGACCTGAAGACAAAGATTGTTCACCATCATGGTTTAGGGGAAGGATACAGAAAGCTGTCTCAGAGATTTCAGCTGTCTGTTTCCACAGTTAGGAACATATTGAGGAAATGCAAGACCACAGGCTCAGTTCAAGTTAAGGCTCGAAGTTGGCAGACCAAGAAAAATCTCGTATAGACAGAAGCGACGAATGGTGAGAACAGTCAGAGTCAACCCACAGACCAGCACCAAAGACCTACAACATCATCTTGCCGCAGATGGAGTCACTGTGCATCGTTCAACCATTCAGTGCACTTTACACAAGGAGATGCTGTATGCGAGAGTGATGCAGAGGAAGCCTTTTCTGCTTGAGGTGGGCTAAAGCACATTTGGACAAGCCAGCTTCATTTTGGAATAAGGTGCTGTGGACTGATGAACTAAAATTGAGTTATTTGGCCATAACAAGGGGCGTTATGCATGGAGGAAAGAGAACACAGCATTCCAAGAAAAACACCTGCTGCCTACAGTAAAATATGGTGGTGGTTCCATCATGCTGTGGGGCTGGGTGGCCAGTGCAGGGACTGGGAATCTTGTCAAAGTTGAGGGACGCATGGATTCCACTCAGTATCAGCAGATTCTGGAGACCAATGTCCAGGAATCAGTGACAAAGCTGAAGCTGCGCCGGGGCTGGATCTTTCAACAAGACAACGACCCTAAACACTGCTCAAAATCCACTAAGGCCTTTATGCAGAGGAACAAGTACAACGTTCTGTAATGGCCATCTCAGTCCCCAGACCTGAATATAATTGAAAATCTGAGGTGTGACCTAAGGAGAGCTGTCCATGCTCGGAAGCCATCAAACCTGAATGAACTAAAGATGTTTTGTAAAGAGGAATGGTCCAAAATACCTTCAACCAGAATCTAGACTCTCATTGGAACCTACAGGAAGCGTTTAGAGGCTGTAATTTCTGCAAAAGGAGGATCTAATAAATATTGATTTCATTTATTTTTTGTGGTGCCCAAATTTATGCACCTGCCTAATTCTGTTTAAACAATTATAGCACACTTTCTGTAAATCCAATAAACTTCATTTCACTTCTCAGATATCACTGTGTGTGTCTCCTATATGATATATTTAACTGACATTTTTTATCGTAACAACCAACGATTTATACAGGAAAATCAGGACGATTAACAAGGTTGCCCAAACTTTCGCATCCCACTGTAGCAGAAACTACTTATTTTGAGAATGGCAAATTTGGGAATAGTTTTTCAACCCAGAACAAAAACTGTGCTTTTACGGTCACTACAAATAACTTGACCAGCTAAAACAGTACAGATTTGGAGGAATATAAATGTCAGGTCTATTTTTTAGGTGCTGGGTGACAGGCTCAACTTGCCCCTGATGTAGTACAGTATATGGCCAAAAAATAACCACACTATTGATGGTTAAATACACTTGGTGATAGCTTGTGCTGGCGCACCACAAGCCACAAAATGGCCGCCAATCACCCCAGAAAAAAGTGATATAAAAACGCTCTGGGCAGCCTAAAAAAAGTGAGCAATTCGATATTAGCACTTCAATGATCCACAGCTGGAGATCGATCACAGAATGAAGTCTTTTGGAGGAGTTAATCACTGCCTAATCTCGCCCTAACGTCGCAGCTGCAACCTCTCCCTATGCTTGAATCAGCAGAGTGACGTGCAGCGCTACGTGACCCAAGCTTATATAGAGGCTGGGTCACATGCTGCACTGGCCAATCACAGCCATGCCAATAGTAGTCATGGCTGTGATGGCCTCTTGGGGCAAGTAGTATGACGCTTGTTGATTGGCTGCTTTGCAGCCTTTCAAAAAGCGCCAAGAAAGCACCGAACCCGAACATTTACGAAAATGTTCGGGTTCGTGTCACGGACACCCCAAAATTCGGTACGAACCCAAACTATACAGTTCGGGTTCGCTCATCCCTACCCATGACTTTACATGTTTTAGATGGGGTAATTTTTTGGGGTACCACATCCAGCTTCCCTTCCTTTCCTGCACTGGGCAAGCATAGAAACAATTGTGCCATTATGAGTAACTACACAGTTCTCTTTATGATCAGACAGAGTAATTTATGAGGGGGACTCCCATGACTGCAGAACAAAGGCACAGAAAATCTAACTTACCTGTAATCACAAGAGAAAACCATTCATTCAGCTTCCCTTCCTGTTGTGCACTGGTCAATAATTGAAAAAATTGTGCCATTACGAGTACCTGTACAGTTCTCTTTATGATCAGGCAGAGCGATTTATGAGGGGGGCTCCCATGACTTTACATGTTTTAGATGGGGTAATGTTTTGGGTACCACATCCAGCTTCCCTTTCTTTCCTGCACTGGGCAAGAATAGAAACAATTGTGCCATTATGGGTAACTGCACAGTTCTCTCTATAAAAAAGCAGAGCACTTTATAATAGGGGGGGGGGGGGGGGGGGTGGGAGCCCATCACTACAGACTATGCTTGTTTTAGATGGGGTAATTTTTGGTGACTTTAAAATTAGAAACTTTTCCTTGCCATTATTTGAGTTGGATTCCCCTTGGGATAGGTCATCATCACCTGGCAATCCCATAGGGAATCTGCAGCACCAGAGACTACCATTGTATGGACACAAGCAGAAGGGTTCGTCCACTGTTTCCAGCACTGGCGTACTGAAGCTCAGCTCCAATTCGCTTGAATGAGAGCTGAGCTGCAGTACCCCTGTATGGCCACTACACTGGGGACGGTGTTGCCTGCGCCCAGCTCCATAAACTATATACTGCCTGGTACCTTGGCTACCCGAAACAGCTGATCTGTGGGGGTTCTGGTATTCAGACCCCACCGATCTGATATTGATGACCTATCCTGAAGATAGGTCATCAATATCTGTAGACCAGAGATCCCCCTTTAACCAGTTATTTGCTTTCTGTGAGTTGTGTCTCAGACATTTCCCCCACACCAGCGGTCTCTTGAAATGACCTCGTCTGTCACGTAATTTCCCATCTTCTGAAGTTCACACTATCCGTCTCTTATCTCCAGTAAGGTACATTTATCTTATCACACGCTACTTATCCTTCAAACTTGGTACAGGCGCATAAGTGCTCTCCAGACACATCTGCTGATTGTAGCCGCGCCGCTTATTATTTCCTTATTAATGTAATAGATGGATAATGATCACATTGATGTTTCACCTGCACAGCGGGGAACAGAAATCATCTATTAGCTGCACCAATATTGTATTTCAGAGGTGAAATATTTATGAAAGGACAGGTGGAACCTAAGGAGGAGAAAACCAAGGCAATGTCTACATATAGGTTTTCCTATATATCTGCAAATATATTCACTCTACAATACTAATAAGTGCAAAATGATGTGCTGATTCATTTCTTTATAGGGGTCTCAGCTCCATTTTTCTGAAGCAGAGCCCCAAATCCCCTGCATTGACGTAGAGTTCAATGATAAATTAGAATTGCTTGCGGCCACCACTAGAGGGCGCTCAGGAGCTTACTGAAGACAGATGTATGCTGTTCCTGAGCTCCCTCTAGTGACAGATGCAGGCAGGATTTCTAATATCAGTGAGGTGAGGCTGGGGATTAGGAGCTCTGTGTCAGAAAAAAAAAATTGAGCTTAGACCAATAAAGATAAAATTATGAAATCAGCTGAGAATTTTAGACTTAAAACCAAATTATGTGCAAATATTAGCTTTTCACTTATATGACTATAAATCTGTAGAAGAGGTCTCCTATACTTATGACATGAACTACCCTTTCAAGAAATATAAGCCTATCTTCATAAAGCTAATAAGAATATAGACTTTTTTTTAAATCAAACTGACTTAAATTGATACTTTGTTAAAATCTTTCCGACCTGCTGTTAGAACTCATTAATTTATTAAAGCGGCGACTTTGCTTGTTTGAGAACCTTCACTAAAGCCATTAAGATGTTCTGGCACTGGAGGACATGGTTATAAATTGTATCCACCTGCAGTCCCCACTAGGAGAAATAAACACTATGTAGTAAACTCCTGAGCTCCCCCTAGTGGTGGCTGCAGGCATATGCAATTTTATCTTGTAAATCTTGTAATTTTATCTTGTAAAAATAGATCTCTGACCCCTTTATGAAATACATTAGCACCAAATGTTGTACCTTAATAATACATAATGGATGAAGTTGGAGACGATTCTTTTTAAGGAGTAAGCCTGACCAGTGTATATAGGAGTGAATGTAGAATTGTTTACACTCCTCCAGTTATTTATCTAACTCCTTACTTTAGCAGTTATTTTTTACCTCCCTGCTGTAATCTTTTTTTATTTTTAATTTTTTTTCATCAAGTGATATGAAGACTTTTTTTGAGGGACAAGTTGTAATTTTTTTATGATGACATTTAATTTACGATTGTAATATGTAGAAGAAACAAACTTGCGGCACTCAACAGTTTTCTTTGCAGCTTGTTTATTCAAGTTTAAAACATGGTCGCTGGTGCGGGCACTCGCTCAGCTACAGGCTGCGGCCGTTTCGCGCTATCCGCCCTTCGTCTGGCCTCCCTTGTCGTCTCCTGTAGCTGGGCGACTGCCCGCACCAGCGACCATGTTTTGAACTTGAATAATCAAGCTGCAAAGAAAACTGGTGAGTGCCGCAAGTTTGTTTCTTCTACATATTACAAGTGAATTTGGTCTATATTGCTGAGCACCACCTAGGAATCACATGTCAAGCGCATGAACTCCCAGTATATCCCAAAAAGAGGCAGCAGTGCCGACACCAAAACTATTTATAATTTAATTTACTATGTCATGTATTGAGAAACTTGTAAAATATAAGGAAAATAAATATTTAAATGTATTATAAATATCAAAATAATTTTATAAAGTTTATTTTTATCAGTTACTACTTTTAAAAATATAAAATAAAGACTCCGGAGATTCACCAAGTTGCAAGCAGAGGTTAACTCTTTATTGTGTGGACTCCCAGCACGTAATTTAATTGAACGTTTTCGGCCAAAGGCCTTCATCAGAATACCGGAATGATAAGTAGGAAGAAGGTAAGAAAGCAGGTAAGAATGGCGCCATTCTTTAAAGTGCAGAGCGCTCTTTTCTTAGGGTACATGCAACTATTTCATTTTTTTTTGTTCCACGTGGGATAAATAATACAATATAGAAATAAATGTAGTAAAACGGGCACTCTTCACTTGATTGACCACACAGAGTGATATCCACTCACCTAAAGAATTATTAGGAACACCTGTTCTATTTCTCATTAACCACCTCAGCCCCCCTAGCTTAAACACCCTGAAAGACCAGGCCACTTTTTACACTTCTGACCTACCCTACTTTCACCGTTTATTGCTCGGTCATGCAACTTACCACCCAAATGAATTTTACCTCCTTTTCTTCTCACTAATAGAGCTTTCATTTGGTGGTATTTTGTTGCTGCTGACATTTTTACTTTTTTTGTTATTAATCGAAATTTAACGATTTTTTTGCAAAAAAATTACATTTTTCACTTTCAGTTGTAAAATTTTGCAAAAAAATGACATCCATATATAAATTTTTCTCAAAATTTATTGTTCTACATGTCTCTGATAAAAAAAAAAATGTTTGGGTAAAAAAAAAAATGGTTTGGGTAAAAGTTATAGCGTTTACAAACTATGGTACAAAAATGTGAATTTCTTCTTTTTGAAGCAGCTCTTACTTTCTGAGCACCTGTCATGTTTCCTGAGGTTCTACAATGGCCAGACAGTACAAACACCCCACAAATGACCCCATTTCGGAAAGTAGACACCCTAAGGTATAGGCTGATAGGCATAGTGAGTTCATAGAACTTTTTATTTTTTGTCACAAGTTAGCGGAAAATTATGATTTTTATATTTTTTTCTTACAAAGTCTCATATTCCACTAACTTGTGACAAAAAATAAAAACTTCTATGAACTCACTATGCCCATCAGCGAATACCTTGGGGTGTCTTCTTTCCAAAATGGGGTCACTTGTGGGGTAGTTATACTGCCCTGGCATTCTAGGGGCCCTAATGTGTGGTAAGTAGTTTGAAATCAAAATCTGTAAAAAATGGCCGGTGAAATCCGAAAGGTGCTCTTTGGAATGTGGGCCCCTTTGCCCACCTAGGCTGCAAAAAAGTGTCACACATGTGGTATCTCCGTACTCAGGAGAAGTTGGGCAATGTGTTTTGGGGTGTCATTTTACATATACCCATGCTGGGTGAGATAAATATCTTGGTCAAATGCCAACTTTGTATAAAAAAAAAATGGGAAAAGTTGTCTTTTGCCAAGATATTTCTCTCACCCAGCATGGGTATATGTAAAATGACACCCCAAAACACATTGCCCAACTTCTCCTGAGTACGGAGATACCACATGTGTGACACTTTTTTGCAGCCTAGGTGGGCAAAGGGGCCCACATTCCAAAGAGCACCTTTCGGATTTCACCAGCCATTTTTTACAGATTTTGATTTCAAACTACTAACCACACATTAGGGCCCCTAGAATGCCAGGGCAGTATAACTACCCCACAAGTGACCCCATTTTGGAAAGAAGACACCCCAAGGTATTTCGTGATGGGCATAGTGAGTTCATGGAAGTTTTTATTTTTTGTCACAAGTTAGTGGAATATGAGACTTTGTAAGAAAAAAAAAAAATCATCATTTTCCGCTAACTTGTGAAAAAAAATAAAAAATTCTAGGAACTCGCCATGCCCCTCACGGAATACCTTGGGGTGTCTTCTTTCCGAAATGGGGTCACTTGTGGGGTAGTTATACTGCCCTGGCATTCTAGGGGCCCTAATGTGTGGTAAGTAGGTAAATGACCTGTGAAATCCGAAAGGTGCTCTTTGGAATGTGGGCCCCTTTGCCCACCTAGGCTGCAAAAAAGTGTCACACATGTGGTATCGCCGTATTCAGGAGAAGTTGGGCAATGTGTTTTGGGGTGTCTTTTTACATATACCCATGCTGGGTGAGATAAATATCTCGGCAAAAGACAACTTTTCCCATTTTTTATATAAAGTTGGCATTTGACCAAGATATTTATCTCACCCAGCATGGGTATATGTAAATTGACACCCCAAAACACATTGCCCAACTTCTCCTGAGTACGGCGATACCAGATGTGTGACACTTTTTTGCAGCCTAGATGCGTGAAGGGGCCCACATTCCTTTATGAGGGCATTTTTAGACATTTGGATCCCAGACTTCTTCTCACGCTTTAGGGCCCCTAAAATGCCAGGGCAGTATAAATACCCCACATGTGACCCCATTTTGGAAATAAGACATCCCAAGGTATTCAATGATGGGCATGGCGAGTTCATAGAATTTTTTTTTTTTTGGCACAAGTTAGCGGAAATTGTTTTTTTTTTTTTTCTTCTCACAAAGTCTCCCTTTCCGCTAACTTGGGACAAAAATTTCAATCTTTCATGGACTCAATATGCCCCTCAGCGAATACCTTGGGGTGTCTTCTTTCCGAAATGGGGTCACATGTGGGGTATTTATACTGCCCTGGCATTCTAGGGGCCCTAAAGCGTGAGAAGAAGTCTGGAATATAAATGTCTAAAAATTTTTACGCATTTGGATTCCGTGAGGGGTATGGTGAGTTCATGTGAGATTTTATTTTTTGACACAAGTTAGTGGAATATGAGACTTTGTAAGAAAAAAAAAATAATTTCCTCTAACTTGGGGCAAAAAAATGTCTGAATGGAGCCTTACAGGGGGGGTGATCAATGACAGGGGGGTGATCAATGACAGGGGGGTGATCAGGGAGTCTATATGGGGTGATCACCCCCCTGTCATTGATCACCCCCCTATAAGGCTCCATTCAGATGTCCGTATGTGTTTTGCGGATCCGATCCATGTATCCGTGGATCCGTAAAAAAACATACGGACATCTGAATGCAGCCTTACAAGGGGGTGATCAATGACAGGGGGGTGATCAATGACAGGGGGGTGATCAGGGAGTCTATATGGGGTGATCACCCCCCTGTCATTTATCACCCCCCCTGTAAGGCTCCATTCAGACGTCCGTATGTGTTTTGCGGATCCGATCCATGTATCAGTGGATCTGTAAAAATCATACGGACGTCTGAATGGAGCCTTACAGGGGGGTGATCAATGACAGGGGGGTGATCAGGGAGTCTATATGGGGTGATCACCCCCCTGTAAGGCTCCATTCAGACGTCTGTATGTGTTTTGCGGATCCGATCCATGTATCCGTGGATCCGTAAAAAACATACCGACATCTGAATGCAGCCTTACAGGGGGGTGATCAATGACAGGGGGGTGATCAGGGAGTCTATATGGGGTGATCAGGGGTGAATAAGGGGTTAATAAGTGACGGGGGGGGTGTAGTGTAGTGTGGTGCTTGGTGCTACTTATTACAGAGCTGCCTGTGTCCTCTGGTGGTCTATCCAAACAAAAGGGACCACCAGAGGACCAGGTAGCAGGTATATTAGACGCTGTTATCAAAACAGCGTCTAATATACCTGTTAGGGGTTAAAAAAATCACATCTCCAGCCTGCCAGCGAACGATCGCCACTGGCAGGCTGGAGATCCACTCGCTTACCTTCCGATCCTGTGTGCGCGCGTTCACAGGAAATCTCGCGTCTCACGAGATGACGCGTATATGCGTGACTCTGCGCAGCGCTGCCACCTCCGGAACGCGATCCTGCGTTAGGCGGTCCGGAGGTGGTTAATGCAATTATCTAGTCAACCAATCACATGGCAGTTGCTTCAATGCATTTAGGGATGTGGTCCTGGTCAAGACAATCTCCTGAACTCCAAACTGAATGTCAGAATGGGAAAGAAAGGTGATTTAAGCAATTTTGAGCGTGGCATGGTTGTTGGTGCCAGACGGGCCGGTCTGAGTATTTCACAATCTACTCAGTTACTGGGATTTTCACGCACAACCATTTCTAGGGTTTACAAAGAATAGTGTGAAAAGGGAAAAACATCCAGTATGCGGCAGTCCTGTGGGCAAAAATGCCTTGTGGATGCTAGAGGTCAGAGGAGAATGGGCCGACTGATTCAAGCTGATAGAAGAGCAACGTTGACTGAAGTAGCCACTCGTTACAACCGAGGTATGCAGCAAATCAGTTGTGAAGCCACAACACGCACAACCTTGAGGCGGATGGGCTACAACAGCAGAAGACCCCACCGGGTACCACTCATCTCCACTACAAATAGGAAAAAGAGGCTACAATTTGCACAGGCTCACCAAAATTGGACTGTTGAAGACTGGAAAAATGTTGCCTGGTCTGATGAGTCTCGATTTCTGTTGAGACATTCAAATGGTAGAGTCCGAATTTGGCGTAAACAGAATGAGAACATGTATCCATCCTCTGATGGCTACTTCCAGCAGGATAATGCACCATGTCACAAAGCTCGAATCATTTCAAATTGGTTTCTTGAACATGACAATGAGTTCACTGTACTAAAATGGCCCCCGCAGTCACCAGATCTCAACCCAATAGCGCAACTTTGGGATGTGGTGGAACGGGAGCTTCGTGCCCTGGATGTGCATCCCTCAAATCTCCATCAACTGCAAGATGCTATCCTATCAATATGGGCCAACATTTCTAAAGAATGCTATCAGCACCTTGTGGAATCAATGCCACGTAGAATTAAGGAAGTTCTGAAGGCAAAAGGGGGTCCAACACCGTATTAGTATGGTGTTCCTAATAATTCTTTAGGTGAGTGTAGGTATATATAGTATATTTATTTATTTGTTTGTTTAGACTATGGTTATAGAGGTATGTTGTAAAAATGCATGCATTTGCAAAGATAATAAAAAATATATAAAGTATATAAAAAATATATATATATTCCAGATAAAAAATGTTTTCGTAAAAAAGGGGTAAATTAGTTAGTTAAGAAAAAGGTTAATTAATTAGGAGTTAGAAAAAATATATATGCATGGGGTGCATGAGATGCGTATCTTGTTTTCACCCTTTTAGGGGAAGGGGAGATTCCTTGTATTTGCAGTCCTGCGTCAGGAATCTGTATCAAGAATCTAGATATCTTCACTGTTCATCTGTCAGACGTATAGTTAATATGGGTGATTGCAGGTATGGGGATATATAGATGTATAGGTGGCAGATTGATTAGCCGGTGATCACTTTTACCATATAATTCTATACACTAATCACCCAATGGCGAAATATCCATCTGGGATCTCTAGTTCAAGAATCTCTAAATATATCCATGCAGTGTTCAGTCCATATAATGTACAGTAGGAGGATGACAGTTAGTAATATATTTAGCTTTTCTCCTTGTTCGTATGCCAATCACTGTGGATCATGGTATGTATAGAGGTGCGAAAAAATGGATGTATCAGTCAGTTTGTTATGCTTAGTGCAGCGTCCCGCACGTTGTTAGGCTCGCACTGAAGGTACCTTTCTCCGTTGATGCCGCTCGTTAAAGCCGCCGATGCGCCTTCCAGGATTGTCTTCTTCGGCGTCCCACGTGTCTGTGACGTCACTGGCGTCCCTACAGACAGACACGCAACAAAAGTTCTAACCGGACACACTCCGTGGAGACCCTGGAAAGCGCTTTCATTCTAAGACCTTCCCCAAAGAACGTGAACTCACGGAACGCTGAACATACCCGAGACACGTGGGACGCCAGTGACGTCACAGACACGTGGGACGCCGAGGGAGACAATCCTGGAAGGCGCCTCGGCGGCTGTAACGAGCGGCATCAACGGAGAAAGGTACCTTCAGTCAGGGTGTGAGCCTAAGAACGTGCGGGACGCCGCACTAGGCATAACAAACTGACTGATACATCCATACATTTGCACGTCTATACATACCATGGTCCAGAGTGATTGGCATACGAACAAGGAGAAAAGCTAAATATATTACTAACTGTCATCCTCCTACTGTACATTATATGAACTGAACACTGCATGGATATATTTAGAGATTCTTGAACTAGAGATCCCAGAACGATATTTCGCCATTGGGTGATTAGTGTATAGAATTATATGGTAAAAGTGATCACCGGCTAATCAATCTGCCACCTATACATCTATATATCCCCACACCTGCAATCACCCATAGTAACTATACGTCTGACAGACGAACAGTGAAGATATCTAGATTCTTGATACAGATTCCTGACGCAGGACTGCAAATACAAGGAATCTCCCCTTCCCCTAAAAGGGTGAAAACAAGATACGCATCTCATGCACCCCATGCATATATATTTTTTCTAACTCCTAATTAATTAACCTTTTTCTAAACTAACTAATTTACCACTTTTTTATGACAATTTTTTTTATCTGGAATATATATATATATTTTTTAAATACTTTATATATTTTTTATTATCTTTGCAAATGCATGCATTTTTACAACATACCTCTATAACCATAGTCTAAACAAACAAATAAATAAATATACTATATATACCTATATCGCTCTCAGTGTGGTCAATCAAGTGAAGAGTGACGGTTTTACTACATTTATTTCTATATTCCATTTTTTCTGATTGGGTGAATTAGCTAAACCTGAGCACCTACACACAGTATTGGTTGGGTGAGCCACCCGTTATCCACAATTGTCTAAAATAATACAATATGTTAACATTTTAGACATTTTTGAATGTGGCAATACCAATTATGTTTATTTTCTGTAATTATTCTTTAATATTTAAAGAGTAACTAAACTTTTGATTACGTTTTTGGTAAAATGTCCCTAATGCCATAATAATACTTTCTGTAATATACTTTATTAAGGCATTTTATATTTTTAATGTATTTTTGAATGGCAATGGGGGCACATGAAGGGCATTGTGGATAGCAAAGGGGCACATGAGGGGCACTGTGGATGGCACATAAGGGGCACTGTGAATGGCAAAGGGGGCACTGGATGGCACATAAGGGGCACTGTGAATGGCAAAGGGGGCACTGGATGGCACACAAGGGGCACTGTGGATGGCACACAAAGGGCACTGGGTGGCACAAGGAGCACTGGGGATGGCACACAAAGGGCACTGGATGGCACAAGGAGCACTGGGGATGGAACACAAAGGGCACTGGATGGCACGTGAGGGTGGCACTGGATAGCAAAAAGGGAGCACTGTGGAGGTCACTGTTATGGGTGCTCAGTATAAGTGATAGGGCTCATGCACAGAACCATATGCGTTTTGCGGTCTGCAAGTCGCGGATCCACTAAATAAGGTTACTGTCCGTGTGCGATTTTGACATTTTTTTTGCAGTCCCATTGAGTTCCATGGGTTTTAGATTTGCATTATGAGGACCAGAATAGGGCATGTTCTATATTTTGCAGAACTGGCATACAGATGAGGAAAGCACAGGGACGTCATCGGTGTGTTTTCTACATCCGTACGTCAGTTCCAGTAAAGACAGAACATGTCCTATTCTGGTCCTCAAAATGAGGACCTCAAATCCATAGAACTCAATGGGACTGCAAAAAATGTGGATCACAAAATGGATACGGTTGTGTGCATAAGGGTTTAGATACACAGCTCAGCAGGCAGTATCGCACACAACAGGCTCTGTATCAGGCACACATACATGTTAGTATTAGATACAGATGTGTTTGGACGTGCTTGCCGATTCCAGCTGTTTGATAAACTCTGGAGATAGCGAGGGAAGAGCCGGTGGACCGGTCAGTGATGAGTTTCCATACACAGCTCAGCAGGCTGTATCACACAGGATAGGATTAGATACACATGTGAGGGCAGAGCCTGTGGACAGTCAGTGATGGGATTAGATACACCGCTCAGCAGGCTGTATCACACAGGATAGGATTAGATACACATGTGAGGGCAGAGCCTGTGGACAGTTAGTGATGGGATTAGATACACCGCTCAGCAGGCTGTATCACACAGGATAGGATTAGATACACATGTGAGGGCAGAGCCTGTGGACAGTCAGTGATGGGATTAGATACACCGCTCAGCAGGCTGTATCACACAGGATAGGATTAGATACACATGTGAGGGCAGAGCCTGTGGACGGTCAGTGATGGGATTTGATACACAGCTCAGCAGGCTGTATCACACAGGATAGGATTAGATACACATGTGAGGGCAGAGCCTGTGGACAGTCAGTGATGGGATTAGACACTGGGTGAGAAGTAGATTCCTGTCTGTGCAGAAAGATGCACACAGGCGTTATAGTGGGTGTGGCTGCTGCAGACAGAGCAGAGTGGGGGGCGTGGCCAGCCTGTGACTCATCTCTGTGCAGTGCAGCCAGGCTTGTGTATCAATAAAGTTATGTATTCAACAAAACAAGAAGGGGAGAAAGTAAACAGATCTGCCAGGATAATGTGATGTCTTCCAGGGAGAAAGGAAAGTTCAGACCTGAAAAACAGGTATTGGGGGCATAAGTATGCATGGTGAGGGGTGTCAGGAGCACATAAAAAGAATTTTGATTTTGGGACCAGACAACCTCTTTAACCCCTTAACCGCTTCACGTCCGCCCATAGACTATAAACGTCCTATGGGTGGACGTCTATTTCTGACAGCACGTTTTAGAACGTCCTGTCAGAAATAGCAGCTGCACGCTAATCGTGCAGCTGCTGATCGGGTTGCCCGCTGTCAGTGACAGCAGGGCAACCCTAAGACAAGGCAGGGACAGTTCCCAGGTGTCCCTGCCTTCACGATTGCTGCAGACACAGCGCTCACCGAGCGCTGTGTCTGCAGAGAAGGAAGCGCTGCGCGCTTCCTGTTCCGGCCCGGCGGTCATGTGAGGAAGTAAGGAATAAAAAAGTAAGGAATAAAAAAAAAAAGGAATAAAAGTAAGGAATAAAAAAAAAAAATTAAAAATAGAAAAAATTAAATAAAATAGACATATTAGGTATCGCCGCGTCCGTAAAAACCATCTCTATAAAAGTATCACATGACCTAACCCCTCGGGTGAACACCGTAAAAAAAAAAAAACTGTCAAAACAAGCAATTTTTGTCACCTTGCATCACAAAAAGTGCAACACCAAGTGATCAAAAATGCGTATGTCCCACAAAATAGTACCAATAAAACCGTCACCTCATCCCGCAAAAAATGAGCCCCTACATAAGAAAATCTCTTAAAAAATAAAAAAACTATAGCTCTTAGAACATGGAGACACCAAAACATCATTTTTTTGGTTTCAAAAATGCTATTATTGTGTTAAAGTGAAACAAATAAAAAAAAGTATACATATTAGGTATTGCCGCGTCCGTAAAAACCAGCTCTATAAAAATATCACATGACCTAACCCCTCGGGTGAACACCGTAAAAAAAAAATAAAAAAAACTGTGTCAAAACAAGCAATTTTTGTCACCTTGCATCACAAAAGGTGCAACACCAAGTGATCAGAAATGCGTATGTCCCACAAAATAGTACCAATAAAACCGTCACCTCATCCCGCAAAAAATGAGCCCCTACATAAGAAAATCTCTCAAAAAATAAAAAAACTATAGCTCTCAGAACATGGACACATTAAAACATAATTTTTTTGTTTCAAAAATGCTATTATTGTGTAAAACTTTAATAAATGAGAAAAAGTATACATATTAGGTATCGCCACGTCCGTAACAATCTGCTCTATAAAAATCTCACTTGACTGAACCCCTCAGGTGAACGCTGTAAAAATAAATAAATAGAAACTGTGCTAAAACAACCAATTTTTTGGTCACCTTGCCCCATAAAGTGTTATAATGAATGATCAAAAAATCATATGTACCCAAAAATAGAACTAATAAAACTGGCAGCTTATCCCCTAGTTTCCAAAATGGGGTCACTTCTTGGGAGTTTCTACTGTAAGGGTGCATCAGGGGGCTTCAAATGGGGCATGGCATCTAAAAACCATGTGGAGTTCCTTTTCTTCTGCGCCCTGCCGTGTGCCCATACAGCAGTTTATGACCACATGTGGGGTGTTTCTGTAAACCGCAGAATCTGGGTAATAAATATTGAGTTTTGTTTGGCTGTTAACCATCGATGTGTTAAAGAAAAAAATTGATTAAAATGGAAAATCTGCCAAAAAAGTGAAATTTAAAAATTTGATCTCCATTTTCCTTTAATTCTTGTGGAACGCCTAAAGGGTTAACAAAGTTTGTAAAATCGGTTTTGAATACCTTGAGGGGTGTAGTTTCTACAACGGGGTCATTTATGGGGGTATCCACTATGTAGGCCCCACAAAGTGACTTCATACCTGAACTGGTCCTTAAAAAGTGGGTTTTGGCAATTTTCTTAAAAATTTTAAGAATTGCTTCTAAACTTCTAAGCCTTCTAACGTCCTAAAAAAATAAAATGACATTTCCAAAATGATGCCAACATAAAGTAGACATATGGGGAATGTTAAATAATAAATATTTTATGAGGTATCACTTTCTGTTTTAAAGGCAGAGAAATTGAAATTTAGAAAATTGCGAATTTTTCAAATTTTTGGGTAAATTTGGGATTTTTTCATAAATAAAGGTGAAATATTTTGACTCAAATTTATGACTATCATGAAGTACAATGTGTCACGAGAAAACAATCTCTGAATGACTTGGATAAATAAAGGCGTTCCAAAGTTATTACCACATAAAGTGAGATATGTCAGTTTTGCTAAATTTGGCCTGGTCAGGAAGGGGGCAAATGGCCCGGATGGCAAGTGGTTAAGGACACAGGGCGTACCTGTACGTCCTGTGTAGTTCCGATCACTGCCGCACGACCGACAGTGATCAGAACGGGGTGCCTGCTGAAATCACTCAGCAGGCACCCTGTGACAATGCCTAGGGGGGTCCTGTGATCCCCCCCCCCCGCATTGCCGATCACTACAAACCGCAGGTCAATTTAGACCTGCGGTTTGTAGCGCTTATGCAAGTTTCTGATCCCTGCGGTCCGTGACCGCAGGGATCAGAAACCTCAAAGTGCCTGTATTTCAAAGTTACCCACCCCTGCGGGAGGCGGGCAGTGCTGGTGGGGGGCGCGCGCGCGATCTTCTGCCCCCCGTTTATTCCCAGGATGACCGAGCGGTTGAATCAGTGTCAGCTCATTGCTGACACTCTGATTCAAACGGCTGACATCTGTGCAGATGTCAGCCATTTTAACCCCTTCCATGCCGCCGTCCGTAGGGACCGCTGTATGGAAGAGGTTAACAAGGAGGGAGCTTACTCCCTCTCCCATCGGGGGGCTGCTGTGCCTTTGCAGCCCCCGGACAGAATGGGGTCACAGAGGGAGGGAGCCCCCCTCCCTCCCCTTCCCCATCTGCTCAGTTGTGGCAGACGGGGAAGGTTCCCATGGCAGCAGGACGCCTTCTCAGGCATCCTGCTGTCCATGGTGCTGAACAGATCTGTGCTAAAGGCAGAGATCTGTTCAGACAAAGTGTAAGTGAAATACAGTACAGTACTATATAGTGTACTGTACTGTATTATACAGACATCAGACCCACTGGATTTTCAAGAACCAAGTGGGTCTGGGTAAAAAAAATAAAAAGTGAAAAAAAGTAAAACTTTAAAAAACACATTTATCCCTGATTAAAAATTAAAAAAATAAAATTCACTACACATGTTATATATCACCGTGTCCGTAATGACCTGATCTATAAAACGGTAATGTTACATTCCCCGCACGGTGAACGCCATTAAAATAAAAAAATAAAAACTATGATGAAATTGAAATTTTTGTCATGGTCTTACCTGCTTGCTGCTCTCCTTCGTTTGACATGTGCTGGCGGCCATCTTGGTTTCTGGGTTTCTTGTAGCCTTCCACCCTGCGGCTCCTCCTTCCCCTGGGAGGAGCTGGATGCCTAGCTCATATATATAGGAGGTCTGTGGCTTCAGTTCCTTGCTTGGTCCTCTTGTGTTCACATGCTTCTAAGACTGCTGCTGCTTCTGGTTCCTGATCCTGGCTTCGTCTGACTACCCTGCTGGTTCCTGATCCTGGCTTCGTCTGACTACCCTGCTGGTTCCTGATCCTGGTTTCGTCTGACTACCCTGCTGGTTCCTGATCCTGGCTTCGTCTGACTACCCTTCTGGTTCCTGACCTCTGGCTTCGCAAAGACTCTGCTCGGTTTCACCATCCGTTTGGACTTTTGCTTTACAGCTTTATTTTCAATAAAGCCTTCCTATTTTCACTTATCTCTTGTTGTACGTCTGGTTCATGGTTCCGTGACATTAGGACCAAGCCATGAATTCTGACGGTACAGGGCCATCCTCGCTACCCACGCTGGTTGCCAGACTTGATCAGCAGGATCACCTGTTGGGTCGGTTCGCTGTGGCGTTGCAAACCCTGCTTGAACGCACGGCTCATTTCGCTCCCGTTGCCGATGGGTCGGTTGTCGCTCCTGGGCTCGCTCCTACTGCCGCTCCGGTTGTTGCGCCAGAGTCTACCCCGACACCTGTTGTTGCGCCTGCGGTGTTTCGGGGTATGACCGGTTCTGCCCCTCTTCCACAGCGCTTTGGGGGAGAGCCAACTCAGTGCCGAGGTTTCCTTAACCAGGTGGGCATTTATTTCGAGTTGCTGCCACATGCCTTTCCCACTGAGAGATCAAAGGTGGGCTTCTTGATTTCGCTGCTCTCGGACAAGGCCTTGGCCTGGGCCAGCCCTTTATGGGAGAACAACAATCCGGTGGTTGCCGAGTTTTCCGGTTTTGTTGCTTCTCTTCGGAAGGTATTCGATGTGCCGGCTCGTGCTGCCTCTGCTGCGAAGCTCCTTATGTCCATCAGACAGGGTTCACGATCCGTAGCTGAATACGCCATTGAGTTTCGTACCCTGGCAGCAGAGGTGGGCTGGAATAATGAGGCTCTGGTCGCTGCTTTCTCTCATGGTCTCTCGGATGCCTTGAAGGATGAGGTTGCAGCTAAGGACCTACCAGTTGAGCTCGAGTCTCTTATTTCTTTCCTGATTTTGATTGACACCAGACTCAGGGAGAGACCTTCCTTTAAGGAGAACCTGCGGAGGTCTTCTAACAGATTGGTGCCTACGTTTGCTGTCCCACCCGTGCCTCCCTCTCCTCCCACGCCTCCTGGGGATGACTTGTCTGGGGGTGAACCCATGCAGCTGGGGTTTGCTCGCCTGTCCGAGGGGGAGAGGGCACTCCGGAGACGCGAGGGACGATGCATGTACTGTGGTCTCGGTGGGCATTTTCGGTTGGCATGTCCGAACCGTCCGGGAAACGCTCGTACCCTGAGATCCTGTCGGGGGCAGATCTTGGGTGGAGTCTCCTCGTCCCCGGTTTCCCGTGTTGACAAACCACTGATCACTGTTGTCCTCTCCTGGGTCGGGGGCTCGGTGACGACCCAGGCGTTGGTGGACTCTGGTGCTGGTGGTTTGTTCATTGATAGTGTGTTCGCTGCCGCCAATTCCATTCCTCTGCAGGCTCGAGGTTCCCCACTGGCTCTTGAGGCGATAGACGGCAGACCCCTTCTGCCGCCACACGTGACTCATGAGACCCTTCCAGTGGGGATAGCCATTGGTGCCGTTCACAGAGAGTCGGTCTGCCTCCAGGTTATTTCGTCTCCACACTACTCGGTGGTCTTGGGGTACCCCTGGCTCCAGAAGCATAATCCGACTTTCGATTGGAGATCGGTCGAGATCCTCTCGTGGTCACCGCAGTGTGGGGCTAGTTGCATCCATGGGTCTGTCAAGTTGCTGTGTACTTCCTCGGACTCTCTGTTGCCTCCTGAATACGAGGAGTACCGGGATGTATTCGATAAGGTGCGCGCGGTTGCCCTACCTCCGCACCGCCCATACGATTGTGCCATAGAGTTACAATCTGGTGCCGTTCCTCCTCGTGGCAAAGTCTATCCACTGTCGGTAGCGGAGAATGAGGCCATGGAGGAGTACGTGAGGGAGGCGCTTTCACGCGGACACATTCGCAAATCTTCGTCCCCGGCAGGGGCTGGATTTTTCTTTGTGAAAAAGAAGGGCGGTGAGTTGAGGCCTTGCATCGATTACAGGGGTCTCAATCGCATCACGATCAAGAACGCTTACCCGATACCCTTGATTTCCGAGCTGTTCGATCGCCTTAAAGGGGCCACGGTCTTTACCAAACTCGACCTGAGGGCGGCATATAACCTGGTAAGGATCAAGGCGGGCGATGAGTGGAAGACCGCGTTTAACACCAGGACCGGTCATTACGAATCCTTGGTGATGCCCTTTGGGTTGTGCAATGCGCCCGCAGTCTTTCAGGAATTCATCAACGATGTTTTCCGTGACCTGTTGCAGCAGTGTGTGGTAGTCTATTTGGATGACATCTTGGTATATTCTGAATCCATGGAGGCCCACATTCTGGATGTCAGACGAGTGTTGCAACGGTTACGAGAGAACAAGCTGTTCGGTAAGCTTGAGAAATGCGAATTTCACCGATCCCAGGTAACCTTCTTAGGTTACATCATTTCCGCTGAGGGGTTCTCCATGGATCCTGAGAAGGTTTCGGCTGTCTTACAGTGGCCCCAACCCAGTGGTCTTCGTTCCCTGCAGCGCTTTTTGGGCTTCGCCAATTATTATCGGAAGTTCATCAGGGACTTTTCCATGCTGGCCAAGCCTCTCACGGATCTGACCAGGAAGGGCAGTAATTCCCAGGTCTGGCCGCTCGAGGCCATCCGAGCTTTTGAGGCCCTAAAGTCCGCCTTTGTGTCGGCTCCGATTCTGTCGCATCCCAACCCTGGGTTGCCCTTTGTCCTCGAGGTGGACGCGTCTGAGACGGGAGTAGGCGCCCTTCTGTCTCAGCGTAGAACACCAGAGGGTCCTCTGCTTCCTTGTGGGTTTTACTCCCGGAAACTGTCTTCCGCGGAGTGCAACTATCAGATTGGTGACAGGGAGTTATTGGCCATCGTGCAGGCCCTTAAAGAATGGAGGCACTTGCTCGAGGGTTCGGTGGTTCCGGTTCTCATCCTGACGGACCACAAGAATCTGACCTACCTTTCTGAGGCCAAGAGATTGACACCACGTCAGGCCAGATGGGCTCTGTTCTTGTCACGTTTTAATTACGTGGTCTCCTACCTACCCGGTTCCAAGAACATCAGGGCGGATGCCTTATCACGGCAGTACTCCGAGCTGTCCAGGGAGGAGTCGATTCCGACTTCGGTCATACCTCCGAATCAGATCCTGGCCGCCATTCGCACCAGCCTGACCTCTCCCCTGGGTGAGCAGATTTTGGCGGCTCAATCTGGTGCTCCCTCTGGGAGACCCAACGGCAGATGTTTTGTGCCTGAGGAGTTGCGGACTCGGTTGTTGCGAACCTACCATAACTCCAAGACCGCGGGGCATCCTGGAAAGAATCAGCTGTCCTGGGCTGTTTCACGTCTGTTCTGGTGGCCTTCCCTACGTTCCGACATCGCCGCATATGTAGCGGCATGCTCCGTTTGTGCCCAGAGTAAGTCCCCTCGGCACCTTCCGTTGGGCCTTCTGCAACCCATAGCCACCGGGGAGCGCCCATGGTCACACCTGGGGATGGATTTCATTGTGGACCTCCCTGCATCCCGAGGCCATACGGTCATTCTCATGATTGTGGATCGGTTTTCCAAAATGTGCCACTGTGTTCCTCTCAAGAAGTTACCCTCTGCACAAGAGTTGGCCACGATTTTTGCCAGGGAGGTCTTCCGGTTGCACGGTTTGCCTAAGGAGATTGTGTCGGATCGGGGGAGTCAGTTTGTGTCCAGGTTCTGGCGCGCCTTTTGCTCCCAGTTGGGGATTCATCTCTCCTTCTCCTCGGCCTACCACCCTCAGTCCAATGGGGCCGCAGAACGATCCAATCAGGCCTTGGAGCAATTCCTTCGTTGCTATGTCTCCGATCACCAAGACAATTGGGTTGACCTCCTGCCTTGGGCTGAGTTTGCCAGGAACACGGCGGTGAACTCTTCCTCTGGGACGTCTCCCTTCATGGCCAATTATGGGTTCCAACCTGCCGTGTTACCGGAGGTATTCTCTCCCCAGGATATTCCGGCTGTGGAGGATCACCTTTCCGTCCTACGTGCTTCTTGGGTACAGATCCAGAAGTCCCTTGAGGTCTCTGCACAGCGCCAGAGACTCCAGGCTGATCGCAGACGAGCGCCTGCTCCTTCCTACCAGGTCGGAGACCGTGTATGGTTGTCCACCCGCAACCTCAACCTTCGAGTGCCCACTCCCAAGCTGGCGCCTCGCTTTGTTGGTCCCTTCCGAGTGCTTCGCAGGGTAAACCCGGTAGCCTATGCCCTTGCGCTTCCTCCTGGCATGCGGATCTCCAACGTGTTTCATGTCTCCCTGTTGAAGCCACTGGTGTGTAATCGTTTCACTTCCTCGGTTCCTCGGCCTCGTCCGGTCCAAGTGGGCAATCGTGAGGAATATGAGGTGAGCAATATCCTGGACTCACGCCTGGTCCGCGGTCGGTTGCAGTTTTTGGTCCATTGGCGTGGTTATGGTCCAGAGGAGCGTTCCTGGGTTCCCTCCGCAGATGTCCATGCTCCTGCCTTGCTCCGAGCCTTCCACGCACGCTTCCCTCAGAAACCGTTTTGTGCTCCGCGGAGGAGGGGCCCTTGAGGGGGAGGTACTGTCATGGTCTTACCTGCTTGCTGCTCTCCTTCGTTTGACATGTGCTGGCGGCCATCTTGGTTTCTGGGTTTCTTGTAGCCTTCCACCCTGCGGCTCCTCCTTCCCCTGGGAGGAGCTGGATGCCTAGCTCATATATATAGGAGGTCTGTGGCTTCAGTTCCTTGCTTGGTCCTCTTGTGTTCACATGCTTCTAAGACTGCTGCTGCTTCTGGTTCCTGATCCTGGCTTCGTCTGACTACCCTGCTGGTTCCTGATCCTGGCTTCGTCTGACTACCCTGCTGGTTCCTGATCCTGGCTTCGTCTGACTACCCTGCTGGTTCCTGATCCTGGCTTCGTCTGACTACCCTTCTGGTTCCTGACCTCTGGCTTCGCAAAGACTCTGCTCGGTTTCACCATCCGTTTGGACTTTTGCTTTACAGCTTTATTTTCAATAAAGCCTTCCTATTTTCACTTATCTCTTGTTGTACGTCTGGTTCATGGTTCCGTGACAATTTTGCCCACCTTACTTCCCAAAAAAGGTAATAAAAGTGATCAAAAAAGTCGTATGCACGCTAAAATAGTACCATTCAAACCGTCGCCTCATCCCGCAAAAAAATTAGCCCCTACATAAGACAATGGCCCAAAAAATAAAAAAAAATATGGCTCTCAGTCTAAAACATGATTTTTTTTGTTTCAAAAATGCTTTTTTTATGTTAAAACGTAAAAAAAAAAATATAAAAAGTAGACATATTAGGTATCGTTGCGTCCGGAAGACCCTGCTCTATAAAAATACCACATGACATAAACCCTGAGGTGAACACCGTAAAAAAAAAAAAAAACGGTGTCAAAAAAGCTAATTTTTGTCACCTTACATCACAAAAAGTGTAATAGCAAGCGATCAAAAAGTCGTATGCTCCCCATAATAGTGCCAATTTAACCGTCATCTCATCCCGCAAAAATGGTACCTAACCTGAGACAATTGCCTAAAAACTTTAAAAACTATGACTCTCAGACTATGGAGACACTAAAACATTTTTATTTATTTTTTTGTTTCTAAAATAATATTATTGTGTAAAACTTAAAAAAATAAAAGAAAATATACATATTAGGTATCACCACGTCTGTAACGACCGGCTCTATAAAAATATCATATGACCTAACCCCTCAGGTGAACATTGTCAAAAAGATTAAATAAAAATTGTGCTAAAAAAACATTTGTTTTGTCACCTTACGTCACTAAAAGTGGAACATCAAGCAATCAAAAAGGTGTATGCCCCCACAATGGTGCCAATCTAACCATCATCTCATTACGCACAAAATGATACCCTACATAAAACAATTGCCCAAAAAATATAAAAACTATGGCTCTCAGACTATGGAGACACTAAAACAAGTTATTTTGGTTTCAAAAATGATATTATTGTGTAAAACCTTAATAAATAAAAAAGGTATGCATATTAGGTATTGCCGTGTCCGTAATCACCTTCTCTATAAAAATATCACATGATCTAACCCCTCAGATGAACAACGTAAAAATAAAAAATATAAATGGTGTCAAAAAAGCCATAATTTTGTCACCTTACATCACAAAAAGTATAATAGCAAGCGATCAAAAAGGTATACGCACCCCAAAATCATACCATTAGTCATCTCATCCTGCAAAAAATGAGACCCTAACTAAGACAATCGGCCAAAAAATAAAAAAACTATGGCTCTCAGACTATGGAGACACTAAAATGATTTTTTTTGTTTCAAAAATGATATTATTGTGTAAAACTTAAATAAATTTAAAAAAGTAAACATATTAGGTATCCGTAACAACCTGCTCTATAAAAATAGCACATGATCTAATCTGTCAGATGAAAGTTGTAAATAATAAAAACGGTGCCAAAACAGGTATTTTTTGGCAAATTTTCCATTTTAATAATTTTTTTCCCGTAACAAAGCAAGGGTTAACATCCAAACAAAACTCAATATTTATTGCCCTGATTCTTTAGTTTAGTTTACAGAAACACCCCATATGTGGTCGTAAACTGCTGTATGGCCACACGGCAGGGCGCAGAAGGAAAGGAATGCCATATGGATTTTGGAAGGCAGTTTTTGATAGACTTGTTTTTTGACACCATGTCCCATTTGAAGCCCCCCCCTGATGCACCCCCTAGAGTAGAAACTCCATAAAATTGACCCCATCTAAGAAACTACACCCCTCAAGGTATTCAAAACTGATTTTACAAACTTTGTTAACCCTTTAAGTGTTCCACAAGAGTCAATGGAAAATGGAGATAAAATTTCAGAATTTCTATTTTTTGTTACTTTGCTTCACAAAAAGTGTAATATTGAGCTACCAAAAATCATATGTACCCTAAAATAGTACCAAAAAAACTGCCACCTTATCCCGTAGTTTCCAAAATTGGGTCACTTTTTGGGAGTTTCTACTCTAGGTTTGCATCAGGGGGCTTCAAATGGGACATGGTGCAAATAAACCAGTCCAGTGAAATCTGCCTTCCAAAAACCACACGGCGCTCCTTTCCCTCTACGCCCTGCCGTGTGCCTTTACAGTAGTTTACGACCACATATGGGGCGTTCCTGCAAACTACAGAATCAGGGCAATAAATATTGAGTTTTGTTTGGCTGTTAACCCTTGCTTTGTAACTGGAAAAAAAATATTAAAATGGAAAATCTTCCAAAAAAGTGACATTCGGAAATTTTATCTCCATTTTCCATTAAATCTTATGGAACGCCTAAAGGGTTAATAAAGCTTGTAAAATCAGTTTTGAATACCTTGAAGGGTGTAGTTTCTTAGATGGGGTCACTTTTAGGGAGTTTATACTGTAGGGGTGCATCAGGGGGGCTTCAAATGGGACATGGTGTAAATAAACCAGTCCAGCAAAATCTGCCTTCCAAAAACCACACGGCGCTCCTTTCCCTCTACGCCCTGACGTGGGCCTGTACAGTGGTGTACGACGACATATCGGATGTTTCTGTAAACCGCAGAGTCAGGGCAATAAATATAGAGTTTTGTTTGGCTGTTAACCCTTGCTTTGTTAGTGGAAAAAATGTATTAATATGGAAAATTTGGCAAAAAATTGAAATTCTGAAATTTCATCTCCATTTGCCATAAACTCTTGGGGAACACCTAAAGGGTTAATGATGTTTGTAAAATCAGTTTTGAATACCTTGAGGGGTGTAGTTTCTAGGATGGGATCACTTTTGGGTGGTTTCTATTATGTAAGCCTCACAAAGTGACTTCAGTCCTGAACTGGTCCCTAAAAAGTGGGTTTTTGAAAATTTCTGAAAATTTTCAAGATTTGCATCTAAACTTCTAAGCCTTGTAACGTCCCCAAAAAATAAAATGGCATTCCCAAAATGATCCAAACATGAAGTAGACATATCTGAAATGTAAACTAATAACTATGTTTGGAGGTATTACTATGTATTATAGAAGTAGAGAAACTGAAACTTGGAAATTTGCTATTTTTTTCCAGAATTTTGGTAAATTTGGTAATTTTTTTAAAATAAAAAAGATTTTTTTTTACTCCATTTTACCAGTGTTATGAAGTACAATATGTGACGAAAAAACTATTTTAGAATGGCCTGGATAAGTAAAAGCATTTTAAAGTTATCACCACATAAAGTGACACTGGTCAGATTTGCAAAAAATGGCCTGGTCCTTAAGGTGAAATAAGGCTGTGTCCTTAATGGGTTAAAATCCACTTTTCAGTACACTCCAGAAAATTGGATTTTAAGCGCACAGGGAAAAGTGCGCTTTAGGGAGGGAAAAGTCTATTAAATGTTCAAAATGCCTTAATAAAGTATATTACAAAAAGTGTTATTATGGCATTAGGGACATTTTACCAAAGACGTAATCAAAAATTTAGTTAACCTTTAAATATAATTATTATGTTTTTTTATTGCTTATATTTTGTATATTGTTTATGTTATTGTATATATTTGGTATATAATGAATCTGAAATTTTTTGTGCTTTAGCACTTTTCATTTTAGAAAACGAAAATATTATTAACACTTTATTTATATGATGTAATACGCTGCACCTCCACCTCAACATCTTACATGCCACAAACGCTATTGACCATGGCATCTAAGGGGGTAAAAAGCCGGATCGGAGTTACTGTATGTCCAGTGCCAGACATTGCAGGTAGGTGCATTGTGTACCAAGCAGCTGGCATCCATTGTGCTGTTTTTAGAAGAAAGTTGCTATGTACTTTAATTCTGGATACTCCTTTTAATCATTTACATTACATTTACATTTTAACCCTTTTTCATAGTCTGAAGCCTGCAGATTAAAGAAGTTTTGCTAAATGTATGCATCAGCTCTTTTTAACGAGGAGCAACATAAACGGCGCTCTTTAGCGATTACGATCCACTTACTTCGTTCAACTGCCATATAACCCTCTCCGATCGCTGAGATGTGAAGTGTAATGCATTTGCATTAAGTGAAGTTATTCCTTTTCAATAGTCACTTTCAAAATTGATGTATGTTAAATTGTTAGTGCCGGTATGTGCGGAGAGAGACTGCATCTGCATCATCGAAAGTGGGGGCACATGGGAATAAAGAAGGGTGCACTGTCCATACCACACTATGTTGTCGGGGGGCGAGGGGGGCAGCATTATAACTTAAAGGCTATGTACACCTTTGGGGGGCAAATTTTTTTTATTATTGCATTGTTACTCATTCTGAACTAAAAATCTTTTTTACAATGGTTCTTTATTAAAAATATGGAGTCCTTGTTTCTGTACAGAGTTGAGATGCTCTAGTAGCAACCTTTGGATTTTCTGTCTTTTCCATCAGACCAAGAGCTGACGGACTCCTTATCTCTGCTCTCTGACCTGCTAGAAAATTCATTATAGCTCAGTTCTTATCTTACTGATAAGAATGTGGCTTAAATAATTGTTTATGACCTCTCAGTAGTTTAGAGATAAGGTTTATTAGATGGAGGCACAAAGTGAAAGTGAAAGTACCAGTCACACAGCTAGAAAAACAGTTAACCCTTTGTGGTTATGGTTCAATAGTTTTAATAAAGATCAATTGAACAAAAAAATTTGAGCCAAAAATGAGTAACATGAAATCATAAAAAAATTGCGTCTGAAGGTGGACATAGCCTTTAAACACCATCATCCTTGCATTCAACTCTAGACTGTGCCGCCATAAGAGATCAGTGATAAATCTCTAATGCCGCACAGACAACCTTCTCGTCAACCGGTTTCCCATTGATGTCTACGAAATCTCCCCATTCCTCTACCTTATCCACCATAGCAATGAGATAAGGACTTACCCAGTTGGATTCCAGACCCAGTTGCGATATGGAGTAGTCAGTGCCTAATGGTGGGCACAGTGCTAAAAAACGTCTTGGCAAAAATCACAGAAAAAGATGAAAAAACATCCTGCACGATGGAATAAATGAATATGCGGATGTGCATGGCTACATTTATAAAAGAAAACTCTCAGAAAATAATGCCAATATATGAGAGTCTCAGATTTTATCATATCAGAGTGAGGGCTTAGTCCATATATAATGTTTGCATCTATTGTGTTAGTGCATTATCTTCTGTGATTTTTCTTTTAGAAACGTCTTGAGCCAAAGCATAACACAGAGCTTGCCTCCAGGAGAACGCACACAAGGCATCCATCTGGTAAAATTAAAGGCTATGAAAACCTTTGGGGCAATTTTTTTAGTGCATTTTATTCCTTCTCTGCTAAAAAGTATTCAATTGGTCTTTATTAAAATGTTTCAGCAGGTTTTGTCATAAGGGGTTTACTCTCTGCCTAGCTGTGAGCATCTTACTTTAAAGAGGTTGTCCGAGCTTTTTAATATTGATGACTAAGGCTACTTTCACACTAGTGTTTCTATTTTCGGTATTGAGATCCTTCATAGGGTCTCAATACCGGAAAAAAACACTTCCATATTGTCCCTATACATTGTCAATGGGGACAAAACGTAACTGAACAGAACGGAATGCTCCAAAATGCATTCAGTTCCGATTGGTTGCGTTCCCAGACTGGAGAGCAAACCGCAGCCAGCTGTGGTTTTCTTTCCGTCATGGGATGCAGAGCAGGATGGATCCGCCATGACCCACAATGCAAGTCAATGAGGATAGATCCGTTTTCTCTGACACAATCTGACACAATAGACAATGAACCAGTCCCTCACTGACTTTCAATAGTGTTCATGACGGTTCCGTCTTGGCAATGTTAAAGATAATACAACCAGATCCGTTCAGAACGGATGCAGATGGTTGTATTATCAGTGACGGAAGCGTTTTTGCTGAACCCTGCCGGATCCAGCAAAAATGCTAGTGTGAAAGTAG
Organism: Bufo bufo; assembly: GCF_905171765.1. Lineage (NCBI taxonomy): Eukaryota > Metazoa > Chordata > Amphibia > Anura > Bufonidae > Bufo > Bufo bufo. The sequence goes on from NC_053393.1 coordinate 33,555,116, forward strand.
CCTTATCCTCAGGATAGGTCATCAATATCAGATTGGTGGGGGTTCAACAATCGGGACCCCCGCTGATCAGCTGTACGGGGAGAAGGCGCGCGCTCAGTGCGCACATGCAGTCTCCCTTCTCTCTTCCTGCTGCTGTCATCCCATAGACCTACAACAGCGGACAGGAAGACAGAAGGGCGATGGCACGTGTGAACGGCACGCTGTCTCCCCGTACAGCTGATCGACGGGGGTGCTGGGTGTCGGACCCCTGCCGATCTGATATTGATGACCTATCTTGAGGATAGGTCAACAATATTAAAAAGCCCAGACAACCCCTTTAACTTTCACTTTGAGATGTTATCTGCCAGCCATGCATATCCCTTTTCTTTGCACTTCTGCTCATAAACACGTATTTGAGCCATATTTTTATCAGTAAGATAAGAATTGTGCTGTAATAAGTGAGGTCAGGAGATCGGAGATAAGAAGCCGTCAGCTGAGATGCCTGACGGGAAACAGTATAAACACAGAGCCTGGAACTAGAGAATCTCAAGGTTGTACAGAGAAAAAGGTTGTAGATTTTAAATAAAGACCATTTTAAATTTAGTTCAAAATGAGTGCAATGCAACAATAAAAAATGACCACAAATGTGTCCATAGCCTTTAAAGGAAAAAGAATGGAACTCGCTTTGTGTGGTTATATTGCATGAAACACATGATGCATTTTGGCTCAATCAGAGACTTTTTCAAACAGCAAGAAATGTAATAAATGTATAACCATAAAAAAGGAGAACCTTTTTTTTTTCCATTTAAGTCGATACGTGGGATGCCTTCCTTAGACATGATCAAACCATTTGCTTAAAGGGCAATCCGAATCCCCGATGCCATCCTGCATGATAAAGCGTAACTGTACAAAATGAAAATTGTCATACACAATGTAATAAGAGTCATGTTTTATCATGTAGGTTAGAAAACAGAGTTCTTATTGGTTTTGGGCCAATTTGTTTAATAATTTAATAATTCTTAACCCGGCCACTTTACTAGGTCAACTGCTATTCCTGAGCAACAGCGGTCCCATCCAAACAGCAACCTGGGGGATGAGACGAAACTGGGCTAAGGATGACAATGTTGGGTGACACTACAAGTACCGGGCGTATATCCAAAGGCACAAGACAAAACTAGAATCCAGAGGCAAGGCTAAGGTCAGTGTTAAAGCAATAGAGTAGTAAACCAGTGCGGAAGGACAGTTCTTTAATGTTAAGAATGGGTATCAGCTGCATTTTTGCTTTTAAAGGTGCCAGGGTTGATGTTCCTGGAGAGATACACCAAATGGAAAAGGATTTAGAAAAACTAGAGGAATGGTCAAACATCTGGCAACTAAAATTTTATGTTGATAAGTGCAAGATAATGCACCTGGGGCGTAAAAACCCAAGAGCAGAATATAAAATCAGTGATACAGTCCTAACCTCAGTATCTGAGGAAAGGGATTTAGGGGTCATTAATTCAGAAGACTTAAAGGTAGGCAGACAATGTCATAGAGCAGCAGGAAATGCTAGCAGAATGCTTGGGTGTATAGGGAGAGGAATTACCAGTAGACAGAGGGAGGCGCTCATGCCACTCTACAGAGCACTAGTGAGACCTCATTTGGAGTATTGTGCCCAGTACTGGAGACCATATCTCCAGAAGGATATTGATACTTTGGAGAGAGTTCAGAGAAGAGCTACTAAGCTGGTACATGGATTGCAGGATAAAACTTACCAGGAAATATTAAAGGACCTTAACATGTATAGCTTGGAAGAAAGACGAGACAGAGGGGATATAATAGAAACTGCTAAATACATAAAGGGAATTAACTCTTCTTCAAAGGACACTTTGCAGTCTCTCCAAACAACCACAGGCGTGCTATTCTGTTCCTGTTAACCCTTTCTGCGGATCCCGGCTGAGGGGTGCACAATTTAGACCGGGTTGGCCAGTCTGTCTCAAAACGTGGTAGGTGCCGAAGCAATATATCCTTCCCATAGCAGAAAAGTCCCTATGCCAGAAACGAGTGAATACCTTGCTGTCTGAAGCTTGCATGGCCAGGCTGGTTCTGGACCTTCTAAGATGTCTGCTCTCTTTCTCTCAGGGTTACTCTGATGGTAAGACAAGTCTGCCAATATAAACCATATATTGCCCATACATTGCTATTTGGGATACACAGTGCATAGAAAGATAAGTGCTTTAACAAAATCTCAACATTTCACTCAATAACAATGTTAACTGTTTTTGCAGTAGTTAACCCTTTTGCAGTTGTCCTCTAGGGCATTGCATAAGGGATAGTATGAGGCTGGCACTGTTGGCACTACTGTCATACTATGGGGCTACAGTAGTGAAGGACTAGAAGCATAGGTATCCTAGTTATGTAAAGTCGGGTGCATTTGTATTGGTTGTGTCTGTTCCAATATGACATTGGGGTATAATATGGCCCCAGGCACCATCATTGGTGGGGGAGCACATGGTGTTGGTTCCTTAGGGTTCCTTCAGATTTTTTTGCAGAAATTTCCATTAATCTGAATACGGTTCTTTTGGCGCCCAGCACATGGATTTCTACAAGCTCCATTCCAACGAATGAAATAAATCTGCAAAGGCAACTTTGAAACATGAGAGCGCACATAGGCATAGGGATGTCCCGCTCCTCATGTGGGCATATCTATAAAAGAGGATGTCCTTCCCACCTTCAAGGAGTGTTGGGTTGGATACCCATGTTGATTGCTTCACTCCAAAGTCTGGTTCTGATTGCTTGATGACAGCCTGGAGGTGATTGGCAGATGGTGCAACAGGCACATAGGGCTAGATTTATCATTAGCTCAAGTAAAAAAAATGGAGTGAAAAAGTAGCGAATTTTTGCGGAATCGCTAAAACTGTGCAAAAAATGTGCGACTTTTATTGGCTCTGCGCTATGCTCGCCAGTTTTCTGAAAGTGTGCGTGTTTTCTTATGTAAATGAATCTCTAGACAGATTTACTATTGCGACAATTTAAAAAAGTCGCAATAAATTGCGCAATTTCACTTTAGTGAGGACCATGCTTATCTTATGCGACTTTTTAATAGAACATGCGACTTTTACGTAAAGACGTGCAAATTTTGTAAAGCCGCTTACTGGAGGATAAACTGCTACCGTCAAACCACATTTATCACAGTATTAAAGGACCATTAATAAATCTGACTTAGTTTAAAGTGACTTTGAACATACAGTTGCAAGAAAAAGTATGTGAACCCTTTGGAATTATATGGATTTCTGCACAAATTGGTCATAAAATGTGATCTCATCTTCATCTAAGTCACAACAATAGACAATCACAGTCTGCTTAAACTAATAACACACAAAGAATTAAATGTTAATGTTTTTATTGAACACACCATGTAAACATTCACAGTGCAGGTGGAAAAAGTATGTGAACCCCTAGACTAATGACATATCCAAGACCTAATTGGAGTGAGGTGTCAGCCAACTGGAGTCCAATCAATGAGATGAGATTGGAGGTGTTGGTTACAGCTGCCCTGCCCTATAAAAAAAACACACACCAGTTCTGGGTTTGCTTTTCACAAAAAGCATTGCCTGATGTGAATTATGATGGCTCGCACAAAAGAGCTCTCAGAAGACCTACGATTAAGAATTGTTGACTTGCATAAAGCTGTAAAGGGTTATAAAAGTATCTCCAAAAGCCTTGCTGTTCATCAGTCCACGGTAAGACAAATTGTCTATAAATGGAGAAAGTTCAGCACTGCTGCTACTCTCCCTAGGAGTGACCCGTCCTGTAAAGATGACTGCAAGAGCACAGCGCAGACTGCTCAATGAGGGGAAGAAGAATCCTAGAGTGTCAGCTAAAGACTTACAAAAGTCTCTGGCATATGCTAACATCCCTGTTAGCGAATCTACGATACGTAAAACACTAAACAAGAATGGATTTCATGGGAGGATACCACAGAGGAAGCCACTGCTGTCCAAAAAAACATTGCTGCACGTTTACAGTTTGCACAAGAGCACCTGGATGTTCCATAGCAGTACTGGCAAAATATTCTGTGGACAGATGAAACCAAAGTTGAGTTGTTTGGAAGAAACACACAACACTATGTGTGGAGAAAAAGAGGCACAGCACACCAACATCAAAACCTCATCCCAACTGTGAAGTATGGTGGTGGGGGCATCATGGCTTGGGGCTGCTTTTGCTGCATCAGGGCCTGGACGGATTGCTATCATGGAAGGAAAAATGAATTCCCAAGTGTAAAGGGGGAATATTAATTACAAATATTTATGCAAATATCAATAATTAATATTGATAAATAGGAAGAGTCGTCTAGTGATGACTCCGCCTATTTATACCTTTATAATAATAACACGCTACTTTCACCTTGCCTTACGCTAATCACTAAGCTAGCTGCAAGTGCCTAACTGAGCTAGTTCCCCCTAATAACAACACGTTACACAGTAGGTACAAATAACACACAGTATTTATTAACCTACAGTACACAATGCACTAACAATACAGTACTAACAATACAGCACTAAATACACTATTCAATCCCAAGTTCCACCCACAAACTAACTATACAATACACTTACACACACACACACACACACACACACACACACACACACATTAGCACCCCACCCAACCTGGACTAAAAACTATCCCTAAGAATGAAGGGTTTACAGTGGCGCTGCAAGGGTAAATGCAGGCCACAGACACAGGGTTGCAGGGATTAACCCAGCTCGTTTTCCAGGGGGGGGTTGCTCGTCTCTAGGGGGGTCCTTCTGGTCTGGGCTGCAGGCTCCTTCTCCAGGGGCACGTCATGGAGCTGCTCTCTCTCATGTGTCTCTCCTTGTAGTCCAGTTCCAAGAGCCCTTCCCTTTGTCTTGGACTCATATATAAGTGACTCTCACTCCCCCCCCCCTTCCCCCATCCAAGGTGTAGGGAAATGACATCATCGTGTGCGTGTGACGGAATGCATGCACTCAGACTGCAGCAGATAACTGACTGGCCCCCTGAGGCTCAGAATCTGTACAGCCAAAGACACCATGGCACCACACACACACACCCACCCATGTCATAAACAGTCCCTAAACAGAAGGTGGGGGAGCCCTGCTGGGGATGTTTCAAAGGGATCTATTGATCTTCTGAAGTGACCAGAAGCTGGACAATCTAGCCATCTGGTGCCATCACCCGCAGGTATGCAGGAGGGGGGGGGGGGGGGGGGGTGCCATGACTGGGGGACATAACTGGCCACATGCATATAAGACAATTGGGGCATATCTATATATATTATATATACCCAACTCTAATGTAAGTATATATATACGTGTGTAAATACAGGGGAATACAGACATATCCACATATACACACATAACACTATGACCTTCCCCCCTCTGGCCATACAGGGCCAATATATATATATATACATATACACACATATGCTCAATTATACCACTTCCCTCTACACATATATATATATACAGTCAGGTCCATAAATATTGTAACATTTTTGGCTCTATACACCACCACAATGGATTTCAAATGAAACGAACAAGATGTGCTTTACCTGCAGACTGTCAGCTTTAATTTGAGGGTATTTACATCCAAATCAGGTGAACGATGTAGGAATTACAACAGTTTGCATATGTGCCTCCCACTTGTTAAGGGACCAAAAGTAATGGGACAATTGGCTTCTCAGCTGTTCCATGGCCAAGTGTGTGTCATCCCCTCATTATCCCAATTACAATGAGCAGATAAAATGTCCAGATTTCAATTCAAGTGTGCTATTTGCATTTGGAATCTGTTGCTGTCAACTCTCAAGATGAGATCCAAAGAGCTGTCACTATCAGTGAAGCAAGCCATTATTAGGCTGAAAAAACACAACAAACCCATCAGAGTGATAGCAAAAACATTAGGCATGGCCAAAACAACTGTTTGGAACATTCCTAAAAAGAAGGAACGCACCGGTGAGCTCAGCAACACCAAAAGACCCGGAAGACCACGGAAAACAACTGTGATGGATGACCGAAGAATTCTTTCCCTGGTGAAGAAAACACCCTTCACAACAGTTGGCCAGATGAAGAACACTCTCCAGGAGGTAGGTGTATGTGTGTCAAAGTCAACAATCAAGAGAAGACTTCACCACAGAGGGTTCACCACAAGATGTAAACCATTGGTGAGCCTCAAAAACAGGATCAACTTGTACCAGACTAATGGGAAGAGAAGAGTATGGAGAAGGAAATGAACTGCTCCTGATCCTAAGCATACCACCTCATCAGTGAAGCATGGTGGTGGTAGTGTCATGGCGTGGGCATGGATGGCTGCCAATGGAACTGGTTCTCTTGTATTTATTGATGATGTGACTGCTGACAGAAGCAGCAGGATGAATTCTGAAGTGTTCTGGGCAATATTATCTGCTCATATTCAGCCAAATGCTTCAGAACTTATTGGACGGCACTTTACAGTGGAGATGGACAATGACCCAAAGCATACTGCAAACGCAACCAAAGAGTTTTTTAAGGGAAAGAAGTGGAATGTTATGCAATGGCCAAGTCAATCACCTGACCTGAATCCGAATGAGCATGCATTTCACTTGCTGAAGAGAAAACTGAAGGGATAATGCCCCAAGAACAAGCAGGAACTGAAGACAGTTGCAGTAGAGGTCTGGCAGAGCATCACCAGGGATGAAACCCAGCGTCTGGTGATGTCTATGAGTTCCAGATTTCAGGCTGTAATTTACTGCAAAATATTTGCAACCAAGTATTAAAAAGTGAAAGTTTGATTTATTATTATTATTTTGTCCCATTACTTTTGGTCCCTTATCAAGTGGGAGGCACATATGCAAACTGCTGTAATTCCTACACCGTTCACCTGATTTGGATGTAAATACCCTCAAATTAAAGCTGACAGTCTGCAGTTAAAGCACATCTTGTTCGTTTCATTTCAAATCCAATGTGGTGGTGTATAGAGCCAAAAATGTTAGAATTGTGTCGATGTCCCAATATTTATGGACCTGACTGTATATATCCACAGATGCTTGGGGCACATCTATAAACACATGCGCATACAAAACCGGGGGTATAAATGGGCAGCAATAAGCCCACATACATACTGTCATGCTGACATAAGTGTATATACATAGACATGTGTGAAAATACATACACACATATCTATATACACACACACATTCACATATACCTGGGGCATCACATACAGGGCACATACATATGTCCCCACTTGCCATACAGGGCCAATATATACACAGCCATACTGGAAATACAAACCGGATTCCAAAAAAGTTGGGACACTAAACAAATTGTGAATAAAAACTGAATGCAATGATGTGGAGATGGCAAATGTCAATATTTTATTTGTAATAGAACGTAGATGACAGATCAAACGTTTAATCCGAGTAAATGTATAATTTTAAAGGAAAAATACGTTGATTCCAATTTTCACGGTGTCAACAAATCCCCAAAAAGTTGGGACAAGTAGCAATAAGAGGCTGGAAAAAGTAAATTTGAGCATAACGAAGAGCTGGAAGACAAATTAACACTAATTAGGTCAATTGGCAACATGATTGGGTATAAAAAGAGCTTCTCAGAGTGGCAGTGTCTCTCAGAAGCCAAGATGGGTAGAGGATCACCAATTCCCACAAGAAAGATAGTGGAGCAATATCAGAAAGGTGTTACCCAGCGAAAAATTGCAAAGACTTTGCATCTATCATCATCAACTGTGCATAACATCATCCGAAGATTCAGAGAATCTGGAACAATCTCTGTGCGTAAGGGTCAAGGCCGTAAAACCATACTGGATGCCCGTGATCTCCGGGCCCTTAAACGACACTGCACCACAAACAGGAATGCTACTGTAAAGGAAATCACAGAATGGGCTCAGGAATACTTCCAGAAACCATTGTCAGTGAACACAATCCACCGTGCCATCCGCCGTTGCCAGCTGAAACTCTACAGTGCAAAGAAGAAGCCATTTCTAAGCAAGATCCACAAGCTCAGGCGTTTTCACTGGGCCAGGGATCATTTAAAATGGAGTGTGGCAAAATGGAAGACTGTTCTGTGGTCAGACGAGTCACGATTCGAAGTTCTTTTTGGAAATCTGGGACGCCATGTCATCCGGACCAAAGAGGACAAGGACAACCCAAGTTGTTATCAACGCTCAGTTCAGAAGCCTGCATCTCTGATGGTATGGGGTTGCATGAGTGCGTGTGGCATGGGCAGCTTGCATGTCTGGAAAGGCATCATCAATGCAGAAAAATATATTCAGGTTCTAGAACAACATATGCTCCCATCCAGACGTCATCTCTTTCAGGGAAGACCCTGCATTTTTCAACAAGATAATGCCAGACCACATTCTGCATCAATCACAACATCATGGCTGTGTAGGAGAAGGATCCGGGTACTGAAATGGCCAGTCTGCAGTCCAGATCTTTCACCTATAGAGAACATTTGGCGCATCATAAAGAGGAAGGTGCAACAAAGAAGGCCCAAGACGATTGAACAGTTAGAGGCCTGTATTAGACAAGAATGGGAGAGCATTCCTATTTCTAAACTTGAGAAACTGGTCTCCTCGGTCCCCAGACGTCTGTTGAGTGTTGTAAGAAGAAGGGGAGATGCCACACAGTGGTGAAAATGGCCTTGTCCCAACTTTTTGGGGATTTGTTGACACCATGAAATTCTGATTCAACATATTTTTCCCTTAAAATTGTACATTTTCTCAGTTTAAACTTTTGTTCCGTGATTTATGTTCTATTCTGAATAAAATATTAGAAGTTGGCACCTCCACATCATTGCATTCAGTTTTTATTCACAATTTGTATAGTGTCCCAACTTTTTTGGAATCCGGTTTGTATATATCCCTATTGGCCATATAAAGGGGCCCATATATATACATATATACACATATCAAAGAAGGGGCAGCTACATATATATATCCATATACATACGCCCACCTAACTTCCCTCTACAATCCCCCTGTTGTCGAATTACACAACAATAGCTTGAGGGAAGGGTTAGGATGTATTTGCCCCCTTAACCCCACTCTTGGTGACAGTTCAGGAAGAACTGGAGTACACTTTGGTCCTTAGGTACATAGACATCACCTATCCCGACCTGCTCTTCACCGTAACCAGCCTCCCCCATCCACAGGATATACCGTCGTCTTCTTCTTTTCGCAGGAACTTTCTGGACGTCTTTTGCTTCCATCTTCCGGTATCAGCCCCTCCTACTGTGGTCTTTTCCTGACTTCCGGAGCGGCTTGACCCTCACAGAACAGGCCTTTCTTTCTGGGAACCATATTCCGGTGTCGGCCACCCCCAATGTTGGAGGGACCACACCCCCACAGTCTCTTGGTATTAATGCCGATCTTCAGGTGTCGTCCACCCCTAAGGAACTTGGAGCGGGTTCACCCTCACAGTCTCAATTTTCCATCTGTGCCACCTCTCTTTAAGCAAGACTTTCGTCCGACATCCCTTGTTCCGTCTTGATTGAAGGAAGAGTGCGGTTCTCCCATGGACAGATGAGTAGGTCTTTACAAGGCAGGTCAGATTTTTCATTAAGTGAGGTAATGTCATGGTATCTAAATTCTACCTGCGGGAAATAACTCCGCCACACTACCCATCCAGTCCTTCCCTTATGAACTTCACCGTTCCTGGGTTCAAGGTGGCAAATGGCGAACAGAGGGGGCCTGTCCCTAGTGTGCCCTACTGTTATCCCCTTTCACACAAAATACATCCTATTTACACAGTTCCCCTCCCTCTCCCCCAACCCACCTAAACCCGAGGACATTTATGACACAATACTATGAGGTCTCAGGGTGGCATAGGTTGTACCTCCCAAAACCTCATATGAACCAGTTCAATATCCATTTCATGGGGTCTCAGGATAATTAGATTTTTCATCCTGAACCCCCACCCGAACTGACATGTCCCTTGGATCTTAGGCTTCAGGACTTTGGTGAGATTAAGTCCTGAGCCTCCGGCGGTTGAGTTCGTAAGGTGCCATCTGGTTCTGGTTCAGTTGGTCAACCAGTCTCTAGACCCTCCGGTGCATAGTCCCATGTGTATAACGATGACCAGAACCAGGAGATGGATCCGGACAGGTTCTTCCACCCGAACACCTCTAAAAATGTGGATCCGGACAGGTTCTTCCACCCGAACACCTCTAAAAATGTGGATCCTGACAGGTTCTTCCACCCGAACACCTCTACTTCAGGAACCTCACAAGTATCGGGGCTGATGACTGTACCTTCTGTGGCATCTGGGTTTTTCCTCTGCTCCATAGTAATAAACCTATGACAGAAGAAAATACCAGGTGCTCCTGGGGGATTTCTCCCCTCCGGTGCAGTTAGTTGCACTACCCCAGCCCCTATACCTTTGACCCATGAAGAGAAAGGCATCGGGCTGACCTCCGTCTCACAGGACCCCTCGTTATCCCAACACTGGTGTGAGAACACCCTACCGCGTCTCCCCATCCCTCTGCACCAACAGATCAGGATGGGTACCTTACTAAGTTAGGACATCCAAGGGGAGCTGTGGATGAGGCACCATCTAGTAATTGATGGCACTGTATCCCTGTCCACTCATGTGTACTCAAGCTGATTTCCCCCTGTCATCCTGTTTTGTGGAGGCCAGCAGAATCCATGGTATAAGTCCTGCCTAGACTCTTCAGGACTCCACAACACCAGAACAGAGTCCACACTCCACTGCCAATCACCCTGCGCCCAATCCCAATCAGAGCTGTGCCACCTGATCGGACCAGAATTATGTGCGCAGCGCAACATTACACCAATGTTGCCTATCCGCCTTAGTCCCCAGTATAACACAGCCCCACGAAAACCTTGAGCACAAACAGTGTTATCTGTATCGATCTGAGACCCTGGTTGCCCAGAATAATATCACACCATCCTTTGTGTGCTGCATGGAGAAGGTCCTTTAATCCGGAACACCTTCTCCCGACCAGCAGGAATTCCCGTGTGAAATGATCTGCTCGCGAACCTATACGTTCCCGATCCACAGTATAACACTGTCCCACTCCAAGGGGACACAAGAATGAAACAAAACAGCAGCGACTGGACTCACCGTGGGGAATGTAAACTACAATAATGAGCAGGGTGAGACACATTCATAGACAAGGACCTCTGCCGTACACATAAAAAACATAGAAACAGGTAACAAAAACACAACATGGACATACACGGGGAACAAACGGTGTAACAAATAGTACAGGGGTTTCAAATGTTGCCCAGCCTAGATTGGTCATTCTGACCCCTCAGCGCCTGGTGAGGCATGTGTCGCTGAGAGGTAACCCCTTTATGGCCAATCTGACTAGACCCCACTGCACGATTTGTTACCTGCTAAACACTATCGGACACATTGCAATTACTTGCACAAGGGCAATTCTTTGCAATGTGTCCCTTGTTCCCACACCTGAAGCACCTGACCTGGCTTCCTATCCTTCGTGTTTTTTCCTTACCTGTTTTGCAGTGCTTCGCTATATGACCCAAGCCACCACATGCAAAGCATCTGATGTTTGCTCGGCATGGCTTAGGTCCGTCCACAATGCAACCGCGCTGCCTGAATTGTTCCATCCTCAGGGAGGCACTTTTCACGATATTTATTTTTCCAAAAGTCAGGGAAAAATCTCTGGACAGGCTTTGTCTGGTGATTTGGCCTGTCACAGACTACTCTCCCCCCTTTTAGCCCTAGACAGGGCAAAATTTTAGATTCCGGCCCTGACTTTACAGAAAAAGAAAGGGCCGGCACCAAATTGGTGATGACCTGTTGCATGCCAGTCATTATCTGGGAGCTTACAGCAACCTGAGCCTTCAATTTGGCTACCGTCACATCAGTAGAGGCAGTCCGCTCTTTGAAGGCCTTGACCTCAGTATAAGACTGAGTCAACTTAGCCTCGATTTCCTCCTTCTGCAGCTCTACTAACTGTGACTCTATCCTAGCCACCAGCGCATCTCGGTCAACAGTAGACTGCACATTCTCCGCCAGCTGTGCCCGCAATGCCGAAACCTGGTCCGAATTACTGGCACAGCACTGGCAGTGAATGGTCGGAGGAATTGTCTCTGTTGACCGACACACCAGCGCCAACTTCTTTTGGCTTGCAGATGCTAGCCTCAAACGTATGAACCAGTTTGGCTAGCATCTGAAGTCGCTTTGTGGATTTATTTAACACTGTCCGTTTGTTAACACATAGCTTGTCATAGCTACAAGCCTGTGCTAACAAATCGGACCACAGCATTTCTGCTGACTTGTATGTGGTGGGGAGGATGGGATTGAAAGTGCTGTGTCTGCTCAAGTGTTGCAGTGTGGAGAAGTCCATACTCACTTTTTGCTGAGCATCCATCTTCTCATTGGTGCCGTACCTCTTCGTCCTACGCAGCTGCTTGGAAGAAGTCCTTTTTCTCCCGCATCGCTTCTTCCCGACCAGCCGGACTTGTACGCTGCTCCAACAAAGATGGATCTCCTCCAGTAACGTGTCCTCTTCTCCCTTGCAACACTCGAGCGATGCAGTGACTGTGTAAAGGAAACAGCAAAATATTAGTACACAGATAGATTAAAGATTCTCTGCTAGAGATTTTGATCTGCGTTTGGTACTATAAGGAAGAGTCGCGTTACCTGTCCGAATTATCAGGTCCTAGACGCTCAGACCACTGACCGCGTCTCTCTTGCCTGACAATTCACAGTATAAGCGATCTCTAGCCTCAATACCAAATACAGATTTCAAAATCTAAGCAGTGGGCCTGGCTCGTCAATGTAAAGGGGAAATATTAATTACCATTATTTATGCAAATATCAATAATTAATATTCATAAATAGGAAGAGTCGTCTAGTGATGACTCCGCCTATTTATACCTTTATAATAATAACACGCTACATTCACCTTGCCTTACGCTAATCACTAAGCTAGCTGCAAGCGCCTAACTGAGCTAGCTACCGCTAATAACAACACGTTACACAGTAGGTACAAATAACACACAGTATTTATTAACCTACAGTACACAACGTACGCAAAGCACTAACAATACAGTACTAACAATAAAGCACTAAATACACTATTCAATCCCAAGTTCCACCCACAAACTAACTATACAATACACTTACACACACACACACACACACACACACACACATTAGCAGCCCACCCAACCTGGACTAAAAACTATCCCTAAGAATGAAGGGTTTACAGTGGCAGACATCCCAACCTGCAAAAACTCATTTCAGGGAGGTGCACTTCTCATTTCAGGGAGTTTTTTTGTTTTGTTTTTTAACTAACTTTTTATTAAATTTTCCAAACATATATATATATATAAATATATAACATTATATAATGTATGACTAAAAAGAAACAAGAACAGTAACATCTCAAGGTGTAGATTACACCGCACCAGGTCTGGCCATGTGTTATAACAATCTACAAAATCCAGTTACGACACAGGAAGAAATAGCTTTTCTAATTTTTTTGCAAACTTTCATTGTACTGTGTAGTAGCTTGTTTGGCACATTTCAGCATTTTGCTGGAAGTCTCAACCTCGTAGCAGTCTGTGTCAATAAATTAGTTAATTTTGCAAGACATCAGATTCACAAGAGTTTTGTGAGACAGCTGACTTCTGAATTCCGTCTTAATGTGACGCACAATGCTAAATGCCCTTTCCACATCACAATTAGAATTTGGCAGCACCAAAAGCAACTTCATCAGCTGGCAGAGCTCTTTAAACCTCAACTGCCCTGTGCTCACAGATTTTACTTTGGACAGCTTCCCCTAGAATTCATCTACTGGTAAACTTTTGTAGTTTGGCACCAGTCCCTCAAGATTTATTGAGACATAATCCAGGACTTCCAAGTGGAGCTGTTCTCTGGCATCTGCCTTGATCACATTTGGAAATCTCTCTGCCAAAATCAAAATTTGCTCTGGTTTCACCTCATCTTGGTTTTCCATTTTAAAGGGATTCTGTCATCAGAAATGAGCCCTATAAGCTAAACATATGGCGATGTCCCTTGTCAAACACAGAATCCTAAAGTGAGTTTATCAAATGCCCCTGTGGCTCTATATTCATAAAAAAGCGGTTTATATCACCTGTCAATCACTTCAAAATGTGTCCAAGGGGACGTCTCATGGTGAAAGGTGCCCGGCTGCAGCCATGTCGTTTAGGTGCCCAGCGCCGCCTTCTGAGCTGAAATCGCCGCCCTCCCTTTCATGCGATCCACCTACCTCACGTCATCACTGCCTCTCTAAAAACCACTCGCTTCATCCAGATCCCGCTCGTACGCACTAGGTATATCCTGATGCGCCCGTGCGGACTACTGGCAGCGGCCTCGTATAGCGAAGTGCGCATGCGCCGGCCGGCGCACTTCGCTCTAACCTGCACTGACTGCCCTATTACAGCCCATCCCAGCCATCCAACCTCCTACAGCCTGGTTCAAAGCTTGCGGGATCTGGATGAAGCGAGCGGTGGTTAGAGAGGCAGTGATGACGTTAGGTAGGCGGATCGCATGAAAGGGAGGGCGGCGATTTCAGCTCAGAAGGCGGCGCTGGGCACCTTTCACCATGAGACGTCCCATTGGACACATTTTGAAGTGATTGACAGGTGATCTAAACCTCTTTTTTATGAATATAGAGCCACAGGGGCATTTGATAAACTCACTTTAGGAGTCAGTGTTTTACAAGGGACATCGCCATATGTTTAGCTTATAGGGCTCAATCCCTTTAACCACTGACAGATTCTTCAAGACTTGGTCTCTCATTGGGAACTTCTCCAAGATTTTTTTAAAGCTCCTGACATAGAATGCTCTGACATCTTTAAAGAACTGCTTTGTCTTGTAAGGGGGCATCTCTTGTCCTTCCTCACTTAGCAACTGCATCCTGGCCAGGTACCCAACAAATTGCTCTTCATCTGGAAGGTAAATTTCAGTTTTGCTTACATCTATTTCCCGAATGTTGTTTTCTCTCAATACCTTTGATTTAATAAATCTGCTTGCCATGTCATGCAGGAGCTCTTGTACGCTCTGATTCAACTTGAAGAGGATAGGTGCCTTATTTTGAAATATCAAATTGAATTTGTCAAAGCACTGTGTGACATTATGTAAAAAGCATGCATATAGTTTCATTTGGGGATCTTTCAGCCTTTTCAGAATATTAGAGGACTTCAGATTCTCACTTTTTGATTCAAAATATGATAGAAAAGCTGGCCATTGGTGGAGCAGATGGTCCAAACCCTTTCCTAAAGAAAGCCAGCGTGTAGGACAATGCTTTTGTACTCTCTGCTGGGCAACATTGCAGAACTCTTGAAACTGTTTTAGGTCTTCTCTTCTCTTAGAACTTTTCTCAAAGTAGTAATAGATGTCAATGAGCAGTTCTTCAGGTGACATTGAAAGCTCCTTAGCCGCAGTTTTGGCACAAATGTTGACCAGGTGACTTGGACAGCCAACACTGTAAATATGAGGGGCCTGTGCTTTCACTCTTGACAATACAGAGTTGTTTTTGCCAATCATAACATTGCAGTTATCACTGCTAAATCCTACACAATTAGACCATTCAAGGCCTTTGTCATGCATGGATGATGCAATGGAGTTGAATATATTTGCAGCTGTGGCATCATTGCACACTGGCATGTCTACAAATCCAACTGTTACCTTATCCTGTGTTTCATTGTAGTACCTGACTAAAATGGCACAGTCCTTCTCACACATGATATCATTGCTTTCGTCAACCAAAATACTATATGGTCTTTTTTCTATCCTAATGAACTTGTACAGTTCCTCTGAACATTCAGGTTCCAGTGCCATGTTCACGATAGCTGCTGTCTTTGTTGATGAACAGGCATCGTTTTTTGCTATTTCTGAATCAGGAAACATTTTTCTGAATAGCTTGCCTGTGTGCTTACACCCCTGGAATGGCAGGTTATGCTCAACAACGAAAGATGTAAAGTATACCTCAGCTCTAGTGACCTTCTCTGTCAGACTTTGGTTTTCTGCTGAAAAGAACGGTGAAATACTTGAGCAGCCTTCCCTGTGCTTAGCCTTCCTAATATGCTGAAGTCCCTAAAAGAAATAAAAGCATAAGGTGTACCCTTTTTATATTGTGTTATGTAATGGACTTTTTGGGGGTATTGAATTTTGTCGCAGTTTCACGGACGCACACAATTTTTAACCTGTGCATGTTGGGTATCTATTTACTTATTATAACCTCATCTTTTATATCTTGTAAAAACAATTGGTATTTTATTGTGCATTGGGCACTACATTTAACTTAAGTGCATTTTTCACAAACGTTTTGGGTTTGATAACACGTCACGCTAATATCGTGCAACATACAAATTTGCAACTGCCACTATTTTATTCTAAAGGGTCTTGGCTTTCAGAAAATATACAATGTTTTGGGGTTTGAACTAATCTTCAGTCCTAAAATGGATTATAACATGGGTGCAAAAAAGGAAAAAGAGTCTGACCAAGGACTCTTTTCCTTTTTTGCCTTAAGGGTTAGGCTACTTTCACACTTGCGTTAGGTTCGGATCCGTCTGGTATCTGCACAGACGGATCCGCACCTATAAATGCAAACAATGGTATCCGTTCAGAACGGATCCGTCTGCATAACAGCTTTTTCAGATCTGAGTTTTCACGATCGTGAAAACTCAGATCCAACAGTATATTCTAACACAGAGGCGTTCCCATGGTGATGGGGACGCTTCAAGTTAGAATATACTAAGAACTGTGTACATAACTGCCCCCTGCTGCCTGGCAGCACCCGATCTCATACAGGGGGCTGTGATCCGCACAATTAACCCCTCAGGTGCGGCACCTCCTCCCCTCAGGAACGCCTCTGTGTTAGAATATACTGTAGGATCTGAGTTTTCACGATCTAACTCAAATCCGATGGTATATTATAACATAGAGGCGTTCCCATGGTGATGGGGACGCTTCAAGTTAAAATATACCATCGGATTGGAGAAAACTCCGATCCAATGGTATTTTAATACGGACTCCTGACTTTACATTGAAAGTCAATGGGAGACGGATCCGTTTGCAATTGCACCATATTGTGTCAACGTCAAACGGATCAGTCCCCATTGACTTGCATTGTAAGTCAGGACGGATCCGCTGCAAGCAGCGTTTTGGTGTCCGCCTCCAGAGCGGAATGGAGGTGGAACGGAGCCAAACTGATGCATTCTGAACGGATCCTTATCCATTCAGAATGCATTGGGGATGAACGGATCCGTAAGGGGCCGCTTGTGAGAGCCCTCAAACGGATCTCACAAGCGGAACCCTAAACGCAAGTGTGAAAGTAGCCTTAACTGTAAAGTGTTACACATAATTAAAGTTACTCACCTCAACATGTCTCTTACAGTCATTTAACCCACCATGGGAAATTAAAAAATCACTTCTGCAAACAGTGCAGCGAGCTACACTTTCATTATTTTTTACCCCTATTAGACAAGAGTACACTTTAGTGTAGTCAGGGGTGAAGTGCGTTTTGTACTTCTTTATTTTACTTGCACAAGATTCTGCCATGGTGCTCTCTCACTGCTGAGTGATCGTCACTGTCACACCACGACACTCTCTCTTTTGGCAAACAGTCAGTGAGTCTTTAGTGCCGCCTCCCTCCCCCTCCTCTCGCTTTGAGATCATCCTGCGCGTGCGCACAGGCTCAGATGCATCGTTGCGGACTGCATCGGCTTTTTCTTGCACTGTACAGTGCGCACGCGCCGAGACACTGCTACAGGTGCCGGAACCTTTGGCAAACAAACAGTCAGTGAGTCTTTAGTGCCGCCTCTCCCCGCCTCCCTCCCCCTCCTCCCGCTTTGAGATAATCCTGCGCGTGCGCACAGGCTCAGATGCGCCGTTGCGGACTGCATCGGCTTCTTCTTGCACTGTACAGTGCGCACGCGCCAAGACACTGCTACAGGTGCCGGAACCTTTCCGGGACCTATTGTCTCACATGCCTAATAGCGGGAGACTCCCTGAACGTCCGGGAGACTTGAGATCCCTGCAGTGGCGCTGCAAGGGTAAATGCAGGCCACAGACACAGGGTTGCAGGGATTAACCCAGCTCGTCTCTAGGGGGGTCCTTCTGGTCCAGGCTGCAGGCTCCTTCTCCAGGGGCACTTCATGGAGCTGCTCTCTCCCATGTGTCTCTCCTTGTAGTCCAGTTCCAAGAGCCCTTCCCTTTGTCTTGGACTCATATAAGTCACTCTCACTCCCCCCCTTCCCCCATCCAAGGTGCAGGGAAATGACATCATCGTGTGCGTGTGACGGAATGCATGCACTCAGACTGCAGCAGATAACTGACTGGCCCCCTGAGGCTCAGAATCTGTACAGCCAAAGACACCATGGCACCACACACACACACACACACACACACACACACACACACACCCATGTCATAAACAGTCCCTAAACAGAAGGTGGGGGAGCCCTCCTGGGGATGTTTCAAAGAGATCTATTGATCTTCTGAAGTGACCAGAAGCTGGACAATCTAGCCACCTGGTGCCATCACCCGCAGGTATGCAGGAGGAGGCGGGGGGGCGCAGTTACTGGGGGACATAACTGGCCACATGCATATGAGAAAGGCTCACATACTGAGCCGAAACGTCGCTTGTCCCATATGGGTAATTAAAGATTTTTTCATCTTTTACTTTTTGGAGTGCTGCCCTTTTTGTTATGTTTATATATATTATATATACCCAACTCTAATGTAAGTATATATGGACGTGTGTAAATACAGGGGCATACAGACATATCCACATATACACACATAACACTATGACCTTCCCCCCTCTGGCCATACAGGGTCAATATATATATATATATATATATATATATATACAGTCAGGTCCATAAATATTGGGACATCGACACAATTCTAACATTTTTGGCTCTATACACCACCACAATGGATTTGAAATGAAATGAACAATATGTGCTTTACCTGCAGACTGTCAGCTTTAATTTGAGGGTATTTACATCCTAAACAGGTGAACGATGTAGGAATTACAGCAGTTTGCATATGTGCCTCCCACTTGTTAAGGGACCAAAAGTAATGGGACAATCGGCTTCTCAGCTGTTCCATGGCTAGGTGTGTGTTATTCCCTCATTATCCCAATTACAATGAGCAAATAAAAGGTCCATGGTTCATTTCACGTCTGCTATTTGCATTTGGAATCTGTTGCTGTCAACTCTCAAGATGAGATCCGAAGAGCTGTCACTATCAGTGAAGCAAGCCATCATTAGGCTGAAAAAACACAACAAACCCATCAGAGAGATAGCAAAAACATTAGGCGTGGTCAAAACAACTGTTTGGAACATTGTTAAAAAGAAGGAACGCACCGGTGAGCTCCGCAACACCAAAAGACCCAGAAGACCGGAAAACAACTGTGGTGGATGACCGAAGAATTCTTTCCCTGGTGAAGAAAACACCCTTTACAAATGTTGGCCAGATCAAGAACACTCTCCAGGAGGTAGGTGTATGTGTGTCAAAGTCAACAATCAAGAGAAGACTTCACCAGAGTAAATACAAAGGGTTCACCACAAGATGTAAACCATTGGTGAGCCTCAAAAACAGGAAGGCCAGATTAGAGTTTGCCAAACGAATCTAAAAAAGCCTTCACACTTCTGGAACAACATCCTATGGACAGATGAGACCAAGATCAACTTGTACCAGAGTGATGGGAAGAGAAGAGTATGGAGAAGGCAAGGAACTGCTCATGATCCTAAGCATACCACCTCATCAGTGAAGCATGGTGGTGGTAGTGTCATGGTGTGGGCATGTATGGCTGCCAATGGAACTAGTTCTCTTGTATTTATTGATGATGCGACTGCTGACAAAAGCAGCAGGATAAATTCTGAAGTGTTTCGAGCAATATTATCTGCTCATATTCAGCCAAATGCTTCAGAACTCCTTGGACGGCGCTTCACAGTGCAGATGGACAATGACCCAAAGCATACTGCAAAAGCAACCAAAGAGTTTTTTAAGGGAAAGAAGTGGAATGTTATGCAATGGCCAAGTCAATCATCTGACCTAAATCCGATTGAGCATGCATTTCACCTGCTGAAGACAAAACTGAAGGGAAAATGCGCCAAGAACAAGCAGGAACTGAATCCAGTTGCAGTAGAGGCCTGGCAGAGCATCACCAGGGATGAAACCCAGCGTCTGGTGATGTCTATGCGTTCCAGACTTCAGGCTGTAATTGACTGCAAAGTATTTGCAACCAAGTATTAAAAAGTGAAAGTTTGATTTATGATTATTATTCTGTCCCAATACTTTTGGTTCCTTAACCACCTCAGCCCCCCTAGCTTAAACACCCTTAATGACCAGACCACTTTTTACAATTCTGCACTACACTACTTTCACCGTTTATTGCTCGGTCATGCAACTTACCACCCAAATGAATTTTACCTCCTTTTCTTCTCGCTAATAGAGCTTTCATTTGGTGGTATTTCATTGCTGCTGACATTTTTACTTTTTTTGTTATTAATCGAAATTTAACAAAATTTTTGCAAACAAATGACATTTTTCACTTTCAGTTGTAAAATTTTTCAAAAAAAAACGACATCTATATATAAATTTTTCTCAAAACTTATTGTTCTACATGTCTTTGATAAAAAAAAAAATGTTTGGGTAAAAAAAAAAATGGTTTGGGTAAAAGTTATAGCGTTTACAAACTATAGTACAAAAATTTGAATTTCCGCTTTTTGAAGCAGCTCTGACTTTCTGAGCACCTGTCATGTTTCCTGAGGTTCTACAATGCCCAGACAGTAGAAAAACCCCAACAAATAACCCCATTTCGGAAAGTAGACACCCTAAGGTGTTCGCTGATGGGCATAGTGAGTTCATGGAAATTTTAATTTTTTGTCACAAGTTAGCGGAAAATGATGATTTTATTTATTTATTTTTTTTCTTACAAAGTCTCATATTCTACTAACTTGTGACAAAAAATAAAAACTTCCATGAACTCACTATGCCCATCACAAAATACCTTGGGGTGTCTTCTTTCCAAAATGGGGTCACTTGTGGGGTAGTTATACTGCCCTGGCATTTTAGGGGCCCTAATGCGTGGGAAGTAGTTTGAAATCAAAATGTGTAAAAAATGCCCTGTGAAATCCTAAAGGTGCTCTTTGGAATGTGGGCCCCTTTGCCCACCTAGGCTGCAAAAAAGTGTCACACATGTGGTATCGCCGTACTCAGGAGAAGTTGGGCAATGTGTTTTGGGGTGTCATTTTACATATACCCATGCTGGGTGAGAGAAATATCTCGGTGAAATGCCAACTTTGTATAAAAAAATGGGAAAAGTTGTCTTTTGACGAGATATTTCTCTCACCCAGCATGGGTATATGTAAAAAGACACCCCAAAACACATTGCCCTACTTCTTCTGAGTACGGCGATACCAGATGTGTGACACTTTTTTGCAGCCTAGGTGGGCAAATGGGCCCACATTCCAAAGAGCACCTTTAGGATTTCACAGGGCATTTTTTACACATTTTGATTTCAAACTACTTCTCACATATTAGGGCCCCTAAAATGCCAGGGCAGTATAACTACCCCACAAGTGACCCCATTTTGGAAAGAAGACACCCCAAGGTATTTCGTGATGGGCATAGTGAGTTCATGGAAGTTTTTATATTTTGTCACAAGTTAGTGGAATATAAGACTTTGTAAGAAAAAAAGAAAATCATCATTTTCTGCTAACTTGCGACAAAAAATAAAAAATTCTAGGAACTCGCCATGCCCCTCACGGAATACCTTGGGGTGTATCCGCAAAACACATACGGACGTCTGAATGGAGCTTTACAGGGGGGTGATCAATGGCAGGGGGGTGATCACCCCATATAGACTCCCTGATCACCCCCCTGTCATTGATCACCCCCCTGTCATTGATAACCCCCCTGTAAGGCTCCATTCAGACGTCCGTATGTGTTTTGCGGATCCGATCCGTGGATCCGTAAAACACATACGGACGTCTGAATGGAGCCTTACAGGGGGGTGATCAATGACAGGGGGGTGATCAATGACAGGGGGGTGATCAGGGAGTCTATATGGGGTGATCACCCCCCTGTCATTGATCACCCCCCTGTAAGGCTCCATTCAGATGTCCGTATGTGTTTTGCGGATCCGATCCATGGATCCGTGGATCCGCAAAACACATACGGACGTCTGAATGGAGCCTTACAAGGGGGTGATCAATGACAGGGAGGTGATCAATGACAGGGGGTGATCAGGGAGTCTATATGGGGTGATCACCCTCGTGTCATTGATCACCCCCCTGTAAGGCTCCATTCAGACGTCCGTATGTGTTTTGCGGATCCCATCCATGGATCCGTGGATCCGTAAAACACATACGGATGTCTGAATGGATCCTTACAGGGGGGTGATCATCCCATATAGACTCCCTGATCACCCCCCTGTAAGGCTCCATTCAGATGTCCGTATGTGTTTTGCAGATCCGATCCATGGATCCGTGGACCTGCAAAACACATACGGACGTCTGAATGGAGCCTTACAGGGGGGTGATCAATGACAGGGGGGTGATCAATGACAGGGGGTGATCAGGGAGTCTATATGGGGTGATCACCCCCTGTCATTGATCACCCCCCTGTAAGGCTCCATTCAGACGTCCGTATGTGTTTTGCGCATCCGATCCATGGATCCGTGGATCCGTAAAACACATACGGACGTCTGAATGGAGCCTTACAGGGGCGTGATCAATGACAGGGGGGTGATCAATGACAGGGGGGTGATCAGTGAGTCTATATGGGGTGATCAGGGGGTTAATAAAGGGTTAATAAGTGACAGGGGGGGTGTAGTGTAGTGGTGTTTGGTGCTACTTATTACTGAGCTGCCTGTGTCCTCTGGTGGTCGATCCAAGCAAAAGGGACCACCAGAGGACCAGGTAGCAGGTATAATAGACGCTGTTATCAAAACAGCGTCTAATATACCTGTTAGGGGTTAAAAAAATTGCATCTACAGCCTGCCAGCGAACGATCGCCGCTGGCAGGCTGTAGATCCACTCGCTCACCTTCCGATCCTGTGAACGCGCGCGCCTGTGTGCGCGCGTTCACAGGAAATCTCGCGTTTCGCGAGATGACGCATAGATGCGTGACTCTGCCTGAGACAGCCGCCTCCGGAACGCGATCCTGCGTTAGGCGGTCCGGAGGCGGTTAACAAGTGGGAGGCACATATGCAAACTGTTGTAATTCCTGCACCGTTCACCTGATTTAGATGTAAATACCCTCAAATTAAAGCTGACAGTCTGCACAAATCCATTGTGGTGGTGTATAGAGCCAAAAATGTTACAATTGTGTCGATGTCCCAATATTTATGGACCTGACTGTATATATATATATATATATATACTAGACATATACACTCACCTAAAGAATTATTAGGAACACCTGTTCTATTTCTCATTAATGCAATTATCTAGTCAATCAATCACATGGCAGTTGCTTCAATGCATTTAGGGATGTGGTCCTGGTCAAGACAATCTCCTGAACTCCAAACTGAATGTCAGAATGGGAAAGAAAGGTGATTTAAGCAATTTTGAACGTGGCATGGTTGTTGGTGCCAGACGGTCCGGTCTGAGTATTTCACAATCTGCTCAGTTACTGGGATTTTCACGCACAACCATTTCTAGGGTTTACAAAGAATGGTGTGAAAAGGGAAAAACATCCAGTATGCGGCAGTCCTGTGGGCAAAGATGCCTTGTGGATGCTAGAGGTCAGAGGAGAATGGGCCGACTGATTCAAGCTGATAGAAGAGCAACGTTGACTGAAATAACCACTCATTACAACCGAGGTATGCAGCAAAGCATTTGTGAAGCCACAACACGCACAACCTTGAGGCGGATGGGCTACAACAGCAGAAGACCCCACCGGGTACCACTCATCTCCACTACAAATAGGAAAAAGAGGCTACAATTTGCACGAGCTCACCAAAATTGGACTGTTGAAGACTGGAAAAATGTTGCCTGGTCTGATGAGTCTCGATTTCTGTTGAGACATTCAAATGGTAGAGTCTGAATTTGGCGTAAACAGAATGAGAACATGTATCCATCCTCTGATGGCTACTTCCAGCAGGATAATGCACCATGTCACAAAGCTCGAATCATTTCAAATGGGTTTCTTGAACATGACAATGAGTTCACTGTACTAAAATGGCCCCCACAGTCACCAGATCTCAACCCAATAGAGCATCTTTGGGATGTGGTGGAACGGGAGCTTCGTGCCCTGGATGTGCATCCCTCAAATCTCCATCAACTGCAAGATGCTATCCTATCAATATGGGCCAACATTTCTAAAGAATGCTATCAGCACCTTGTTGAATCAATGCCACGTAGAATTAAGGCAGTTCTGTCTGACCCAGGAAGAAGTACAACAGAGACTAAAAAAGATCAAAATAGACAAATCGCCAGGACCGGATGGCATACACCCCCGTATCCTAAGGGAATTAAGTAATGTCATAGCCAGACCCTTATTTCTGATATTTGCGGACTCTATACTGACAGGGAATGTCCCACAGGATTGGCGCATGGCAAATGTGGTGCCAATATTTAAAAAGGGTCCAAAAACAGAGCCTGGAAACTATAGGCCGGTAAGTTTAACATCTGTTGTGGGTAAACTGTTTGAAGGTTTTCTGAGAGATGCTATCTTAGAGCATCTTAACGGAAATAAGCAAATAACGCCATATCAGCATGGCTTCGTGAGGGATCGGTCATGTCAAACTAATTTATTCAGTTTATATGAGGAGGTAAGTTCTAGACTTGACAGCGGCGAATCAATGGATGTCGTATATCTGGACTTCTCCAAAGCATTTGACACTGTACCACATAAAAGGTTAGTATATAAAATGAGAATGCTTGGACTGGGAGAAAACGTTTGTAAGTGGGTAAGTAACTGGCTCAATGATAGAAAACAGAGGGTGGTTATTAACGGTACATACTCAGATTGGGTCACTGTCACTAGTGGGGTACCTCAGGGGTCAGTATTGGGCCCTATTCTCTTCAATATATTTATTAATGATCTTGTAGAAGGCTTGCATAGTAAAATATCAATTTTCGCAGATGACACTAAACTGTGTAAAGTAATTAACACTGAAGAGGACAGTATACTGTATATATATACTACAGAGGACAGTATACTGTATATATACTACAGAGGACAGTATACTGTATATATACTACAGAGGACAGTATACTACTACAGAGGGATCTGGATAGATTGGAGGCTTGGGCAGATAAGTGGCAGATGAGGTTTAACACTGACAAATGTAAGGTTATGCACATGGGAAGAAATAATGTAAGTCACCCGTACATACTAAATGGTAAAACACTCGGTAACACTGACATGGAAAAGGATCTAGGAATTTTAATAAACAGCAAACTAAGCTGCAAAAAACAGTGTCAGGCAGCTGCTGCCAAGGCCAATAAGATAATGGGTTGCATCAAAAGGGGCATAGATGCCCGTGATGAGAACATAGTCCTACTACTTTACAAATCATTAGTCAGACCACACATGGAGTACTGTGTACAGTTCTGGGCTCCTGTGAACAAGGCAGACATAGCAGAGCTGGAGAGGGTCCAGAGGAGGGCAACTAAAGTAATAACTGGAATGGGGCAACTACAGTACCCTGAAAGATAATCAAAATTAGGGTTATTCACGTTAGAAAAAAGACGACTGAGGGGAGATCTAATTACTATGTATAAATATATCAGGGGTCAGTACAGAGATCTATCCCATCATCTATTTATCCCCAGGACTGTGACTGTGACGAGGGGACATCCTCTGCGTTTGGAGGAAAGAAGGTTTGTACACAAACATAGAAAAGGATTCTTTACGGTAAGAGCAGTGAGACTATGGAGCTCTCTGCCTGAGGAGGTGGTGATGGTGAGTACAATAAAGGAATTCAAGAGGGGCCTGGATGTATTTCTGGAGTGTAATAATATTACAGGCTATAGCTACTAGAGAGGGGTCGTTGATCCAGGGAGTTATTCTGATTGCCTGATTGGAGTCGGGAAGGAATTTTTTATTCCCCTAAAGTGAGGAAAATTGGCTTCTACCTCACAGTTTTTTTTTTGCCTTCCTCTGGATCAACTTGCAGGATAACAGGCCGAACTGGATGGACAAATGTCTTTTTTCGGCCTTATGTACTATGTTACTATGTTACTATGTTTCTGAAGGCAAAAGGGGGTCCAACACCGTATTAGTATGGTGTTCCTAATAATTCTTTAGGTGAGTGTATATACAGAGCGCAAAAAACAGAACGTAAATGGAAAAAACACACATATGCACAATTATACCACTTCCCTCTACACATATACATATATATATATATATATATACCCACAGATGCTTGGGGCACATCTATAAAAACATGCACATACAAAACCGGGGGTATGAATGGGCAGCAATAAGCCCACATACATACTGTCATGCTGACATAAGTGTATATACATAGACATGTGTGCAAATACATACACACATATCTATATATACACACACACTCGCATATACCTGGGGCATCACATACATGGGACATACATATGTCCCCACTTGCCATACAGGGCCAATATATACACAGCCATACAGGAAATATATATCCCTATTGGCCATATAAAGGGGCCCATATATATACATATATACAGGGAGTGCAGAATTATTAGGCAAGTTGTATTTTTGAGTATTAATTTTATTATTGAACAACAACCATGTTCTCAATGAACCCAAAAAACTCATTAATATCAAAGCTGAATATTTTTGGAAGTAGTTTTTAGTTTGTTTTTAGTTTTAGCTATTTTAGGGGGATATCTGTGTGTGCAGGTGACTATTACTGTGCATAATTATTAGGCAACTTAACAAAAAACAAATATATACCCATTTCAATTATTTATTTTTACCAGTGAAACCAATATAACATCTCAACATTCACAAATATACATTTCTGACATTTAAAAACAAAACAAAAACAAATCAGTGACCAATATAGCCACCTTTCTTTGCAAGGACACTCAAAAGCCTGCCATCCATGGATTCTGTCAGTGTTTTGATCTGTTCACCATCAACATTGCGTGCAGCAGCAACCACAGCCTCCCAGACACTGTTCAGAGAGGTGTACTGTTTTCCCTCCTTGTAAATCTCACATTTGATGATGGACCACAGGTTCTCAATGGGGTTCAGATCAGGTGAACAAGGAGGCCATGTCATTAGATTTTCTTCTTTTATACCCTTTCTTGCCAGCCACGCTGTGGAGTACTTGGACGCGTGTGATGGAGCATTGTCCTGCATGAAAATCATGTTTTTCTTGAAGGATGCAGACTTCTTCCTGTACCACTGCTTGAAGAAGGTGTCTTCCAGAAACTGGCAGTAGGACTGGGAGTTCAGCTTGACTCCATCCTCAACCCGAAAAGGCCCCACAAGCTCATCTTTGATGATACCAGCCCAAACCAGTACTCCACCTCCACCTTGCTGGCGTCTGAGTCGGACTGGAGCTCTCTGCCCTTTACCAATCCAGCCACGGGCCCATCCATCTGGCCCATCAACACTCACTCTCATTTCATCAGTCCATAAAACCTTAGAAAAATCAGTCTTGAGATATTTCTTGGCCCAGTCTTGACGTTTCAGCTTGTGTGTCTTGTTCAGTGGTGGTCGTCTTTCAGCCTTTCTTACCTTGGCCATGTCTCTGAGTATTGCACACCTTGTGCTTTTGGGCACTCCAGTGATGTTGCAGCTCTGAAATATGGCCAAACTGGTGGCAAGTGGCATCTTGGCAGCTGCACGCTTGACTTTTCTCAGTTCATGGGCAGTTATTTTGCGCCTTGGTTTTTCCACGCGCTTCTTGCGACCCTGTTGACTATTTTGAATGAAACGCTTGATTGTTCGATGATCACGCTTCAGAAGCTTTGCAATTTTAAGAGTGCTGCATCCCTCTGCAAGATATCTCACTATTTTTGACTTTTCTGAGCCTGTCAAGTCCTTCTTTTGACCCATTTTGCCAAAGGAAAGGAAGTTGCCTAATAATTATGCACACCTAATATAGGGTGTTGATGTCATTAGACCACACCCCTTCTCATTACAGAGATGCACATCACCTAATATGCTTAATTGGTAGTAGGCTTTCGAGCCTATACAGCTTGGAGTAAGACAACATGCATAAAGAGGATGATGTGGTCAAAATACTCATTTGCCTAATAATTCTGCACGCAGTGTACAGTACACATATCAAAGAAGGGGCAGATACATATATATATATACACTCACCTAAAGAATTATTAGGAACACCATACTAATACGGTGTTAGACCCCCTTTTGCCTTCAGAACTGCCTTAATTCTACGTGGCATTGATTCAACAAGGTGCTGATAGCATTCTTTAGAAATGTTGGCCCATATTGATAGGATAGCATCTTGCAGTTGATGGAGATTTGAGGGATGCACATCCAGGGCACGAAGCTCCCGTTCCACCACATCCCAAAGATGCTCTATTGGGTTGAGATCTGGTGACTGTGGGGGCCATTTTAGTACAGTGAACTCATTGTCATGTTCAAGAAACCCATTTGAAATGATTCGAGCTTTGTGACATGGTGCATTATCCTGCTGGAAGTAGCCATCAGAGGATGGATACATGTTCTCATTCTGTTTACACCAAATTCGGACTCTACCATTTGAATGTCTCAACAGAAATCGAGACTCATCAGACCAGGCAACATTTTTCCAGTCTTCAACAGTCCAATTTTGGTGAGCTCGTGCAAATTGTAGCCTCTTTTTCCTATTTGTAGTGGAGATGAGTGGTACCCGGTGGGGTCTTCTGCTGTTGTAGCCCATCCGCCTCAAGGTTGTGCGTGTTGTGGCTTCACAAATGCTTTGCTGCATACCTCGGTTGTAACGAGTGGTTATTTCAGTCAACGTTGCTCTTCTATCAGCTTGAATCAGTCGGCCCATTCTCCTCTGACCTCTAGCATCCACAAGGCATTTTTGCCCACAGGACTGCCGCATACTGGATGTTTTTCACTTTTCACACCATTCTTTGTAAACCCTAGAAATGGTTGTGCGTGAAAATCCCAGTAACTGAGCAGATTGTGAAATACTCAGACCGGCCTGTCTGGCACCAACAACCATGCCACGCTCAAAATTGCTTAAATCACCTTTCTTTCCCATTCTGACATTCAGTTTGGAGTTCAGGAGATTGTCTTGACCAGGACCACCCCCCTAAATGCATTGAAGCAACTGCCATGTGATTGGTTGACTAGATAATTGCATTAATGAGAAATAGAACAGGTGTTCCTAATAATTCTTTAGGTGAGTGTATATATATATATATCCATATACATACGCCCACCTGACTTCCCTCCACACCAAGTTTATCAAGACATTTTGCAGGAGAACTTAAGGCCATCTGTCCACCAGCTGAAGCTCAACAGAAGATGGATGTTGCAACATGACAACGACCCAAAGCATAGAGGTAAATCAACAACAGAATGGCTTAAACAGAAGAAAATACGCCTTCTGGAGTGGCCCAGTCAGAGTCCTGACCTCAACCCGATTGAGATGCTATGGCATGACCTCAAGAAAGCGATTCACACCAGACATCCCAAGAATATTGCTGAACTGAAACAGTTCTGTATGGAGGAATGGTCAAGAATTACTCCTGACCGTTGTGCACGTCTGATCTGCAACTACAGGAAACGTTTGGTTAAAATTATTGCTGCCAAAGGAGGTTCAACCAGTTATTAAATCCAAGGGTTCACATACTTATTCCACCTGCACTGTGAATGTTTACATGGTGTGTTCAATAAAAACATGGTAACATTTAATTCTTTGTGTGTTATTAGTTTAAGCAGACTGTGATTGTCTATTGTTGTGACTTAGATGAAGATCAGATCACATTTTATGACCAATTTGTGCAGAAATCCATATCATTCCAAAGGGTTCACATACTTTTTCTTGCAACTGTATGTAAAAGTGGAGTAAGATGTAAGTGTAATGATAAATCTGGTCCATAGTCTGTTTGGCTGGTTTCCATGGCAACATCGGCCATGCAATAGTACCGGGGAGTCTTCGTGCAATGCAAAGCCACCAACATCCATAAACCTCTGAATCAGGGGGGAACTGCTCATATTGAACTGCAGTACTGTAATCTCAATTACGCCTCACAATCTCCGCTCTACTGCATCAGTATTTTTTCCTTTAAACAGAGTATTTTGAATGCAAACAGAAGCAAATTCTTCCCCCTTCACCAATATTTCCACTACCGGAGACGACTATTAAGTGAATGTGTGAAAACTAACAGCATAGAACGGCATCTAAACCTTTGTATAACCTTCAGGGAGAAATCTCCAGCCTTCTGAGATGATAGCAATTACATTTACAGCCCTTCTGATGAAATCTCCATCTGCTAAGAGCAGCAATTGACCTGAATATAGCGAGAGAATCTGATTGAACTTTCCTGTGATTCCTGGCTGAAAGCTTTCATCTCCAACCCAATAATCAGATACTTGTTGCATAAAAAGTTTTTGTTTTTTTAAACTATATTTTTTTTGTTTACTTTTTGAAAAAAAAAAAGTTTTGTCATTTTTAAATTTAAAAAAAGTTGACATATAAAAAGATCTAGTTTTCCCTTCCTGCCATGATCCAGGACATTGAAAGGTCTGTACTTGTCTTTGAGCATCATTACGTCTTTCTACATATATTGCCTGACTTTTGCTGGATTGGTTAATTAGGATGTTAAAACTTTGATGCTAAATTCAAAACAGCGGAGGTATAACTATAGGCGGTGCAGAGGTAGCAGTCACAGAGGCATAACTATAGGGGGTACAGAAGTAGCAGTCACTGAGGCATAACTATAGGGGGTACAGAGGTAGCAGTCACAGAGGTATAACTATAGGGGGTGCAGAGGTAGCAGTCACAGAGGTATAACTATAGGGGGTTCAGAGGTAGCAGTCACAGATGTATAACTATTGGGGGTGCAGAGGTAGCAGTCACAGAGGTATAACTATAGGGGGTACAGAGGTAGCAGTCACAGAGGTATAACTATAGGGGGTACAGAGGTAGCAGTCACAGAGGCATAACTATAGGGGGTACAGCGGTAGCAGTCACAGAGGTATAACTATAGGGGGTTCAGAGGTAGCAGTCACAGATGTATAACTATTGGGGGTGCAGAGGTAGCAGTCACAGAGGTATAACTATAGGGGGTACAGAGGTAGCAGTCACTGAGGTATAACTATAGGGGGTAAAGAGGTAGCAGTCACTGAGGTATAACTATAGGGGGTAAAGAGGTAGCAGTCACAGAGGTATAGCTATAGGTGGTACAGAGGTAACAGTCACAGAGGTATAGCTATAGGTGGTACAGAGGTAACAGTCACAGAGGTATAACTATAGGGGGTAAAGAGGTAGCAGTCACAGAGGTATAGCTATAGGTGGTACAGAGGTAACAGTCACAGAGGTATAGCTATAGGGGGTACAGAGGTAACAGTCACAGAGGTATAGCTATAGGTGGTACAGAGGTAACAGTCACAGAGGTATAGCTATAGGGTGTAAAGAGGTAGCAGTCACAGAGGTATAGCTATAGGGGGTACAGAGGTAACAGTCACAGAGGTATAGCTATAGGGTGTAAAGAGGTAGCAGTCACAGAGGTATAGCTATAGGGGGTACAGAGGTAGCAGTCACTGAGGTATAACTATAGGGGGTAAAGAGGTAGCAGTCACAGAGGTATAGCTATAGGGGGTAAAGAGGTACCAGTCTATAGTGCTCCTAGTATTAATAAGGTCACCTGTAATGCCCCAGTAGTATTAAGGCCCCTTTGCAGTGTAGTTCTCCAGCAGTTATAATGTCCCCTGTAGTACCCCCAGTAGTTACTGTATAATGCTCCCTATAGTACCCCCAGTAGTTACTGTATAATGCTCCCTATAGTACCCCCAGTAGTTACTGTATAATGCTCCCTATAGTACCCCCAGTAGTTACTGTATAATGCCCCCTATAGTACCCCTAGTAGTTACTGTATAATGCCCCCTATAGTACCCCGGTAGTTACTGTATAATGCCCCCTATAGTACCCCGGTAGTTACTGTATAATTCCCCCTATAATACCCCCAGTAGTTACTGTATAATGCCCCCTATAGTACCCTGGAAGTTACTGTATAATGCCCCCTATACTACCCTAGTAGTTCTTGTTGGTAAAGACCTATGTATAAACCTTGCCTATATACCAACCTGGATGAGACAGGGGCATTTTGCCTTTGGTTGGCTTACATAAATAGGCTAAACTATTACCCTTTTTTGTGTCTGTTTGAACTATTTTGGCTAGATCTTGTCTTCTGAAGTTGATGGACTAAGAGGAGCTCCACCAATCTGATGTTTCCTGCCAAGCAGGTAACTAATTGTACATAATGTCAGGAAGAAGAGCTCTCAGCTCATAAGTCGTAAAATTTTACTGTACTTCATAGTAACCCTGGAATCACTGAGGGTCCCAGCAGGAGGACATTTTGTGAGCAGTTTTTAGCCATGTTTTCATTACGTTGTCCTTTCTTTTTATTTTTCTTATTCCATATTCTTTTTCTACCTGGAACCATCCACACAGCATTATCCCCAAAAGTTCAGAATTTTCTAAAAAGGAAGACAAATGATAGTGTCAGATGATGATCACATCCAGAAAGTGACTCGCCAGACACCTTAATTCCCAAACTGCCATAGAAATAGCTGTCTTCAAGGTGCATTCATTGAAAAGCGGATAAAAGTGAGGACAATTTTCAGAGAAGGACATCTCCCGCTGAAATCATTAATACACAGATCTGAGGGTGGCAGGAAAGGACCTCTGCATTTATGGAAACATTGTCGTAGACTGTCATCCCAAGTGACCGGATGACATTGGATGTCAGAATTTGTTACAGGAGATTCGTGGGCTGTATAACAAAGGGAGGGCAATGTTGTGACCCAGAAGTAGATAGCAACAGAAAGACACCGAGAGTCAAAGAAAGGGCTGTCAATCATCCATTGAAAGCATTTACCGGCTGACAACTGGAGAAGAAAAGAACATGTTCCCAGCGCGCTGATGGATTACACACTGAAACTCTGCCACAAGCCATATCAGTCACCCGTCAGGACAGATACTGGAGGGGAAAAAAGTTAAGTTCTCTTTTCTAGACTATGAAAATGGCCTCAGCTGAGGAAAGTGTGAAATATCACCCAGTATCCCCAAAAAATCCTGAGACCTCTGGCACACAGCTGGTTTTGTAAGGGCAGTATGTTTCTGGCCACTTATTTCCCTGATTTTTTATGGATGTTCCCACAAATAATTAATTCACTCTGTTAGGCTACTTTCACACTAGCGTTCGGAGCGGATCCGTCTGATGTTTCATCAGACGGATCCGCTCCGATAATGCAGACGTTCGCATCCGTTCAGAACGGATGCGTCTGCATTAAAACTTAGAAAATTTTCTAAGTGTAAAAGTTGTCTGAGCGGATCCGTTCAGACTTTACATTGAAAGTCAATGGGGAACGGATCCGCTTGAAGATTGAGCCATATTGTGTCATCTTCAAGCGGATCCGCCCCCATTGACTTACACTGTAAGTCTGGACGGATCCGCTCGCCTCCGCACGGCCAGGCGGACACCCGAACGCTGCAAGCAGCGTTCAGGTGTCCGCTCACTGAGCGGAGCGGAGGCTGAACGCTGGCAGGCGGATGCATTCTCAGTGGATCCGCCTCCACTGAGAATGCATTGGGGCCAGACGGATGCGTTCGGGGCCGCTCGTGAGCCCCTTCAAACGGTGCGCACGAGCGGACACCCGAACGCTAGTGTGAAAGTAGCCTTAGATGAAAAACATTTTTTACAAATTACAATGTGTCAACTGAAATTATTTTTCAAAAATTCCCCCTGTCTAGATATGGCTGTTATATACATGTTATGGTGCCCCCTGGTGTTCTTTTGATTCCCTCTTAGAATGTCTACCTAATGTGGCAGAGGTCTTGTTAAAGCGCCATTCATTCCATAGCGCTGTACATATGAAAAGGGGTGTACATACATAATACAGACAATTGCACTAAGCATGAACAAGACTAGTTACAAACTAGTACAAAAGGAGAGAGGGCCCTGCCCGTGTGGGCTTACAATCGACATGGTATGGGAGAAGGACACAGTAGGTGAGGGTAAAGCTGGTAATGGCGGTATTGTAGGCTTGTCTGAAGAGGTGAGTTTTCAGGTTTCTTTTGCAGGATCCCACTGTGGGTGAGAGTCTGATGTATTCGGGTAGAGAGTTCCAGAGTGTGGGGGATGCACGGGAGATATTTTGGAGGCGATTGTGGGAAGAGGTGATAAGAGGAGAGAAGGAGGTCTTGTGTGGATTGGAGATTACGTGTGGAGATGTATTGGGAAAGTAGCTCAGAGATGTAGGGAGGGGACAGGTTGTGGACAGCCTTGTATGTATTTGTTAGTATTTTGAACTGAACTCGCTGGGCAATGGGGAGCCAGTGAAGGGATTGGCAGAGGAGTAACCGGGTGAGAGGTGGATTAGTCAGGCAGCAGAGTTGAGGATAGATTGGAGGGGTGCGGGAGTGCTAGATGGAAGTCCACAGAGGAGAACGTTGCAGTAGTCTAGGTGGGAGATGATGAGGGCATGTACAAGCATTTTCACAGACTCAAAGTTGAGGAAAGCGCAAAAAGGAGAGGTGGTGGAAAGGGCTTGGATGTGTGGTCATAAGCAGAGGGCAGAATCTAAGGTCACTCCATGGCAGCGGACTTGGTTGACCGGGGAGAGTGTGCAGCCATTGATCATGATAGATAGGTCTGTTGGGGGGTTGAGCAAGATGGGGGAAAGATGATGAATTCTGTTTCATCTGTGTTAAGTTTTAGAAAGCGAGAGGAGAAGGATGATATGGAAGATAGGCATTGTGGGATTCTGGATAGTAAGGTGGTGATGTCTGGACCAGAGAGGTAGATTTGTGTGTCGTCAGCATTAAAGTGATACTGAAAGCCATGGGACTCTATGAGCTGTCCCAGGCTAAAAGTGTAGATAGAGAAGAGCAGGGGTCCTAGGACAGAGCCTTGTGGAACACCAACATAGAGGGAATGAGACGAGGAGGTGGTGTGAGAGTGGGAGATGCTAAATGTCCGGTCTGTGAGGTATGATGTGATCCAGAAGAGGGCCAGGTCAGTGATGCCAAGAGATGAGAGAGTTTGTAACAGAAGGGAGTGGTCGACAGTGTCAAAGGCAGAGGACAGGTCAAGGAGAAGGAGGACAGAGTTTTTTGGTTTTGGCTGTTAGTAGGTCATTGGTGACTTTGGTAAGGGCAGTCTCAGTTGAGTGGCGGGATCGGAAGCCAGATTATAGCCAGTCAAAGAGGGAGCAGGAGGAGAGGTGAGAGGACAGTTCAGAATGGACATGTTGCTCATTAGCTTTGAGGCAAATGGAAGAAGTGATATGGGGCAATAACTGGACAAAGAAGATGGGTCAAGTGAAGGCTTTTTGAGGATGGGTGTAATGGTAGCATGTTTAAAACCAATGGGAAAGACACCAGAGGTTACTGATAGGTTAAAGAGATGAGTTAGGGATGGTGTGGTGAGGTTAGGAATGAGGTGTGATGGGATTGGGTCAAGTGCACAGGTGGTGAGATGTGATCTGGAGAGTAGAGTGGAGAGTTTTTCTTCTGTAATGGTGGAGAAGCGGGTTTTGGAAGAAGAGAACTGAGCAGTTGTGTAGAGGGTCTGTGGGGACTGTGCACTGAAGCTTTCTCTGATGTTGACGATCTTTTGTTTAAAGTATGTGGCAAAGTCCTCAGCTGAGATGAGATGAGAGGAGAGGGTGGGGGTTCTGGGAGACGGAGAAGGGAGTTAAAAGTGTTAAAAGGTTGTTTAGGGCTGTGGGCCAGGGAAGATATGAGAGATGAGAAGTAGGCCTGTTTTGCGTCAGCGAGTGAGGATTTGAAAATGAGGACGGATTGCTTGTATGCGGTGAAGTGATCCTTAGAATAGGATTTCTTCAATCGCTGCTGAGCAGCCCTGGAAGCTTGTCTGAGTTTTTTGGTCAGGTTGGTGTGCCAGAGTTGTCTGTTGATTTGTCGGGTTCTGTTGTGTGTGAGGGGGCAACAATGTCCAGAGTACTTGTTGTGGTGTTATACAGGGTGGTGGCAGTATCTGGGTCTTGAAGGGAACAAATGGTAGAGAGTGGCAGAAGAGAGTCAGAAAGCAAGTGAAAGTCGAGATGTTTAAGGTTCCTGCGGGGGTGTGTTAGTGTGTGGACTGGGGAAGAAGCAGAAGAGACCAGTGAAGAGAAGGTGAGTAGGTTGTGGTGAATTAGAAAGGTTAGATAGGGAGCAGAGGTGGGTAAAGATAAGATCCAGAGTTTGACCATCTCTGTGGGTGGGAGCGGAAGACCACTGTGAGAGGCCGAAGGAGGAAGAGAGTGATAGGAGTTTAGAGGCGCCTGAGTGGCAGGTGTCAATGGGGAGGTTCAGTGGCGTAACTAGAGTGTTATGGGCCCCATTGCAAACTTTGGATCGCCCCCTCCCCCCCCCATTTTTACAAAGAGGCGGCAAATTTTCTTTACAATAAGCCCAATGCATGGCTACACTCACCCAGTCCTAACTAATAAAATCTGGTCCTACGTCATCCAGGGTGTTGCTGGCATCGATGTGATGTCCACTGGATACAGAACAAGGTCCCTGTGGTGAGAAAAAAAGAATAATCACATAAGGAAAGGATGGTGAAATCACCAGCAGGGGCGCTGTGCTGGTACTATAAGACTGAGCCATGCCAACGTATAGCAGGGTAATCTAGGACATTTCATCTAAGTACTACCACACAGTACTAATGCTTACCTTGTGGGCCCTCACAGTGATTAAGCCCACCTTGTGATCCCTTCAAAATAGTTATGACCTCCTTGTGGCCCCTCACAGCAGTTATGCCCACCTTTGTTCCTGTCACAGTATTTATGCCTACTTTTGTGCCCCCTCACTGTAGTTATGCCCAGATATGTGCCCCCTCACAGTAGTTATGCCAGATTATGTGCCCCTCACTGTAGATACGCCCAGATATGTTCCCCCTCACAGTAGTTATGGTCAGATATGTGCCCCCTCACAATAGTTATGCCAGATAAGTGCCCTCTCACAGTAGTTATGGCCAGATAAGTGCCCTCTCACAGTAGTTATGGCCAGATATGTGCCCCCTCACAGTAGT
Organism: Bufo bufo; assembly: GCF_905171765.1. Classification (NCBI taxonomy): domain Eukaryota; kingdom Metazoa; phylum Chordata; class Amphibia; order Anura; family Bufonidae; genus Bufo; species Bufo bufo. The sequence continues at coordinate 33,592,274 of NC_053393.1, forward strand.
TATGCCAGATAAGTGCCCTCTCACAGTAGTTATGGCCAGATATGTGCCCCCTCACAGTAGTTATGCTCACATATGTGCCCCCTCACAGTAGTTATGCCGACATATGTGCCCCCTCACAGTAGTTACGCCAGATTAACTTCTTTCCTGATGATGCGCTCCCACACTCACATCGCGCTGCTGGCTGTGCTGAAGGCCGAATCCTGGGCTTTCAGCAGGGGGAGCACCGGAGCTCAGAAGAAGCAGGGAGCGAAGAGGGCTCCTTGCTTCACTCTGGATACAAACAGCCCGACAGTGACGAGAACTGCCGGGTGAGTGTGCTCGCCCCCCCTTCTTGCCTCTGCGCTCGCCCTGGCTCTGCGCCCGGGGCGCATATTGCACATGGTTGAAGAGCACTCTGACAGGGCCCGGCATTGTCACTATACTTCATGCCAGGCCCAGTCAGAGTGCTCCTATTTCATATGAGTGCTGCGGGCCCCCTCCCCCCGCCGGACCTGCTCGTTACGCCCATGGGGATGTTGAAGTCACCCATGATGATATTGGGGATGTCGGCAGAAAAAAAGTGTAGGAGCCAGGTGTTAAAGTGATCAAGAAAGATGGTGGCTGGGCCTGGGGGGCGGTAAATGACAGCTACTTGGAGGTTGGAGGGAGAGTAGATGCGAACAGAGTGTACTTGAAATGAAGTGAGTGTAATGGAGGGTGGCAGTGGAGTTTGGCTGAAGGAGCAGGTGTTTGATAGGAGAAGACCAACTCCTCCACCATGTTTGCAGCCGGGGCAGGGGGTGTGAGTGAAATCAAATCAGCTACAAAAGAGGAGGAGGTGTCAGAGGGTGTTCGAGAGATGAAGAGGTCATGAATGTAGGACAGTTTGTTACAGACAGATTGTGCGTTTCATAATGCTCCTGCAAGAGGAACCAAGGGAGCAGGGGTCAGAGTAATGGTTATTAGGTTTAAGGGGTTGCAGAGATTTGTAGTGGGAGGTAGAGGTGATAGTGGGGATTTGCTGAGAGGGGCCTGGATTTGGAGAGATATTACCAGCAATAAGGAAGCAGAGAAAGTGTTAGTAGTTATTGCATGTTTGTTCAAGTAAAAACCATTGATCTTTACCAAGTCTGGACTCTACTTACTCCACCAACTACAACTTCTTTGTAGCTACAGAGCCTAACTCCCGGGAAGTTCCAGTATCCAGGTAGGAGCAGCATGACACAAACTATTAGGGCGACAACATACCTCTAGGCATTCCTAAACACTGGGACCAGAGCAGCTGTAACTGTGGTGGCTTGACTATGTAATACCACATGGATACCCACTGATATCAGTGGGAGCCATAATATGCTGCTTTATTCAGATAGTAGAAGTTGAGCGTTCCCTTGGTCAGTCACTGAATCGTATCTGAGCCTTAAAACATATTTTGTCTAAAGAATCAGTAATTATCGTTATCAGTAATACAATCCCACGCCATCTGATCTTCTCCTGTAATGAGGCCAGTCTGTAGTTTTAGATTTGGTATAACTTATCTATTGAAATCCCTGATCTTTCTATGTTTAGGAGTCCAGCAGACGGTCCTTTAAGTGATTGACAGCCCCACCTGTGTCAGTGTATATACAGAGTTAGCTGTCAATCCCTGATAGGACCAACCAATGGACTCCTAAGCCCAGAATGGACAGAGCTCTCAATCAGTAAATTGCTATATACTGAATCTGCTCTAGAACATGGTGCTGGCAGATTGGACTCCATGTTCAGCATGAATGGTTTCTTTTAATGGATGTAACTTTCTTTTATTTATCAACATCTACTTTTTAAAATGAACCAATATGACTGGTGTGTGGTCCTCTCTGGAGTTTCTGCTCATCCATCTCACTACAGAAGTTAAGTGTCATGTTTGTTTCTGTTTTGTTTTCCCTTCCTAGTTGGTTGTTACTAGGCCTCAGGGAGACGCTTGTTTCTTCATCTGGGAAAGAACGGTTTGTCTCAGCCCTGCCAATATCCATAGGGATCTTTAGGGTCTACAGGGTCCCAGGTTCCAGGGTATGGGCATTCCTACCTTGAATTGGTGCCCATATGGTTAGGGGTCAGGGTCAGGAGTAGGGTTCTCTAGGAGGTGACCTTTTCCTTTCCCTAGCGTTGAGACCTAGTGGCTTTTCCTTTCCCTCCTGGTTGTCAGTGTGGTGTTTCCTCCTATACCTCATCCGTCACACCACCCTTGCGATGCGTTTCAAATCTCACTATCACTCAATGGAGAGAAGGAGAGAGTAAGGAATAAAAAGAAAAAAGGTATAACAAAAACAAATAAAACCAAATATACCATCGAGGTTTGGATCCTCCAGGCCTCCCATATCTTGGTCCACTTCTCTTGAGCATTTCTTTGCTTATTTAGAATATTCTAAAAGTTTTTAACCTTGTTAACCAAATTTATCCATGTATTCACGTCTGGCATATTTCGTGAAAACCAGACCCGGGTGACCAAGAGTCTGGCCAAAAATAATATTCTACCTATAAATATCTTTTTATATTTATGACTACTTAACTTAGAAAGATCACTCAATATAAAACATTTTACCTCAAAAGGAATCTGTAGCTTCAATTTATGGATAAGAAAATTATTAATACCATTCCATTATTCTTTTAGTTCTGGACAAGTCCAGAGCATGTGTAGGTGATCCGCACCTGGTAGATCACATTGTGGGCAACTAGAACTATCTCTTAACTCACATTTACTAAGCCATAGGTATAATCTATGAAGAATATTAAATTGTACCAATTATGAGATAGTGAACTTAAATTCAAAAACATATCCCATCCCTCTAATTGAATACTTGGACAATCAACTCCCCTGTCCTGGTGATTGTATTTTAGTAAATCGTGCCTTAAGAAGCAATTTATAAATATGTGCAATCTTCACAATCTTCAATTTCACACTTGCAGCAGAGGATCCGTCAAAACGTATGCAAACTGATTGCATTGGTCAGACGGATCAGGATCCTGATCCGTATGACAAATGCATTGAAATGCCGGATCCGTCTCTCCGGTGTCATCTGGAAAAACGGATCCGGCACTTATATATTTTTTAAATTTTTTGCGGTCTGAGCATGCACAGACCGCAATGCCGGATCCGTTTTGCCAGAACACTCGGGCCGGATCCGGCATTAATGCATTTCAATGGGAAAAAATGCCGGATCCGGCATTCCGGCAAATGTTCTGGAATTTTGAACGGAGATAAAACCGCAGCATGTTGCGGTATTTTTTCCATCCTGAAAAGTCTAAAAGACTGAACTGAAGACATCCTGATGCATCCTGAACGGATTGCTCTCCATTCAGAATGAATTAGGATAAAACTGATCAGTTCTTTTCCAGTATTGAGCCCCTAGGACGGAACTCAGTGCCGGAAAAGTATACCGCTAGTGTTAAAGTACCGTAAGTTCCCTATCAACTCATTTAAAGAAGTAGAAATATCTATGTTTAACAGGGATTTATCCTTTTAACTGGAAAGTGCCGAACACAGCTGAAGATATCTAAACCACAACAAATTGTCCACCCTTTGTGCTAAATCCAAAAACGACAATATCTCTCTATTCTTCACCACCTGTGTAACATATAAAACACCATTCTTTTGCCAAAACTGATTCCCGCCTATTCCACCTAAATCATGCAAATATGAATTATACCAAAGAGGAGTGCATTGAAGCGATCCTTTTACTCCCATCCATGATGTAATAGTGCCCCAAGACTTGGATAGTCACTTTGTGACCTCTCTATAATCCTGTTGCCGATTAATCAATTGGCAAGATTCTAGTAAAGTAAATATATTATAATACAAGGATCTCCTCACCAAGGTCGTAAAAAAGGAACTTTTCTGCCATTCACGACACAACCATAACTGAGCAGCAATAAAATATCCCTTGAAGTAGGGGAGATTCAATCCCCTTTGCTCCAATGGCTTATACAAAAATTCCAATTTAAGCCTTACTCGCTTTCTTCCCCACAACAGATAATTAATAATTCTCTCCATGAGTTTAAAAAACGTATCCTCTATCCATATGGGTGAATTTTTTAAAATATAGAGAAGTTGGGGTATAATCACCATCTTGACCAGAGACACTCTATCAGCTCTAGATAAGGGAAGTCGAAGCCATATCCCAATTTTTAACTCGATTTTGTCAACAATGGAATCAGATTAAGCTGTAGGAAATCCTCAATCTTAGGGGATATAGTCAAACCCTGTCATGGTCTTACCTTCTTGCTGTTCTCCTTCGTTTGACATGTGCTGGCGGCCATCTTGGTTTCTGGGTTTCTTGTAGCCTCCCACCCTGCGGCTCCTCCTTCCCTCTGGGAGGAGCTGGATGCCTAGCTCATATATATAGGAGGTCTGTGGCTTCAGTTCCTTGCTTGGTCCTCCTGTGTTCACATGCTTCTAGACTGCTGCTGCTTCTGGTTCCTGATCCTGGTTTCGTCCGACTACCCTGCTGGTTCCTGATCCTGGTTTCGTCCGACTACCCTGCTGGTTCCTGATCCTGGCTTCGTCTGACTACCCTGCTGGTTCCTGATCCTGGCTTCGTCTGACTACCCTTCTGGTTCCTGACCTCTGGCTTCGCAAGACTCTGCTTCGGTTTCGCCATCCGTTTGGACTTTTGCTTTACAGCTTTATTTTCAATAAAGCCTTCTTATTTTCACTTATCCCTTGTTGTACGTCTGGTTCATGGTTCCGTGACATTAGGACCAAGCCATGAATTCTGACGGTACAGGGCCATCCTCGCTACCCACGCTGGTTGCCAGATTTGATCAGCAGGATCACCTGTTGGGTCGGTTCGCTGTGGCGTTGCAAACCCTGCTTGAACGCACGGCTCATTTCGCTCCCGTTGCCGATGGGTCGATTGTCGCTCCTGGGCCCGCTCCTACTGCCGCTCCGGTTGTTGCGCCAGAGTCTACCCCGACACCTGTTGTTGCACCTGCGGTGTTTCGGGGTATGACCGGTTCTGCCCCTCTTCCACAGCGCTTTGGGGGAGAGCCAACTGAGTGCCGAGGTTTCCTTAACCAGGTGGGCATTTATTTCGAGTTGCTGCCACATGCCTTTCCCACTGAGAGATCAAAGGTGGGCTTCTTGATCTCGCTGCTCTCGGACAAGGCCTTGGCCTGGGCCAGCCCTTTATGGGAGAACAACAATCCGGTGGTTGCCGAGTTTTCCGGTTTTGTTGCTTCTCTTCGGAAGGTATTCGATGTGCCGGCTCGTGCTGCCTCTGCTGCGAAGCTCCTGATGTCCATCAGACAGGGTTCACGATCCGTAGCTGAATACGCCATTGAGTTTCGTACCCTGGCAGCAGAGGTGGGCTGGAATAATGAGGCTCTGGTCGCTGCTTTCTCTCATGGTCTCTCGGATGCCTTGAAGGATGAGGTTGCAGCTAAGGACCTACCAGTGGAGCTCGAGTCTCTTATTTCTTTCCTGATTTTGATTGACACCAGACTCAGGGAGAGACCTTCCTTTAAGGAGAGTCTGCGGAGGTTTTCTAACAGATTGGCGCCTACGTTTGTTGTCCCACCCGTGCCTCCCTCTCCTCCCACGCCTCCTGGGGATGACTTGTCTGGGGGTGAACCCATGCAGCTGGGGTTTGCTCGCCTGTCCGAGGGGGAGAGGGTACTCCGGAGACGCGAGGGCTGATGCATGTACTGTGGTCTCGGTGGGCATTTTCGGTTGGCATGTCCGAACCGTCCGGGAAACGCTCGCACCTGAGATCCTGTCGGGGGCAGATCTTGGGTGGAGTCTCCTCGTCCCCGGTTTCCCGTGTTGACAAACCACTGATCACTGTTGTCCTCTCCTGGGTCGGGGGCTCGGTGACGACCCAGGCGTTGGTGGACTCTGGTGCCGGTGGTTTGTTCATTGATAATGTGTTCGCTGCCGCCAATTCCATTCCTCTGCAGGCTCGAGGTTCCCCACTGGCTCTTGAGGCGATAGACGGCAGACCCCTTCTGCCGCCACACGTGACTCATGAGACCCTTCCAGTGGGGATAGCCATTGGTGCCGTTCACAGAGAGTCGGTCTGCCTCCAGGTTATTTCGTCTCCACACTACTCGGTGGTCTTGGGGTACCCCTGGCTCCAGAAGCATAATCCGACTTTCGATTGGAGATCGGTCGAGATCCTCTCGTGGTCACCGCAGTGTGGGGCTAGTTGCATCCATGGGTCTGTCAAGTTGCTGTGTACTTCCTCGGACTCTCTGTTGCCTCCTGAATACGAGGAGTACCGGGATGTATTCGATAAGGTGCGCGCAGTTGCCCTACCTCCGCACCGCCCATACGATTGTGCCATAGAGTTACAATCTGGTGCCGTTCCTCCTCGTGGCAAAGTCTATCCACTGTCGGTAGCGGAGAATGAGGCCATGGAGGAGTACGTGAGGGAGGCGCTTTCACGCGGACACATTCGCAAATCCTCGTCCCCGGCAGGGGCTGGATTTTTCTTTGTGAAAAAGAAGGGCGGTGAGTTGAGGCCTTGCATCGATTACAGGGGTCTCAATCGCATCACGATCAAGAACGCTTACCCGATACCCTTGATTTCCGAGCTGTTCGATCGCCTTAAAGGGGCCACGGTCATTACCAAACTCGACCTGAGGGCGGCATATAACCTGGTAAGGATCAAGGCGGGCGATGAGTGGAAGACCGCGTTCAACACCAGGACCGGTCATTATGAATCCTTGGTTATGCCCTTTGGGTTGTGCAATGCGCCCGCAGTCTTTCAGGAATTCATCAACGATGTTTTCCGTGACCTGTTGCAGCAGTGTGTGGTGGTCTATTTGGATGACATCTTGGTATATTCTGAATCCATGGAGGCCCACATTCTGGATGTCAGACGAGTGTTGCAATGGTTACGAGAGAACAAGCTGTTCGGTAAGCTTGAGAAATGCGAATTTCACCGATCCCAGGTAACCTTCTTAGGTTACATCATTTCCGCTGAGGGGTTCTCCATGGATCCTGAGAAGGTTTCGGCTGTCTTACAGTGGCCCCAGCCCAGTGGTCTTCGTTCCCTGCAGCGCTTTTTGGGCTTTGCCAATTATTATCGGAAGTTCATCAGGGACTTTTCCATGCTAGCCAAGCCTCTCACGGATCTGACCAGGAAGGGCAGTAATTCCCAGGTCTGGCCGCTCGAGGCCATCCGAGCTTTTGAGGCTCTAAAGTCCGCCTTTGTGTCGGCTCCGATTCTGTCGCATCCCAACCCTGGGTTGCCCTTTGTCCTCGAGGTGGACGCGTCTGAGACGGGAGTAGGCGCCCTTCTGTCTCAGCGTAGAACACCAGAGGGTCCTCTGCTTCCTTGTGGTTTTTACTCCCGGAAACTGTCTTCCGCGGAGTGCAACTATCAGATTGGTGACAGGGAGTTATTGGCCATCGTGCAGGCCCTTAAAGAATGGAGGCACTTGCTCGAGGGTTCGGTGGTTCCGGTCCTCATCCTGACGGACCACAAGAATCTGACCTACCTTTCTGAGGCCAAGAGATTGACTCCACGTCAGGCCAGATGGGCTCTGTTCTTGTCACGTTTTAATTACGTGGTCTCCTACCTACCCGGTTCCAAGAACATCAGGGCGGATGCCTTATCACGGCAGTACTCCGAGCTGTCCAGGGAGGAGTCGATTCCGACTTCGGTCATACCTCCGAATCAGATCTTGGCCGCCATTCGCACCAGCCTGACCTCTCCCCTGGGTGAGCAGATTTTGGCGGCTCAATCTGGTGCTCCCTCTGGGAGACCCAACGGCAGATGTTTTGTGCCTGAGGAGTTGCGCACTCGGTTGTTGCGAACCTACCATAACTCCAAGACCGCGGGGCATCCTGGAAAGAATCAGCTGTCCTGGGCTGTTTCACGTCTGTTCTGGTGGCCTTCCCTACGTTCCGACATCGCCGCATATGTAGCGGCATGCTCCGTTTGTGCCCAGAGTAAGTCCCCTCGGCACCTTCCGTTGGGCCTTCTGCAACCCATAGCCACCGGGGAGCGCCCATGGTCACACCTGGGGATGGATTTCATTGTGGACCTCCCTGCATCCCGAGGCCATACGGTCATTCTCACGATTGTGGATCGGTTTTCCAAAATGTGCCACTGTGTTCCTCTCAAGAAGTTACCCTCTGCACAAGAGTTGGCCACGATTTTTGCCAGGGAGGTCTTCCGGTTGCACGGTTTGCCCAAGGAGATTGTGTCGGATCGGGGGAGTCAGTTTGTGTCCAGGTTCTGGCGCGCCTTTTGCTCCCAGTTGGGGATTCATCTCTCCTTCTCCTCGGCCTACCACCCTCAGTCCAATGGGGCCACAGAACGATCCAATCAGGACTTGGAGCAATTCCTTCGTTGCTATGTCTCCGATCACCAAGACAATTGGGTTGACCTCCTGCCTTGGGCTGAGTTTGCCAGGAACACGGCGGTGAACTCTTCCTCTGGGACGTCTCCCTTCATGGCCAATTATGGGTTCCAACCTGCCGTGTTACCGGAGGTATTCTCTCCCCAGGATATTCCGGCTGTGGAGGATCACCTTTCCGTCCTACGTGCTTCTTGGGTACTGATCCAGAAGTCCCTTGAGGTCTCTGCGCAGCGCCAGAGACTCCAGGCTGATCGCAGACGAGCGCCTGCTCCTTCCTACCAGGTCGGAGACCGTGTATGGTTGTCCACCCGCAACCTCAACCTTCGAGTGCCCACTCCCAAGCTGGCGCCTCGCTTTGTTGGTCCCTTCCGAGTGCTTCGCAGGGTAAACCCGGTAGCCTATGCCCTTGCGCTTCCTCCTGGCATGCGGATCTCCAACGTGTTTCATGTCTCCCTGTTGAAGCCACTGGTGTGTAATCGTTTCACTTCCTCGGTTCCTCGGCCTCGTCCGGTCCAAGTGGGTAATCGTGAGGAGTATGAGGTGAGCAATATCCTGGACTCACGCCTGGTCCGCGGTCGGGTGCAGTTTTTGGTCCATTGGCGTGGTTATGGTCCAGAGGAGCGTTCCTGGGTTCCCTCCGCAGATGTCCATGCTCCTGCCTTGCTCCGAGCCTTCCACGCACGCTTCCCTCAGAAACCGTTCTTTACTCCGCGGAGGAGGGGCCCTTGAGGGGGAGGTACTGTCATGGTCTTACCTTCTTGCTGTTCTCCTTCGTTTGACATGTGCTGGCGGCCATCTTGGTTTCTGGGTTTCTTGTAGCCTCCCACCCTGCGGCTCCTCCTTCCCTCTGGGAGGAGCTGGATGCCTAGCTCATATATATAGGAGGTCTGTGGCTTCAGTTCCTTGCTTGGTCCTCCTGTGTTCACATGCTTCTAGACTGCTGCTGCTTCTGGTTCCTGATCCTGGTTTCGTCCGACTACCCTGCTGGTTCCTGATCCTGGTTTCGTCCGACTACCCTGCTGGTTCCTGATCCTGGCTTCGTCTGACTACCCTGCTGATTCCTGATCCTGGCTTCGTCTGACTACCCTTCTGGTTCCTGACCTCTGGCTTTGCAAGACTCTGCTTCGGTTTCGCCATCCGTTTGGACTTTTGCTTTACAGCTTTATTTTCAATAAAGCCTTCTTATTTTCACTTATCCCTTGTTGTACGTCTGGTTCATGGTTCCGTGACAAACCCAAATAATGGAAAGAATCCGCAACATTTAACTTAGTCAAAAAAAACCTCATTAGAGGGAACAAAGTCCAGTGGCATGAGTAGTTTTTGACCAATTTATATCTAAACCCGAAGCCTCACCAAAGGAATTAACCATTCGGTTGAGTCTTGGAAGAGTTGTATTTGTATGATCTATAAAAAATAAAACATTGTTCGCATATAAAGAGATACGATCTTCCATCCCTAAAGTACCAAACCCTTTTATATTAACATCCTGTCTAATGGCCAAAGGCTTGATATAAATATCAAATAGCAATGGAGATAGTGGGCAGCCTTGACGAGTGCCCCTATTCAAATCGAAGCTGGATGTCAAGATTCCATTAACATTCAGCCTCGCCGCAGGAGATCTATATAATAGTTTAATCATATCAATAAATCTATCTCCAAAGCCCATCCTACCCAAAACTTTCCAGAGGAATCTCCACTCCACCCTGTCAAAGACCTTAGAGTCATCCAAAGACAGGATGGAGCGAGAGGTCCCCCAGGAGACTGAATATTCATGAACAACCGATGTAAATTATAATGGGTTGCCTTATTTGGAATAATGCCATTCTGGTCTGGATGGATAATAGAGGGGATGACCTTGGAGAGCCTTGTCGCCAGAATTCTTGAAAGAAGTTTCACATCCGTATTTAATAATGATATAGGTCTGTATGTCCCCAAATCTAAGGGATCCTTACCTTTTTTCAGAATTAGTATTATTACAGCTTCCGTCATTGATTCTGGTAGACTCCCATCCTCCAATGAATCAGCGAATACCCTCAAAAGCCTAGGAAGAATAATGCCCCCATATTTTTACGATAGAATTCGTATTGGAATTGATCTAATCTAGGGAAAGAATTACCAGAACATGCTTTAATTGCCACTTCCAATTCCTGGATAGAGAAATCCCTCTCGAGTGCTTCCCTTTGAACGTCAGTAATGACTGGGTAGAAGATGGCATCCATATAGGAATCCATCATTTCATCCATAATATTAATATCTGCTTTATATAAATCTGAAGGTTCTCGCTATAAGATCCTGTGCATTAACAATTTTACTATTGGCTAGGCGAATATTATCTATGTTTTTTTTTGCTCTTGATTGGAAACTCTGGATAACAATTTTCCCGAACGCCCTGACTCTGTAAAATATTTTTGACCCTTAAAAAATAACCTTTGTTGAGCCTTCTCCAACAAGAAGTCAGAATAGGCTTGTGACTAGCCTTCTGCATAGCTTCCCTATTTTCTTCTGTCTTATTTCTTTAAAAAGATTGTGTAGCTAGTACCGCTAGTTCTTTTAAGTTTTTCTCATTGATGCCATATCCTTTCCTTAAATTGGAAATATTACTAACAAAAATTCCCCTCATGAAGGCCTTAAAAGGTATCCCACATAACTGAATCTTAGTTGAATTATAATTAATATCCCAAAAACGCTCAATCTCCTGTTGTATTATTTCATGATTCTTGATTCATTACTGACATCCAATAGGGATTTAATCTAAATAGGGGTCTTGCTATATTCCTATCATGAGCCATACAAAGCTCAAGGGAGAAGGTGTACATAGTCCGAGAGAGACCTCGTCTCATACTTCATCCGTTTTACAAAACTCACATATTTTATATTCATTAAGGCAAGATCTATCCTAGACATAGATTTACCAGATTTACTTATACATGAATATGCTCTTCTTCCATGCCCAAACGTCCCCAAACATCCTTAAAACCAGCTTCCTGACAGAAGCGTGCCAAGGGAGAGCCTTGGGTGGAAATATAACCATCTCCCCCCATAGAAACCCTCTCTATAGTAGGATTGATGACACAATTAAAATCCCCAATAACTAATGAAGTACATTCAGGCCATTGGTCCATAAAAGATAGCAGGGAGTTTAGCACATAAAGAGAGAAAGGAGGCAGAATATAAACAAAAGCTAGAATACATAATTTTCCCGCAAGTTTACAATATAAGAAAACAAATCTCCCCTGCTCATCAACAGAGGATGCATCGCAGACGAAGTCAATCGCCCTATGAATAAAGACTGTCACTCCTCTAAAATGACTGGTAAAAGTGGGGTGATACGTCTCCGCAGCCCATCCCCTGGCAATTCGCAGGGAAGTATCCTCAAATTAGTTTCCACCAGGCAAACAATTGCTGGTAGATGTTTCCGCACAATATCAAAGACCGCTTGTCTCTTTAGCCTATCCCCTAACCCCCGAACATTCCAAGTAAGAATTGACATTAAATCAAAAAACAAACCTCCCTGCCTATGGAAAATTTTAACAAACCCTTCCTCCTTCCCCCAATCCTATGAGACGCATCATAACCCACCCCTAACTCCCCAATCCAATTGATCTGCCACATTCTGCAACAGATCTCTCAACTATGACCAACCCTCCACCTCTCACTACTGCCCAGCCGCACCATTACTACCAAACAAGAAAAAGAAAAATACAGTTTAACCACTTAAGGACCACAGGTTTATACCCCCCTAGGGACCAGGCCCTTTTTTACAAATCGGCACTCCAACTTTAACGGTTTATTGCTCGGTCATGCAACTTACCACCCAAATGAATTTTACCTCCTTTTCTTCTCACTAATAGAGCTTTCATTTTCTGGTATTTCATTGCTGCTGACATTTTTACATTTTTTGTTATTAATAAAAATTTACTGATTTTTTTTGCAAAATAATGACATTTTTCACTTTCAGTTGTAAATTTTTTTCAAAAAAACGACATCCATATATAAATTTTTCTCTAAATTTATTGTTCTGCATGTCTTTGATAAAAAAAAATGTTTGGGTAAAAAAAAAATGGTTTGGGTAAAAGCTATAGCGTTTACAAACTATGGTACAAAAATGTAAATTTCCGCTTTTTGAAGCAGCTCTGACTTTCTGAGCACCTGTCATGTTTCCTGAGGTTCTACAATGGCCAGACAGTACAAACACCCCACAAATGACCCCATTTCGGAAAGTAGACACCCTAAGGTATTCGCTGATGGGCATAGTGAGTTCATAGAACTTTTTATTTTTTGTCACAAGTTAGCGGAAAATTATGATTTTTTTTATTTTATTTTTTTTCCTTACAAAGTCTCATATTCCACTAACTTGTGACAAAAAATAAAAACTTCCATAAACTCACTATGCCCATCACGAAATACCTTGGGGTGTCTTCTTTCCAAAATGGGGTCACTTGTGGGGTAGTTATACTGCCCTGGCATTTTAGGGGCCCTAATGTGTGGGAAGTAGTTTGAAATCAAAATGGCGGGCAAATGGGCCCACATTCCAAAGAGCACCTTTAGGATTTCACAGGTAATTTTTTACACATTTTGATTTCAAACTACTTCGCACACATTAGGGCCCTAAATTGCCAGGGCAGTATAACTACCCCACAAGTGACCCCATTTTGGAAAGAAGACACCCTAAGGTATTTCGTGATGGGCATAGTGAGTTCATGGAAGTTTTAATTTTTTGTCACAAGTTAGTGGAATATGAGACTTTGTAAGGAAAAAAAATAAAATAAAAAAAATCATAATTTTCCGCTAACTTGTGACAAAAAATAAAAAGTTCTATGAACTCACTATGCCCATCAGCGAATACCTTAGGGTGTCTACTTTCCGAAATGGGGTCATTTGTGGGGTGTTTGTACTGTCTGGCCATTGTAGAACCTCAGGAAACATGACAGGTGTCAAGTTAGTGGAATATGAGACTTTGTAAGAAAAAAAAAATCATAATTTTCCACTAACTTGTGACAAAAAATAAAAAATTCTAGGAACTCGGCATGCCCCTCACGGAATACCTTGGGGTGTCTTCTTTCCAAAATGGGGTCACTTGTGGGATAGTTATACTGCCCTGGCAATTTAGGGGCCCTAATGTGTGGGAAGTAGTTTGAAATCAAAATGTGTAAAAAATGACCTGTGAAATCCTAAAGGTGCTCTTTGGAATGTGGGCCCCTTTGCGCATCTAGGCTGCAAAAAAGTGTCACACATCTGGTATCGCCGTACTCAGGAGAAGTTGGGCAATGTGTTTTGGGGTGTCATTTTTCATATACCCATGCTGGGTGAGAGAAATATCTCGGCAAAAGACAACTTTTCCCATTTTTTTATACAAAGTTGGCATTTGACCAAGATATTTATCTCACCCAGCATGGGTATATGTAAAATGACACCCTAAAACACATTTCCCAACTTCTCCTGAGTACGGCGATACCAGATGTGTGACACTTTTCGCAGCCTAGATGCGCAAAGGGGCCCAAATTCCTTTTAGGAGGGCATTTTTTGACATTTGGATCCCAGACTTCTTCTCACTCTTTAGGGCCCCTAAAATGCCAGGGCAGTATAAATACCCCACATGTGACCCCATTTTGGAAAGAAGATACCCCAAGGTATTCAATGAGGGGCATGGCGAGTTCATAGAAATTTTTTTTTTTTTGGCACAAGTTAGCGGAAATTGATTTTTTTAGTTTTTTCTCACAAAGTCTCCCTTTCCGCTAACTTGGGACAAAAATTTCAATCTTTCATGGACTCAATATGCCCCTCACGGAATACCTTGGGGTGTCTTCTTTCCGAAATGGGGTCACATGTGGGGTATTTATATTGCTCTGGGGGGTGATCAGGGAGTGTATATGTTTTTTACGGATCCACGGATCGGATCCGCAAAGCACATACGGACGTCTGAATGGAGCCTTACAGGGGGGTGATCAATGACGGGGGGGGGGGGGGGTGATCACCCCATATAGACTCCCTGATCACCCCCCTGTAAGGCTCCATTCAGACGTCCGTATGTGTTTTGCGGATCCGATCCATGTATCCATGGATCCGTAAAAAACATACGGACGTCTGAATGGAGCCTTACAGGGGGGTGATCAATGACAGGGGGGTGATCAATGACAGGGGGGTGATCAGGGAGTCTATATGGGGTGATCAGGGGTTAATAAGGGGTTAATAAGTGACAGGGGGGGTGTAGTGTAGTGGTGTTTGGTGCTACATATTACAGAGCTGCCTGTGTCCTCTGGCGGTCGATCCAAGCAAAAGGGACCACCAGAGGACCAGGTAACAGGTATATTAGACGCTGTTATCAAAACAGCGTCTAATATACCTGTTAGGGGTTAAAAAAATCGCATCTACAGCCTGCCAGCGAACGATCGCCGCTGGCAGGCTGTAGATCCACTCGCTCACCTTCCGATCCTGTGAACGCGTGCGCCTGTGTGCGCGCGTTCACAGGAAATCTCGGCTCACGCGAGATGATGCCTATTGGCGTTAGTGTGACCTGGGAGCGCTGCAGCAATCACGCCTTTCGGCGTTAGCGAGGCGGCAGGAGGTTAATCAGATATTATTCCGATCAAGCCAGTCCATAGCAAGATCCGGAGTATCAAAAAATAATTGTTCCATCCTTAAAAATGATCCGAAGTTTAGCTGGATAAACAAATGAGTACTTAATATCCTTTTCTTGTAAACGCTTTTTAACCGCATTGAAGGAATGTCTCCTTTCTTGGATCTCTTTGGAAAAGTCCAGAAAAAAAGCCAATTTATTTCCATTATATAGAATAGGAGGACACTCCCTCGCCCTTCTTAATACCATATATCTGTTCCGTGATACCAATATCTAAACCAGAAGTGTCCATGGTTGCCTCCAAGGGATTGGTTTACCTCCGGGGACCTGATGGGCCTTTTCCAATAAGAACATTGTGGAAAAGTGTTCCTTTCCAAACTCCTCCAAAATCAACATTTGTAGAAATTGAGTAATATTATTATCCTCAGCGCCCTCGGGTAGCCCCAAAATTCTCACATTGCATCTCCTTGACCTGTCTTCCAGGTCCACCACTTTTTTCCTAAGGGTGTTAAGATCAATCTTTAGGGTAGAGATCTCAGTTTTTGATATTTTTAATTAATTCTGTAGCAGACCCAAGGAGTTCTCCACAATATTAACTCTGTCTCAGATCTTTGATACATCCTCCCTTATCAGGACTACATCAGTCTGAATAAATCCAAGCTGCATTGAGATTTCCTGAATTAATTCCCCGTTTTGCTTTACTGCCAGCAATATTTCTTTTAACGGGGAAGAGTCCACATTAGATAATTCTCTGCCATCTCTATCCCCTGAGGTTAGGCAGATTCTTTCATTACTTCCTCCTCCATATCCGTAGAGCTATTATTTCATTTAGAGCTAGTATCCTGCAGACCTTTTTGTCCTGCTCTTTTAGTTACCTCTGGGGACTTCAAAAACTGGTCTATTTTTGTCACTTTAAGCGATCTGGATGCTGATTTTGCCCCAGCAAAATCCACTGAGCGCCTATTTTGCTTAGGGCCTATATATACAGTACAGACCAAAAGTTTGGACAAAACTTCTCATTCAAAGAGTTTTCTTTATTTTCATGACTATGAAAATTGTAGATTTACACTGAAGGCATTAAAACTATGAATTAACACATGTGGAATTATATACAAACAAACAAGTGTGAAACAACAGAAAATATGTCATATTCTAGGTTCTTCAAAGTAGCCACCTTTTGCTTTGATTACTGCTTTGCACACTCTTGGCATTCTCTTGATGAGCTTCAAGAGGTAGTCCCCTGAAATGGTTTTCACTTCACAGGTGTGCCCTGTCAGGTTTAATAAGTGGGATTTCCTGCCTTATAAATGGGGTTGGGACCATCAGTGGCGTTGAGGAGAAGTCAGGTGGATACACAGCTGATAGTCCTACTGAATAGACTGTTAGAATTTGTGATATGGCAAGAAAAAGCAGCTAAGTAAAGAAAAACGAGTGGCCATCATTACTTAAAGAAATGAAGGTCAGTCAGTCAGCCGAAAAATTTGGAAAACTTTGAAAGTAAGGGCTATTTGACCATGAAGGAGAGTGATGGGGTGCTGCGCCAGATGACCTGGCCTCCACAGTCACCGGACCTGAACCCAATCGAGATGGTTTGGGGTGAGCTGGACCGCAGAGTGAAGGCAAAAGGGCCAACAAGTGCTAAGCATCTCTGGGAACTCCTTCAAGACTGTTGGAAGACCATTTCAGGGGACTACTTCTTGAAGCTCATCAAGAGAATGCCAAGAGTGTGCAAAGCAGTAATCAAAGCAAAAGGTGGCTACTTTGAAGAACCTAGAATATGACATATTTTCAGTTGTTTCACACTTGTTTGTTATGTATATAATTCCACATGTGTTAATTCATAGTTTTGATGCCTTCATAGTCATGAAAATAAAGAAAACTCTTTGAATGAGAAGGTGTGTCCAAACTTTTGGTCTGTACTGTATATATATATATATATATATATTTTTTTTTTTTTTATTAATTCTGTAGCAGACCCAAGGAGTTCTCCATAATATTAACTCTGTCTCAGATCTTGGATACGTCCTCCCTTATCAGGACTACATCAGTCTGAATTAATCCAAGCTGCATTGAGATTTCCTGAATTAATTCCCCGTTTTGCTTTACTGCCAGCAATATTTCCTTCCTCTGCCATCTCTATCCCCTGAGGTTAGGCAGATTCTTTCATTACTTCCTCCTCCATGTCCGTAGAGTTATTATTTCATTTAGAGCTAGTATCCTGCAGACCTTTTTGTCCTGCTCTTGTAGTAACCTTTGGGGACTATTTTTGTCACTTTAAGGGATCTGGGGGCTGATATTGCCCCAGCGCCTATTTTGCTTAGGGCCTATATACACTGCTCAAAAAAATAAAGGGAACACTTAAACAACACAATGTAACTCCAAGTCAATCACACTTCTGTGAAATCAAACTGTCCACTTAGGAAGCAACACTGAGTGACAATAAATTTCACATGCTGTTGTGCAAATGGGATAGACAACAGGTGGAAATTATAAGCAATTAGCAAGACACCCCCAATAAAGGAGTGGTTCTGCAGGTGGTGACCACAGACCACTTCTCAGTTCCTATGCTTCCTGGCTGATGTTTTGGTCACTTTTGAATGCTGGCGGTGCTTTCACTCTAGTGGTAGCATGAGACGGAGTCTACAACCCACACAAGTGGCTCAGGTAGTGCAGCTTATCTAGGATGGCACATCAATGCGAGCTGTGGCAAGAAGGTTTGCTGTGTCTGTCAGCGTAGTGTCCAGAGCATGGAGGCGCTACCAGGAGACAGGCCAGTACATCAGGAGACGTGGAGGAGGCCGTAGGAGGGCAACAACCCAGCAGCAGGACCGCTACCTCCGCCTTTGTGCAAGGAGGAACAGGAGGAGCACTGCCAGAGCCCTGCAAAATGACCTCCAGCAGGCCACAAATGTGCATGTGTCTGCTCAAACGGTCAGAAACAGACTCCATGAGGGTGATATGAGGGCCCGACGTCCACAGGTGGGGGTTGTGCTTACAGCCCAACACCGTGCAGGACGTTTGGCATTTGCCAGAGAACACCAAGATTGGCAAATTCGCCACTGGCGCCCTGTGCTCTTCACAGATGAAAGCAGGTTCACACTGAGCACATGTGACAGACGTGACAGAGTCTGGAGACGCCGTGGAGAACGTTCTGCTGCCTGCAACATCCTCTAGCATGACCGGCTTGGCATTGGGTCAGTAATGGTGTGGGGTGGCATTTCTTTGGAGGGCCGCACAGCCCTACATGTGCTCGCCAGAGGTAGCCTGACTGCCATTAGGTACCGAGATGAGATCCTCAGACCCCTTGTGAGACCATATGCTGGTGCGGTTGGCCCTGGGTTCCTCCTAATGCAAGACAATGCTAGACCTCATGTGGCTGGAGTGTGTCAGCAGTTCCTGCAAAACAAAGGCATTGATGCTATGGACTGGCCCGCCCGTTCCCCAGACCTGAATCCAATTGAGCACATCTGGGACATCATGTCTCGCTCTATCCACCAACGTCACGTTGCACCACAGACTGTCCAGGAGTTGGCAGATGCTTTAGTCCAGGTCTGGGAGGAGATCACCTCATCAGGAGCATGCACAGGCGTTGTAGGGAGGTCATACAGGCACGTGGAGGCCACACACACTACTGAGCCTCATTTTGACTTGTTTTAAGGACATTACATCAAAGTTGGATCAGCCTGTAGTGTGTTTTTCCAGTTTAATTTTGAGTGTGACTCCAAATCCAGACCTCCATGGGTTGAAAAATTTGATTTCCATTTTTTTATTTTTGTGTAATTTTGTTGTCAGCATATTCAACTATGTAAAGAACAAAGTATTTCAGAAGAATATTTAATTAATTCAGATCTAGGATGTGTTATTTTTGTGTTCCCTTTATTTTTTTAAGCAGTGTATATATATATATATATATACAGGGAGTGCAGAATTATTAGGCAAGTTGTATTTTTGAGGATTAATTTTATTATTGAACAACAACCATGTTCTCAATGAACCCAGAAAACTCATTAATATCAAAGCTGAATATTTTTGGAAGTAGTTTTTAGTTTGTTTTTAGTTTTAGCTATTTTAGGGGGATATCTGTGTGTGCAGGTGACTATTACTGTGCATAATTATTAGACAACTTAACAAAAAACAAATATATACCCATTTCAATTATTTATTTTTACCAGTGAAACCAATATAACATCTCAACATTCACAAATATACATTTCTGACATTCAAAAACAAAACAAAAACAAATCAGTGACCAATATAGCCACCTTTCTTTGCAAGGACACTCAAAAGCCTGCCATCCATGGATTCTGTCAGTGTTTTGATCTGTTCACCATCAACATTGCGTGCAGCAGCAACCACAGCCTCCCAGACACTGTTCAGAGAGGTGTACTGTTTTCCCTCCTTGTAAATCTCACATTTGATGATGGACCACAGGTTCTCAATGGGGTTCAGATCAGGTGAACAAGGAGGCCATGTCATTAGATTTTCTTCTTTTATACCCTTTCTTGCCAGCCACGCTGTGGAGTACTTGGACGCGTGTGATGGAGCCTTGTCCTGCATGAAAATCATGTTTTTCTTGAAGGATGCAGACTTCTTCCTGTACCTGTCACGGCTGTATGTGAGCAACTAGAGCATACACAGTAAATAGAGCCACTGACCGGACCCAAACTAGGGAGGATAAAGGGTGACCCCTGTCAGACCCTCAAAGCTCTCCCTATGCTGCTAAGCACATACCCGGATCCAAATGGTGGAACAAGGCATGCCCGCGTACCTAAGACTGATGACCACTGTAACCCCTACAATAGTGGAAGGGGCCACGGCCACCGGTGCCCTGCTCAGTATATGGAGGGAACCGTGGTCGCCTCGGATCCGGTCAGAAAACAAACAGATACACTACAATGTCTGCACACTTAGCTGAAGGAGCTGCAGCAGCAGAGAAGACGGATCCAAAGACAGGTGGCAATATCCGGAGTACTTGCTGCAGCAGAACACAGGTCCAGTGAAATGATAGCATACAAGTGAAGATACTCAAGCAAGAGCTACAACTCAAATGAGAAATATAATCCACACTCTACAAAGGAGGAGGGGTGATTTAAAGGCAGAGAAATCAAGCATAGGAGGAACAGCTGGGAGGAAGGAAACAGAAAGTAATGACCTCATCCCAGGGGCGGAGAAACAGAGCAGTGAGAACTCCTCCAAGCTCTGGTAGTGACATCATCACAGGGGTGGAGAAACAGAGCTGTGAGAACGTCTCAAAGCTCTGGTAGTGACAGTACCACTGCTTGAAGAAGGTGTCTTCCAGAAACTGGCAGTAGGACTGGGAGTTGAGCTTGACTCCATCCTCAACCCGAAAAGGCCTTACAAGCTCATCTTTGATGATACCAGCCCAAACCAGTACTCCACCTCCACTTTGCTGGCGTCTGAGTCGGACTGGAGCTCTCTGCCCTTTACCAATCCAGCCACGGGCCCATCCATCTGGCCCATCAAGACTCACTCTCATTTCATCAGTCCATAAAACCTTAGAAAAATTAGTCTTGAGATATTTTTTGGCCCATTCTTGACGTTTCAGCTTGTGTGTCTTGTTCAGTGGTGGTCGTCTTTCAGCCTTTCTTACCTTGGCCATGTCTCTGAGTATTGCACACCTTGTGCTTTTGGGCACTTCAGTGATGTTGCAGCTCTGAAATATGGCCAAACTGGTGGCAAGTGGCATCTTGGCAGCTGCACGCTTGACTTTTCTCAGTTCATGGGCAGTTATTTTGCGCCTTGGTTTTTCCACACGCTTCTTGCGACCCTGTTGACTATTTTGAATGAAACGCTTGATTGTTCGATGATCACGCTTCAAAAGCTTTGCAATTTTAAGAGTGCTGCATCCCTCTGCAAGATATCTCACTATTTTTGACTTTTCTGAGCCTGTCAAGTCCTTCTTTTGATCCATTTTGCCAAAGGAAAGGAAGTTGCCTAATAATTATGCACACCTGATATAGGGTGTTGATGTCATTAGACCACACCCCTTCTCATTACAGAGATGCACATCACCTAATATGCTTAATTGGTAGTAGGCTTTCGAGCCTATACAGCTTGGAGTAAGACAACATGCATAAAGAGGATGATGTGGTCAAAATACTCATTTGCCTAATAATTCTGCACTCCCTGTATATATTATAATTATTGAGTGTGATTTAATATAAGATGACAAAAAATAATCAGATACAGAATAATAAAAAGTAAATAAACATCACTAGCCTAAAAATGGGGTAGAAATCCGGTCGATCATGCTATAACATATGGCTGTCTACCAAGTTATAACACATGACTGACACCTCAGGGTGTACAAGAGATAGGAAAAATAAATACTTATATCCTACCTAGGATGAAGTGCCTGGTGGAATCCCAATTAATTGTTAGTGCAGACCACAGTTATTCCCATCAGCCACTCCCTAGTGTGCATCACACGTCTCTGAGATCACTCAGGAATGTGGTCTTATCAGCACAATGGGGGATGGATACTAGATTACAAGGCACATCTTTACACAGAATGGTAATAAAGGTGAACAGAATTAAAGGGACAGAACCAATCAGTACTTAAAAAATACCCTTATAATACAGTGCTTGCCTGGGGTTCAATCGCTTAGCAGTGTCAAGGTACACCAGGTTCTTGTGATCCGAAAGTACAATGACCTGGTTTTGAGCCCCTTCTAAGAAATTTTGCCGTTCCTCACAGGCCCATTTTATAGCCAGCAGTTCCCAATTGCCAATGTTGTAATTTTTCTCAGAAGAGGAAGATGACCCCTGCGACAATACAGCACCCATTCCCACCTCTGAAGCATCCACTTCAACAGTGAATTGCTTGGTGACATCTGGAGGAGCAAGAATGAAACTCACTTTCAGGGTTTCAAAAGCAGACAACGCATCAGAGGACCAGTTGATTAGATCCACCCCTTTCCTGGTTAAATCTGTCAAAGGTCTGGCAATGTTTGAAGAATTTCTAATACATTTTCTATAATAATTTGCAAACCCCAGGATTCTCTGTAAGGCCCTGAGAGAAGTGGGTCTAGCCTAATCAACAACGGCTTGCACCTTGGCGGGGTCCATATAAAGATGTTCAGGTATCAATCTACAACCCAGGAAAAAGACACATTTACTGACTTGTACAACCATTTTTTTTATGTTTGTAAAACCTTTCTTACATGCACAACATGGGAGGCCCAATCAAAATAAAAAATTAAAATACTGTTAAGATAGACAACAACAAAGAGATCCAGGAATTCACGAAGAACATCATTAATGAGGTTTTGGAACACTGCTGGGGCATTACATAGCCCAAAGGGCATTACAAGGTATTCAAAATGCCTTTAGGAGTATTTAATGCCATCTTCCATTCACCCCCCGTCCGGATTCTAATCAAGTTGTAGGCTCCTCTGAGGTCAATCTTATAAAACCCCTGAGCCTCAACAATTTGACTAAAAAGATCAGGCATAAGGGGAAGAGGATACAGGGTACTGACACTATACTATTTCATTCCCTATAGTCGATACACCATATTTCTTCCCAACAAAAAAGAACTTGGCTCCCATAGGGGATACAGACTGCCGTATATGTCCCTTCATTATAAATGATCTTTCATGGCCTGTGTCACATACCAGTGACCAGACCACCGGGTTGCCCAAGTCCTTCAGGCCAATTCACCTCACGCCCTCACACGCTGTTACGCCCTACGCCGGGCCGTAACTTGAGCATAAATCGCCACCTGAAGCCTGCAAGCACACCCACACACTAACACAAAACTTTCACTGCCACCACCCGTCAGTTATGAGGTCAACAGGACACCCCTGAGTGTTCCACTCGCAAGCAGACATCCACACGATAGTAGGTCTCACGGAAAAACAACATACAGCCTGATACTGCACACACACTCTTCATGGAGCTAACAGGTTCTTAAGGTTACAAGACAAACCATCAAACTTTTAGGTTTAATGTATAAAAAATAGACAGTACTTGGTTACAAAAAATGATTAACAAGAGACATACAGTTGCAAGAAAAAGTATGTGAACCCTTTGGAATTATATGGATTTCTCCACAAATTGGTCATAAAATGTGATCTGATCTTCATCTAAGTCACAACAATAGACAATCACAGTCTTCTTAAACTAATAACACACAAAGAATTAAATGTTACCATGTTTTTATTGTACACACCATGTAAACATTCACAGTGCAGGTGGAAAAAGTATGTGAACCCTTGGATTTAATAACTGGTTGAACCTCCTTTGGCAGTAATCACTTCAACCAAACGTTTCCTGTAGTTGCAGATCAGACGTGCACAACGGTCAGGAGTAATTTTTGACCATTCCTCTTTACAGAACTGTTTCAGTTCAGCAATATTCTTGGGATGTCTGGTGTGAATCGCTTTCTTGAGGTCATGCCACAGCATCTCAATCGGGTTGAGGTCAGGTTGCAGGTGGAAAAAGTATGTGAACCCCTAGACTAATGACATCTCCAAGAGCTAATTGGAGTGAGGTGTCAGCCAACTGAAGTCCAATCAATGAGATGAGATTGGAGGTGTTGGTTACAGCTGCCCTGCCCTAAAAAAAAAACACACATCAGTTCTGGGTTTGCTTTTCACAAGAAGCATTGCCTGATGTGAATAATGCCTCGCACAGAAGAGTTCTCAGAAGACCTACGATTAAGAATTGTTGACTTGCATTAAGCTGGAAAGGGTTATAAAAGTATCTCCAAAAGCCTTGCTGTTCATCAGTCCACGGACCACGGTAAATCAAATTGTCTATAAATGGAGAAAGTTCAGCACTGCTGCTACTCTCCCTAGGAGTGGCTGTCCTATAAAGATGACTGCAAGAGCACAGCACAGACTGCTCAATGGATTTCATGGGAGGATACCACAGAGGAAGCCACTGTTGTCCAAAAAAAACATTGCTGTATGTTTACATCTTGCACAAGAGCACCTGGATGTTCCACAGCAGTACTGGCAAAATATTCTGTGGACAGATGAAACCAAAGTTGAGTTGTTTGGAAGAAACACACAACACTATGTGTGGAGAAAAAGAGGCACAGCACACTAACATCCAAACCTCATCCCAACTGTGAAGTATGGTGGTGGGGGCATCATGGCTTGGGGCTGCTTTGCTGCGTCAGGGCCTGGACAGATTGCTATCATCGAAGAAAAAATTAATTCCCAAGTTTATCAAGGCATTTTGCAGGAGAACTTAAGGCCATCTGTCCACCAGCTGAAGCTCAACAGAAGATGGGTGTTGCAACAGGACAACGACCCAAAGCATAGAAGTAAATCAACAACAGAATGGCTTAAACAGAAGAAAATAAGCCTTCTGGAGTGGCCCAGTCAGAGTCCTGACCTCAACCCGATTGAGATGCTGTGGCATGACCTCAAGAAAGCGATTCACACCAGACATCCCAAGAATATTGCTGAACTGAAACAGTTCTGTAAAGAGTAATGGTCAAGAATTACTCCTGACCGTTGTGCACGTCTGATCTGCAACTACAGGAAACGTTTGGTTGAAGTGATTACTACCAAAGGAGGTTCAACCAGTTATTAAATCCAAGGGTTCACATACTTTTTCCACCTGCACTGTGAATGTTTACATGGTGTGTACAATAAAAACATGGTAACATTTAATTTTCCGTGTGTTATTAGTTTAAGCAGACTGTGATTGTCTATTGTTGTGACTTAGATGAAGATCAGATCACATTTTATGACCAATTTGTGCAGAAATCCATATCATTCCAAAGGGTTCACATACTTTTCCTTGCAACTGTACATAAATGGCAAACAATTGTAAAATAAAAAGGATAAAACAAAGAAAGTTCTAATACTTACCATTTGTGTGGTAAAAGTCCTTTCCTCCCAGGAGATTTGGGCCGAGTAATGGTGCACAAACCAATTTGATTGGATCTCCCACTTTGTGACACCCAAATATCCGGGGATTGCATTTTTGTGCCTTTCCTCCAGGGGCAGGCCTGAGGGGGATTCTCACTCCCGCCTCTGGCTCAGCCCCTCTGGGCCAAGCTACATTACCCATGCAGCCGGCCCCCTGGCCAACTAGGGAACAGGTATGAATATATCAAAAAGATAATTTCCCAGTTGCCCTGGTGAAGATACAGACTGAATTCATATCTCATCGTTCCGAGTCCTAGCATATCAAACGAGACACTTCCAGGAAGCTCGTTAGATAAGATCCTTATTTTAAGAAGATGAAGGCGAGTTGATACACCATGTCTGGTGTCCATGCAATGCCCCCATCATACCAGATATGATGAGCTGGGGTTTGAAGACGTCAGCTCCATTCTGAACAAGTTATGAAGGATTACAACTTATTGTTCATTCTCTGATATGAAGCCCCCATGCTGACACACGGCGCTGGACAGTCTGCTTCCCCCTGTCCTGAGTGTGACTGGCAAACGGGCTCACCCCCGTTAGCATCTATGTGCAAACTAAGCCCCCGGGGAGGCACTATATGCAGCCTTCAACCAATTAATCAATGGCTGCTGGCCTGGCAATGCAAATACATGAATACATACTGTATATGAATGTGAAACACACTGGACTATGTTACACTACGACATATACCCATAAAGCATATAATATCACAGCAAACATTATAACTAGGAATAAGGCGGTCCTTATTCCTGACAGACTGTCTTTTGGGTCCAAAAATATTATAGATGTTGCCCTTAGGGAACTTTACCTAAAGTTAGGGAGCATTCACACGACCGTGTTGGTTTTGCGGTCCGTAAATCACGGATCCGTGTGTTCCGTATGTCTTCAGTTATCTTTCCTTTTCCGTTCCGCAAGTCCGTATAATACGGACGTGGTGCTTCCGTGTGTCATCCGTTTTTCACGGTCCGCAAAAAACTGAAATGGGACTGAAATGGGGTTTCCTAGAATGTTTTCAGTCCAGGGGTCCGTTAAAAACGGATGACACACGGATGCATTTCCGTGTGCTATCCGTTTTTCACGGACCCAATGACTTTCTATGGGGCCACGGACCGTGATTTGCGGCCAAGTATAGGACATGTTCTAAAAAAAAAGGAACGGACACACGGAACGGACACGGAACGGACAGCACACAGATGAGAATAAAAGACATACCGCAATTTTCACGGACCCATAGAAATGAATGGGTCCGTGCATTGTCCGTCAAAATTGCGGAACGGACACGGAAGAAAAACACGGTCGTGTGAATGCTCCCTAAATCATCAGCTGCAAGTTCTTTTGCACAGTCATAATCACATTGTGGAGCCAAGGACTCGAATGCTTCTTTGAAAAAATATCGTGAAAATCCTGAATTCAGGTAATGGATCTTCCTCTAATTCTAAACCACCAAGCTGGATAGAAATGTAATGATTAGAGCACTGGGGACCCCATCTTACTAATTCCCCAGTACCCAATTAAAGAAAAGATTATGTTGTACCCTCAAACAGGGTAATCCCAGGACAAGGTCAGCAGACAAATCTTTCATGACATATAAGGCCCACCTCTCAGAATGATTGGAACCTACCTTCATTAGCAAATCTGGAGTCTTATACTCAATAAACCCTCCTGCCAAAGATAAGTATACACCCCAGATACCAGATTAAAAAAAATCTTTTCAAAATGAATCTAATTCGACCCGATTTTCCAAAATTCAACTCAATTCCGAATCCCAATTTTTAGTGATTCGATTTGGGTCCATTTCTAAACATGGCGTCAGCCTTTTTTCAGATCAGTAGACAGGAAAGATGAAGAAGGAGGACCACATGATCCTGGCAGGCATTTGCCACCAAAAAGCAAAATATTTTCGGACCATTAAAAAAAATATATAAAAATTTCACGCTGACATTACTAATCTTGTCTTGATGTTAAAGAGCTTTAAAGCAGTTGGATACAGTCCTAGGGATTGGCCATAGACCTTACAGGGAAATTTCCCGGTGGGCCGATGCCCAGGGGGCCAACCAGTGGAAGTTTTCACGGATGTATTTTGTGCTGCTGGCAGTATTTTGTGATGGACTGTGGTATTTGGCTCTGTAAGGGTGGTATAATGTGCCTCATTATGGTATTGCTGGCCCTGCTTTCCATCAATTTGGACCGAACTACAAAATGGGGCCAGTCCACTTTTTGTATTTTTTTCCAGGGCCACTTTAAGTTCTCAGACCGTCCCTGCCTAGGAGACTCCATATCAATTGGAGCACTTTTGGCTCGGGTCAAAATTATTTTACCCAAAATCGACTCTCCCAAGCGATTCAGCCGTAGTGAATTTCAAGACATTTGTTCATCACTACTGATGAAATAAACATTGTTGAAAACAGCGTTGGACACTTTTTCATCTGTGACATTGGATTACCCGATGCCAGCGCAGAGTTTTTCCGAGTACCGAAATAGATGTGGAGTGTGATTTGGACGAATGCATAGTGAGACGAAATCTTTTTGCTTTTCTCTAGCTCACGGATAACACAGATTATTATAGAGATTTCTTTGAATATACACATGTCTACTAATCTCCTCATTAAAGTGACATTAACTTGCCTTTAGTGGTCGCTTTATTTTTGCCAAAATCATCATTTCCAAATCTCTATTGAAATGATTGAAAGATGTAATTATAAAATTCTGCAAATAAAGCCTTCCTGCAGATGTCGACGGCTCGTGATGTCTGGCTGCACAAAGAACTAATTACACAAAGTCTTTAAAACACTTTTCTGAACATAAATTTACATAAAAAAACAGAATAGCTGAAAAAAAGACAAAGATGGTTATTTATAAGTTCTCTGCTTTATCTAGTGTAACTGTGGATTTTTTGTATGATATATAGAGATCAGCCATAACATTAAAATCACTTGAAGTGAAGAACTTAACATTGAAACCGGGCGAGAGGAAGAACATTGAATATCTCGTGACAATGCCACTCGTCTGTGGTTGGTTAAATTAAGCAGTATGTGAATTGTCAGTTATTGAAGTTGATGTGCTAGAGGCCAGACAATTGGGCAAGAGTAAGAATTTGAGTGACTTTGACAAGGGCTGAAATGTGATGTGTAGATGTGCGGATAAAAGCATCTCCAAAATGGCCGGTCTTGTGGGCTGTTCCTGGTCTGTGGTGGTTAGTACCTACCAAAAGTAGTCTAAGGAAGGACAACTGGTAAAAGGGTAATATGTGCCCAAAGCTCACTGATGCACATCTGGAAGGGGGGGGGGGGGGGTAAAGGCTAGCCCGTTTGGTTTGATCCCACAGAAGTAGCATAAATTGATGAAAAATTTGCTACTGATAACTGAAAGGTTGAAAATCACAGAGAACATCAAAGCTTGATGAGTATGGGACTATGTAGCTACAGACCAATCAGAATGACCATACTGACCCTTGTACACATCTAAAAGGGCCTACGATGGGCACGAGAGCATCAGAATTTGATGATAGAGCAATGGAAGATGGTGGCTGGTTTGATGAATCACATTTTCATCATTTCAGGCAAATACATGTGTGTCACTTACCTGGGGAAAAGATGGGACCATGTGAACTATGGGAAAAGACAAGCTGGTGGAGGGAGTGTGATGTTCTGCTAAAAGCCTTGGGCCCTGACATGCATGTGGAGAACTGCCCAGACACAAACCGCTGAACACATTGTCTGCCGGATTAGGCGACCAGATCTACATGCCGCAGGTGTGAAACTAGCCTTACTGGGACAACCCCTTGAAGACTTGAGAATCAAAGTGCGGATTCACACACTGCATTCATGTATTTTATTTGTATCACTGATCACAGAAACGAGAAACAATAAAATAGTTTGTCACTGACATTTACCCCTCCCAAAAGGAACAACCCCTTTAGATGTCCATCTTCGCTGCTATATTCTTCACAGAGGAACACTCATTAAGAACAATACACGCTGCCAACGTAGTTGGCATTTTGCGACGAAGAGCATCAGAGGCTTTTTAAAAATCAATGTTGGTGCGTGTAGCCAAAGACGGATCATTTAAGCTCTTGTTAACATCCATAAGACGGTGATTTGCTCCAACCCTAGATAACAATACAATAATTTGTAAGTCAAGCGCTCAATCAATGCATTTCAATTTTTTTTTTGTAAATGAGGGATGGGAATGATAACATCACTGAGCAATAAGAATATCCTTGACTTTCAAGACTGAGGCCTTCATCACTAACTGTGGGCAACAATACAAAGTCTCAAGTTTATCAAGATGAGTTTGATTGGGATAATAATTTTGATGGTTGAAGATCTGGAGTAGACCATAAATTTTTAGTTTTTTTTTTCCATTTTAACATATCATCTGTTCTAAGATACTTGCTCCTCAGAGCCTAACAAATGTGAAGGACATAAAGTAAGAGGAATAAGGCTGATAATCAGAAGATAATTTTTATCACTTCTCTATTCTTTTTGTCGCTGCCTCTATTAGTCTCAGTAGTCACATGAGAAAGCTGCTGGGTCTATACATATTCAACAGCTGATGACCTTCAGACTTTGTATTGTTGGCCACAGATGGTGGTGAAAGCCTGAGTCTTGAAAGTCAAGAATATTCTTGTTGCTCTGAGATGTTATCATTCCCAGGTTACAAAAACCTTGAAATGCATCGATTGATTGCTATCAGCTATCTCTCCTAACACCCCCAGAAACATACACGTTCGGTTCGGCAGAGCGTGTGTGAGTTGTCTATGAAGAGTGAGAAGAGAGCCGCTGCCAGACATTTCTGCTTTGAGAACAAAAGGATTGGGTGAAAAATTCAGTTCGCCTGATCCTTCTCTCCCCCAACATTATCTGTCACGGGTGAGTCAGGAGCTCCCCATACAATTAGACTGTCGGCCAGACCCACCAATACTCTAATGTATATGGGGGCTTTAACTGTACCCACCCCAACTGTCACTGAAAAAAGACAGATAAAATAATATAGTCCTTTGCTGACCTTTGAGAGACCGACCGGAAAAAGTAGAAGAAAAGAAAAACAAAACTCCAAACTGCCACCCAGTAGTATAATAACTAGAGCGGCTCCCGAGCATTAGAGGTCTCCAGTCTCGGACCGGACCTCCTTCCTGATGTAGCGGTGCTTCATCCGACTGTGGGGGACTGTTGTGGACCATGCTGGCTGAGTCCAGCATCGTTGGTGTTGCGGTTGTGATCTCTTCCGTCCCGCTTGCTGCCACGTGGGCTCCCTTGCCAGCTTCTCTTCTCTGCCCTCTGCGCTGCCTCTCTGGACTTCGCGTGTCTTGCTGAATCCTGACGTCTATTCTTTTGAAGACTGGTGAAATCCTCCCATGTTGGAGATGTTTTTTTGCTTATGAACTCATAACAAAATTAACAATCTATAATTAATAACCCATAATAATTTATAACAAAATAACGGACTAACATATAAGTGGCTTGCTTGGTACGACCGCTTGCCTGCTGTGGCTGCGGTTCCTTCGGCCCTGTTTGTTTCTCTACGTGGACTCCTCTTGTTTCTATTTGCCCTCGCTTTGCTGGCTGCCTCCCCTTGAGTTTTTTTTTTTTTTTGTTTCCAGACTTTTATGGTTTTATGGGGAGATTGGTTTGATTTTTGCTTTGATGGTTTTTCCCCTGTATATAATAGATTAGCTGATTAACGTATAAACAGCTTATCTAGGGGGGAAGGAGGAAAGAGGGGGAGGGAGAGGATAGGAAAAAAAAAGGAGGGGAAAATAGAAGGGAAAAAAAAATAATAAAAAAAATATATATATGTAAATACACTGAACAAAAATATAAACGCAACACTTTCGGTTTTGCTCCCATTTTGCATAAGCTGAACTCAAAGATCTGAAACATTTTCTACATACACAAAAGACCCATTACTCTCAAATATTGTTAACAAATCTGTCTAAATCTGTGTTAGTGAGCACTTCTTTTTGCTGAGATAATCCATCCCACCTCACAGGTGTGGCATATCAAGGTGCTGATTAGACAGCATGAATATTGCACAGGTGTGCCTTAGACTTTCCACAATAAAAGGCCATTCTGAAATGTGCACAGTTTTGACTTACTGGGGGGTCAGAAAACCAGTCAGTATCTGGAGTAGCCACCATTTGCCTCACGCAGTGCAACACATCTCCGTCGTATAGAGTTGATTGTGGCCTGTGGAATGTTGGTCCACTCCTCTCTAATAGCTGTGCTAAGTTACAGAATATTGGCAGGAACTGGAACACGCTGTCGTATACGCAGATCCAGAGCATCCCAAACATGTTCAATGGGTGACATGTCCGGTGAGTATGCTTGCCATGCAAGAACTGGGATGTTTTCAGCTTCCAGAAATTGTGTACAGATCCTTGCAATATGGGGCTGTGCATTATCATGCTGCAACATGAGGTGATGGTCGTGGATGAATGGCACAACAATGGGCCTCAGGATCTTGTCACGGTGTCTCTGTGCATTCAAAATGCCATCAATAAAATGTACCTGTGTTCGTTGTCCATAACATACGCCTGCCCATACCATAACCCCACCGCCACCATAGGCCACTCGATCCACAACGTTAACGTCACTCACCCAAACCACTCACCCACACGACGCCACACACGCTGTCTGCCATCTGCCCTGAACAGTGAAAACCGGGACTCATCCGTGAACAGAATGGCTCTCCAACGTGCCAGACGCCATCGAATGTGAGCATTTGCGCACTCAAGTCGGTTACGACGATGAACAGTCAGGTCCAGACCCCGATGAGGACGATGAGCATGCAGATGAGATTCCCTGAGACGGTTTCTGACAGTTTCTGCAGAAATTCTTTGGTTATGCAAACCGATTGTTGCTGCAGCTGTCCGGGTGGCTGGTCTCGGACGATCATGGAGGTGAAGATGCTGGATGTGGAGGTCCTGGACTGGTGTGGTTACACGTGGTCTGCGGTTGTGAGGCCGGTTGGATGTACTGCCAAATTCTCTGAAACGCCTTTGGATACGGCTTATGGTAGAGAAATGAACATTCATTGCACAGGCAACAGCTCTGATAGACATTCCTGCAGTCAGCATGCCAATTGCACGCTCCCTCAAACGTTGCGACATCTGTGGCATTGTGCTGTGTGATCAAACTGCACATTTCAGAGTGGACTTTTATTGTGGGCAGTCTAAGGCACACCTGTGCAATATTCATGCTGTCTAATCAGCACCTTGATATGCCAAACCTGTGAGGTGGGATGGATTATCTCGGCAAAGGAGAAGTGCTCACTAACACAGATTTAGACAGATTTGTGAACAGTATTTGAGAGTAATGGGTCTTTTGTGTATGTAGAAAATGTTTCAGATCTTTGAGTTCAGCTCATGCAAAATGGGAGCAAAACCAAAAGTGTTGCATTTATATTTTTGTTCAGTGTACATTAATAGGTCTAAATCACTTATCCCCACTTTTTAATTCAATTTTAAAATTTTCTTTTTTATTTTTATGATTTTTTTTCTTTCTTTTTTTTTGAAGCGCTCACTCGTTTATTGTTCTATATTTTATGATATATGTATTTCCTTTATGTGAACATCTCGAATATACGCCAATAGTGTGAGGTTGGATGGACGTTCTTCTACACACTTTAACCCACGTGACATCCACCCATCACACTGCTGTTTTCCGTGTATTTATTGTATCTTAATAAAATGTCATAATTATATTTATAAAAACAATTGAAACGTGTCTGGTAACGTGTCCGGTAACGTGTCCATACATTACCAGAAGCCAGAGTGCCCCCCGAATTCTATATATATATATATATATATATATATGAACTGGCCCATGATGACAGCATCACCATTAAGTCCGCCGACAAAGGGGGTGCTGTTGTCGTCATGGATACAGTTCAATACATTGCTGAAGCTAACCGTCAACTTAATGATAGCTCAGTATATCAACAATTGTATGGAGATCCCAAATGGGATATTGAAAGGAACATTGACCGTATTTTGTGTGAAGGTGTACAGGCTGGTTTCATTGATAAGCTTACTGTCAAATATCCCATTACACCTATGCTGTATTTACTTCCTAAGATTCATAAGGATTTAATTAACCCACCTGGTAGACCTATCGTATCAGGCACAGGGTCATTATTGAGCAATATATATATTTTTCTCGATAAAGTATTACATGGTTTTGCTACATCAGCAAGGTCATACATATTGGACAGTACAGTACATTGTAGTTTATCTGGATAACATCTATATAATCTTCTATGCGTTATTACAATAGCCAATCATGTGACTTTTGTAGTGGTCACATGATAGTGCGGATTCCCGGGTTGCCTTGACAGCCTATGGTGAAGATACCTGTGACTGCAAGGACCTTTGGTGACGCACTATGTGTTTTTCTCTGATCCGATCACGTGACCTACACCTACTGACGTCGGTGGGTCAGGTGACCGGACATCTCGGCTGACATGCACAGTTGATTCTTGAAGACACTCAGGCCGATGATATGTCTCCATGCTGGTCAGTTTTCACAATTTGCCCTTATTGCTTAAAGCTGTTCTTTAACTCTTCACAGATGCGTTCTCTCATGTTTTTCTAATCATGTGATTATCACTACTTATGATGGATCTGGGTTTTTATACTTTTATATGATATATGATCACTGTATTTCTATTTTTATGGGTCCATCATGTCATATTTCACCTATATTCAGATGGTGTATGTTCACTTATGTACTTCATATGGAGATTGATGTTATTTGTATTAATTATTTGGCACTTTTTTTATTGATTAATTGCCTTGTGGGTGTATATATACCTGTATTTGAGCACTACTTTGTATCACTACTGCTTGAGAAAGATCCCATTGAAAGGATTGAAACGTTGCTGTATCTTTGGTGAATAAATTCACATTTTTTTGGAAGTGCTGCGGAATTCAATTTTTTATGTAAGTTAGGTGGGTGGATCGCCCCCATAGCCGCTGGCACCCAGTCACTTTTGTTCGCTTATGGCTGTGCTGCCCTTGTTTTGCATATATATATATATATATTTATTTATACATTATACCACATTTACAACGACTTTGGGTAGGTCGTGGGGTGTGCACCGATCTATCCTGAGGTATACTAGTGAAGCCACTAATTTTATTCATATTTATAACAACACAGTGCGTCAGTACAAAAACACCCCTTTATATTGTGCGCTAGTACAAAAAAAATCCCCCCTTCCTTTCAGATCAGACCCCCATATAAACCCTAAATGATACCCCCCTATCTCAGACCAAACCCTCTTTAGACCTCTGTCAGACCCCATATAAGACCCCAGTTTTAAACCTCAGATCAGACCCCCATTAAACCTCCATGTAAGACCCCGACCCAATATCAGACCTCAGATAAGACCCGCAGACCCCCATATAAGACCCCCATTAGACCTCCAGACCCACATATTAGACCTCAGACCAGACCCCCATATTAGACCTCCAGACCCCCATTATAACAGACTCCCTCTAGACCTCCAGACCCCCATATCTGACCCCCATTAGACCTCCAGACCCATATTTGCCCTCCAGACCCACAATCAGACCTCCAGACCCCCAAGTCAGACATCCAGGCCCCCCAGTCAGACATCCAGGCCCTATTAGACCACTCCTGACCCCCTCAGTCAGACCTCCTGACCCCCCCAGTCAGACCTCCATATCAGACTGTAAAATAATAAAGTAACTTACCTCTCCCTGTCCTGGCTGTCTTCTCTTCTCAGGGCCCGAGCTGCAGTCACCGGACCTCCTGCAGCGTCAGGTCAGAGTGTGCTCTGTATGTCCTGTGGGGATCTGCTCTGGTATACTGCGGACGCAGTATAGAGGCAACGACAACGTCTTTAACTTAAACAGTTCGGTGTTTATTCACACATAAGGATAAGCAAAACAAAAAGATAGTTTCAAGGAAAACAATCAGCTTGAGTCTGGTGTTTGTTCACACCATGCAGCAATGCAGAGGTCCTTGGACATAGCAGAAACCACCTGCTCTCACGCCAACAAGGTAGCAGGCCTTTACCCAGGCCCAAACTACCAGGTCCCAACAAAGAGACTGACAGAGCTTCACTGTCAGAGAGCAGTAATTTCCTACCACCTGACAGTGCTGCCTGTGTTTTATAGGCCAAAACAAGACCCGGCCTGGAACGTGGGGAGTAGCCACCCACCCTGCACTTTGGCTGCTCCCAGTAAGAGCCGGCCCATCTCGGCATTACAGCCATACTAAATTGCAAAACCATGTCAGCCAGCACTAGCTGCCGCTGACACATGAAATTACCGGCTCTTACCTCACGGAGGCCAGGAATCTCGGTGACACTAGTGAGCGCACTGCATCTTATAAAGGAAAAAGTACAGTACCGCCTAGGGGCCCGGTCGCAATGCGACCCCTATAGTTACACAAGTGTGTGTAATTAAAAATGTATTCAGTGAAATCTGTCTGTATAGCGCCACCTGCTGTTTGAACTTTTTCAAACTTTTCTGTGTATCTCACTGGGGTGGACACACATGTTCAGTTCCATCCTTTAACTTCCCCAGCTGCTGCAGAAAGGACACCCCCTCCCTGAGCTGTCAGCTTAAAATTACAGCAGCCCCCCCCCCCTCCATAGTCACAACAGTAACACCTTTCAATAGTAGTTTCTCCACTCTTCACAAGTTACAGTAAGACCTCCCCGCCCCCACAGTCACAGCAGTGCTTTCCTTCCAATATTCACAGCAGCTCCTCTGCTCATTCTTATTTTTCAATTTTGCTTTTTTTGTGGTTTTTTTGCTATTTACATAAAACAATTTCTTTATGCATCTGATTCTTCCATATTCTGTTTCAATGATCACAGTAATTATTTTATAAAGTAATGAAAACCCTAATTCCTCTGAGCCCTAATAAATAAAATCAGTCTTCTGCAAGAAAATGCTCAGTGTCTGCGCTTATTAACTGCATGGAGAGGTGGAAATCCGGAGATGTAATTAAATGAAAAGATTGTGTTAAACATGGCTACTGCGGCTCTGTGATTACCAGGATTCACTACAGGCTCAGGTTGTTACAACATGGTTGTGGATGTGATATCGATTAGGTGTCTTGGCAATTTATACTAAGCTGAGCAAAACATATAATAAATAGCAAAAATGAACTTAGGGCTCTTTCACACTTGCGTTATTGTCTTCCGGCATAGAGTTCCGTCGTCGGGACTCTATACCGGAAGAATACTGATCAGGATTATCCTAATGCATTCTGAATGGAGAGTAATCCGTTCAGGATGCATCAGGATGTCTTCAGTTCCGGTACGGAACGTTTTTTGGCCGGAGAAAATACCGCAGCATGCTGCGCTTTTTGCTCCGGCCAAAAATCCTGAAGACTTGCCGCAAGGCCGGATCCGGGATCAATGCCCATTGAAAGGCATTGATCCGGATCCGGCCTTAAGCTAAACGTCGTTTCGGCGCATTGCCGGACCCGACGTTTAGCTTTTTCTGAATAGTTACCATGGCTACCGGGACGCTAAAGTCCTGACAGCCATGGTAAGTGTAGCGGGGAGCAGGGGAGCAGCATACTTACCGTCCGTGCGGCTCCCCGGGCGCTCCAGAGTGACGTCAGGGCGCCCCAAGCGCATGGATCACGTGATCACATGGATCACGTCATCCATGCGCATGGGGCGCTCTGACGTCATTCTGGAGCGCCCGGGGAGCCGCACGGACTGTAAGTATACCGCTCACCCGCTCCCCACTACTACTATGGCAACCAGGACTTTAATAGCGTCCTGGGTGCCATAGTAACACTGAAAGCATTTGGAAGACGGTTCCGTCTTCAAATGCTTTCAGTACACTTGCGTTGTTACGGATCCGGCAGGCACCTCCGGCAACGGAAGTGCATGCCGGATCCCAACAACGCAAGTGTGAAAGAGGCCTTAAAGGGAACCTGTCACCAGTTTTATGGTGTCCTAACTAAGGGCAACATAAATAAGTGACTGATTCTCTGAGCACAATGCTGGGTCACTTTCTTTAATTGAACCAGTCAATCTGCCAACATCTTGTATTGAAAAGCTCCAGCTGATAATGATGAGTCATGAATATTCATAAGCTCCTGACTCTCCCCGCCCACCTGCTGCTGATTGACACTTTTTTTCCCATATGAATCAGCAGCAGGAGGGCAGGGGAGTGGCTATAGCTGTTAATTAAATAAAAGCTGGACTCAATGACATCACGCTGGACTCAAATCAGCTCATTAGTATGCGGCATGTGGCATATTTGTGTGTATATTATGAGGTAACCATCTGTCACACCAGTAAGTGAATACATCTAAGGTACTTTTTAGTAGTTCATGATTGTATATAATTAGTTAGATTATAATCAAATATCCACATGACAGATTCCCTTTAAAAATAACTTTGACTTATCCAACCATCATCTTAGAGCATGCAAATAAATTACCAAATGCATTTTCCCCAATCAGGGCATCTTCAGTTATATGATGTGATGTACAGACATAGACTGCAGTGGGTCCCTGTACAAGAACACTATATAGCACCGTTACTCTCTAACTGATCACCATGTCTCTCTCACACCTCACTTACATGCAAGTTAATAGGACAGCAAGAAGCTGCTTTTTAAAGTGGCAGTGGGTCTTCTACCTATTGGGCCCTTGTGCCGCTACATAGGTTGCACACATGGTATGTCCATCCTCATTGCTGTCCTCCAGTGTACAAATAACCATACCATAAAATGTCATCAATTTCATGGATTATACGGTATGGTGCCCAAATAACAGTGTCATACATTAGTCAAATAATCCTTCTATATAATGTCACGGGAAGTACGGGGAAGGAAAGACAACCAAAGGGAACCACAGCTAAACAACAACAGACTAGGCCCCAAATCTAGGGAACGAAGAGCAATCCCTGATACTCTCCCTAAGCTGCTAACAAC
This sequence comes from Bufo bufo, assembly GCF_905171765.1. Lineage (NCBI taxonomy): Eukaryota > Metazoa > Chordata > Amphibia > Anura > Bufonidae > Bufo > Bufo bufo. The sequence continues at coordinate 33,630,015 of NC_053393.1, forward strand.
ATGTGCAAATCTCAAAGGTAGAAATGCACATGCACAGGAACCTGAGACTGCTGCAACACTGCACCAAATTCTCAGCTTAGGGAACAGGGAAAGAGGCAACCGGCTCCTTCCGAACTGAAGGAGCTAGTGTCTCCCTAAGGCCTAGTCAGAACAGACACACCAAGAAAAGAGAAAAGGACTTAGCTTGAGATGTAACTGGAACAGGAGAACCACCACACAAGAAGAGAACTCCACTGAAGAACTATCAGCCGCAGGGAAACAAGTGAGAGGCGGAAGATATAAAGAGCCACCTGACTGATAATGAGCAGCATCTGCGAAGGGGTGTAAACCTGTCAGCAACAATGAAAACAAGAGAGATCTGAGTCTTCCGTCTATCTGAACTTCTAAGATCTCTCCCAGGGCCGGCGGTGACACTGTAGTTGCCTAAATAACAATACTATACAGTGCCGCCACCTAGCACAGCAAAAATGATATTCAGTACAGTTCCACACAGCACAATTACTACCATGTCGTGATCACATAATACCAGCATACAGTGACCAAATATGAACTTCGTACATGGTTTAGGCACCTCTAAGGCTGGCCTTGTACCCAGTGCCTCCAAATGGCAGTGTGCCCGCAAGTTGGCTTGCAAATTGTCAAAAATCTCTGCTACGCAGTGACCTGTCACATTGCAATGTTCCCTTTAGTTTTACTACCATTTCCATCTACTTCATGGTTTTTCCACAATCATATGCAGCATTGTACTTCCAAATACAGTAACATGAGTGAACAGGTCACTGCCCCCCACAAGGCCAGCACACTCCTCCTCTTCTGATATACTCTGTGCAGCTGAGATAATTTCCATTATACTATCCGTCTTATCCCTGCTTATTTTATTGCCCCTTTCATGTGGAGTCTTCACCTCACCACTGACATGATAGCATCACTAGGCAGGTCACTAGCTCCCACAAGATCTGAACTTTCCTCTCCTACTGCTGTTATTACTGGTACAATATGATATACGGTGGAAGAACGGTGGAAGAAGCCAAAACTCTTGGTTGTTGCTTTGATTCACTCTTGTCTTGACTATTGTAATTTATTACTAATTGGTCTTCCCATCACTAAACTCTCCTCCCTTCACTCTGTCCTAAATGCCGCAGCCAGGCTCATCTATATATCCACCCGCTATACTGATATCTCCACCCTGTGCCTGTCACTTCACTGGTTGCATCCACTACAGAATACAGTTCAAACTCCTCCATCTCATCCACAAAGCTCTCCACAGTGCTGCACCTCCATACATCTCCTCCCTCATTTCCATCCACCGCCCTACTTGCCCTCCTCATTCTGTGAATGATCTATAACTAACATCCTCCATAATTCGAACCTCTCACTTCTGTCTTCAAGACTTTTCTCGACCTGCACCTACTCTCTGGAATGCTCTGCCTCGGACAATCAGGTTAAATCTCAACTTCCTTAGCTTCAAGCGTGCCTTAAAAATGCATCTTTTCAGACAGGCTTATCATGTACTTTAAACTGACTGTTCCTTAAACTGACTCTTCCTCGTTTACCCATTTACTTTTCCTTAAACTGACTCTTCCCTGTTTACCCCCTCACTTCCCCCTGCCACTCATTCTTCAGAACTGAACCCCATGTTCTGACAGTTATCCCCACATTCTATGCACTGGCTCATGCAGCTCCTTTTGCAGTACTCTTTTTAATTCAGAGATGGCTAGACCTCTTTAGAAAATCAGTTTTACCTTTTATGTCCGCCACTTCCATTTTGTCATAGATTGTAAGCTCTTGTGAGCAGGGCCCTCACTCCTAGTGTTTCAATTGTATATTAGCCACTAATTCTGTGATGTCTATTTTGAGTTTTGAGCCAGGTAACATCAATGCCTGCGGCCCCAATTGTGTACCGCAACGAAGGGAGGGGGTCTTTCATCTGTCCCTTTCTCTTTTCCCTTTCTGTTTTGCACCTACCTGTGCATTCCATTCCACTTGGGAGCCATCTTTCCCAGTGGTTCTTGTACCTGCTGGCGAGTACTCCTCCCAGCAAATGCTTGGTGGTGAACACCGTCTCCGGCAAGCGAAACATATTTTAGCCCACTTTTCATATTCCCCTGATGAGAGGATTGTCTCTGCCTCAGAAACGTGCATGTTGTGATCTGTTCAGGGCAAAATAGGGAACGCAATTCCAGGGTTAGGTTCCGGACGGGGGCCCAACTAGTGGGTCACCCCGTGGTTAGATTAACAGGGCTATTGTAGGGCCCTGAGGGTCGTCTAGGGACAAATAGGAACACCTTCCTGTGATCCCCCCCATATCGTGAAGACTCCCTACCATCGAACCGGACCACCCTACCAAGAAACAACGGAACAGAGGTGTCTGAAGAGCCCATCACCTGTAGGGTAGGACACTGGGTTTCAATGGTGCCGCCGTGCACCTTTATGATATAGGTGCAGCTGTGCATTTCCGTTGCACGGTATCTTCTTGCACCTAATCATTGTGTGTTTTTTTCTTTTTTCTTTATGCCGCTGTGCATTATGTATACACTGTTATATGTTGTCTTCCGCATTATTGCTTGAATTGTGCACATAGGGTGCCAGTATACACTGATTACTGCTACCTCGTCTTTGTGCACCTAAGGTGCTTGTGCATATCAGCTCTTGTCACCCTTTAGTGTCTGACACTGTTTGTATAAGTATAGACACGGCTGTTTTTGTTTCCAAGGAGCCCCCCTGAGTGTGGGACTGTGGAAAACTGTATTTTACATTCAACCTCTAGTATATTTTGAGGGATATATTTTATAGCGTATCAAAAGTAAAAGTTAAGTCTTAATTAATCCAGATCAATATTCACTCCCTTTTTCTCATGATTCATGCGAGTGATCATTTTCTGAACATCATTTCTCTGATTCATATTTTGAGTTGTACATGAAACCTTCGAATTGTAAAACGCTGTGGAATATGGTGGCACTATATGAAGATTCTTTTTATTATTAGTTTGGAAAGATGGAACTGCATGGTCTTTTATTTGACTCACTAACTACATATGTAACTAACCTATAAATCATAAATATTCTGCCACCCCTCACTAATGACCATTGAGTTAGGGATAATTGACTTCACACCATTTATATTCCTTATTATAAAAAAAAGCATAGCAGGTGTTTTAGCAATTAGCAGGCTGTCATAAGCTTATCAGTCCAAAAAGTTTTCTGGATTCTAAATACTAAGTGTCCTTCCGAAATGGGAAAACTACAGATGCATGTAATGGTGTTTCTTTACCAAATTAGCTCTTTCTTCCCCTCTCACAGCAGTAAATTCCAGCACAATGTCAAACAACACTCAGCATATACAAAGTATACCTTTTCAGCTATGGTCTCCAGTCTGTGGCTGTCAACCAATTGCAAAACTACAATTACTGCTTTCAGAGTAGGGATAATTTAGTTTTGCAAAAGCTGGAGGCCTCAGGGTTGAAGTCAGTTCCTTTAAAGGGGTCATCCAACATCATACAGTTTTTCAAATAGCCCCGCACCCAGCAGGACCTGTTGAGGGATGTATACTTACCTGCTCCCCGACACTTGGTTCTGGCTCTGTGGGTCAGCTGCTGTCTTCACTGGGCTTTGGTCCCTGCACATATGTCGTTGCAGCCAATGACTGGCCGTGGTGGTAACATGTATCTAAGTGGCGTGTCACTGCTGGGTGATGTGCTGCGGCTGTGCACATGACACAATCCATAATGGGAATCTACATGCAGGGGCCGAAGTGCAGTGGAGGTGACAGCAGAGACAGAAGGTGTACCCATGGAGCTGGAAACAAGCGTCAGGGAGCAGGTAAGTATCCTTCCCTCTACAGGACCACTGGGTGGATTTAAAAAAACTAACTTAAGTTGGACAACCCCTTTAAGGAATCTCTCCTCACCTAGTTGTCACTGTCATCTTCAAACAAACTTTGATTTAAAAAAATTATAATTAAAGTACTTAAGGAAAATCACAGAAAATAATGCACGAACACAACAGATGCAAACATTATATATGGACTAAGCCCTCAGTCTGATAAAATCTGATACTCTTGGCCAATATATTTTTATCAAAACACATCTGTGCCAGCCTACCAGCGCCAAGGTGGTCTCAGTCAGGCAGGTCCTACTCTAAACCTACCAATGCCATTGGGCATCTACATTCAGGAGGGTAGACCCTGTACATATAGTGTGCTGCTCCTAGTTACCTCTGTGTGCACCAAGCATCCGATGAGAGGAGGAACACGCACAGCTATATGTACCACCTAATCAAGGTTGCCTATGAGATAGGTGGGGCTATGACGGGGCTATGACGCCGTGCGCTTCATGCCGCCGCTGCTGTACAGTAATACACTTGTATAGTAACCAATGACGCCGTGCACTCCTGCTCTGAACAGGAATCCAGCCCGGCATACCACGGACCGCTCTCGGCTGCGGAACACGGCCGCGTGCATTCGGCCTAAGTGTAATAAATCTAAATTTACATTAATTTAAAAAAAAACTAACTGAGAAAAACTGTAGAGATAATTATTGTAGAGGAGAAAGTGATTAGTCAGGGGTGACAACATATGCGGAGAACGGAGATTGTTCAAGTAAAGTTTATTGTAACAAAACAAACAGTAAATTCCTCCAGAGAGAACCTCGGAGCAGCCTCTCCCCATATGGCGCCATTATTCCCACCGAACTCATTATCTAAACTCCAGCACAAGTGACATTTACAAGAAAAGAAACAGAATTGCAAATTGGAAAAATAGATGGAAAATGTGTCTGTAGGTTCTCCTCAAGACAGTCACCTCTCAATTTGGCTTGAAAATGGGGTTTGCCTTGACAGCAGCTGCCTGGCATTGGTTGCTAATGTTCCTATAATATATAGGGTTATCTGTTCACTCTTTCCGTGTATTCTCATCTAACACAAAGTCTTCCTGATTTACAGTTTAATTTCTTCACAAAGGCAAATAGATCAAGCAGATTAATGTCTCTGCTTGCTGTCAGTGAATGTGAACATTTTTTTTTCTGATCCAGAGGCTTAAAAACCTACACAACACCTAATGCTTCTCACAGCTGAGGTTCTGTTGCTATCGAGACAAGATAATGTGAGTATTGTTTAGAGTGAATACAATTGTAAATCAATGGTTATTAGAGGCAAATGAGTTATTTTCAGAAAAAGAACTAGTTTCTGTAAATATCACTACCCCATCTATCAAACCATATTTAGAGATCTATACAGTGTTCATAAAGAATTCCACAAGTCATGGTGGGAAATTCAGTCCCTTGACAATTATATTAGAAACTCTATTATACCAAAGGGGTTACGTATTTATTTGAAACCAGCACATCGTATTTGCACCCCTGACTTACTGTCTAAATGGGAGAGAGAGGTCACTGATAGTTCATTACGTCTCATGAGACTATTAGTAGACCAAGAAAAAGCAAATTTTGAGACAATTGAGAAACAAGTAAACAGTTAAATAGAGGTGGCGTTGAAATTCAAGGACCACCCAGAATTCTCTAAAAAGGAATCAGAATTGCAAGTGAACATTGAGAGGTTCAAATCTAGTCTGGTTGAACGGAAACATCGTCAATTTATTAAGGACCTAAACGAGTTTATTAACAAAACTGCGTATATAGTACCACGGCCCAGTCAGAAGGGATCAATAAGTGAAAGTTCAGCATCAGAGGCAGAAAGCTCAGATTTGGAGCATTATCAGCCACAACAACAATACTATAACCAGAGATCTAATTGGAGAGGCAGGGGCCGAAATAGGACCAGGAATCGTTTCTCCATTACAAGGTTTCAATCAAGTGGAAACCAGCAAGTCAATCAGTATCCAGAGACACAATGGGAGTCTCAGACTCCCCTACCCCCAAGGGAAGAAGGGCCCACAAAAGGAGATCATGGTGGGAAACCACCTATAACATCAGTGTCACTGGTGGCTCCCTCATCAGACTTTGCCTCATCTTTAGCATCTTCTACTATAAACACTTCTCATTTTTTAGGTCAGCCACCTCTGAGCACATATACCTTGAGGGACCAGGTTCAACAACCTCAGCAAAACAAGAGAGACATTAACAACATCTGTGACGAAACCTGTGATTCTGAATTTGTCAGAAGTACCTCTATCAGACATGGAACAAAAATTGCTTTCGAAGGGACTATCGTTTGTACCTACACACGCTTCAGTACTTTTGAATGGGTGAAAGATATTCACCTATTTATTAGGAAGCTCAGGTGGCATAAGATTTTTTGTTCATCGGATAAAAAAAGAAGCCTTGAACCGGGGGACTTGGAAGGCTTTGATGTCCTGGTTGATCTACTGGAGGACAATGAACGCCCCAAAGGCCATGGCCCGTTCACCACCTTAAGAAACAAGAGCACTAAGATGCCCCCTAAAACATTAGGGGAAGCCAACATCGACCTGTTTTTGAGGTCGGTGATTAGGGATGTTAACAATATCGTACCTACATTGGGCAGCAAGAACTATACATCCCCTGAAATGGAGGCACTACGACACCTGAGTACTAATACAAATTTGGTAGTTAAGCCATCTGATAAGGGAGGAAACGTAGTGGTTCTGTCTAATCAGCAGTACTGCAATATGTGTAATTTACTTTTATCGGATAGGTCGAGTTATGAACGACTAAAAGACGACCCCCACCATAGTCTATTCACAAAAATTAGCCCAGATTCTGCTGGAGGCCCTTGAGGGGAGGCTGTTTGACCGGAAGGAATATGAATACCTTGGACCACCTTATCCAAGGGTGGCTACATTTTATTGCCTTCCAAAAATTCATAAGGGTACCAGTCCCCTCAAGGGCCGATCAATAGTATCTGGGATTGATTGTCTGACCAAACATGCAGGTACATACATTGATCAGATACTCCGTCCATTTGTGATAGCCCTGCCATCTTATCTCCGAGACACAATGGACCTTCTCAGACTTATTGACGGTATCACACTAGAACCAGAAGTGTGGTTAGCGTCCATCGACGTCGAGGCTCTATATATCTCAATCCCACATAATAAGGGCTTGGCAGCTGTCAAGCACTTTCTAGATTCTAGATCCATTGATCTAAAAGATCACAATCATTTTGTGATCCAACTGTTGGACTTTGTGTTAAATCATAACTATTTTGTGTTCAATGGCCAATTTCACCACCAGCTCAGGGGCACAGCAATGGGGAGCCCATGTGCCCCAACTTATGCTAATTTGCTCCTGGGCTGGTGGGAGGACATTTTTGTTTTCTCTGAGACCATGACACGGTGGACGAGATACATCAGTTTTTGGTCTAGTTTCATTGACGATATTCTACTACTGTGGTCCGGAACACTGGATGATTTTAAGCTGTTCATGCAAGATCTTAATACTAATCATATAGGGTTGTTCTTTACATACAAGCTCCAATGTGACACAATAACATTTTTAGATGTAAAAATCCAGAAAGGAGAAAAGAACGTCCTAAATACCACACTCTTTCGTAAAGAAACATCCACTAATAGTTTACTTAGATGAGACAGCTTCCATCCAAAACCAGTAAAAAGAAGGATCCCAAAGGGACAATTCCTGAGGGTCTGTAGGAATTGTTCAGACCACACAGAATTTACCAGGCAGGCCTCATCTCTATTCCACCTCTTTAAAGAGAGAGGGTATTCGGACTCCTGCCTGTATCAGGCTTGGAACCACGCTGAGTCCGTAAATACTGTAGATCCACACTACTGCAGGCGGAAGGGAGAAAGGAAGGGCCACGGAAAATTATTAGGGTTATCGGCATTTGATACAGAAGCCCACAGAGTTCGGGAAATTCTGGGACGTTATTGGTCTCTCCTTAAAACTGACCCAGATCTAACTAACGTTCTCCCAGAATATCCAGCTATAACCTTCAGACGTGGATGTAGCCTAAGAGATGCATTAGTGCACAGTCATTTTGAGTCACCTACCGTACAAAAAACCTGGTTGACGGATAGGAGAAGTGGCACCCACAAGTGCGGTAAATGTAAGTCGTGTTCCTGCATTAAAGTAGGGGACACCTTTTCTGACAGTGACCAGAGATGAACATACACTGCACGTACATTTGCAAACTGCAACACTGTAGGTTTGGTCTATTTGGAACAATGTGAGTGCGACAGTAGGTATGTCGGTAAAACACGTAGAGCCTTTAAGAAAAGGATATTAGAACATCTTGGCGACATTCAAAACAAACGCGACAAACCACTCGCAAGACGTGTTGCTTCACCATGGTGGCAATTCGAATAGATTTCAATTCTCAATGATTGAGACGGTTAAACACTGTATTAGGGTAGGCGATTTTGACAAAATCTTGAAACAAAAAGAATCCAAATGGATCTATACGTTGAACACTATGTTAACATCAGGTCTCAATGATAACATTGATTACTCATGTTTTCTTTAATTGGCTAGCTGTATATCTGATCAAGTAGTGGTCATCTGACCCTAGTTTTATGAATATCGCAATGGGGAATGTGTTTCCATCCCCGATAATATTGGGCCATTCCACGTACTTGATCTACCCCCTTTAATTAATATCTGAGTACTGTACGGGTATTACTGACCCGTAACTCTTAGTAGCTGATCCCCTCCCTTCTTCTACTTTTCAATGGAATAGTATTATATCCTGCCTTCTATCTTATAGGAACAAAGAAGTAAACACCTAATGTAGATATACCTGAAAATAAATGACATATGCGGTGGATATTAAGTGAACCGCTGCACTCGGATCATTGGGCCGATCATGGGATCATAAATAGTCACGTGGCGCCCGGGCAGTGACAGAATGTCCCGTGTGACCGGAAGTGATGTAGCGGCATCGCGTGACCGGCAGGTTGGACACGTGACGTCGGCTGCATCAATGTGTGCGGCCGGAATTCACGTGACTGAGTGGGAGACAGGTACCCTCCCTTTTCCGGAACTCGCGGCTTATTTAAATCTGACTAACGCTCCCATGAGTGTCACTCTACCTATACTGATGGGAGGTTAGATACAGGTATGTCTTGCTGTCGGTTAATAACGGTACGCTTTTGTTCAGATTTTCGGCAGGATACTATGTACATTGTCAATACTTTTTTTGTCATAGATCACTGAATCAGTGGCCCCTATCTACTAAGAGTGGAGTAACCTTACTCACTGGTGATCTGACCATCTTGGGTAGAATTCCGGGCACCCAAGTATCACTGATACCTGCCATCACCTAGACCTCTTCAAGGCCAGTATACCACCATGGACACCTATATCCACCAGTACCTGTAAGTGCAATTTAATTGCCATAATACCTAATTTTTCCCTAATGCCTCCACAACGGCACTTATAGGAGGATGCCCCCGCCCCGGACAGGAAACAACAACGTAGAAGCAGAAGATTTAAGAGCCTCCTCCCCCTTACCTAGTCAGTCGTTGTTTCCTGTCCTACAGACGCATGTGGAAGCTGCTCCGGGAGTGCCAGGAGAAACTTTTTTCTTTCGCCCACCCTCGCCTCAGTCCCTGGGGTCCTTCCCCACGCTTATGTGGGAGGGCTGGAGCAGGGAAAGGGTCCTCGGGGACACATGGCCTCCCTTCCTGTTCCTGGGAATAAACCCTGGTTGCAGGCATCCCCGGGCGCGCGATAGTTTCCTGGTTTAACTATCGCGGGATCCGACGTCTGATGTCAGCGGGTGAGATTCTCCTTGGGCAAGAGAATCTCGCGAGAAGGCGGAGCTCCAGCGGTGCGGAATTAAAAAAATCCATTAAAGCAGTAGTGGCGTCCTCGTGCTACGCTAAACCATGCTGGCCCCTGGAGACATGGACACCGCCAGAAAGCCCGTGGATCCCTCTGCCTCAGCCCGGTAAGCCTCCTCCCCAGAGGAGAGATATGCTTAAAGCTGTATATGCTATGCTATACTATACTTTGTATTGCTGCACTTGGTGCCTGCTGCTTTCCACCACTGGTGAAGGGTCTGGTCTCTCAAATCGTTTTTTGCTGGTCTCTAAATTTGCTCCCCCTTATTTTTGTTTTCTGTTGTTGATCTTAGGCCAGAGAGACCGCGACCCCGAAACCGTCTGGTGGAGAAAAAATGTGCCATTTGTCGTAAAGCACTCTCCTCCAATTCAAAAAAACACCTGTGCCCCAAGTGCACAGAAAAAATTGTCTCAGAGGAATCTCCTTCCCTTCTCGAGTCTATGAGGTCAATAATAAAAGAAGAAGTTAATGCGGCAGTAGACCTAAGAATGCCGTCATCCCCAAGACCATCCACCTCTCAAAGATCTCTAGCCTCTGACACCGGGTTTGAGTTGGATGAAGGGGAAGTGTTTTCCGGGTCAGACTCCAATTTTTCTGATGACGGCTCGGGGAAACTCCTCTTTCAGCCGGAAGAAACAGATGGGCTCTTAAAAATCATCAGAGCGACTATGAATATTGAGGAGGTGAAGGAGGCTCATTCTGTACAAGACCAAATGTACCAAGGGTTAGGGGAAAGGAAGAAAAGAACCTTCGCCATTCACAATAATGTCAAGTCTCTTATTGTGAGAGAATGGAAAGATCCAGAAAAAAGGGTTGCTATATCAGGCGCCTTTAAATGCAAATACCCCTTTGATGACTGACTCAAACCTGTGGGAAAAAAAACCAAAGGTGGATGCACCAGTAGCTCGGATCTCTAAAAGAACCTCGCTACCTTTTGAGGATACTGGCCTCCTCAGGGACCCCATGGACAAAAAGTGCGAAAGCCTTTTAAAAAAATCATGGGAGACTAACACAGCTATGATGCGGCCAAGTATAGCTTCTACCTGTACTGCAAGAACACTTTCAGTTTGGCTGAACCAGCTAGAAAATCATCTGGCAGCTGGTACCCCACGAGAAGAAATCCTGGCTTCCCTACCAGCTCTCAAGAAAGCGTCTAATTTTCTTGCTGATGCATCAGCGGACTTAGTGAAACTCTCTGCCAGATCGGCAGCCTTATCAAATGCCACAAGAAGAGCTGTCTGGCTCCACACCTGGTCAGGGGACGCGAGCTCAAAGAACCGCCTATGTTCCATCCCGTGTGAAGGCGATAGATTATTTGATACCACCTTAGACGATATTCTGGACAAAGCTGCGGACAAAAAGAAGGGTTTCCCCATGGAGAACTGCTATTTTCATCAGAGGCGTGCCTTTCAAAATCAAAGAAAGCCCAAAGGGGATCCTAAGAAGTAAGAGAGTTCAAAGAGATGGCAGCCCTCCAGAGGTAGGGGTAGAGGGTTTCTCTTCAACCCCGAAAATGCCTCATCCTCAAAACAATGACGCCAGAGGGCAGACTAATCCGCTTTGCTTCCGTCTGGGAAAATATAGGAGGATCTCCCTGGGTGGTAGACACCTTAAGTCAAGGCCTAAGGTTAGAGTTTCTTTCAATACCAACAGAACGTTTCATGATCAACAAAATTCTGCCTCATCGAGAGAAACAATCTTGCCTAGAGTCAGAAATTATGTCTCTGATTCAGAAAGGCGTAATTTGTCACGTTCCTGCAGAAGAACAGGGCAGGGGGTTTTACTCCCCTGTCTTCTTAATCCAGTAACCCAACGGAACCTATCGACTGATTATAAACTTAAAAGGCCTAAACAAGTTTATAGTTTACAAGCACTTCAAGATGGAGTCAGTAAAATCCGCCATAAATGTCCTGCCTCAAGACTGCTTCATGGCGACCATGGACCTTCAGGACGCCTATTACCACGTCCCAATTGTTATGACCCATCAGAAGTACTTAAGAATTGCTGTCTTTATAAAAAAACGGCTCTGTCACTTTCAATTCACAGCCCTCCCCTTCGGGCTCTCCTCAGCCCCAAGGGTATTTTCAAAAATCATGGCAGAGGTTGTTAAAACCCTTCACCTAAGAGGCATTCAAATTATACCTTACCTGGACGATTTTCTGGTAGTCGCTCCCTTTGCAGAGACCCTTCTGTCCCACCTTGCAGACGTTCAGGAGTTTTTACCACTCTAAGGTGGATCATAAATTTAAAAAAATCAGACTTAAATCCGGCACAAAGGAAGACCTTTTTGGGGGTAACATTAGATTCCCATCAATTGATATCCTTTCATCCACAGAACAAACAGATCGAGCTCCAGGGAAAAGTCTCGCTATTCTGCAGCCAAAAATTCACAACGGTAAGAAACCTCATGACCATCCTAGGTATCCTTACGTCAACGATCCAGTCAGTAAGGTGGGCCCAATACCACACAAGACCGCTTCAGGTGTTCCTCCTATCCTCCTGGGATGGCACCTCCTCGGCCCTGGAAAAGTGAGTGATGATCCCGAAGTCGGTAAAAATATCTCTTATGTAGTGGAGAATCAGAAAACACCTTCAGACGGGAGTTTCCTGGAGACAAGGAGATCAAATGATCATAACCACAGATGCCAGAAGCACCGGCTGGGGAGGTCACTCAGACGGAAGAGTGGTCCAAGGCACTTGGGGAACGGATCTGCTACAAGCCTCCTCCAACTTAAGGGAACTCTCAGCGGTATACAACGTCATGGTCGCTCTCTTTACGCCTACATCACCAAAAAGTATAAAATTCTTCTCAGACAACACTACTACGGTCGCCTATTTAAACAAACAGGGAGGAACCAGGAGTCGCTCCCTAGCAGCTGTAAGCGAAAAAATCTTCTCCTGGGCAGAGAGCAACCTTGTTTCCCTTACAGCCTTACATGTCAGATGAGAAGAAAATTCTTTGGCCGACTTCCTCAACCGTCAGACTCTGAAAGAGGAAGAGTGGTCCCTAAATCCTCAAATATTTAATCAGTTGTGTCTCAAGTGGGGGACTCCGAAAGTAGATCTGTTTGCGACAAAGATCAACAAACAGACCAAACTGTTCTGTTCCCTCTCCCAAAGGGACCAGCCACTATGGATAGATGCCCTGTCCCGACCATGGCCAAACTGTCTTCTTTACGCTTTTCCCCCCTTCAGCCTAATATCGAAGACTCTGATAAAGGTGCAGGAAGAAAAGGCCAGAGTAATCTTTATAGCCCCTCACTGGCCGAGAAGATCTTGGTTCCCCCTGCTACTTCATCTTTCGGCAGGAGAATCCTGGACTCTCCCATCCGTACCGGATCTCCTTCATCAAGGCCCAGTAAATCACCCAAACATCAAACATTTGAACTTGATGGCCTGGAGACTGAACGCAGTACCTTAAAAAAGAAGGAACTCTCGAATTCAGTTATCTCCACTCTTATCCTCAGCCGAAAACCCATAACATCCAGAATTTATTTGCGGACCTGGAAAGCCTTTCAGAAATTCACGGGTGACGTAATTTTGCCAGATATTCCTCAAATTCTGCACTTCCTTCAAGCTGGACTTGACAAAGGCCTCAAACCAGCATCCCTTAGAGTGCAGGTTTCAGCCCTAAGTGCGTTTTTGGACATCAAGTTGTAAGAGTCCTCTCTAGTAAAGCGTTTTATTAAAGGTGCTGTGAGAAAGACCCCTGTAGCCCGTCCTACCGTTGCTCCCTGGGACCTTAACTTAGTGCTGTCTGTCTTAATGTCTCCTTCATTTGAGCCAATTGAAGAAATATCCTTGAGACTTCTCACGTTGAAGACTGTGTTCCTTACGGCCATTACAAATGCTAGAAGAGTTGGAGAGATCCAAGCCTTTTCATATAAACCTCCTTATCTGACGATCCTCGATGACCGCATAATCCTAAAACATTGCCCAGCCTTCCTACCCAAGGTAGTGTCTAGATTTCACTGCGAACAAGAAGTATCGCTGCCCTCGTTCTGTCCTTCACCAACTTCGGAAAAAGAGAAGAAATATCACAACTTGGATGTAAGAAGGGTTGTAATCTGCTACCGCAACAGAACCTCATCCTTCAGGCACTTGGACCAACTGTTCCTACAATACCAAGGGCCCAACAAAGGTCGCGGGGCTAGCAAACCTACGATATCCAGAAGTTTAAAAAATATGATTAAGTTAGCTTACCTGCAGAAAGACCTCCAGCCCCCTCTTGGGCTAAGGGCTCACTCCACCAGAGCAGTATCATCCTCATGGGCCGAGGCGACATCAGTGTCACTAGAACAGATATGTAGGGCTGCAACTTGGGCCAATCCTATGACATTCTTCAATCACTATAGACTAGACATCCTTAAAAACCAGGACTTGTCATTTGGGCGCAGGGTACTTTCTGCTGCTGTCCCTCCCTGATCCTATTACTCTGTTAATACTCCTATAAGTGCCGTTGTGGAGGCGTTAGGGAAAATAAATAATTACTCTTACCGGTAATTGGTTTTTCCAATAGCCTCCACAACGGCACTGGGATTCCCTCCCTGATATATTTTGTTACATGGATCTAAGTTCTGCTAAGATTTATTTTTTCTTTCTAATGATGTAATTGTTCTTGGTTATTAATACATAAGATTTTTTTGTGGCATCACTTCCGTGTCCTCTCTTATTGACTGACTAGGTAAGGGGGAGGAGGCGCTTAAATCTTCTGCTTCTACGTCGTTGTTTCCTGTCCGGGGCGGGGTCATCCTGCTATAAGTGCTGTTGTGGAGGCTATTGGAAAACCAATTACCGGTAAGAGTAATTATTTCTATCTGGTGACCGAAACGACACTTTGTACTTACTACTGCTGGATGTTCCAAAAAATTATATTTTGCACTAAGTGAAAATACATTTTTATACTTGCCTGATTCTCCAAACCACCTTTCTGCTGCACCATTCACCAGGAAGCAACGGCCTGAGGGAGTAAACTGCGACACAACATCTCATCAGGGCCACTACCACTTCCATCTTCCACATTGGCTTCTCAGGGGGTTGCTGCACATGTAGAGGCAAAGGTGATCCAAGGGGCATGCAGCTCTTCATTCATTTGATGGATTAACAATAACATTTAGTAAACTTTCCCCAGTCTATTAGAAAGTTGCTGAACTTTTCATTATACGGCCGTTAAGCTTTATTTAAGCCCAAAATCTGGAGCCGCTACAGCATTGGGTGCAGTTATTACTAGAGAATTGGAGTCATTATAAGCCTGAGTTGTTTTAAGTCAGAAGTCACAGTAACCGGCAGCAAATATGTAAATAATCTCATCCCGACAGATGCACCAGAAATGAATGGAAATACAGGCGGCGTAAATAGCAGACACTTAACTTTCAGCGCCCTTCACTTAACAGATGGGACATATGGCAAATTCAATTCCTTTTTCTCAAACAACATATTTATGTCCTTCATTAACAAAAAAATTTAACTTAATCAACAAAACTGGGAGCAGTAATGGCTGCCTGTGGATAAACAATACTGCTGCGGTTCAAAATATAGTAAATAATCCAATAAGACCTTTAATGATAGGATCTTCATTAAGAAAACTTTGCCAAAGGGATCATCAGCCCCGTAAAAAACAATCCACCGAATTCACTAATAAAATTCTGGTCACTCGTTTCATTTACAAAATTTGAAAAGCAATTGAATGTAGAACACATGATATATATATATATATATATATATATATATATATATATATATATATATATACACTGCTCAAAAAAATAAAGGGAACACAAAAATAACACATCCTAGATCTGAGTTAATTAAATATTTTTCTGAAATACTTTGTTCTTTACATAGTTGAATGTGCTGACAACAAAATCACACAAAAATAAAAAAATGGAAATCAAATTTTTCAACCCATGGAGGTCTGGATTTGGAGTCACACTCAAAATTAAAGTGGAAAAACACACTACAGGCTGATCCAACTTTGATGTAATGTCCTTAAAACAAGTCAAAATGAGGCTCAGTAGTGTGTGTGGCCTCCACGTGCCTGTATGACCTCCCTACAACGCCTGTGCATGCTTCTGATGAGGTGGCGGACGGTCTCCTGAGGGATCTCCTCCCAGACCTGGACTAAAGCATCTGCCAACTCCTGGACAGTCTGTGGTGCAACGTGACGTTGGTGGATAGAGCGAGACATGATGTCCCAGATGTGCTCAATTGGATTCAGGTCTGGGGAACGGGCGGGCCAGTCCATAGCATCAATGCCTTCGTCTTGCAGGAACTGCTGACACACTCCAGCCACATAAGGTCTAGCATTGTCTTGCATTAGGAGGAACCCAGGGCCAACCGCACCAGCATATGGTCTCACAAGGGGTCTGAGGATCTCATCTCGGTACCTAATGGCAGTCAGGCTACCTCTGGCGAGCACATGGAGGGCTGTGCGGCCCTCCAAAGAAATGCCACCCCACACCATTACTGACCCAATGCCAAACCGGTCATGCTGGAGGATGTTGCAGGCAGCAGAATGTTCTCCACGGCGTCTCCAGACTCTGTCACGTCTGTCACATGTGCTCAGTGTGAACCTGCTTTCATCTGTGAAGAGCACAGGGTGCCAGTGGCAAATCTGCCAATCTTGGTGTTCTCTGGCAAATGCCAAACGTCCTGCACGGTGTTGGGCTGTAAGCACAACCCCCACCTGTGGACGTCAGGCCCTCATATCACCCTCATGGAGTCTGTTTCTGACCGTTTGAGCAGACACATGCACATTTGTGGCCTGCTGGAGGTCATTTTGCAGGGCTCTGGCAGTGTTCCTTCTGTTCCTCCTTGCACAAAGGCGGAGGTAGCGGTCCTGCTGCTGGGTTGTTGCCCTCCTACGGCCTCCTCCACGTCTCCTGATGTACTGGCCTGTCTCCTGGTAGCGCCTCCATGCTCTGGACACTACGCACACAGACACAGCAAACCTTCTTGCCACAGTTCGCATTGATGTGCCATCCTGGATAAGCTGCACTACCTGAGCCACTTGTGTGGGTTGTAGACTCCGTCTCATGCTACCACTAGAGTGAAAGCACCGCCAGCATTCAAAAGTGACCAAAACATCAGCCAGGAAGCATAGGAACTGAGAAGTGGTCTGTGATCACCACCTGCAGAACCACTCCTTTATTGGGGGTGTCTTGCTAATTGCCTATAATTTCCACCTGTTGTCTATCCCATTTGCACAACAGTGTGTGAAATTGATTGTCACTCAGTGTTGCTTCCTAAGTGGACAGTTTGATTTCACAGAAGTGTGATTGACTTGGAGTTACATTGTGTTGTTTAAGTGTTCCCTTTATTTTTTTGAGCAGTGTATATATATGTATATATAGGTGAGTTTTTCTCTTCTTTTATTATATATATATATATATATATCAAATTAATTTTTTTAAGGTATATAATAAAAGCAAAGAAGAGAAAAACTCACCTATATATACACAGATACAGTATATACAGTGGATATAAAAAGTCTACACACCTCTGTTAAAATGTAAGGTTTCTGTGATTTAAAAAAATGAGACAAATATAAATCATTTCAGAACTTTTTCCACCTTTAATGTGACCTATAAACTGTACAACTCAATTGAAAAACAAACTGAATTCTTTTAGGTGGAAGAAACAAAAAAAACTTTAATAATGTGGTTGCATAAGTGTGCACACCCTGTTATAACTGGGGATGTAGCTGTGTTCAGAATTAAGCAATCACATTCAAAATCCTGTTAAATAGGAGTCAGCATACACCTGCCATCATTTAAAGTTCCTCTGATTAACCCCAAATAAAGTTCAGCTGCTCCAGTTGGTCTTTCCTGAAATTTTCTTAGTCGCATCCCACAGCAAAAGCCATGGTCCACAGAGAGCTTCCAAAGCATCAGAGGAATCTCATTGTTAAAAGGTATCAATTAGGAGAAGGGTACAAAAGAATTTCCAAGGCATTAGATATACCCAGGGCCGGTGCAAGGATTTTTGCCAACACAAGCGAAGATACATTTTGGTGCTTTCCCCCCTCGCAGCTCACCTGGCCCTGGTCCCGTCTGCAGCAGCTGGCTTCTCCTCTGTGTGGTCCTGGTATCTTCTCTCTGCTTCAGACAATCACTAGTTTGAGGACCGTATTTTTCGCCCTCTAAGACACACCTAGGTTTTAGAGGAGGATAATAAGAAAAAAATATTTTCCATTACACCTCAGGTCAGACCAGCAATCAGACCCCCAATACTAATCAGACCTCAGCTAACAGCCCCAATCAGACCCCCAATGTTAATCAGACCTCAGATCAGACCCCCATGTCAGACATCAGCCCCCCATGTCAGCCATCATGCCGCCATGTCAGCCATTAGCCCCCCCATGTCAGCCATCAGCCCCAATCCATCATTGTGGTAGCC
Organism: Bufo bufo; assembly: GCF_905171765.1. NCBI lineage: Eukaryota > Metazoa > Chordata > Amphibia > Anura > Bufonidae > Bufo > Bufo bufo. The sequence goes on from NC_053393.1 coordinate 33,648,145, forward strand.
TTATGGTAGCACCGGCCCTGGATATACCATGGAACACAGTGAAGACAGTCATCATCAAGCGGAGAAAATATGGCACAACAGTGACATTACCAAGAACTGGATGTCCCTCCAAAATTTATGAAAAGACGAGAAGAAAACTGGTCTGGGAGGCTACCAAGAGGCCTACAGCAACATTAAAGGAGCTGCAAGAATATCTGGCAAGTACTGGCTGTGTGGTACATGTGACAACAATCTCCCGTATTCTTCATATATCTGGGCTATGGGGTAGAGTGGCAAGACGAAAGCCTTTTCTTACGAAAAAAAACATCCAAGCCAGGCTACATTTTGGAAAAACACATCTGAAGTCTCCCAAAAGCATGAGGGAAAATGTGTTATGGTCTGATGAAACCAAGGTTGAACTTTTTGGCCATAATTCCAAAAGACATGTTTGGCGCAAAAACAACACTGCACATCACCAAAAGATCACAACGAACTGGGGCCTTAGTTAAGCTAGAGGGAATTATGAACAGTTCCAAATACCAGTCAATATTGGCACAAAACCTTCAGGCCTCTGCTAGAAAGCTGAACATGAAGAGGAACTTCATCTTTTAGCATGACAACGGCCCAAAGCATACATCCAAATCAACAAAGGAATGGCTTCACCAGAAGAAGATTAAAGTTTTGTAATGGCCCAGCCAGAGCCCAGACCCGAATCCAATTGAAAATCTGTGGGGTGATCTGAAGAGGGCTGTGCACAGGAGATGCCCTCGCAATCTGACAGATTTGGAGTGTTTTTGCAAAGAAGAGTGGGCAAAACTTGCCAAGTCAAAATGTGCAATGCTGATAGACTCATACCCAAAAAGACTGAGTGCTATAATAAAAACAAAAGGTGCTTCAACAAAGTATTAGTTTAAGGGTGTGCACATTTATGCAACCATATTATTTAATTTTTAGATTTTTTCGTCCCTCTACCTTAAAGATTTTAGTTAGTTTTTTAATTGAGTTGTACAGTTTATAGGTAACATTAAAGGTGGAAAAAGTTCTGAAATGATTTATCTTTGTCTTATTTTTTTACATCACAGAAACCACAGACTTTTTATATCCACTGTATATGAACTAACATTTTCTAAATTCCATCATATTCCGAGCATGCCAGGTGATCAGAATTTTCCCGTAAATAGCTTCATTGACTCTAGAAATAAGAGAAAAGTATTTAAGCTTTAAAGGCTATGTATATCTTTAGAGATAATTTTGTTTATGATTGCATTTTACTAATTTTTGGCTAAAAATCATATTTTCAATTGGCCTTTATTAAAAATATTGAGCCTTTCTGTCACAAAGGGTTAACTGTTTTTCTAGCTGTGTGACTAGTACTTTCACTTTGTGCCTAATAAACCTTATCTGTAAACTACTGAGAGGTCATAAACACTTATTTAACCCACATTCTTATCAGTAAGATAAGAACTGAGCTGTAATGACTGTTTATAATGTCAGAGATCAGAGATAAGGAGTCAGTCTGCTCCCCAGATGACGGAAAAGACAAAAAATCCACAAGCGGCTAGTAGAGCATGGTACATAGCCAGACATCTTCATTGTACTCTTATCTTGCCATGTAATCCCGCACATGTGCCGTAGATTCTGTAAATGGCGCTTGCGCAGAATATCTTCAGATTTCCAGACTGTCGAGGTGGGCTTCCCTCAGTGTGGAGGACCATGATTCGAATCGGCACTGTGTAATGCACTGTGTAATGCTTAAACTGATTTTCTAGGGGAGTAAATTTCTTTTAAAAAGGGCCTGAAAGGGTTCAACAAAAATCAGTATTACCCTCACTGATCCCCCATTATTGCTAATGACGTTCCAGTGTCTACCACTTTCTGCTTACTAGTTCCTGCTCAACACACCAGAAATGCCCTCTCAGCCAATCAGTGTCCACGACAGTGACCCGGCTCAGCCAGTTATTGGTTAATTTGGCATTTCCTGGGACCAGGAAGTGAGCAGCCTGGATCAGAGCAGCATTGAAATGCCTGTGGCGGGTGATTGGTGAGCTTGAGTAATAACCCCTTCTGGCTCTTTTTAAAACAAGTTTTCTCCCCCTAGGTAACCCCACAGTATTTGTTCTGCTGGGAAATTGAACACTTACTGCCATGGCTCTCCTGCTACCTTCATGACAAATGGGTAGAAGCGGGAGCGGTCTGGGAACTTAAAGTTGCCCCATTTTGTAGTCTGGTCCAAATTGATGGAAGACAGGGCCAGCAATACCATATTGTGGCACATTATACCACCCCAACAGGACCAAATACCACAGTCCATCATAAAATACAGCCAACAGCACAAAATACATCCCCAAAAACTTCCACTAGCCGGCTGTGAGGAGGGTCCAGGGCTGTGAGGGCATCGACCCACTGGGAAATTTCCCTGTAATGTCTATGGCCAATCCGCCCCTGGGAAGAATGCTGTTTCTATGGTTGTCCTGCAGTGAACAGAGGACATCAGAGACCTGGTTGTGGGGAGAGTGACTGAGCGTGTATGTTTGCAAGAGGGTCAGAAACTGAAGGGATGGACCAATGACCTCTAAATGGTTCCCCACTCGAGGATGGCACAGTGAAACGGACATGGCAAGGCTTCTCTTGAACAATGATTTATGCAAATTGAGGCAACAACCATATGGTTACAGTCTCTCGTAGAGGGCACAAACTCGATGGTTACATACGATATTGTGGCCCACAGAATTGTGAGGCACGGGGCTTGGTGGTTACTAATAGCAATGGAAATGTCTCTAGGTGCATTTTTCTAAATAACTCGACAGGCTGATGTCACTGGTAACAGCACAGTATTAATAATCAGGTGACTGGCACAGGTAGCAGAACACTCAATACTCGACAGGTGGTTGGCACTCAGCAGGACACTCTGTACAACACATGCAAGGTACTGAGAGTGTGTCCTGTCTGCAGCAGCTAGTAGCCGCTGAAGGATGGATCTGAGCATGTGGTTCCTTCTTGGTGAGCAGGACAGAAAATTTAGAAAAAGAGCAAACAGCAGGTGGCGCTCTACAGATAGATTTCATAGAATAATTTTGTGGCTATTCAAATTTTTAATTACATGCAATTGCAAAAGTATTCAGATCCAGGTGCTGGTTTAAGGCTACTTTCACACTAGCGATTTGGCTTTCCGTTTGTGAGATCCGTTCAGGGCTCTCACAAGTGGTCCAAAACGGATCAGTTTTGCCCTAATGCATTCTGAATGGAAAAGGATCTGCTCAGAATGCATCAGTTTGCCTCCGTTCATACACCATTTCGCTCTGGAGGCGGACACCAAAACGCTGCCTGCAGCATTTGGCTGTCCGCCTGATGAAGTGGAGCCAAAGGGATCCGTCCTGGCACACAATGTAAGTCAATGGGGACGGATCCGTCTTCTCTGACACAATCTGGCACAATAGAAAACTGATCCGTTCCCCATTGACCTTCAATGGTGTTCAAGACGGATCCGTCATGGCTATAGAAGACATAATACAACCGGATCCGTTCATGACGGATGCGTGCGGTTGTATTATTGTAACAGAAGCGTTTTTGCAGATCTATGACGGATCCGAAAAAAAGCTAGCGTGAAACTAGCCTAACTGTAGAGTATTATTTGTGGGACAACAAGTGTTTTTTTCCCCAAAAAACAGCACCACTCTTCTGCATTGGCTGCAACTGGTATGGCAATTCAGGTCCATTCAGTTGTATACTGCGCACACAGATGCCATCTTGTCTCAATGAGAAGTGTGGCGCTGTTCCTTTAAAAAAAAAAAACTTTTTTTTTCCCAGTCTTTGACAGCCCCCAAGGGGTTTTCTTATCAAGGCTGCCCCCTCTCTATGTGCCCTATTATAGATGGTGTACTTAACACGTCCATCTATTACATGGTCATCTGAGCAGCTTCCTCCAGTGATCACGGCTGATCAGTAGGGTTCGCAAAATCTGGACCCATGTCAATCCACTGGTCATAGGAGCAACTTCATTACAAGAAGGGGTTGAATGGTTATTTTTCTCAATTTTCCTGGGACAACTTTCCATAGCGACTTCGAAGTGAAGTTTCAAAAGTTATCATCTTCCTGTGACATTAAATATAAATGGAGCAGATAAAAGTTCTCAGCGCTGAAGGATACGTATCCCGGCTCCTCATATAACTGAGAGGGAAAAAAAAAATCTGTCTTTTTGAAGCGAAAAAAACCACAAAATGTTCCATCACTCACAAACGTTTTCAGAAGGAATAAGAACGGATCACGAGTTCCTGAAATAGAAACGTACATGACAAGAATAATTGCTACCACCTCTGTAATTGAATTCTTTCTGAGCTCGTGATCAGCGGAGGCTTTTTTCCCCCCTCTGTTTTAACATGATAATTTCGGCTAAACTGACCGGAGATTTCCGAAAACCATTTAATACAGCTAAAAGTAATGCATCTTATTAAAGTTATCAGACTGGAAAATAAATACCTCACGCTACATTTACTCCGTTATTAAGTTCTTCGGGGAGTATTTCTTGTACATTATCTGTCTTTAACTGTAGGTGTCTGCCAGCAGCCGCTTGGAGGACTCGGCCACAGAGTGAATATCTGTCCATTTACAATTTATTTTCTAAAATTCTATACTGATTGTAACTTACTGTATATATCCTTAAAGCATTCATAACTTCATTTTCCTGCTCTAAATGTCCTGCATAGAAAGTGTTAAAAATATAAAATTATGAGACTATCTGCAGCTACCACCAGAGGGAGCTTAGGAGCTTACTGCATACAGTGTATACATAATACATTGAACTATATGATTCTACAGTAAGCTCCTAAGCTCCCCCTACTGGTAGCTGCAGGTAGTCAGAATTTTATCATTAAAATCTGTCTCATGTGGAGCTGAATGAGATTCTGACTTTCATTGATTTCAATTTTAGGTTCATGTTGATTTGTTTCATAATAGGTTTTGTTATGTTCGTGTACAGGAACTGAACATGGATTTGTTTGCTGCTGGCTAAACTGGGGTGTGGGTGCTAAGAGATCCCCTGGTCCTCCCGCTTAACTCCTGCAAGGATGTACTGTATGGACTTTGCTGCAGGAAGATCCTCATGGTATGATCGTTAAAAATGTCATGCATTGGCGGTAGTAGGGCTGATGTAGTTTACTAGCATTATCAGGAATGGAGCTAAAGGTCATCACCAGGTCAGGATGGGATAGGCCATATGAATGGATGAGAGCATAGTCAGAAACACAGCCAAGAATCAGAGCCAGGAGCAGAACAACAGGAAGCTGACAAAGTATCCAAGTTGCGAGGCAGAGGCTGAGGTCAGGATCAGAGGAGTCAAATCAGGAATAGAAGCATAGCAAACCAGAGACACGGCAGGAATGAACCTCAAACATCAGGTTAGGCACGGCAGGACTACTCCCTGTTCTGGCAGCAGGAGCTGCACGTAAGTAACGTTAAAGGGGTATTTTGGTTGATAACAGTTATCCCCTACCCACAGGTTGGGGGATATCTATTAGATCCTACTGGGGTTCCTACTGCTGGGACCCTTACCAATAACGACAACAGGTACCCCGTCCCCTGGGAGAACCTCCAAAATGAACTGAGTGGCAGGTCGGGCATGCAAACTGCCACTCCATTCTTCTTTATCGGAGTTTCAGAAATAGCAAAGTGCTACATTCAGCTGTCTCCTGTGCATACTTCTAACAACCAGAATACCCCTTTGGCTATGTAGGTCCAACCAACTTTTTAGAAAAAGGATGAGCATTGTGTAAGTGGTTGAAAAAGTCATAAAATTTTAAGAAAACAAGGGTCTGAGCAAAAAAAATAAAAAAATTTGGGTGGCGCTTTTTTGGCACAGGGGGCATTAGAAATTCCCCCATAGCGTTGAAAGATTCTGAAAGAGCACTGCACCCCCAAAGTAATGATATGCTGGTATCACATTATCTTTTAGTTTGCACCGTAGTGACGAATGACGATGTCTGACCACTAGATATTTCAGTGTAAAGAAAGCAGAGCGGGGGAAAATGACAGCCCTTTTTTGTGATGCAAGGAGTAGGAGTGGCCCTGATAAAAAGGACTGATAGGTGCCATCTTGAAAGAGTTGGGCTTTCATCTCCCTGCTAGGGGGCTGGCTATCAGACCTGATGTAACAGCTGCTGCAGCAGGTAAGCAGCCATAGCCACCAGAGCTGCTCCCTGTTACTAAGGCCTCTTGCACACGAACGTTTTGTGCCCGTGGCCGTATTGCGGCCCGCATACGGCGGGTCCTCAATACACGGGCACCGGCCTGTGTGCACTCCGCATCATGGATGCGGACCCATTCACTTGAATGGGTCCGCAATCACGGAGATGCGGAACGGAAGCACGGATTGGAACCCCACAGAAGTGTAGAGTACTTCCGTGGTGTTTCTGTCCGTGCGGACGGATCATGGACCAATTCAAGTTGAATGGGTATCGATCCGTCCCAGCCGCCGCACGGACGTTGCCCGTGCATTGGGAACTGCAAATTGCTGTCCCCAATGCACGGAACGGATGCACAACGTTCGTGTGCAAGAGGCCTAAAAAGTAGCTTATGGCCAGTGGGGCTGCTACAGCAGGGAAGAGAACCTGCTCCAACCATAAGGGAGCAAACACTGAGGAGATTGTCAACTGTGTTGATGTTGGGCCTGCAAACCAGGCTCAAGCAGACCAAGCCTGGAGCAAGTTCCTAGTGAGGGAGGTGAGCAGCAGTTACTGCAGCTTTAGTCACCTGAAGAGGTTGCAAATATGATAGCTGTGTCACCTAAGGTGCAATGTCCTGCTGTAGACTGTGGATAAGGGGCTGCATATGTCTGGCTGCAAGGACGTCAAAGTGACCACAGTGCCAGGTCAGAGATGGGCCCCCTGAGAGAAGAGCAGCAGGAAAAAAGCTACTGCCGCCAGAGGAGCCCCTAGGAATACTTGATTGCAGGGGCCTAGGAAATCGAGTGTGATGGCTACAAGTGACTGTAGATCCTGAGCTAGGGACCTGGGGCCTGAAAGCCTAGCATTGCTACCTACCTATGGACAGTATATAAGGACTGTACTTAGTTAGTGGCTGTGCCTTTACATGAGTACAAATTGTTACTGTTGTGGTTCTGAATTGCAGACGTGTAACCGACAAGTTGTGAGCCCTCACCGAGAGACTGTAACATGTAAATATGTTGATGTTGCTTAAAGAGACATAGTAATAAAACCATCTCACCTGAGAAGATCATGGTCTTTGTCCCATCTTCCTAGATGCCCACATTCCTGAGAAATTTGACACCAACTGAAATTTTTCTAAGGACGCTTGAGACGTTTTCATTTGATTTATTTTTGGCTTCCATTCAGAACGAGATTCCAGTGTTGTGTCTTTATAACAATATTTTTGAGGCCGTCCATCGTACACCATCATTTATAAATGAAAATAAGCCCCTACGAGCAACGATGGCATTGCTGTTGCACCTCGTTGCTACCAGAGGCTCAGCTCACTGCCCTTCATGTTGCTGTTCAGCGTGTACGACTTCAGGGCCAAGCATGAGTATGTCTTCACTGTCTGACCCTGTCAATCAGTGGTAAGGGAGCCTCTGGGAGCAATGAGGTGCAACAGCACCACCCTTGTTGCTCCTAGGGGCTCATTTGCATATTATAAAACATCAATTTTCTCAAGGATCCAGGCACCTAGGAGGATGGGACTTAGACCATGATGTTCAACTGTCAAGCACACGTCTCACATATCTGATGACAGAACCCTTTTAAGTGCTGATTAAAGGGGGGTCCATAAGACTATTACCCAAAGACCCACACAGACCTGGAGCCAGGCTTGCATGCAGTGACTATCTTCTATGATGTAGGTCCCGATATGGTAGGTGCAAACTGTTTAAGTAGATGGACAACACAGAGATATTATTGAATGAATTAGAGGCTGTATCAGTCTGTATACAGTGAGCTCCCCCTAGTGGTGACTGCAGGAAGCAGCCATTTATATATGTATAGCTGTGTGATATAGTAGCAAATGAGCTTTGTTGGAGTTCTGCTTAAAATATCACCCTGCAGTATACTGTGGTGACTAAAGACAAGACTATAGCAGACTAATAAATCATTTACCTCTTCAGCTTGTAGTTTTTCTAACCCCTCACAAAGAACATTTGATGATCAGCAATTCAGCGCGTGCGAGATTACATGTACTCTCATTTTACTCTCCGAGGACTCATCAGAGCAAATCACTTTTCCCTCTCTTGTAAAATAGACAGCAGCCTGTCAGACTCCGCCAGATGTATTGCTCTCATCACCGTGCCGGTCCTGCGCTGCATTAGTATTCCTGCCGCTGATGAGGGACATATTCCATTTCTAAGGAGCTTTTTATACGCATTCAATAGACTGGTTACAGCTTTATACAACATTATTCTCTTATCCTTCTCACATGTTGACAAGCTTCTGTGTCCTGGATGTGGAATCGACACCAACTGAAATTTTTCTAAGGACGGTTGAGACGTCTTCATTAGATTTATTTTTGGCTTTCACTAAGAACGAGATTCCCAGTGTTGTGTCTTTATAACAATATTTTTGAGGCCGTCCATTGTACACCATCATTCAGAAATACAGATGTGTCCATTCTTACACTTTTAACAATTTCTCAATTCAATATGGAAAATGCCACAGACAGGCTGCAGTTCATATCACAACCACTGGATGGCAACACATAGACACGAATAGGATAGACGTCTCATGACAGAATATCCCAAAATCTATTTTTTTGTAATAAACCTAATCATCTCGTGCCACAGATCTTGGGATATGCTGAGGCACGAGGAGAGGATATGAGGGACACATCTGTATGGCTTTTGGCTCACATACTGGCAGATTTATAGCAACCAATCACAGCACATCTTTAATTTGTATTCTGCTCAGTTATTGGTTAGGAGCAACATAGACAGCTTTGTTGTTAGTTTGGTAGATTTGCCCAACTTTTTTCTTTATATTAGGCTAATATTTAGTAAAATAGTAAAAAAAAAAAAAATTATTCTAGCTATTTTTTTCTAATATTCATGTAGAGTAACATTAACATTCATTGTATATTTTTATGCGGCATTATTTAATATTTATTTTGTATATTACACATATTATTTAGAGTTGGGCAAGTGTTAGCAATACAACAAAGACTTGAGAGGTGGGGGCAGTGTTTACCCGTAGAGGACCTTGCAATTTTCAGTTTTTGTGTTTCCGTTTTTCACTCCTTCGCCGTTCCAGAGCCATAACTTTTTATTTTTTTCCCGTTCACATTGCCTTATGAGGGCTTGTTATTTGCGAGACAAGTTGTACTTGCTAATGGTACTATTTAATATTACATATGATGTAGTGGGGAGCTAAAAAAAAGTCCCAAATGGATGGAATTGGGAAAAAAATGCAGTTCTGTGACAGTTTTATGGGGGGGGGGGGGGGGGTTTTGGCGTTCCCCAAAATTTTCCTATTTCCTTCATTCTCCAGGTCAGTACGATTAAAATAATACCACATAGTATATTTGGTATAGTTTTTGTTTCATTTTAATACTGAAAACAAAAACCTTGAAAAAATTATTTTTTTTCTTTTCATCTCCTTATTCTGACCCCTATAACTTTGTTTAGTTCTGTATATGGAGCTGTATGAGGGCTCGTTTTTTGTTGGGCTATCTGATACCATTTTGAAGTGTGTGTGACTTTTTGATCAGTTTTTTGGGAGATGAAGTGACAAAAAATGGCGAATTGGCCATTTCAAATCTTCTTTATATCATTCGCCATCTGGGATAAATATTGTTAGATTTTAATAGTATGGGTGTTTTCGGACGTGGTGATGCCTATAATGGTTAATTTTAATGTTTACTTACTTTTATTTGGGGAGGGGGGTGATTTGAAATTTTTATATTTTCAAAAATCTTTTTTTTTACTTTTTTTAAGTCACCATTGGTGACTATAACTGGCAGTCATTAGATTGCCCATTGTGTTCTGTGATGGCTATATATCCATCACAGATTAGATCACACCGTTTACTATATACCAATACAGTGCTGCCACCTACTGGCCTGGATTGGTATATACCAGTGATGGGTATCGAGCCTTCTTGAGGCTCCGAGCCATCACTGGGTTATTACCGCTTTGCTGGTCTCAGCTGGTGAACACTATTTGAAACAGCAGAAAGGTGGTGCACAGGCAAGTGGGCGCCATTTTTAAAATGCCGACTTCTGCTATCTATGTATGGCTGAGGTGGCGAAGTGGTTAAGTACTAAGACATGCTAAAGTGACCTTCTAGTTACAAAAAAAAAAAAAATCACACTAACTGAGGAATGAACAGTACACTTACATGATTACCTTATTTTCATAGTTTTGGCTGCAGATCTGCCAACTCCCGGTCCAAGATACTTCCTGCTTGTTCAGCCCTGCTCTTGTATTGGCCAGCACTGCTCATGTGGAGCAGTGCGGCCATCTTGGATGGCAGAAGAAAATATGAAAAGGAGGGCACAATATAAATGTTCTGTTAATTCCCCAGATGTTAAAGTAAATGAGAATGGAATCAGAGGGTCACTTTAATTATGGCTCTGCTGCAGTTCCTTTCACATTGGGCAGCCAGGGGCAAAATTTGATGGAACCACAAAGCTAACTTAGTGCTGAGATCACTGTATCCTGTGGATTGGCAGGAATCCTGGCTAACAGATCACCACGATCAATAAGTGATTATACACAAAAGATGCTGAAGCGCTCTGCCAGTGCATTGAATATATGATTTAATTTAAATTGCATTACTACCTTTGATTTACTTATATTTTGACATTACTGGTGGAGTTGCCCTTTAATGTGGACTCTCCTGACCTATTTTCACTATAAACACCAATCCGTCTGGTTTGTTTCCATCTTGTATGTAGCACTTCCTGTTGTTATATCTAACCAAACCCATGATGCACTGCTCCTTCCTGTGCCACAGCTCCAGCACTGCCCTCTAAACCTAGTTTATAGCTCCTCCCACCCAGCTAGTTACACAGACACTCCCCTATCACAGTCCCGACCATGGACATAACATCACAGGAAATAAGAAATAGCGGCATGGACATGGTCATGTGACCACAGCCCAGAACAGGAGATAGGAGCAATAAAGGTAAAATAAATACATTACAAAATTACTGTGACCTTCATAAAGGATTATTTTATAAGATACAAAGAGTTAGATGATCCTGGCGCTGCCAACCTCAGGAACCACAAGATTCAATTTTGTCGCTGCTGGGTACATAAATAACTAGGTAGACTACCAGTACCAAAAACACAGAAATATAGAGGCAATACTGGAGGAGCGGCTCAACCCCTAACACTGTAGCGTGTTTTACATTGGGGGAGCAGCCCCACCGCATGTGGACCGCAGCAAACGACTATCCCCAGCAAAAAATGCATACGGTGGAGGATGTCGGCGCGGTCCACATGCACCACAAGGGCATCCTACACAAAACGGAGCATTGTGCGGATGTAAATACAATCATATAAATCACAGAAAAAATGCACCAAACGGATATGCCACTGACTATACTGGCTAGTCATAAATGCAGATATTAAAAGCTGAGACTTTCGCCAATATATTCCTGTCAGGAAAATATCGGAGCCCATCATTGGGCTGCTCCCCCAATGTAAAACACGCTACAGTGTTAGGGGTTGAGCCGCTCCTCCAGTATTGCCACTATATTTCTGTGTTTTTGTCTTGTTCTATATGTAGTGTATGTGCCGTTACCTGGCATTCAAACACTCTTTTGCACCTGGTGACCTCCATCACAGGCTCTGATATGGGTGTGGCTTGCAGTCTTGGCTTTGTTCACATTGCACTAGTTGTCCTGCTAGGCGGTTGTGTGGAAGCTTGGCTGCGAGCTGGATTACATCGCCTTCAGACCGTGTTCACACCATAGTTAGCGTAGTGGTAGGACCCTTTGCCATGCTGAGTGACCGTGACGTGGTGCAATGATGGGCTCCGATATTTTCCTGACAGGAATATATTGGCAAAAGTCTCAGCTTTTAATATCTGCATTTATGACTAGCCAGTATAGTCAGTGGCATATCCGTTTGGTGCATTTTTTCTGTGATTTATAAGACTACCAGTACCCCCTAAAACATGCATATATAAATAGTTCAAAAACGTGAACCCGTGCTGACTAATTGAGTATTAAACAATACTGTATTATTATAAGGCACACTAAAATACACTCGCCTTTCAAGCTGTAGGGTGAGTCTTTTTTTCTTTGATCTCCTCCAAAGACATATATAGGAACTGATACAAGAGCTTCGGCTTCTTCTAACCTCGATGTGTGGCTCCGGCCGGTAGCACGCACATCCAGGGAGAAGCTACGCTGTAACCAAGAAGACGGGTATTCATTGTGACATCACACGCTCTATGGGCGCCTCCTGAGTCCACACTTCCTCCAACACATTTTCGAATACTCTGATTCCTTCATCAGGGTTACATGCAGTTAATGGTGTTTCGGATTTTGTAGATGTCCGTCTCCCTTTGCAATCAGCTCAATTGAGGAGATAAATATACTTTTTTTGCTTCACGTGGACCTTTTATCCTTATCTCTCTATATAGGGATATATCTGGTCCCTTCCTCTCTAAAGCATGCATTTTCTTTGTAAAAAAAACCTCTATAACAATCCAGAATAAACTAATTCCTAGCGAAAAAGATGTTCTTCCTCATTTGCATATATCACCATAATTCCGCCCATACATGTATTTACTGGAAAGCAAGCGGCTCTATTTCCTGGTTAAGTCCCGAAGGTGCGAGGCTATCTAGGTTGTAGATCAACCTACTTTCATTTCTGGACATAAGTTTAATATAATCCCCCCCTCCAATCTGGTTTTATTTGTTCGATTGCCCCAAAACTAGATCCCTTAAAGGTCCCTCTATGTTTTTCACTATAATGGCGTGAGAGTGGGTGGCCAAGAAACTTTTTATTTATATTTCTTATATGTTCATTAATTCTTATTTTCAATGGTCGCTTTGTCCTCCCCACGTATACCTTTTCACAGGGGCATCTGATATAATAGATGACTCCACTTGTGTGACAGTTAAGGTGACTCTTAATTTTGTAGCTTTTTTGTTCATTTTTTTTTTTCAAAGATGGGATTCTTGTGTTCCAAGGAAAAAAAAAAAAAAACATTCTTCATATTTTGCTTTCTCAGATTTTTTTGATGATTTTTTGGGGTTATTCTGGTGATAATAAGTACTCATCATAATGTTCTTTTTCCAGTTTTTTTTTTTAATAGAAAGAGCTATTATATTCCCCAGATTCCTTGCCTTCCTTAAAATAAATCTGGTGTATTGGGTTAATTTTTCACCTATCAGCTTATCTTGTTTTAAAATATCTCAATGTCGCTTTATGATTTTAAAAAAAAGTCTATCCTTTTCACTATACTGAGTGATTATTGGGAATTTAAAATCAAGTTCCATCACCATTGTCCATCTGTCATAAAAGCATATTTATATAAATTTGTTTTACCTCTTGTTTTATCTTTTCAAATTCATTAGTTTTATATCATTTTTCTTCAAATTTCTTATGTAAATTACTTGCCTCTTTTTCAAACCTCCTCAATCTAATATACTGGCTCCTAGGAATGTTAGTCAACCAGATTGGTAGGTGGCAACTATCCAATGAAATAAAACTATTACTGTCTGTTGTCTTGGAATATGTCTGAATCAATAGTTTATTATTTTGAATCGATATGGATAAGTCCAGAAAATGTACTTCATTCTTGCTAAAAGTAGGCGTAAATTGAAAATAAAAATCATTTTTATTTATTTCCTTAAAAAATTCTTGAAGTGAATCTTCTCCTTTCCATATAAAAATAATATCATCAATGAACCTGTTCCAGAGGACCAGATTCGCGCTGAGTGCACCCCCGGGGTAAATGGCGGACTCCTCCCATCTCCCCACATAGAGGTTTGTGAAACTCGGCGCGAATCTGGCCCCCATCGCGGTCCCTCACGTTTGCAGATAAAAAGTATCCTGGTAGTTTTTATTCCTTATTTAAAAAGTACTCAATCGCCTCCCTTCCTTTTTTATTCTTTATTATAGTGTAGAGGGATGTAACGTCTAAAGTGCCTAAAATATAGTCGGGTTTCCACTCAATTGTTTCCAAATTTTTTAAAATATGTTTGGTGTCCTTTAACCCTTTCAGGACCAAGCCATTTTTCACCTTAAGGACCAGGCCATTTTTAGCAAATCTGACATGTGTCACTTTGTGGTAATAACTTTAAAACGCTTTTACTTTTCCAGGCCATTCTGAGATTGTTTTCTCGTCACATATTGTACTTCATGACAGTGGTAAAATTGAGTAAAAAAAATCGTATTTTTATTTATAAAAAAATACTAAATTTACCAAAAATGTGAAAAAATTTGCATATTTCCAAGTTTCAATTTCTCTACTTTCATAATAGATAGTAATAACTCTAAAAAAAATAGTTATTACTTTACATTCCCTATATGTCTACTTCATGTTTGGATCATTTTGTGATTGCCATTTTATTTTTTGGGGACGTTAGAAGGCTTAGAAGTAAATCCTGAAATTTCAGAAAATTTCCAAAACCCTTTTTAAGGACCATTTCTGGTCTGAAGTCACTTTGTGAAGCTTACCTAATAGAAGCCACACAGAAATGACCCCATTTTAGAAACTACACCCCTCAAGGTATTCAAAACTGATTTGACAAACTTTGTTAACCCTTTACGTGTTCCACAAGAATTTATGGAAAATGTGTAATGGTGCAGAACCCCAAACAACCAGACAGAGTTTAAACAATGGTGGATTTATCAAATGATGTGTTGTCAAAACAACAGTGGGCACTGACCAGCAAGGGAGATCACCTCTTAAACACCTGCTAGCCAATCACAGAGTGCCATGTGTCTATTCCTCATAGGCCATATGATTATCCTAATCCCTGACACTTGTGCGGCCTTGGCTGGTCATTGATAACTTAACCCATGCCTGCCCTCTAATCTACTAGAGTTTATGTACAGGTATATTCCCCGTCAGTGGCCAGCGTGGCGAATAAGATGCGCATACGTTCGGCGGCGTAACCCTTTGCAAACCTCCTCTCAAGCGTGCCCGCGGACGTTCAAGCGGCCCAGCATGGATACGCGATTGCATCGGCACGGACGCCAGAACCGCATCCGCCCGCAAAAGAGTCGGAACCGAAGATTCCGCAGGCACATGCATGACCTGTTCCACTACTCCAATGGGGTCCCCCGCAGGCCAAGCCCCATGAGACTTCCTGGGTGCCACAGTGGACCGCAAAACCGGAGAGTGTCTTACAAATTAGAGATGAAATTTCAGAATTTCACTTTTTTAGCAGATTTTCCGCTAACAAAGCAAGGATTAACAGCCAAACAAAACTCAATATTTATTGCCCTGATTCTGTAGTTTGCAGAAACACCCCATATGTGCTCATAAACTGCTATACGGGCACAAGGCAGGGCGCAGAAGGAGAGGAACGCCATATGTTTTTTGAAAGGCAGATTTTACTGGGATAATTATAAGCTGCCATGTCACATTTGAAGACCCCCTGATGCACCCCTATAGTAGAAAAACCCCAAAAAAGACCCCATTTTGAAAACTACAGGATAAGGTGGCAGTTTTATTGGTACTATTTTAGGGTAGATATGATTTTTGGTTGCTCTATATTACACTTTTTGTGAGGCAAGGTACCAAAAAATAGCTGTTTTGGCACCATTAATTTTTTTTGTTATTTACAATGTTCATCTGACAGGTTAGATCATGTGGTATTTTTATAGAGCAGGTTGTTACGGACGCGACCAGGGGCGTTGCTAGGGTCTCAAAAGATCTGGGGCCCAATCCCTAATACATATGGCCCAGTTCTCTAATTCAACCCCCCCTCCCTCACACACCACATTTTGCTGTACTTGCTGTAGAGCAGAACATACCTGTCACATCCAGGGCCTTCCAGGTGATGTCTCCTCCGATGTAGATCTTCTCTGTCATCATCTTCCTCACTCGGTCCAGACTTCTTTTAGCTGCACCTCATCTCTGCAGAGTGTGACACACAGACATCTTAAGTTTTTCACATTTCTATACTCATCCCCAACCTGAAGTCCCCACAGTGCCCCCATAGTAATAGTGCTCCTAATAGTCCCACCAACAGTAATTCCCTTCTAGAATGCCCTCATTAGTAATACTGCCCCCTACTGGACCCAACAGTGATAATGCTCCCCAAGAATTCCCCCATTAGTAATACTGCCGCCTACAGTGCCCCTAACCGTGATAACGCTCCCCAAGAGTGCCCCCATTAGTAGAAGAGCCTTCCAGTATTAATAATACCCTCACAGAGCCCCCAGTAGAAATAAAGCCCCCTGTTGTTCCCCCAGTGGTAATAAAGCTCTCTACAGGCCCCCCATAGTGTTCTTAGTACAAATAAGACAGATTTATAAGTCCCTCCTACAGAGCCCCCAGTAGTAATAAGAATGCCCCCAGTATTTATATTGCCCCCTACTGTTATAATGCTCACCCTGAAGTGCCCCCAGTATTTATGATGCCACCTGCAGTGCCCCCTGTAGTTTTATTCCTCCATCCACCCTACGGTCCTATGTAAATAATATCACACCATCTCTCCTGCCCCCTCCAAAATACAGTCCTTTGTGAATAACATCACTCCCCTCCCTTCAGCCCCTCCAACATACAGTCCCATGTAAATAACACTATTTCCATCCCTCTGCCATAGAGTCTCATGTAAATAACATCACACCATCTCTCCAGCCCCCTCCATTATACAGTCCCATGCAAATAACATCCATATCTAGCTACAGCCTCCTCCAAAATACAGTCCCATGTAAATAACATCACCTCCTCCCCAGCCGCCTTCAATATACAGTCCCAAGTAAATAATATTGCCCACTCCCCAGCCGCCTCCAACATGCAATCCCATGTAAACATCACCCCGTCAACATTCAGTCCCATGTAAATAACATCATCCCCCCCACCAGCTACCTTCAATATACACTCACCTGAAGAATTATTAGGAACACCATACTAATACGGTGTTGGACCCCCTTTTGCCTTCAGAACTGCCTTATTTCTACGTGGCATTGATTCAACAAGGTGCTGATAGCATTCTTTAGAAATGTTGGCCCATATTGATAGGATAGCATCTTACAGTTGATGGAGATTTGAGGGATGCACATCCAGGGCACGAAGCTCCCGTTCCACCACATCCCAAAGATGCTCTATTGGGTTGAGATCTGGTGCCTGTGGGGGCCATTTTAGTACAGTGAACTCATTGTCATGTTCAAGAAACCATTTTTCCAGTCTTCAACAGTCCAATTTTGGTGAGCTCGTGCAAATTGTAACCTCTTTTTCCTATTTGTAGTGGAGATGAGTGGTATCCGGTGGGGTCTTCTGCTGTTGTAGCCCATCCGCCTTAAGGTTGTGCGTGTTGTGGCTTCACAAATGCTTTGCTGCATACCTCGGTTGTAACGAGTGGTTATTTCAGTCAATGTTGCTCTTCTATCAGCTTGAATTAGTCGGCCCATTCTCCTCTGACCTCTAGCATCAACAAGGCATTTTCGCCCACAGGACTGCCGCATACTGGATGTTTTTCCCTTTTCACACCATTCTTTGTAAACCCTAGAAATGGTTGTGCGTGAAAATCCCAGTAACTGAGCAGATTGTGAAATACTCAGACCGGCCCGTCTAGCACCAACAACCATGCCACGCTCAAAATTGCTTAAATCACCTTTCTTTCCCATTCTGACAGTTTGGAGTTCAGGATATTGTCTTGACCAGGACCACAACCCTACATGCATTGAAGCAACTGCCATGTGATTGGTTGACTAGATAATTGCATTAATGAGAAATAGAACAGGTGTTCCTAATAATTCTTTAGGTGAGTGTACAGTCCCATGTAAATAACATTACTCCCTCCTACAGCAACCATCAACATACAGTGCCATATAAATAACATCACTGCCTCCCCAGCCCTCTCCAACATACAGTCCCATTTAAATAACATCACTCCCACCCACAGCTGCCTCCAACATACAGTCTCTTGTAAATAACATAATCCCCTCCCAGAGCCGCCTTCAACATACAGTCCCATGTATGTAACATCACCCTGCCCCAGCCCCCTCCAACATTCAGTCCCATGTAACATCACTCCTTCCCCCAGCCCCCTCCAACATACAGTCCCATGTAAATAACATCACCCCCTCCCCAGTTACCTCCAACACACAGTTCCATGTAAATAACATCCCTCCCTTCAGCCCAAACATACAGTCCCAGTTAAATAACCACAACCCTCATCATTGCTCTGCCTCCCCCTTCACTTACCTCTCCTCATGTAGCAGACCTCACCACTGCTTCTTCCCCCAGGACTTCTCCTCTTTACTGCCGTCCTCTCCTACACTGGTCACATGATGGTGACGTCATCACAGGTCCTTCTCAACCACTACTTGTTTTACTGGTCACATGACCTATGATGTCACCACATGTCCTTCAGCTCTTCCAGTGCATTAGATTCAATTGTATTGCCATCCTCAGGACAGCAATACAGTTGTATCTAGCAGGTAGGCAGAACATTCAGGGCCTGGGACAAAACATCGGAGGCCCAGGCCCCGAATGTTTTAAACTAGCAACGCCCCTGGACGCGACAATACCAAATATGTATACTTTTTTTGGTTGTTTGTTTCAGTTTTGCATAATAAAGCATTTTTTTAAAGAAATCATGTTTTAGTATCTGCATATTCTGAGCCATAGTTTTTTTTTTTTTTTTTTTTGGGCGATTGTTTTAAGTAGGATATCATTTTTTGCTGTATGAGTTGACGGTTTGATTGGTATGATTTTAGGGTGCATATGACTTTTTGATCGCTTGGTATTTCACTTTTTGTGATGTAAGGTGATAAAAAATACCTTTTTTGACACACTTTTTATTTTTTCCAGTGTTCACATGAGAGGTTAGGTCATGTGATATTTTTTTACAGCAGGTTCTTACGGACGCGGCAATACCTAATCTGTATACTTTTTATGTAAGTTTTACACAATTATATCATTTTTGAAACAAAAAATAAATCATGTTTTAGTGTCTCCATAGTCTGAGAGCCATAGTTTTTTTTATTTTTTGCGTGATTGTCTCATTTTTTGCGGGATGAGATGACAGTTTTATTGGCACTACTTTGGGGTGCATATGACTTTTTGATCGCTTGCTATTATACTTTTTGTGATGTAAGGTGACAAAAAAAGGATTTTTGACACCTTTTTATTTTTTATTTGTGATGGTGTTCACCTAAGGGGTTAGGTCATGTGGTATTTTTTATAGAGCAGGTCGTTATGGACGTGGAAATACCTAATATGTATATTTTTTTCTTTCATTTAAGTGTTATACAACAATATCATTTTTGAAACAAAAATATCATGTTTTAGTGTCTCCATAGTCTGAGAGCCATAGTTTTTTTTAATTTTTTGGGTGATTGTGTTAGGTAGGATATCATTTTTTCGGGATGAGATGACGGTTTGATTGGCACTATTTTGGGGTGTATATGACTTTTTGATCGCTTGCTATTATACTTTTTGGGATGTAAGGTGACAAAAATGGCTTTTTGACACCTTTTATTTTCATTTTTTTGACGGTGTTCACCTGAGGGATTAGGTCATGTGATAGTTTTATAGAGCAGGTTGTTACAGACATAGCGATACCTAATATGTCTACTTTTTTATTTATTTTTTGCATTTAACACAATAAAAGCATTTTTTAAACAAAAAAAATCATGTTTTATTGTCTCCATAGTCTGAGATCCATATATTATTATTTTTTGGGCGATTGTCTTAGGTAGGGGCTCATTTCTTGCGGGATGAGGTGATGGTTAGATTGGTATGATTTTTGGGGGCATACACCTTTTTGATCGCTTGGTGTTGCACTTTTAGTGTTGTAAGGTGACAAAAAAATGCCTTTTATTTTTTTGACTATGTTTACCTGAGGGTTTAGGTAATGTGACATGTTTATAGAGCTGGTCGATACAGATGCGGCGCTAACTTTATTTTGGGAAACGGACGCTTTGTTTTTGTTTTTACTTGAAACTTTTCATTTTTTGTAAAACTTTATTTTTTTACTTCTGTATTGTAAAACATTGGCTGTAAGTGTATTACTGAATGTAATACAGCCAGGTCCATAAATATTGGGACATCGACACAATTGTAACATTTTTGGCTCTATACACCACCACAATAGATTTGAAATTAAACGAACTAGATGTGCTTTAACTGCAACCAAGTATTAAAAAGTGAAAGTTAGATTTATGATTATTATTATGTCCCATTACTTTTGGCCTCCTAACAAGTGGGAGGCACATATGCAAACTGTTGTAATTCCTGCACCGTTCACCTGATTTGGATGTAAATACCCTCAAATTAAAGCTGACAGTCTGCAGGTAAAGAGAAAAAAACCTCCCAGGCTGTGAGCTGTGCGCTGCAATTGGCCAGCGCTGCAGCCTAGGAGGGGGAGACGCCCACAGGACAAGGACAGACACCGCCTACTATAACTTAGTGAGTAAAGATACCGGAGGGGATAACGGGAGAACGGAGCGGCGCCCAGGGATAATAGTAAGTGTAGTGAGATCCCCGGGCGCCGCTCTCCATGGCAGCATACTTAGTTCACAATGTTTTTCAAGGTGAAAGGTCCTCTTTAAAGCACCACTTGTTCGTTTAATTTCAAATCCATTGTGGTGGTGTATAGAGCCGAAAATCTTAGAATTGTGTTGATGTCCCAATATTTATGGACCTGACTGTACATGTACAGCTTCCTGCCTGTAAGATCCAGGGGGTTAATGCGCGGGCATCAGTGTTTTCACTGATGCCGGCGCATACAGCAGGGGTCCGGCTATTAGTGACTGCCGAAACCCTGGCGCGGATTGGGGCTGGTGCAGCTCCTACACCCGCCCGATCAGCACGCCGTACATGTACGGCGCTGGGCGTTAAGTTACGTCTGGTTGCGCTCAACATGTACGGCGCTGGGCATTAAAAGGTTAAGTAAACTGTTTCTGAACATATTTTTGTAAGATAACATCCATATTTAGATAAAAGACACCAAACATATTTTGCAAATTTTGGAAACAATTGAGTGGAAACCCAACTATATTTTAGGCCCTTTGGACGTTACATCCCTCTACACTATAATAGAGAATAAAAAAACTAAGGGAGGCGACTGAGTAGTTTTTAAATAAGGAGAAAAAAATACGATCTGAACAAATTAAATTCATCGGGGACTGTATAATGTTTATTTTAAATGACATTTTTCTAAAATTTGAGGATACTTTTTATCTGCAAACGTGGGGAACTGCGATGGGGGCCGGATTTGTGCCAAGTTTCGCAAACCTCTTTAATGTGAACTATAAACTGTACAACTAAATTGAAAAACAAACTGAAATCTTTTAGGTAGAGGGAAGAAAAAATATAAAAATAAAATAATATGGTTGCATAAGTGTGCACAAACTAAACTAATACTTTGTTGAAGCACCTTTTGATTTTATTACAGCACTCAGTCCTTTTGGGTATGAGTCTATCAGCATGGCACATTTTGACTTGGCAAGATTTGCCCACTCTTCTTTGCAAAAACACTCCATATCTGTCAGATTGTGAGGGCATCTCCTGTGCACAGCCCTCTTCAGATCATCCCACAGATTTTCAATCGGATTCAGGTCTGGGCTCTGGCTGGGCCATTCCAAAACTTTAATCTTCTTCTGGTGAAGCCATTCCTTTGTTGATTTGGATGTATGCTTTGGGTCGGTGTTATGCTGAAAGATGAAGTTCCTCTTCATGTTCAGCTTTCTAGCAGAAGCCTGAAGGTTTTGTGCCAATATTGACTGGTATTGGGAACTGTTCATAATTCCCTCTAGCTTAACTAAAGCCCCAGTTCCAGCTGAAGAAAAACAGCCCCAAAGCATTAAGCTGCCAAAAAGTTCAACCTTAGTTTCATCAGACCATAACACCTTTTCCCACATGCTTTTGGGAGACTTCAGATGTGTTTTTGCAAAATGTAGCCTGGCTTGGATGTTTTTCTTGGTAAGAAAAGGCTTTCATTTTGCCACTCTACCCCATAGCCCAGACATATTAAGAATACGGGAGATTGTTGTCACATGTACCACACGGCCAGTAGTGATGAGTGGCAGGTGCCATATTCGATTTCGACGAAATTCGAAATTCGTTTCATATTCGTCGAAATCGAATATTCGTCATTATTCTAGTTATCGCGATTATTATGCGATTTAAATAATCGCGTATTGCGATTTTAACTTAAGGCTACTTTCCTATTGGTTTGATATCTAGAATTAGCGAAGATGACGAATATGACAAATGTATTCGTCATATTCCTCAAAACGAAGATAACGAAGTATTCTACATCTTCGTTTTAGCTACCTATTCGTCAACTTCGCTAATTCTAGCAATCAAAAAGGAATGTTGACTATAGAGACAGCTAAGTTTAGTTCGCTATGCGATTATATAACTTTTTTATTTTTTTATTGAATAGTTAAATACTTGATTATTATAATGATTCTATTTATAAAAAATTAAAAAAAAGCAAAGTAATATACTCGCATAGCGAATTAAACACAGCTGTCTCTATAGTCAACCTTCCTATTTGATTGCTAGAATTAGCGAAGTTGACAAATAGGTAGCTAAAACGAAGATGTAGAATACTTCGTTATCTTCGTTTTGAGGAATATGACGAATACATTCATCATATTCGCTAATTCTACCAAGCCAACCATAGTAAACCAGGTCCAAGTTGAAATAGCAATTTGATTAATTCAAGTTATAATAATCGAATTTCGATTTTAACTTAGCACTGCTATAGTCCATATTAGGCTAGAATTAACGAATATGGAATATAGCAGTGCTAAGTTGAAATCGAAATTCGATTATTATAACTTGAATTAATCGAATTGCGATTTCAACGTAATTCTCAAATCCAACAGTACATTCTAGTATGGAGACATTCCCATGGTGATGGGGACGCTCCATGAGCACGGAAGTCGTCAGAAGCAGCAACGGCACTGACTGGAGCAGCCAGGAAGCCAGGAATCCTAAGGACAGGTAAGAACTACTTTTGGGAAGTGGGAAAGAAAAAAATATAACAAAAAACCCCCCAAAAAAACGAATATTCGAAATATCGAATTTATACCACTATATTCGAAATATTCGTGGATTAGCGAAGTGCCGATATTCGCTAAAAAATTTTGATATTCGAATATTCGCGCTCAACACTAACGGCCAGTACTTGCCAGATATTCCTGCAGCTCCTTTAATGTTGCTGTAGGCCTCTTGGTAGCCTTCCAGACCAGTTTGCTTCTCGTCTTTTCATCAATTTTGGAGGGACGTCCAGTTCCTGGTAATATCACTGTTGTGCCATATTTTCTCCACTTGATGATGACGGTCTTCACTGTGTTCCATGGTAGATCTAATGCTTTGGAAATTCTTTTTTCCCCTTCTCCTGACTGATACCTTTTAACAATGAGATCCCTCTGATGCTTTCGAAGCTCTCTGTGGACCATGGCTTTTGCTGTGGGTTGCAACTAAGAAAATTTCAGGAACGACCAACTAGAGCAGCTGAACTTTATTTGGGGTTAATCAGAGGCACTTTAAATGATGGCCGGTGTATGCTGACTCCTATTTAACAGGATTTTGAATGTGATTGCTTAATTCTGAACACAGCTACATCCCCAGTTATAAGAGGGTGTGCACACTTATGCAACCACATTATTTTTTTTTTTGTTTTGTTTTCTTTCCTCCACCTAAAAGATTTCAATTTGTTTTTCAATTGAGTGGTACAGTTTATAGGTCACATTAAAGGTGGAAAAAGTTATGAAATGATTTATCCTTGTCTAATTTTTTTACATTACAGAAACCTTACATTTTAAAGGGGTGTGTAGACTTTTTATATCCACTGTATTCTAAGCCAACAGACAGTAATAGTTTTATTTCATTGGATAGTTGCCACCTACCAATCTGGTTGACTAACATTTCTAGGAACCAGTATATTAGATTGAGGAGGAACTGTACAATAGTCGAACAGTTTGAAAAAGAGGCAAGTAATTTACATAGGAAATTTGAAGAAAAAGGATATAAAACTAATGAATTGGAAAAAATAAAACAAGTTAATTAATATAAATATGCTTTTATGGAAGATGGACAAAGGTAATATAGATAAACAAGAGGAGGAACTTGATTTTAAAGTCCCAATAATCACTCAGTATAGTGAAGAGGATAGACTTTTTAAAAAAATCATAAAACGACATTGGGATATTTTAAAACAAGATAAAGTGATAGGTGAAAAATTGACCCAATACCCCATATTTATTTTTAGGAGAGCAAGGAATCTGGGGAATATAATAGCTCCTTCTATAAAAAAAAAAAACAGGAAGAAGAACATTATGATAAGTAATTACTATCACCCAATTAACCAAAAAAATCATCAAAAAAATCAGAGAAAGCAAAATATGAAGAATGTTTTTTTCCTTGCAAAACTTGCAAAGCATGTCATCTTTTGGAACACGAAAATCCCATCTTTGTAATAAAATTTTTATTAGGTGTCACCTTAACTGTCACACAAGTGGAGTCATCTATTATACCAGATGCCCTTGTGAAAAGGTATATGTGGGGAGGACAAAACGACCATTGAAAATAAGAAATATAACTTAAAGTTTGTTGGCCACCCACTCTCAAGCCACTATAGTGAAAAACATGGAGGGACCTTTAAGGAATCTAGTTTTGGGGCAATTAAACAAATAAAACCAGATTGGAGGGGGGGAGATTATATTAAACTTATGTCCAGAAATGAAAGCAGGTGGATCTACAACCTGGATAGCCTCGCACCTTCGGGACTTAACCAGGAAATAGAGCTGTTTGCTTTCCAGTAGTGTTGAGCGAACTTCTGTTTTAAGTTCGGCGTCTAAAGTTCGGCTTCCGGTTAGCGGAGAATCCCGATATGGATTCCGAATTCCGTTGTGGTCCGTGGTAGCGGAATCAATAATTGGCCATTATTGATTCCGCTACCACGAACCACAACGGAATTCGGAATCCATATTGGGATTCTCCGCTAACCGGACGCCGAACTTTAGACGCCGAACTTAAAACAGAAGTTCGCTCAACACTACTTTCCAGTAAATACGTGTATGTGCGGAATTATGGTGATATATGCAGATGAGGAAGAACATCTTTTTATTTTTTCGCTAGGAATTAGTTTATTCTGGATTTTTATAGCTGTTTTTTAGAAAGAAAATGCATACTTTATAGAGGAAGGGACCAGATATATCCCTATATAGAGAGATAAGGATAAAAGGTCCATGTGAAGCAAAAATATTTATCTCCTCAATTGAGCTGATTGCAAAGGGAGACGGACATCTACAAAATCCAAACCACTATTAACTGCACGTATCCCTGATGAAGGAATCTGAGTATTCTAAATCACTTCTCGGCCTTTTGGCTAAGATCAAGTGTAGGGATACATTGGGTCTTGGTCAGAAGGTGCCTGGGGTACCCGTCTCCTCTGCCTTGGAGGGGGGCTGCGCTGAAAAGTTTGGTCCTGCCTCCTTGCTGCTATTGGGGAGCGGCTTAGTCCCTGGGCAATGAGGAGCGATCACCTACCTGCCCGCTGCAGCCTGTAGTGGGTGAAGGGCGCACAGATCCTGTCGTGTCCAGTTGTCCTGATGGCGGAGATGGAGGTCCAAGATCCTGACCAGAGTGAGATTCCTGCCTTCGAGAGGATAAAGAACGGTGTCCGGTTCTGGTTGGAAGATCTCTGCAAAAGAGAGAGAAAGGTCTTGCCTTTTTGGTGGAGGAGATCCTGTTTGGCCTTATTGAGATCCGGAAGGAGCTAATATTGTCCATGTTGGAGTTTCCCAAGCGAGGCATCTATGATGTGGTCTTTTTTCTGAAGATACCTGCAATGTGGTGTTGAAGAAGCAGGGACAGTTTGTTCTAAGCCCAACCTTGAGTGGCGTTCGAGTGACTCCACACTTTCCAAGGAGGGAGAGGATTGTTACTGTGCAGATGTACAGTCCTTATGTGCCTGTGGAAGACATTTGTGCCTTTCTTGAAAGACATTGTGAAAAGGTGATTCCGAATGGTAAAGTCTATAATAAATATGGACTGTGGACTACCAAGTGGAAGTTCCAGGTGCTGTTTAAAGAGGACTCTGGGGGGGAAGTTATTTTTCCGCCGAGTCGGTTTAAGATCGGAGCAATACATGGAGACTTGTTCTTCAATGGTATGACCGATTTTTGCAGAAATTGTAAAAGGTACGGTCACAAAAATATTGATTGTACTTATATATGGTGTTCGACATGTGAAAATGAAGGTCATGTGTCAAAAGAGTGTAAAAGAGATAAGAAATGTAATTTATGTGGTATTGTTGGGCATTTGTATATCGATTGTCTTAAAAAGAAGGAGAAGAGAAAGGAGGAGGTTAAGAAAGAGAAGCCCAAAAAGCGAATGCCTGAAAAAGGTAGTGAAAGGGAAAATGTGCCAGAAAGTAAGAAAGTATTTAAAAATCCCTTTGAGAAAAGTCCAGAGGAAGAAGCGCATAGTCAGAAAATGTGGAATGAGATTGATAGTTTGCAAAAATCTGGGGTAAAATTACCTGCCTTATTTAAATATGTTAGAAGATTTATAGGTGTGGACAAAGTGAGTTTTTTTCAACTTTATAATGTTCACCCCTATGATCAGGGAAGATTTCCAGACCAAATAACAGAAAATATGGAGTTAGACAGGTATAGTATGTTACTTATGGCATATTATGCCTGGAAAGGTGGAGTAAGACCAGATTAGTCTGATTTGATAAGTCTTGTTTGTTTGAATATGTGTTTTAATAAAAATGTGTTATCCCTGGAAAGGGATGCCAACTTAAAAAAAATCTGTTCTTATCAGCTGCTGTAGCCCTCTCTATGGAGGAATTTCCCCCTCTTGTCTCCCCAGATGTCAGCCAGAGGAAAGGGAAGAGAAAGGAGAGGGACAGCCCCGTTGCTTACCACTCCAAAAAGAAGATGGTCGAGGTAGATGACGTGGCCTCACCCAACAAAGAAGAAACAGAGCAGCAGATGGAAGAATCGGTGGCCACCAACAAGGACCCCCAGCAGCAAACCCTCCACCCCCCCGCTAGCCTTGACGAGACCGAAGTGGAGGAAATAGTGGCCAACGGGGCAACCGGCGACCCGATATGGCTACAGATAACTCTAGAAGAGATCGTAGCCAGCTTTGCGCTGTTGCAGGGGCAACCCACAGACAGCGGACAAGAAATAGAGAAACCGCCGGACGTCTGGAGTGGTAACTAGGCCGTATCGTTCTCTGCTAACCTTTTTCTTTTTCTTATATGATGGCAAACTTTAACATTTTTTCCATCAATGTTAGGAGCATTAGGGATCGGTCTAGACGTCAGACGAAACTAACCTTCCTTACTTCTCAGGTTGCCGACGTTTACATGTTGCAGGAGTGTGCTTTGCCCCCCTCTAGGTCCTACAACCACCTGGCCAGGCAGTGGTCCCATGGCCCCTCCTACTGGTCCGGTGGTGGCTACTGTAAGTCGGCTGGGGTTGCCATCCTCCTCAGGGGAAACGCGTTCACACTTGACTCCGTCCAGGAGCTCGTCTGCGGCAGGCTTCTTGTCGTAGATGGCTCCAGGGCGGGAGAGCCGGTCAGGCTCATCAACGTGTATGCCTCCCCTGACAAGGGTGAGCGACTGGAGTTATTCCAGGCCCTACGACCGCAGCTCGCTACCACCAAGACCGTAGTGATGGCCGGGGATATCAACTGCCCGATAGAGGGGGACGGAGGCAGCTCCGGGACCTCAAGAAAGCTAGACGTCACTTCCAAACTGCTTATTGA
Organism: Bufo bufo; assembly: GCF_905171765.1. Classification (NCBI taxonomy): domain Eukaryota; kingdom Metazoa; phylum Chordata; class Amphibia; order Anura; family Bufonidae; genus Bufo; species Bufo bufo. The sequence goes on from NC_053393.1 coordinate 33,675,999, forward strand.
GATGGTGACCGAAGCGTCCTTGCAGGACGTTGTGGGATCCATGGCGAACGGCTCCATTAATTATACGTGGTGTCAGCCCGATGGCTCACTCCGTTCTCGGATCGACTTTGTGTTTACCTCTCGGGCAGTCAGGCGGTGTAGGCACTCTATGGTCCCCTGCTTCTTCTCCGACCACAGGGCCATTCAGGTCCAGTGCACCCTAGGCACCGGGTTTCCCCCAGGCCGTGGGTCCTGGAAGCTGAACTGAGCTCTGTTGAGTCAGGGAGATGTGCTGGTGGCACTTAGAGAGGTCTACATAGCCTGGCGGAACAACAAATGCTTGTTTCAACGGACTAGTGACTGGTGGGAGTATGTTAAAGTCCAGTTTCGTTGTTTCTTTCAGGCCAAGCAACAGCATCAGGCGTGTGAGAAGAAGAGGGCCTTCCGAGCGCTGCAGCGTGAGCTGTGGTCCCTGCAAGACCTTCACCGGTGCGGCTGGAACGTTAGAGAGGAGCTGGAGGAGGCCAAAAAGAGCCTGAAAAGGCACTTTGAGGAGGAATCCAGGCGAATCGTCTTCCGTTCCAAAGTGGAAAACCTGGAGAAGGGTGAGAAGTGTAACTTGTTCTTTTTCAGGAAACTCCACGCCAGCCACACGCCCCTGAATGAACTTCGAGACAAAGACGGCAACATGCGTTCGGGGAAGGAGGAAGTAATGGGAGTCGTCACAGACTACTACAGCGACCTCTACTCCCTGAAGAACACCGACCAGACGGCCGCCAAAAAATTCCTGTCAGGTATCACTAACCACCTTGACCCTGCAGGTACGGAGGCAATGGATGACCCTCTGACGGTGGGGGAGGTGCTCTCTGTCGCTAGATCCTTTAGGTCTGGCAGGACCCCGGGCAGTGACGGCCTCCTAGCGGAGCTCTATGTAGTGCTCTGGGATCTGATCTGTCTGGACCTGCTGGAACTCTATGAGGAGATGGTGGTGGAGGGTAGGATGCCCCCATCGTTGAGGGAAGGAATGATCACGATCCTCTATAAGCGGAAGGGGGAGAGATGTGACTTGAAAAACTGGCGTCCCATCTCTTTCCTGAACGTGGACTACAAGATCCTCGCAAAGGTGCTAGCCAACCGGCTGAAGGTCGTCATCGGCAGAATCGTCCACCCGGATCAGACCTGCGGCATTCTCGGCCGCAGGATCGCAGACAGTCTCGCTCTCATGAGAGACACGGTACAATATATCAAAGACCGCCATGTACATGCGGCCCTGGTCAACCTTGACCAGGAGAAGGCCTTTGACCGAGTGTCTCATGAATTCATGGGCAGGGCTTTGCGCAAGCTGGGTCTAGGCAGGAGGTTCTGTTTGTTTGTTGACCTGATGTATTTTGACATTTGCAGCACAGTGTTGGTGAACGGCTGGAAGACTGACCCCTTTTCAGTGCGCTCTGGGGTCAGACAAGGCTTCCCTCTTTCACCTCTCCTTTTTGTTTGTGTTATAGAATCCTTTGCGGAGTCTGTCCGGCAGAATGGAGAGATCAGAGGGATCATCGCACCATGACCTGGACACTACGAGGTCAAGTGCTCGCTGTACATGGACGACGTGACCGTCTTCTGCACTGACCGGCGTTCGGTGACTGCACTCGTCCAGACCTGCGAGGAGTTCGGACTAGCTTCAGGGGCCAAAGTCAACTGCGGCAAGTCAGAAGCCATGCTCTTCGGGGACTGGCAACTGGCCTCTTCTGCCCCCTTCCCATTTACCATCAAATCGGGCTTCATCAAAATTCTGGGAGTCTGGTTTGGGAAGGAAGGCGCAGCCCTCAAGTCTTGGGAAGAACACTTGGCCAAAGTCAATCAAAGAATCAGACTGTGGAGCCTCAGACACCTCACGATTGAAGGCAAAGCACTCGTCCTGCGAAATGAAGTTTTGCCTGTGCTCCAATACACCGCACAGGCATGGCCCCCTCTTGCTACCGTTTCCAGGGCCATCACCAGGACAGTGTTTCTCTTTATCTGGGAACTAAGATGGACAGAGTGAAGCGAGCCATCATGTATAAAGAGCCCCGCAAGGGCAGAAAGAGCATACCGGACCTGCCCACTTTACTGCGGATCGCCTTTGTTTGTGACAGCGTTCGTCGGACTCTGAGAGCTGCCAACGGCTCTGCGGGCAAGGCTATGTCTCGCTTTTTCCTACTGCCTCTCTGGAGGGGCCTGGGCTGGGACAAGTGGGACAGCTTCATCCCTTACAACTGGCACGCTCCCTGGTTCTACGGCGACGTCGTCAGGTTTGTGAGGGAACATCAGCTGGAGGGCCTCAAACCCGACTTGTGGAAGCCAAAAACTATCCACAAACTCATCAGAGCAAAGGATGTGGTGGAGTCAATTCCAGGGATCCACGACGACACCGCAGAGACAGTTTGGACTAATGTGTAGTCAGACAGGTTAAACAACGGGCATAAGGACTTGTCATGGATGACCATACAGGGAGGACTGCCAATTCGGTCATTCATGCACGCCCGCAACCTGTGCAAAACCCGGTACTGCCCCAGGTGCCCCTTTGTGCAGGAAACATCGTACCACCTGTTTTGGGAGTGCCGCTTTGCCCAGGGCCTGTTGGATGCCCTGGAACATGAACTCAAAGACTCTGTGCCCAGGAACAGCCTTCAATACACTTCGGTGCTGTATGGACTATTTCCTGGGACTAATACTGTTGGAGCCATCCAGGAGGCCTGGCGCCTTATGAACTGTTTTAAGGACGCTATTTGGTTTGCTAGGAACCGGCTCATTCTCAGGAGGGAGAACAAGTCCGTCCTGGACTGCCGCAGACTTATCCATAGTCTGCTGCGGGATTACAACATCTTGGACGTCGACGACGAAGAAGAGGACTAAACTCCTCTCCTTCCCCCTCTCCCCCTGTTTGTTTCTGTCTTCTCAATAAAGCTGAGGGAATGTGATTCCCCCTCCCTACCCCCTCCTTCCCACCTCCCCTTCCCCTGTAAGTAATTTATTAAGTGCTCACTCGTGGCCTGTGCTGCGTCACAGTACTAAAGTATGTATGTATGACGACTGATTGTAATAAAGGTGTTTCAATCAAAAAAATCTGTTCTTATCAGTCCGGTCGAGCTTGCTCCCGGACTGAACTCTGCCCATGGAGGAACACCGCAACAGGCTGAGCCATGGGATTTGAGGAGAGATGGCACGTTGGCACAGCACTTTCTTTCTCACATTTTTATCACACACACCTCTCTTTGCTCGGCTTCGGCCTTGACAAGATGAGGAATTTTTTTTAATTCCGGTTGAATGTTCAGGCCGTAATGGCACACATTCACTTTATTTATTTTTTGTGTTCACTGTGTGCACTTTTACATGTTTGTAGTGTCCACTAGGATTTTCAGGGTTGCGGCGCCCTTACGGGTACCCCCTCCTTAGGTCTAGGGGGTGTGTGGCCATATTGGTTCCTCACTCCCCTGCCAAACCGCTTGGGCTATCTGTCACGGATGTAGTAGGGGAGAACACCAAAAGACAATCAAGAAGGAAGGGGAAAGACACCAGGCCTCACCACTAGGGAAGGAAAAGGGTCACCAGCTATAAAACCCTACTCCTGGCCCTAACTCCTATCCGTATGGGCACCTCTCGATGGTAGAGATACCCATACAGGGGAACCTAGAAAACCCTGGTGACCCTCAGATGTCCTAAAGATAATGACAGGGCAGAGACCACCTGTTCCTTCCCTGGTGAAGGAACTAGCGTCTCACTGAGGCCTAGTAAACACCCGGGGGGGGGGGGGGGGGGATACAAAACACGACAAGAGGAACACTTAACTTCAGAGGATGAAGGATGAACAGGACTTCAACATGAACCACACTCCAGCTCTTCCAAGACCAAATTAAGCTATCCCAAGCAAGGAGTGATGGAAAAAGTCAGACTAAATAGGGTGTGGTAGAGGTCACATGATGCACACCTGAACAGGAGGTGTGGACATACCAGCAACACACAGACAAAGTGAAACAAAAAGAGGCTGTCAGATCACTAATGCATAGATAATCTTTCAGACCTTCTGGGACCTGTCACAGATGTGAAACTATCCCTCCGGGGAGAGTCCAGACCTTTATTGAAGCTCCTGGCTGACGCCCTGGGTGGCAGCCTAGGCGAAAGCCGGGAGCGCAAACGGGCGTACCCTTGGTTTTGGCTGAGGGTTGCCATTTGTCCCAGTCCCTTGCAGGAGCCTTGGCTCCAGAGGGATAGGGAATGGTTTGCGGGGGGCCCTTCTCTTACAGAGAGGGCCTGCGATAGACCGTGACCTAGTGCACGTTTTTGTGTGGCACGCTGCACGATTTTGTTGCATGGGGTGAGAAAGCACGACTTTGGGCTTTCAAAAAAAAAACAAAAAAAAACGTGTTGGATGAAGTGTGACTTCACACTGAATACCCATCTTCTTGGTTACAGTGTAGCTTCTCCCTGCACGTGCGTGCTACCGGCCATAGCCGCACATTGAGGTTAGAAGAAGCCAAAATTCCTGGATCAGTTCCTATATATCTCTTTGGAGGAGATCAAAGAAAAAAAGACTCACCCTACCGCTTGAAAGGCAACTGTATTTTAGTGTGCCTTATAATAAATTGTTTGATACTCAATTAGTGGGCGCGGGTTCACGTTTTTGAACTATGTATTTTATAAGATGTTGAGGCAAACCGGAATCACAAGTCAGAGTGATTAAATAATACAGAGATGTGTTTTCTTCTCAGCCTCGATTCATGATTCTACTGAGAGACCAGGTATAATATGTCATCCAGAATTATGTTCTTCCCAAGCACCGGAGCTGGCGAGACGAGAGGATGACTTGTATTTATTACATCAGCATCGTCCCCCGGGAGAATTCATGTACTGTACATCGAGAGAGCGAGACACAACGAATAGCGGCTTCTCCTGGTCTGGACAGCCAGTTATAGAGACAGTTTTTTTTTTGGAGGGGGGGCAGTCACCCCCTTCTTACAATCCCTATCTATTTACTGTAATCTTCACATATTTTTTCTGTTAAAGAGGACCTTTCACCGCTCCTGACAGGTCTGTTTTAATAGCTTCATGCATTCCCCATGTAATAACGATTCTGGAGCATCTATTCTTATGGCTCTATGTTCTGCTGTTCCTTTATTATTTCTACTTGAAGTTATGAATGAATTGCTAGCAGTCTGCAGTAAGGGTAGAGGGGTGGTAACCAGTTGGGGGGGGGGGGGGGAGGGTGTCCCTGCACAGACTCACTCTATCCAATCAGTGCTGCCATTTTCAGACTGTGCAGGTACACCCCCAACTTGTTACCGCCCCCCCTGCAGACTGTTAGCAATTCATTCATAACTTCTAGTAGAAATAATAAAGGAATGGCACAACATAGAGCCATAAGAATAGATGCTCAAGAATTGTTATTACATAGGGAATGCATGAAGCTATTAAAGCAGACATATCAGGAGTGGTGAGAGGTCCTCTTTAATGACCTCCTCTTTATTGATCAGGATGGAAATATCCTAATCTAGCTCATTTTGTTCATTTGGTTCAGCTGATCCATTGTGAGTTTTTCTCGATATAATTTCCTCAGTACACTAGTGGGCAGTGGCGTAGCATGTTTTGCCAGTGCCCCGGGCCAAGCCAAGTATTGCGCCCCCAACCTGTAGACACATACATTTTTACAGATAATGTAGTACATGTCACTTGCAGTCCTATGTAATACCCCAGATAACACAACGATAACTCTCTGAGTACAGATCGTATAGTTGACGGGTGGGAGGCCATAGAATTCAGAACATACACAAGTGTGACCTGAAGTCTAGGGGCTGGGCTGCAGCAGTATGGGCCAAATTCTCAATCCAACCCTCGAACCCTATCGTGAAACAGATATTTGGATGGACATTACATACATCGCTATGAAATATACAGTAGAATACAGCATCACATACCTCTTACATCCAGTGATGTCTTCTCTGATGTAGACTCTTTCCTCAACGTCTTCATTCAGAGATAAGACCGCCATGATACCTTCTTTCAGCTGTGTCTCGTCTCTGCAGAGTTTATCACACATTTTTTTTTTTTCAGATTCCTCACATTCCCATCATCTTCTCCTTGCTGGTGCCTCAACACTGTTATCCTGCGGCTACCCCCAATACTGCACTAGTACCATACAGATAGACCCCCATGATAATACACTCCCAAACTGTCCTCAATGGTAACAGTGTTCCCTACAGTACTCCTAATAGCAACTCTATTAGTAGTAATGCCTTCTATATTGTGCTCAATAATAATGCCCCCACAGCACTCCCAATATCAATAATGCCCTCATAGGGCCCCTAGTAGAAATAAGACATCCTATAGTGCCCCCAGCAGTAACAAGGCCCCTCTATAAGGCACCTTAATATGAGCCCACAGTAGTAAAAAAGTCCCCTATCATGTCTACAGTAGTTATAATACCTCCTACAGTGGTCTAAGTATTTATGTAGCCTCGGTATTTATAAAATCCTGCTGCAGTGCCCCGTGTATTTATAATCCCCCTCTGTAGTGTACCCTGTATAATAAAGCCCCCCGTAGTGCCCATATCTATAATGCCCCTTTGTATTATTAGTATATATAATGGCCCACCTATATTAATAAAATATACAGTATAATAACCCTATTTAAATTATTAGACTGTACAATGGCCCCTCTGTATTATTAGTATACAGTCAGGTCCATAAATATTGGGACACCAACACAATTCTAACATTTTTGGCTCTATACACCACCACAATGGATTTGAAATGAAACGAACAAGATGTGCTTTACCTGCAGACTGTCAGCTTTAATTTGAGGGTATTTACATCCAAATCAGGTGAACGGTGTAGGAATTACATTTTGCATATGTGCCTCCCACTTGTTAAGGGACCAAAAGTAATGGGACAGAATAATAATCATAAATCAAACTTTCAATTTTTAATACTTGGTTGCAAATCCTTTGCAGTCAATGACAGCCTGAAGTCTGGAACACATAGACATCACCAGACGCTGGGTTTCATCCCTGGTGATGCTCTGCCAGGCCTCTACTGCAACTGTCTTCAGTTCCTGCTTGTTCTTGGGGCATTTTCCCTACAGTTTTGTCTTCAGCAAGTGAAATGCATGCTCAATCGGATTCAGGTCAGGTGATTGACTTGGCCACTGCATAACATTCCACTTCTTTCCCTTAAAAAACTCTTTGATTGCTTTTGCAGTATGCTTTGGGTCATTGTCCATCTGCACTGTGAAGCGCCGTCCAATGAGTTCTGAAGCATTTGGCTGAATATGAGCAGATATTGCCCGAAACACTTCAGAATTCATCCTTCTGCTTTTGTCAGCAGTCACATCATCAATAAATACAAGAGAACCAGTTCCATTGGCAGCCATCCATGCCCACGCCATGACACTACCACCACCATGCTTCACTGATGAGGTGGTATGCTTAGGATCATGAGCCGTTCCTTTCCTTCTCCATACTCTTCTCTTCCCATCACTCTGGTACATCTTGGTCTCATCTGTCCATAGGATGTTGTTCCAGATCTGTGAAGGCTTTTTTAGATGTTGTTTGGCAAACTCTAATCTGGCCTTCCTGTTTTTGAGGCTCACCAATGGTTTACATCTTGTGGTGAACGCTCTGTATTCACTCTCTTGATTGTTGACTTTGACACACATACACCTTCCTCCTGGAGAGTGTTCTTGATCTGGCCAACTGTTGTGAAGGGTGTTTTCTTCACCAGGGAAAGAATTCTTCGGTCATCCACCACAGTTGTTTTCCGTGGTCTTCCGGGTCTTTAGGTGTTGCTGATCTCACCGGTGCATTCCTTCTTTTTAAGAATGTTCCAAACAGTTGTTTTGGCCACACCTAATGTTTTTGCTATCTCTCTGATGGGTTTGTTTTGTTTTTTCAGCCTAATGATGGCTTGCTTTACTGATAGTGACAGCTCTTTGGATCTCATCTTGAGAGTTGACAGCAACAGATTCCAAATGCAAATAGCAGACTGGAAATGACCTCTGGACCTTTTATCTGCTCATTGTAATTGGGATAATGAGGGAAAAACACACACCTGGCCATGGAGCAGCTGAGAAGCCAATTGTCCTATTACTTTTGGTCCCTTAACAAGTGGGAGGCACATATGCAAACTGTTGTAATTCCTGCACCGTTCACCTGATTTGGATGTAAATACCCTCAAATTAAAGCGGACAGTCTGCAGTTAAAGCAAATCTTGTTTGTTTCATTTTAAATCCATTGCGGTGGTGTATAGAGCCAAAAATGTTACAATTGCGTTGATGTCCCAATATTATTGGACCGAACTGTATATAATGGCCTTCTCTATATTATTAGTATATATAATGCCCCCTCTGTATTATTAGTATAGATAATGGCCCCTCTGTATTAGTATATACGTATAATGGTCCCCTCTGTATTATTAATATATAATGGTCCCCTCTGTATTATTAGAATATATAATGGCCCCCTCTGTATTATTAGTATTTATAATGACCTCCTTTGTTTTGTAAGTATATATAATGCCCCCCTCTGTATTAATAGTATACTTAATGGCCCCCTCTGTATTATTACTATATCATGCCCCCTCTGTATTTTAAGTGTATATAATGGCCCCCTCTCTATTATTCGTACATGTAATCTCCCCCTCTGTATTATAAGTATATATAATGCCCTCCTCTGTATTATTACTATATATCAGGCCCCCTCTGTATTATAAGTATATATAATGCCCTCCTCTGTATTATAAGTATACATAATGCCCCCTCTGTATTATTACTATAAATCATGCCCCCTCTGTATTATAAGTATATATAATGCCCCCTCTGTATTATTACTATATATCATGCCCCCTCTGTATTTTAAGTGTATATAATAGCCCCCTCTCTATTATTCGTACATGTAATCTCCCCCTCTGTATTATAAGTATATATAATGCCCTCCTCTGTATTATAAGTATATATAATGCCCCCCTCTGTATTATTACTATATATCATGCCCCCTCTGTATTATAAGTATATATAATGCCCTCCTCTGTATTATAAGTATATATAATGCCCCCTCTGTATTATTACTATATATCATGCCCCCTCTGTATTATAAGTATATATAATGCCCCCTCTGTATTATTACTATATATCATGCCCTCTCTGTATTATAAGTATATATAATGGTCCCCTTTGTATTATTAGTATATATAATACACACTAATCTTGGTTTTGGTACTAGAGCTACAGACAGCTTAATTCTCGGACTATATCTACACACTAGGCTTGGATCTGATACCATATCTACAGACAAGGGATGGTTTTGGTACCATAGCTAAAAACTCGGTTTAGCTCTGGTACTATACAGGTTCTTCTAAAAAAATTAGCATATTGTGATAAAGTTCATTATTTTCTGTAATGTACTGATAAACATTAGACTTTCATATATTTTAGATTCATTACACACAACTGAAGTAGTTCAAGCCTTTTCTTGTTTTAATATTGATGATTTTGGCATACAGCTCATGAAAACCCAAAATTCCTATCTCAAAAAATTAGCATATCATGAAAAGGTTCTCTAAACGAGCTATTAACCTAATCATCTGAATCAACTAATTAACTCTAAACACCTGCAAAAGATTCCTGAGGCTTTTAAAAACTCCCAGCCTGGTTCATTACTCAAAACCGCAATCATGGGTAAGACTGCCGACCTGACTGCTGTCCAGAAGGCCATCATTGACACCCTCAAGCAAGAGGGTAAGACACAGAAAGAAATTTCTGAACGAATAGGCTGTTCCCAGAGTGCTGTATCAAGGCACCTCAGTGGGAAGTCTGTGGGAAGGAAAAAGTGTGGCAGAAAACGCTGCACAACGAGAAGAGGTGACCGGATCCTGAGGAAGATTGTGGAGAAGGACCGATTCCAGACCTTGGGGGACCTGCGGAAGCAGTGGACTGAGTCTGGAGTAGAAATATCCAGAGCCACCGTGTACAGGCGTGTGCAGGAAATGGGCTACAGGTGCCGCATTCCCCAGGTCAAGCCACTTTTGAACCAGAAACAGCGGCAGAAGCGCCTGACCTGGGCTACAGAGAAGCAGCACTGGACTGTTGCTCAGTGGTCCGAAGTACTTTTTTCGGATGAAAGCAAATTTTGCATGTCATTCGGAAATCAAGGTGCCAGAGTCTGGAGGAAGACTGGGGAGAGGGAAATGCCAAAATGCCTGAAGTCCAGTGTCAAGTACCCACAGTCAGTGATGGTCTGGGGTGCCATGTCAGCTGCTGGTGTTGGTCCACTGTGTTTTATCAAGGGCAGGGTCAATGCAGCTAGCTATCAGGAGATTTTGGAGCACTTCATGCTTCCATCTGCTGAAAAGCTTTATGGAGATGAAGATTTCATTTTTCAGCACAACCTGGCACCTGCTCACAGTGCCAAAACCACTGGTAAATGGTTTACTGACCATGGTATTACTGTGCTCAATTGGCCTGCCAACTCTCCTGACCTGAACCCCATAGAGAATCTGTGGGATATTGGGAAGAGAAAGTTGAGAGACGCAAGACCCAACACTCTGGATGAGCTTAAGGCCGCTATCGAAGCATCCTGGGCCTCCATAACACCTCAGCAGTGCCACAGGCTGATTGCCTCCATGCCACGCCGCATTGAAGCAGTCATTTCTGCAAAAGGATTCCCGACCAAGTATTGAGTGCATAACTGAACTTAATTATTTGAAGGTTGACTTTTTTGTATTAAAAACACTTTTCATTTATTGGTCGGATGAAATATGCTTATTTTTTGAGATAGGAATTTTGGGTTTTCATGAGCTGTATGCCAAAATCATCAATATTAAAACAAGAAAAGGCTTGAACTACTTCAGTTGTGTGTAATGAATCTAAAATATATGAAAGTCTAATGTTTATCAGTACATTACAGAAAATAATGAACTTTATCACAATATGCTAATTTATTTTAGAAGAACCTGTATCTGCGGACCTGGCTTAGTTCTAGTACCATATCTACATACTAAACTTTGTGCCGGTACTACATGTACAGAGTAATCTATAGAAAAATGGGGAACCGCACTCCGTTTTAGGGGTGGTATCACCGGTGCCGATCAAGGGCTACTTAAGCCGTATCCAATTAATAAGAATTTGAGGCACTCAGTCCGTAGGTTATGCAATTCAAATAATTTTTTTATTTTTATTATTAGTAATACATGTACAGAGTAGGCTTAGATTGCCACTCCATTCAAACAAGGAACATGATTAGAGTTGAGCGAACACCTGGATGTTCGGGTTCGAGAAGTTCGGCCGAACTTCCCGTAAATGTTCGGGTTCGGGATCCGAACCCGAACCGAACTTCGTCCCGAACCCGAACCCCATTGAAGTCAATGGGGACCCGAACTTTTGGGCACTAAAAAGGCTGTAAAAGAGCCCAGGAAAGAGCTAGAGGGCTGCAAAAGGCAGCAACATGTAGGTAAATCCCCTGCAAACAAATGTGGATAGGGAAATGAATTAAAATAAAAATTTAAAAAATAAAAATGAACTAATATCAATTGGACAGAGGTCCCATAGCAGAGAATCTGGCTTCACGTCAGCAGAGAATCAGTCTCTTCATGCCATAGCAAAGAATCTGGCTTCATGTCAGCACAGAATCAGTCTCTTCATGCCATAGCAGAGAATCTGGCTTCATGTCAGCACAGAATCAGTCTTCATGTCATAGCAGAGAATCAGGCTTCACGTCACCCACCACTGGAACAGGCCACTGTCACACATTTAGGCCCCGGCACCCAGACAGAGGAGAGAGGTCCTGTAACAGAGAATCTGGCCTTATGTCAGCACAGAATCTGTCTTCATGTCATAGCAGAGAATCAGGCATCACGTCACCCACCACTGGAACAGGCCACTGTCACACATTTAGGCCCAGGCACCCAGGCAGAGGAGAGAGGTCCCGTAACAGAGAATCTGGCCTTATGTCAGCGCAGAATCAGTCTTCATGTCATAGCAGAGAATCAGGCTTCACGTCACCCACCACTAGAACAGGCCACTGTCACACATTTAGGCCCAGGCACCCAGGCAGAGGAGAGAGGTCCCGTAACAGAGAATCTGGCCTTATGTCAGCGCAGAATCAGTCTTCATGTCATAGCAGAGAATCAGGCTTCACGTCACCCACCACTGGAACAGGCCACTGTCACACATTTAGGCCCAGGCAGAGGAGAGAGGTCCCGTAACAGAGAATCTGGCCTTATGTCAGCACAGAATCTGTCTTCATGTCATAGCAGAGAATCAGGCATCACGTCACCCACCACTGGAACAGGCCACTGTCACATATTTAGGCCCAGGCACCAAGTCAGTGGTGTAGTACAGTCGATATGAACCACATGAAGTTTCACCAAATATCCAGTCTGCAGGTTTGCAATAGGGTCATACCAATATACAGGAGCTTCAGCAATGATCACTTGTTAAATATACTTTCATATATTCATAAGCTGTTAGCAGAGAGTCAGGACATGCTAAATAAACCTCTTCAAATGTGCTATTAGATAACTGAGGAAAGTTTTAACAGACAGAGTCTTTACAGTGGACTCTTCCAGAAAGCCCCCTGTGTATTCTGCTACTTGGTTTGGTCTCCTCAGTGCAGACATTTACTGTGAAGGAGGTAGGATCTCTGTCTAAGTTCTCTAAAGCTAAAGTTCATTTATCTATTGTAAAAAGTTATAATATATACCCATAATAGTTCTGTAGAATGTAAAGAGGCGACTGTATGTTTTTTAGCAGCCTTTAAACCCTGCAGCACATGCTAGGCTGAGTAGATGATGTACAGTTAAAGAGACATGTGTTCTTCCTAAAATGGCTGCAAGACATGCTGTATTCCAGGTCACCCTGCTGCAATATCTTTGTAAATGATTTTCTCTTGTTCATTTTTCTGTATGCTTTGTTATATCCTGTAACATGTATGTGGGAATGTAATATAATGACTGCCTGTTATGATATAGGTGGGCTGGTGACCTGGCTGTATACCGCATAGTGGCAGTGTTTCCCTGTTGTATTACAGGCTCCAGCGAAGTGCACTACACCTCAATAAAGCTTTAAACCACAGAAGACCTGAGTGTCATACCTTAGAGTCCACTTAGAGTTTATGCCTGGAGGAGCTGGTGACCGAGTGAGTGTGAAAGCTGGAGGTGTCGCGGATGGTGCAAGGAAAAGAGGGTTACATTTGGTGCCGTGACTCGGATGTCATCATTCTGCTCAAAGTGACCAGTGAAGATACCTAAAGTCACCAGTGTGCGAGTTCTAAGGTGATTGTGCCACGGCGGAGCTGCTAGGTGGCAGATTGACCTTATTAGCGGTTTATATCCTCTCAGGAATAGAAGATGAGTGGACGAGCCAGAGCCCGCGGAAGAGCACGTGCCAGGGGGCAGCCCAGCCAAGGACAGCCTGGACAGGAGCAAGAGGCTCAAGAACCTAGACGCATTGAAAGACCCCAGCAGCCACCAGCCGAGCCTTTGCTTTTGTGAAGAGGGCGCCAGAGAGGCCCGCCAGTAGTGGAGAGACCTCCGACTGATGTTCTGCAGCTTTCAGCTGGATTTCAGGACATATCCCTCGGAGAACGGGGTGGCCGCAGGCGTGACTTCCATGACCTTGGAGTGAACACCCGGCAGACCATTGAATAGAAATGTGAGACCTGTTTTTTTTTTGCACTGTGTGACAGGTTAAGGTTTAATCACAGAATCAGACTTCTATCTGCATGGTAGCGTGTGTCTTAGGTTTTTCTGAATGACACTATCAATACCTTCAATGTAAGATTTTCTTTTTGGGATAGATTTCAAGTAGGCCTCAAATACCACAAACTAGTTATTTTCAGAATGGCAAATTTGGGAATGCTTTTTCAACCCAGAACAAAAAGTCTGCTTTTACGGTCACTACAAATAACTTGACCAGCTAAAACTGTGCAGATTTGGTTGAATAGAGATGTGAGACCTGTTTTTTTTTTGCGCTGTGTGACAGTTATAGGTTTAATCACAGAATGACACTTCTATCAGCACGCTAGCGTGTGTCTTAGGTTTTTCTGAATGACACTATCAATACCTTCAATGTAAGATTTTCTTTTTGGGATAGATTTCAAGTAGGCCTCAAATACCACAAACTAGTTATTTTCAGAATGGCAAATTTGGGAATGCTTTTTCAACCCAGAACAAAAAGTCTGCTTTTACGGTCACTACAAATAACTTGACCAGCTAAAACTGTGCAGATTTGGTTGAATAGAAATGTCAGGTCTATCTTTTAGGCGCTGGGTGACAGGCTCAACTTGCCCCTGATGTAATATATGGCCAAAAAATAACCACACTGTTGATGGTTAAATGCACTTGGGTGACACAGGCTCAGCCTGCACCAGATGTAGTATATGGCCAAAAAATAATCAGACTGTTGATGGTTAAATGCACTTGGGTGACACAGGCTCAGCCTGCACCAGATGTAGTATATGGCCAAAAAATAATCAGACTGTTGATGGTTAAATGCACTTGGGTGACACAGGCTCAGCCTGCACCAGATGTAGTATATGGCCAAAAAATAATCAGACTGTTGATGGTTAAATGCACTTGGGTGACACAGGCTCAGCCTGCAGCTGATGTAGGATATAGCACAAAATAACCACACTATCGATGGTTAAATACACTTGGGTGACACAGGCTCAGCCTGCAGCTGATGTAGTATATGGCCAAAAAATAATCAGACTGTTGATGGTTAAATGCACTTGGGTGACACAGGCTCAGCCTGCAGCTGATGTAGGATATAGCACAAAATAACCACACTATCGATGGTTAAATACACTTGGGTGACACAGGCTCAGCCTGCAGCTGATGTAGTATATGGCCAAAAAATAACCAGACTGTTGATGGTTAAATGCACTTCGGTGACACAGGCTCAGCCTGCAGCTGATGTAGGATATAGCACAAAATAACCACACTATCGATGGTTAAATACACTTGGTGATAGCTCGTGCTGGCGCACCATAAGTCACAAAATGGCTGCCGATCACCCCAGAAAAAAAGTGATCTAAAAACGCTCTGGGCAGCCTTTTACGAAAATGTTCGGGTTCGGGTCCGTGTCACGGACACCCCAAAATTCGGTACGAACCCGAACTATACAGTTCGGGTTCGCTCATCCCTAAACATGATGGGTGTGACCCACAGCAGTCATACAATTATTAACGTATTCTGTGACAAACCTCTTTTAAGGGTTTTTCCAGTATCAGCAAATACATATTATTCTTTGTATAATGAAAAGTTAGACAATTTTTCCTTATATTTTCTGTATCAGTTCATGATTTTCAAAATCTCTGCTTGCTGTGTTAAATAGACATTATCTTTGTTTACTTCCTGTGGATAAAAATGTGTCCTGGTTATGTGCTGGACACAGGTACCACAAAGGTACCCGGCTTTTCATAGGATAACCATATTGTAACAAGCTATGCACTTGTGTGCCCATCATGTGACCAGGACATATGCCTACACCTATCTCCAAAACAGGGGGTCCCTTAGAAGTGAACTGAGAGAGTCACGACCACCTCTCCATTTATTCTCGTCCTGGACACGGTGGCCAGCAGCATGGGGTTGGGGAACCCCTGTTCTGGAGATAGATGTGCATATAATGGCAGGACCTGCTTGTATCAGGCATTTATAGCATATACTGTGGATATTTTTAGAGATCAGCGAATAAAAGCTGACGAAGTGGAATTCATTCCGAATTTCAGGAAAAATTAGATTCGCAACAAATGCGACTTTCCTTGCGCTTCGTAGGCTGCTGCATGTGTGAGGACATGGAAAAAGGAAGTCTGGGAAGGCGGGATCACCCATACTGACATGCATGCAGCCAATCGGCAGCCAGCCAGCTCTGTGATGTCACAGCCCTATAAATACGGCGGCCATCTTAGAGTCAGACTTTTTCAAGCGTTCTGAGTGCAGGGACAGACGTGAGAAGGCGCTAGGGACAGCAATAGGAAAAACCTCATTGTGACAAAAATAACTGAAAAAACGATTTATAAGTGCAGGGAAAGGATAGGGAGGAATCATTTCACTGCATCTCAGTGCAGGGAGAGATGTCAGAAGGCGCTCGGGACAGTAATAGGAAAAACCTCATTCTGATGAAAAAGCGATTTACAAGTGCAGGGAAAGATTATTTGTGAATCCATATAGCCATTATACAGCTCTGTCATTCCAGCAATTTGTTCTTGGGGTGCAAGTGCTATGTTGAAAAGCCTTTAGTGGCTTATATCTGCGGAAAAAGAAAAATATATACGCAGATCAGTTCTGCAGTTATATGTTGTGAAAGCGTTTAGTGGCCTATTTCAGTACAGAAAGAAAAATATATAGCCACTCGTACACCGCAAAGCACATCCTCCTTGAGCTGCAGCGGCAGAACGGCATCGCCCAACTCAGGCTGATATGCAACGTTTTCACCCGTTGGAATTCCACCCTCCATATGTTGGACCGACTATACGAACAGAGAAAGGCCATCAATGATTTCTTGATGTTCCAAGCGGACAGCAGTACTCCCCTGTGTAACTTCAATGTCAGCCAGTGGCAGCTCATGCGTGACATCTGCCGTTTGCTCAGGCCCTTTGAGGAGGCCTAGTTATTTGTCAGTCACCAGGACTACAGTATGAACAACATCATTGCACTGGAACAGATGCTGGTAAATCTGGCTGGTCAGGGGACTGGAGACATGGCGCCTAGATCTCATGGCCACATGAGCTCTGTGGGGGCTGAACTGGAGGAGGAGGGGGAGGAGGACATTGGAGCACAGGCAATGTGTAGCGAAATGGGTGGTTTTTCTACTCAGCTGACAGGAGAGAAGGAGAAGGAGGAGCTACAGTGCAATGAGAAAGACAAGGCAGAGGACCCAGACACACCGGGGCAGTATGCAGTGGAGCTGGAGGCAGGGAGTCCCTCCAAGTCACTTGCACATATGGCCCGATGCATGCTCACTTGCTTGTGTAGTGACAGCCGAATTGTCACCATTCGGCAGAGGGATGACTACTGGCTCTCCACCATGTTAGACCCTCGCTACTGGTGCAAAATGGGGGCCTTTTTTTACATCAATTGAGAGGGGGGACAAACTGAACTACTACAGAGACATCCTATGTAGTCAGTTGGCTGCTGCCTATCTGCGCCATTGTCCATCCTCTTGCAAGTTTGACAGGGGGGGGCCCTCTGCGCTCACGTTCCACTGCCATGGCTGCTGGGGAGGGGTGGGGTGGCAGGAGCAGTACCAGCTCCATCAACAGCAGCCTGAGTATACAGTCGCTGATGAGTAGCTTTCTTCAACCGCATAGTGAAGAAACTACTCATCAGCAGCAGCAGGTAGACCTGGAGCAGGACCTGAACCAGCAGGTGGTGGCATACTTGGACAGCACCCTTCCAACCCACATTGAAGATCCGCTGGACTACTGGGCAGCCAAACTGGATTTGTGGCCGCAACTAGCAGAGTTTGCCCTGGAAAAGCTGTCCTGCCCGGCCAGTAGTGTGGCATCAGAGCGGGTGTTTAGTGCGGCGGGGGCCATAGTTATCCCAAGGAGAACTCGCCTGTCCACCCAAAATGGGGAGAGACTGACCTTTGTCAAGATGAATCAGGCATGGATCAGCCAGGATTTCCACCCACCAATGCCTGATGCATCTGATTAGATCATCCATGCCGCCTCACCCAAACCTTGAAAAAAGAGACCGGTTTCTTCTGGCTACCTGACTCAACTACTACTCTGATGCTGCCATCCGCCTGATGCCACACATCTGATGCCAAGTGCTTCTTCTTTTACCAACCTTCGTCAGCGGGTACTGGTATTGTCGCCCACTGCCCCACTCTGTCACCGGGTCACTCTGTGGTCTCCTGCTGCTGCTGTCGCCACCTCCAGCCTTGGTCATTGTACCACTCTGTGGCCTCCTCCTGATGCTGCTTCTGCCACCTCCAGACTCTAACGATAAATAGAGAAGCCACGGCACTCCAATGGATCAATTTCAATTCCTTTATTACACCTTATGCAGCGACGTTTCGACCAAGCAGTCTTTATCAAGCTCACAATACAACAGTAACACAGTAAACATTTAAATACCTCCAGACTCTGTCATTGGGCCACTCTGTGGTCTCCTCATGCTGCTTCCACCTCACTACTATATCATAGGTCCACTCTATGGACTTCTCATGCTGTTCCCACACTCCCCACTTCATGACTGGTCCACTATTTTGGCTTTCGGCGTGGCTGACATCATCATTTATTTGACCGTTCTTCTGATCTGTCAGAAGGAAGGAAAAATGAGACGCACAATGGATCCTGTCTGTGTATCAGCTGTAAGGTCTGTATGGTCCCATCAGAATTGGCTTATGATTTGGTAGCCAAAAGCAGGAGTAAGTGCAAAACACAGAAGACATGCAAACATTCCATTCACGTGTCATCTCTGTTTTGGATCCACTCCTGTTTTTTTTTTTGTCTTTAGCAATATTTATGGATTACTGACCAAATGCTGACCGAGTGAAGGCAGATACTCCACAGACGGGATCCGTTTTTTGGGGGGTTATTGTTCTGACGGATCAGAGAAAGGGCAAAATAATCAATGACGTCAACACAAACTTACTGCTGACACCCTCTCCACTCTGTCGGGGGAGCTCTACTTGTATAAGCGTTTAATAGAACAGGTTCTGTAGACATCTATGTGGGATCAGCTGACGACGGTGTAAAAGGAGTGCGCTTCTTCTTGGTACTAACATCGACCTGTAAGGCTGAGTTCATACTTGAGTTATTTGGTCAGTTTTGGCCCCGTGACTGCCCAAATAAGTGAAGTGTGCAGTGATTCTAAGAGCGACGCCTGTCACCTCCATGTCATACGGACTGACAGTATTATTTCACTACCACAGCAGACTCCCTATACATGTTACTGCAAGGCACAGTGTTCTACACCCCTATAAAGGCTCTCTGCAGCCAGGAAATAGCCATTTTTAACGTAATTTGCCACTAATAAATTCGGATCGAACTGAATTTTTCCCCAAAAATTCGGCAAACCGGCGAGTTGAATTTTTGAAAAATTCGCTCATCTCTAGATATTTTTCATCAATTATTGTATTACATAAAAAATCTTTTTTTTTTGTTCCTACAGTGTTTTTTTAATTTTTTTTTATTATGACATGTTTTATCAAGCACATAAAATGTATTCACATGGTGTGTTCAATGTGTGTTTTTTGCTGCAAATTTGTAAAGAAAAAAAATCTGGGGAAAAAACCACAACTTGACTGCATTGTGTGTGAATAAGCCCTTATAGCCTGTGCATGTGAGACACTCTGAGAGCCATTAGGACATACCCTATCAGGAATGCATTAAAAGGGTTTGTCTTAGGACAACCCAAGTCTTAGGTCATTCCTTAAATGGGTTATCCCACAAATTAATAAAGAAATCTAGTAAATACACCATTATTTTAACTATATAAATGCAGTAAAAAGACCAACAAATAAATAAAGAACAATGCAGCTCTCCCGTGTAATTTTCATGTGTACTTTCTTTCTGTGGTTGGTCAGCAGCTCATCACCCACCGGCAACGCCTGGAAGCAGGGCATTCAGCTCTTTTTAATACCTTCCTGCCCTGCATAGAGATTAGTCCCTCACATATAGCCCCAGGGATAGATATGGTATGTGATGCCCCCCACCATTTTATTTCTACACTGTCTAGAGAGAGATATATCTAGATATTTCTATGAATATATGAGACTTTGAGATAACTACACTGGCACTGAGAGGAAGAGAAGAGAGCAGGGAAGCTACTGAGCATGCCCTTCCACCTCTGAATGGACCATAAGGATAAACAGCAGGGGGCGCTACCAGAGAGGAAAAAATATCATGTACATCAAATAATCTAACAATATTTTTATTACATGTATATTGCAATATAACTTTATTTTAATTGTTCTATTCATTGCATAGTAATATTTTCCATACAGTAACCCCTTTAAAGAAGACCTATCACCTCCCCTGACTTGCATTCACCATGTAATAACCATTCTGGAGCATCTATTCTTATGACTCTATGTTGTGCCATTCCTCTGTTATTCCTTCTAGAAGTTATGAATGACTTGCTATCAGTTCGCAGTGAAGGTCTATCTAGCTGTTCACAGTTGGGGATGTCAATGAAATCAATGAAGCCAGTGGAAGTTACACACCCTCTACTGGTAACACCCATGAGGAACTACATTGCAAACTAATTCATGCTTAACTTCAAGCAGGAAAAACAGGCATAGCACAACATAGATTCATAAGACTAGATGCTCCAGAATTGTTATTACATGGGGAATACAAGTATTTACGTAATTCGACATGTTAGGGCAAGCGATGGGTCCTCTTTAAACCCTTTTCAATATCACCAGGAATGACAGTTGGGGAAATAAAGGAACCAACCCTCTGCTATTCATGGCATGGTTGCTATTAATTGGGCCATCACAAGGGCTAAACATCCAGCATAGTAGCGAAGCTGTGCAGGAAGGGGTTAAGCAGCTACGCTAAGTCCTTGTTGCTTGTGTTCCCTTGGCCATTGGTGAAGCTCATAAATATAACTGCCTTGCCTTTGATCTGGTTTCTAGAAGCAAGCTCCAGGTCACTGAATAGTAATGGGAGGTTTTCTTTTATAGTAGATGAATGTGTCGTGCCAATTACGAAGCACTTCAGTAATACGCAAGGTGCAGCATTATCCGTTCCTTAGAGAACATCTCGCACTCCAGCTCTCGTTCCTTGTGATTACCTTCCTCCACATCTTTCCGGCTCAGTTAATAGTGTGACACGATGAGGGTGCTGTTCTGTATAGTAGATTGATCTACAAATTTCTAGAAAATTACAGTGTTCCGATACTGTGTTTATATCCGCGAGCTCTACCGTCGCAGACTTTTATTTACCCGCTGTATTTTTTTATGTCTCTGGTAAATTTGCTTTAGTATTCTTTGTTCCTATAACACATTTTCATTGTGTTTTTTTTTATCCCAGTAGAATATTGTGAAAGTTTTGTATCTGCTTCAAAGGTAGTAACTTCAAAATAGAACCTCTCGAAAGAATGAACTTGTCTCCTCGCTCCTGTTTCCATAGTAGTAACATTCAGGGGAGTAACAAATTCACCTTTCAAATGTAGCCCATAAATTGCCATATCTCGGACACAGAGTTGGAAGTAGAGAATGGGAACCTACAACTACGAGTGACTCCACCGATGAAAGGACAGTATGTTGCCATGGTAAAGCTGGGGAAGGCTTTACAGAAGAACTAGGAACTGAATGAGGACAGTTTCTTAAATGGGTCATACCTGTCACAAACTTACCTGTCTGGGCTCCAGCAGCACGATCTCTGGATTTGGTGCTGACCGCGCCGGGAGAGATGCACTGCTGAGCCGCGCAATGCAATGCTCTGCTTCTCCCCACAGCAGGCATGTGCGGGAGGAGAATAGCAGTGGTCTGATTGCTCAGCTGCTCTATTCTTATGTGCTAGTGTTTCTGAACTAATGGAGCACCGAGTCATGGACATATACGGTTCTGATCATGGAACTTAGTGCCTATTTAAACCCCTTCCTGGCTATACACTAGTACCAGTGATCGTCTCTCACTCACTACCTGTGTTCTAGGTTCCTATGCTTTTTGGATTGCTTGTTCCTCTGACCCTGGCTTGTGTTCTGACCACTCTGTGTCTATCGTTTGGTACTGCATAGCCTGTCTGGTTCTGATCCATTTACGTACGACCCTGTTTTAGTCTTGTTTTGTCTCTTGGTGTTTGTCTGTCTCTGCACTTAAGTAGCGTAGGTACTGTTGACCAGTTGTGTTCTTGCTACCTAGGGTGTGTACTGCAAGTAGGTAGGGAAAGTGGGCTGGTTTCTAGTTCAGGGCTCACTGTCCATGTACAGACATTACAATACCATCAGGACAATCCCTGCCCTATATGGGCATATGAAGGTCTTAAAGGGGAGTCTCCCAGTTAGAACCCCCTTTTTGTGCCATAACTCTGGCACAATGGGGATATTCAAGCAGTATCCACTGTTTGGGAAAAGTGTGAATGCCTTCTTTTTAAAAAAAGGGCTTATTCTTATGAGACAGCACCTTTAAATGCATGGTAATGATTACAAGGATTCTGTCACCGCCAGTTCTATAAGAAGGTCTGACAGACGTTCTTCTCTACCTCTTATATGACGTTCTTTGTTTGGGTTTGACTTTGTCATCTCCTTTCCTTCTGCCAGGTGTCATTTATTTAGACTAATCGTCTTCCTTTATATTCCCTCCCATACTGCCTCACTTTGCGGTTTATACTACTTCCTGGATGAAGTGTTCACTGCTGGAGGCTGCTTCTGCTGTTTGCTCAGAAAAGTCTTTTCCTTTATTGTGTTTCCTTTCTGGCTTGATTCTAGGTGACCCTGACTCCGTCCTTATTAAGTGCAGGGAGCCGGTGGTCATGTCCCCTCACTATTATAGGGTTTTCAGGTGTCACACAGTCTTAGGTACGTGGGCATGCAATCGTCTACCATTGAGACCCTTGCATGTGCATAGCAGTCAGGGAGAGCTCTTAGGGTTTTATAGGGCTCACCTATATGCTCCTTAGTTTGGGATCAAGCCAGTTGGTTGTTTATTTATAAGTTCCAGCTATCTGCAACTTTACCCATGACATTATAAACCGCCTAAACCGTCTTAAGCATGGATCCGGTTTCAGCCTTGATTGACCGCATGCAAGGTCTTTCGCTGGAGGTAGCAGATCTCCGTAAAACTGTGTCTCAGTTTCAGGTGACCGGTTCTGCTGGCGTACATGGAGTTTGTTCCGAGCCTAAGATCTCGCTTCCGGATACGTTCTCCGAGGGTAGTGAGAATTATGTTCGCTTTAGAGAGGCTTGCAAACTCCATTTTCGCCTACTTCCCCATTCCTCTGGTGATGAGGAGCAGAGGGTGGGGATCATCAACTCGCTGCTCAGTGATAACGCTCAGTCTTGGGCCTTTTCGCTGCCGGTGGGGGCACGGCCCCTCCAATCGGTGGATGAATTTTTTTGTAGCCCTGGGGGAGATATATGATGACCCGGATTGTGTTGCTCTGGCTGAATCTAAACTGCGTCTTTTATGCCAGGGTAAACAGTCCGCAGAGATATATTGTTCTGAATTTCGGAGATGGGCAGCTGATACTGGTTGGAATGATGCTGCACTCCGAAGTCAATTTTGCCATGGTCTTTCGGAAAGATTGAAAGATGCATTTGCTTTTCATGAGAGACCAGCGTCGTTAGAGTCTGCCCTGTCTTTAGCTTTTCGTATTGACAGGCGCCTTAGAGAGAAAACTACTCTTTCCTGTCATATTCAGCCCAAAGACAGTGGGGCTGTCTCATTCAGTGCGCAGGGGTCTCAGGCTGTCTCAATCCCCTCTGAGGAGGAGGCCATGCAGCTGGGTTTGCTTACCTCTGATAGTAGAGGATTCAGCTTTCAGAGGAGGGTTTGTTTCTGTTGTGGGGGTATAAATCATTTGGCTAATGTTTACCCCTCTAGGAGATTCATGGAGTTTTCTGAGGGTAATAAAAAAAACCAAAAAAAAAAACCTCTAAAAACTTTCCATTTGCTACTATTGGCAAGATTGATGCGGAAATTAAAGGTTTGCCGTTTGCTTGTAGTTCCTGTTTTCTCCTACCTGCCAGGGTGGGGCTAGACAGCAAGAACATTGTTTGTGAGATTTTTGTAGATAGTGGAGCAGCTGTCAATCTAATTGATAATCAATTTGCAACAAGGCATGGTTTCCAGGTGTGCACTTTGGAAAAGGATATACCTGTTTTTGCTATCGATTCCGCTCCACTTTCTCAAAGATCGTTAAAGGGCATAGTTAACAATATCCGTTTGACTGTGGGTGACGCTCATGTTGAGGATATTTCATGTTTAGTCTTAAGCGGATAACCTACTCCTCTAGTGTTGAGGCTACCCTGGCTCACTAAACATAACCCCACCATTGATTGGCAAGCAAGGCAAATAAATGGTTGGAGTGAGTTTTGCAGAGAGAATTGCCTCACGGCATCTCTTTCAGAGGTTTCTACCAAGACTGTGCCATCTTTTCTCTCTGAATTTTCTGATGTGTTTTCCGAGAGTGGTGTCCAGTAGTTGCCCCCTCACCGTGAGTAAGACTGCCCTATTAATCTCATCCCAGGCGCCAAGCTGCCAAAATCACGATTATACAATCTCTCCCAACCTGAAAGAGTCACTATGCGTACTTATATCTCTGAGAGCCTGAGAAAGTGACACATCCGACCCTCGAAGCCACCTGTTGCCGCTGTTTTTTTTTTTTTTTTTTAAGAAAAAAGATGCTTCTTTAAGACCTTGTCTGGATTTCAGGACCCATATCCGCTTCCTCTGATCCTGGACTTGTTTAACCAGATTGTTGGGGCTACTAAAGTTTTTTCTAAGTTGGATTTAAGAGGGGCATACAACCTAGTCAGGGTCAGGGAAGGGGACGAATGGAAGACGGCCTTCAATACCCCTGAGGGTCATTTTGAGAATTTGGTTATGCCCTTTGGTTTGATGAATGCTCCGGCCGTCTTCCAACATTTTGTGAACAGCATTTTTTATCATTTAATGGGGAAATTTGTACTGGTGTATCTAGATGACATTTAGATTTTTTCTCCTGATTTCAAGACTCATCGGGATGACCTATGTCAGGTCTTGCTGATTCTGCGGGAGAATAAATTGTACGCTAAACTGGAAAAATGTGTGTTTGCGGTTCCGGAGATTCAATTTCTTGGTTTTCTTCTCTCCGCTTCTGGTTTTCGGATGGACCCAGAGAAGGTCCGCGCTGTGCTTGATTGGGAGCTTCCTGAGAATCAGAAGGCGCTGATGTGGTTTTTGGGTTTTGCCAATTATTATAGAAAGTTCATTTTGAATTATTCCTCTGTTGTTAAGCCACTCACTGATATGACTAAAAAGGGGATGGATTTTTCCTCGTGGTCGGTAGATGCACTTTATGCCTTTTCTAGTATTAAAGAGCGTTTTGCTTCCGCCCCCATTTGGTACAACCTGATGTCTCTCTACCTTTTACTGTTGAGGTGGATGCTTCTGAGGTGGGTGCGGTCTTATCTCAGGGTCCCTCTCCTGCCAAATGTGACCGTGTGCCTTCTTCTCAAGGAAACTCTCCTCTGCAGAGAGAAATTACGATGTGGGAGATAGGGAGTTGTTGGCCATCAAATTAGCTTTTGAGGAATGTCGCCATTGGTTAGAGGGAGCCAGACACCCTATTACCGTGTTTACCGACCATAAGAATCTGGCCTACTTGGAATCGGCCAAGTGTCTGAACCCGAGACAGGCCAGATGGTCTTTGTTCTTTTCTAGGTTTAATTTTGTTGTTACGTTCCGCCCTAGGGTTAAAAATGTGAAGGCGGTGGTGGCCGGCTCTTCGTAAGACGGTTGAGGGTTTTGTGGCAGCCTGCGAGACCTGTGCTCGTGCCAAGGTCCCTCATTCACGGCCATCGGGTTCTCTCCTCCCGTTACCCATTCCTTCCCGTCCTTGGATGCATCTGTCCATGGACTTAATTACGGACCTGCCTCGTTCCTCGGGGAAGATTGTGATTCTGGTGGTAGTGGACCGTTTTAGCAAAATGGTGCATTTCATTCCCTTTCCTGGGTTACCCAATGCTAAGACGCTGGCGCAAGCGTTTGTTGATCACATTGTTAAATTGCATGGCATTCCTTCAGACATTGTTTCTGATAGGGGCACGAAATTTGTTTCCAGATTCTGGAAGGCCTTCTGTTCTCGCTTGGGGGTTCGGTTGTCGTTCTCTTCTGCTTTTCACCCGCAGTCGAATGGTCAGACCGAACGCATCAATCAGAATCTGGAGATATATCTAAGTGGTTTTGTGGCGGAGAATCAGGAGGATTGGTATTCTTTTTTGTCCCTTGCTGAGTTTGCTTTAAATAACCGTCGCCAGGAGTCCTCTAATATGTCATAATTTTTTGGTGCATATGGGTTTCATCCGCAGTTTGGGACATTCTCTGGAGAGGGGTCTTCTGGTTTACCTGATGAGGAGAGATTTTCCTTGTTTTTGTTATTTATTTGGCAAAAGATTCAGGGTAATCTGAAGAGGATGAGTGAAAGATATAAGCGTGTGGCGGATAAGAGATGTGTGCCTGGTCCGGACCTGAATGTGGGTGATCTGGTGTGGTTGTCTACAAAGAATATCAAACTGAAGGTTCCCTCCTGGAAGTTAAGTCCTAAGTTTATTGGGCCTTACAAAATCTTGTCCGTCATCAATCCCGTTGCCTTCCGTCTTGATCTTCCTCAGACTTGGAAGATCCATAATGTATTTCACAGGTCCCTATTAAAACCTTATGTCCAACCCACTGTACACTCCTCTTTGCCTCCTCCTCCGATTTTTGTTGATGGTAATCTTGAATTTCAGGTCTCTAGGATTGTGGATTCTCACATTATCCGTGGTTCTCTTCAGTACCTCGTTCATTGGGAGGGTTATGGTCCTGAGGAGAGGATGTGGGTCCCAGTGGCGGACATTAAGGCCACTCGTCTCATCAGGGCTTTCCATAGTTCTCATCCTGAGAAGGTGGGCTCTGAGTGTCCGGAGTCCACCCATAGAGGGAGGGGTACTGTCACCGCCAGTTCTGTGAGAAGGTCTGAAAGACGTTCTTCTCTACCTCTTGTATGACGTTCTTTGTTTTGGTTTCACTTTGTTATCTCCTTTACTTCTGCCAGGTGTCATTTACTTAGACTAATCGTCTTCCTTTATATTCCCTCCCATACTGCCTCACTTTGCGGTTTATACTACTTTCTGGATGAAGTGTTCACTGCTGGAGGCTGCTGCTGCTGTTTGCTCAGATAAGTCTTTTCCTTTATTGTGTTTCCTTGTTGGCTTGATTCTAGGTGACCCTGACTCCATCCGTATTAAGTGCAGGGAGCCGGTGGTCATGTCCCCTCACTATTATAGGGTTTTCAGGTGTCACACAGTCTTAGGTACGTGGGCATGCAATCGTCTACCATTGAGACCCTTGCATGTGCATAGCAGTCAGGGAGAGCTCTTAGGGTTTTATAGGGCTCACCTATATGCTCCTTAGTTTGGGATCAAGCCAGTCGGTCGTTTATTTATAAGTTCCAGCTATCTGCAACTTCACCCGTGACAGATTACCCAATATTCACACTTTTGACTTATGGACATCAAACATGAATTCTAAAATAAGAAAAAGCACATGTCCATACACTATGCAAGTTACATAACTGCCACCTTGTACTTGCTAACATTTTCCAAAGAAAAAGAAACAATACATAAAAGTTCATGTTTATAGCTAAAGGTCTAACCTAAGAAGAGACAAAGACGCTCTCAAAGGTAACATAGGTGTAGAGATGATGAGAAAGGTCCATGTATCCTGCTTGTGGTCAATGAAGAATGTAGAGAGACGTGATGACAGGAGGTACAGTGAAAGAGATGATAGTTTTAGACAGTGAATAGTAAGAGGGGTAATAGCATGAAGAAAAGTACTTGCATCCTGATTGTGATCACTGGAGGAGGTACAGAGAAATAGATGATAATAACAGGTAATGATTAGTAATAGGGGTAATAGCATGAAGAAAAGAACTTGCATCCTGCTTGTGGTCACTGGAGGAGTTACATGGAAGAGATGACAGTAACAGGCTGTGATTAGTAAGAAGGTTAATAGCATGAAGAAAAGTCCCATGCACCCTGCTTGGTATCAGGCGGAGGAGGTACAAGGAAAGATATGACAGTAACAGGCTGTGATTAGTAAGAGGGGTGATAGCATGAAGAAAAGTTCAATGTACCCTGCTTGGGGCCACTGAAGGAGGTACAGGGAAAGAGATTACAGTAACAGGCTGTGATTATTTAGAGGGGTGATAACATTAAGAAAAGTTTCTGCATCCTGCTTGGGGTCACTGGAGGAGGTACAGGGAAGGAGATGAAGTAACAGGCTGTGATTAGTAAGAGCGTGATAGCGTGATGGAAAGTTCTTGCATCCTGCTTGGAATCACTGGAATAAGTACAGGGAAAGAGAAGACAGCAAAAGGCTGTGACTATTTAGAGGGGTGATAGCATGAAGAAAAGTTTTTTCATACTTGGGATCACTGGAGGAGGTACAGAGAAAGAGATGAAGTAACAAGCTGTGATTAGTAAGAGCGTGATAGCATGAAGGAAAGTTCTTGCATCCTGCTTGGGATCACTGGAATAAGTACAGGGAAAGAGAAGACAGCAAAAGGCTGTTATTATTTAGAGGGGTGATAGCATGAAGAAAAGTTTTTTCATACTTGGGATCATGGGAGGAGGTACAGGGAAAGAGATCACAGCAACCGGTTATGGGTTGAAGGTCAGAGAAGGCTGTATAGGGAAAGAGATTACAAAAGTAAGCTGTGATAAGTATGAGAACTGATAGTATGCTCCTTTTGTGCTCAGTATTACACCCGTAGACAATAGGCTTTAAAGCTCCCCCTAGTGATTGCTATAGGCAGACAGAAATTCATCTTAAAACTATGTTTGAAAGTAAGCAGGGAGTTTGACAGCATTGTAGACCTACTGACTGTAGATAAAGCAAATCCAAATTGCTGGGTACACTTTAACTCCTTCCAAACCCCCTAGAAATCTAAAAATGTTGTATGCGTAGCCAAAAATGAACCTACACGTTTATGGAGAGTGAAGAAAATGTTCAAGGTTGTGCATATTGTATTAGTTAGGCTGACTACACATGAGAAATACAGTGAGGACTTTCAGGCTTTGTGGGGCACGTTGTCAGTCATCTAGTCACCATCATTAGACGCTGCATGCAGAAGTGTAAATCTCTTCTCTATAGTCAGTGGAAATGCTAAGTAATCAATACGGGGATTGTTTCCCTTGAATGTATACTTCTAGAGCACTAAGCCATCCATAAGTCCTGATGGATGGTTGTTACAGGCTTGGCTCTTTTGTAGATTGATTTTTAGGCTGTTACTGGATGAAGATTTGTAGAGGATTTGTCGATAGAATATTACTTGTATGGACAGGCTGTGAATTTATTATTTTTCTTCATTGATCTTTTCTTTGTAACTTGTATCATTTACAGACAGCTTCTTCTCAAGAAATGAATGTAAAGGGAGTTCTGGTTTCAAATAAATAAAGTATAATGATTGTATAAATGAAAGGTTTCTTTCTCATATACTGTATTTTCTTTCTTTCATTTCTTTAATATTAAGATGTTTGCTGTCACTGAATGAGGACATCCTTGCTTACAGTATATTCAGAGGCAGTAATCCTGTACAGGGCTGGCACTGATCTCAGCTGAGAAGTGGATACAATGTATCAAATGTAAACAATGCCCTGGGAGCTCAGCACATCAGTAGCAGCTACACAAATCTCTGTTTTTGTGTCAGTTTTAAGTCTGTCTTTCCTTTGTGTGCCTGCACCAAATTTATGAACTGGTGCATCTTAATGGGATTGTCCCATGAAAAATATTCAACAGTTTTCAAACCAGCACCTGGATCTGAATCCTTGTGTAATTGCATGTAATTAAAAAATGTAGCATAGCCACCAAGTTTTCAATAAAAGATATTTGTATAGCGCCACCTGCTGTTTGTTCTTTTTGCTATTTCTTTGTCTGGCCGCACATGCTCAGTTTCATCTTTCATCTGCCTCCTGAACTGTGATAGGTAGAGCATGGACACGCCCTCATAGCTGCAGCAGAAAGGACACTCCCCTTGAGCTGCCAGCTTAATATAGATCTAGAATAACGATAAACGGGGAGATCTCTGGATCCATGTGAGGTGCAGGGCTGGTTCTAGCTTTGTTAGCAACAGGTTGTCATGTCCTATATGATGGCCGATTTTCATTATTTACAGTAGTAATAGGAGAACCCCTTTATTAATATATGTGGTGTGAGTGCAATGTGGTTTACACCTATATGTGTAAAAGTAGACGAGGGGGTTGCCTGGCATATTGCGACTTTTTGGCAACTTTTGCAATAGTCGCACATAGTAAATGAGCCATAATCCAGGTCTAATCTCACTTTAAAGTCTGACACCCGAGACACCCGCCAATCAGCTGTTTGAGAATGCACTGGTTCTCCTGTGAGCTCTTCGTCCTTCTCTCTGCTTTCTCTAGGCCATTTACGACATGTTCATCGATCACGTGGCCTAGGAGAAGCTCAGCCCCATAGAAGTGAATGGGGCTGAGTGCGATACCAAGCAGAGCCATTATACAAAGTATGGTTGGTGAGCAGTGAGACGGCTGCGGGGCTCACAGGAGCGCTGGTGCCTTCTCCAACAGCTGAACAGTGGGGGCCCCGGGTGTCGGACCCCCACCGATCAGATACTCATGACCTATTCTGAGGAAAGGTCAAAAGTAGTAAAATCTCGGAAAACCATTTTAAGTGTTGTGTGAAGCAGGTAAGTGACAGTAGATCATGTTAACGCCTTTGTGAGATCAGCTGTGGATATCGAGGCTTTACAGATGGCACCCACTCAGGACTAGTGATGAGCGGCAGGGGCAATATTCGAATTCGCAATATTTTGCGACTATTTGGGCGAATATTCGCCATATATTCGAGAATTCGCGAATTCATGATCTCCAGGCAATATTTTCTTGATTGCGGTATTTTAAAAAAAATCTAATATTCGCGATTACGAATATATTTTGCGATATTCTAAATATTTGCGAATTCTCGAAGTGCCGATATTCGCGATTAAAATTCGCAATTCGAATATTCGTGATCAACACTACTCAGGACCTGAGTGGAAACCCTACCTCGCTGGTTCCTTAGAAACATTAACCACTCAGATGCCATAATCAGTTCCAACCACTGCCTATGAGCGGTGGGCAATCTTGTGCACAGGAGTGGTATTCATGTTTTTAACAACAGGTTCCCTTCTTAATGGGGAACGGCAGGAGTGCAGCGTCACCACACATACATACGTCATATATACACTATACATACAAATATATAAGCATTAAACGTAAAAAAATCTATGGCACTCGCCATTAACAGCAGAAATCCTTATTTTAGTGCTTCACAGGAGGTAATACAAGAGGGACAAACACATGGAGATTGGCCTGCAGAAAGCGACAGAAAACAGCCATCGTCTGATCTCCATGTGTCTGCCTCCTGTGTATTACCTGCAATGAAGGACTAAAAATAAAGGGGGTCATTTATTAAGACCGGCGTTTTAGACGCCGGTTATAATAACCCTTGCGCTGGCGGTGGATCTGCCGAAGTTTGGCGTATGCAGCGCCAGTCTGAAAGTAGGCCAGCTTCCGAGCTGTCTTACATTTAGACCATATTCTACACCTAAAAGAGGCATAGAAAATAATGAGCTGGCCCGCTCCTTTCACCACCCTCACGATGCCCTCTTTTTTAGACCTTGTGTTAGCGGGGAGAAGTGGCAGATTGCGGCGCAAATAACCTTTGTGCCGCAATCTGCGCCAGAAATACGCATAATATAGGCGACTGGCTACACTCTGGAGGGGCGTGTCTAAGCAACTACCTCGTTTTCACTAGAGCCTCTGATGGTGAGGATAGACTTGAGCCGTTAGGGTAGTTGCCAGGGGCTACTTCAGAGCAATCCTTGATTCAGTGGCAGCTGGTCTAGCCGGACCAGGAGGTACCTGAGTAGGTACCTGAAGTATAAGTGTAGTCAGGCGAGCAGAGACATTACCAGGAGCAACAGAGCAGGACCAAAGGATGTGGCAGAGACGTGATCAGACAGGCAATAGGTCAGGGCAGGCGGAACAGGTACAGGTCAAGCAATCCGGATCGGCAACAGGCGAGTCAAAGCAAGCAGGCATGGATCAGACGATAAACAGAGTCCAGGAACGAAGTATAATTCAGGAACACAAGTGGTTATCAGGCTCTTTGGTAAAAGACAAGGACCTTGACACTGAGGCATCTGGGAATAGGGCTGAGCCACTTTAGTATCTGCAGGAGAGCCAGGGTTGGTCAGCGAGGTCACCTGACCTAACCCACACAGCCCAGGGAGTGATACGCTCCGTCCTTAGAGCAGTGAAAGATTAAACCAACCGAACACAGGCCATGACCAGGGCTGAGTGGAAGCTGTGGAGCAGAATCCTCAGAAGAGATAGCAAAACCCTGACAGAGCCCAGGACTACAGCGATAAGCGGGGAAACAGCGGTGCCCCGCAGCCACTGTTACACCACAATAGCCACACCTGGGGAAAGAAGACGTGGCAAGCACCAGAAGCAACACAGACATTATTTGATCCAAAAGGAAAACATGTCAGATCAAACCACATTTTGCCAGTCTTGCAGATCTCCTGCCACCTGTTGCAGGAACGTCCGTATGTCTCGGTACGTCCGTGACAGCAGCGGAGGAGAGGCCGATAAATTAGAGGTCAGCTGCTGGCTGACATCTAATGCAAAAGCCTGAATGGGCTCATACCTATGCTAGAGCGAGGCAAGATGCAGGACACCAACACATGCAGGGTCATTGCTAGGGCCTCAAAAGATCCTGGGCACAAGCCCCAATGCATATTGCCAAATTCTCGATCCAACCAACCCCCCAAACTCCGGTACTAACGACATATTGGATGAACATTACACATACAGCTACCAAACATGCAGCATTATACAGAACTACATACCTATGACATCCAGTGGTGTCTCCTCAGATTATTCACATTCTCTTTCCTCATCTTCTTCATTCGGCCCAGGCCACCTTGACAACTTCTCTCAGCCACGTCTTTTCTCTGCAGAGTTTGCCACATAGACATTTTAGGTCCCTCACTTTTCCATCATCCTCCCCCTTCTGATGCCCTAACAGTGTTATCCTGCTGCGCTTTCCTAAGCCCTCAAACATAGGCCGAATGCACACGGGCGTGTTCCGCGGCCGCGAGCAGTCCGTGGTATGCCGGCCTGGATTTCTGCTGACAGCAGGAGCGCACGGCGTCATTGGTTGCTATGACGCTGTGCGCTTCATGCCGCCGCTGCACTACAGTAATACACTCGTATGATCTATACGAGTGTATTACTGTAGTGCAGCGGTGGCATGAAGCGCACGGTGTCATAGCAACCAAAGACGCCGTGCGCTCCTGCTGTCAGCAGGAATCCAGGCCGGCACACCACGGACCGCTCACGGCCGCGTGCATTCGGCCATATACTGCAGAAATAATAGTGGCCTACATATGACCCATATAGCAATACTGCTCCTAAAAGTCCCACCAATAGTAATTATTTTCTCCCAGACTGTCCTAATTAGTAATAGTGCCCATCTACAGTGCCCCAATAGTGATAATGCTTCATGAGAGTACCCCTGTTAGTAGCAGAACTCTCCATATTGTACCAAATAATAATTGTAATGCCCCGCACAGTACTTCCAGTTGTAATAATGTCCCCATAGTTATTATGACCACTGAGGAAGGGATTGGAATTATCCCGAAACGCGTCTGGACAATCAGATACTCTGCTAAAACCTCCATTGAAGGAACTTTTGCATGGCCATGCTATAAAGAGGAACTATTAAAGCAAAGAAGGCAACTTTGTGACAATTGAATCGCCCTGAATATCTGAGTGAGTACAGAGACCGGACGGAAGTCCCACTCGTAACATCGCGAGATTGGGCTAGATTGTCAGAGTCTGCCTGCTGTGAAGACGGAGCAGCGTCTCCAGCACATGTCCTGCAGCGTACTAAGGAAGAGATCCTCCGATAGAATATCATAGGTGGTAAGATACCTTATTTCTTCAGCAAAGATTATCCTCCATTCAGAATTAAGAATTGAGCTGTTATTACAGACTGTCTATACGCACCAATGATCTAACAGTTGAATATATCCAACGGCTACAGTGTTTGATGCGGCTCAGTATATGAACTAATACATCGATCCGGATATTTGCCATAGGAATGATTTCAAATATTTCAGCGTATACGAGTGCTCAGCGCTCCAACGGGTGTCCCCCCTTTTTTTTCACAAGCCTACACCCTTTTCACTTTATGGACATTATTATTTCACTACCCTGAGCACAGGAATAATTATTTATTGTTATATTTCATCACCAACTACTTTGCACTACTAGGAGTTCACTCACCAGCGATTCGTTACGTACTATTATATATAGGGGTGCACCGAAATTCCGGCAGCCGAAAATATCGGCCGAAAATGCACCTAATCCACTTCGGCCGATATTGTTACATATCGGCCGAAAATATGGGGTGTGGGATTTGTCCCCCACCATCTGCGGGCGGGCGCCGGGCGGGCGGTTTACTTTGTCACTGCATCTTTATTTTACCTTACAATCGTGACGCTCCAGTAACTAACAACTCTGCAGGCAGAGCGGAGGCCGGCGTAACGTCACTTACTCACGTGACGCGCCTGCTCCGCCTCCTTCATTCATAAAGTGGGCGGAGCAGGCGCGTCACGTGAGTAAGTGACGTTACGCCGCCCTCCGCTCTGCCTGCAGAGTTGTTACTGGAGCGTCACGATTGTAAGGTAAAATAAAGATGCAGTGAGTGATGCTGTGAGCAGCAGGGCCGGGGCTGTTATGGGTAGGGGGATCGGTCTATGGCACTGCTATGGGGAGGGGGGATCTGTGCACTGTTATGGGGAAAGGGATCTGTGCACTGTTATGGGGAAAGGGATCTGTGCACTGTTATGCCCATAACAGTGCACATATCCCCTTTCCATAACAGTGCACATATCCCCCCCTCCATAACAGCGCCACCCACAGATCCCCCTCTCCATAACAGCGCCACCCACAGATCCCCCTCTCCATAACAGCGCCACCCACAGATCCCCCTCTCCATAACAGCGCCACCCACAGATCCCCCTCTCCATAACAGCGCCACCCACAGATCCCCCTCTCCATAACAGAGCCACCCACAGATCCCCCTCTCCATAACAGCGCCACCCACAGATCCCCCTCTCCATAACAGCGCCACCCACAGATCCCCCTCTCCATAACAGCGCCACCCACAGATCCCCCTCTCCATAACA
Source organism: Bufo bufo (assembly GCF_905171765.1). Classification (NCBI taxonomy): domain Eukaryota; kingdom Metazoa; phylum Chordata; class Amphibia; order Anura; family Bufonidae; genus Bufo; species Bufo bufo. The sequence goes on from NC_053393.1 coordinate 33,710,914, forward strand.
GCGCCACCCACAGATGAATTTCATTCATGAAAAAGAATTATTAATAAAATCATTAACAAAAAAAGTATTTTAAAAGTATTTGGGCAAAAAGGCAGTTTCGGTTTCGGTTTCGGTTTTCGGTCAAGGGCATCCTGAATTTTCGGTTTCGGACCAGAATTTTCATTTCGGTGCACCCCTAATTATATATATATTTTTTCACCATGCCACCATTGGAGAACCATCTATGCATAGTAACCAATTCTTCCATGAATTATATTGTATGATGTGTGCGGTATTTCCATAAGTGTCATGTACATGGTCGACCATTCAATGAAATTTTTAAATATTATTTTTAAACCATTAAATCTGAGTAATTGCCATAGAGTGAGTGCTCGCTTCCATCATTTTCTTACAATCAATTCTTACATTGAGGTGGGGTGTCCTTAATTTTTAGTTTGTAGCACCGTACCACCCGCTAACAGCAGTGAGCCACTTCATTCTATTAACAAATGTCCCCATAGTGTCCATAGTAAAATAATTTTACCCATAGTGCCCCCAGTATCCTACTGCACCCCCAGCAGTGATATAGTACCACATAGTTCTCACAATAGTATTAATATCCTCATACTGCCAACAGATGTAATAAGCCAATAAGGCCCTCTATAGTACCCTGAAAGTAATAGTGCTCCTATAGAGCTCCAGTAGTAATAAGGCCCCCTATAGAGCACTTGGTAGTTATAATACCCACTGTAGTGTCCCCAGTATTTATAATATCCTCCTATAGTGCCAGCAGTAGTTATAATATCCCCTATAGTGCCCTTACTAGTTATAATTCCCACTATAGTGCCCCTAATGGATATATTGACCCTTATAATGCTCCCAGTAGTTATAATGCCCCCTATAGTGTCCCCAGTAGTTATAATGCCCACCAGAATAACAAAAAAATAATAATAATCAAATACCTGATTCACGCTCTATGCTGCCACAGACCTTTTCCTGGCAGAGGCAGTGGCAAAGATGTCATAATTTCATGACAATGTGCACTCTTCAACTGCCTCATAGGCTTCAGGACTAGTGGCCTGTGGCTTATGAGAGTGAATGGCGAGGATGGAAGCCATTAGCTCTTGTTCCCCGGACACAGCAGTATTCAAAGGACAGCTTGAGGACAGCAATACAGTTGTCTGAGACAGGCAAAAGAATGTGCTATTCCCTTACGTCCTACCAGCAGCACAGATGGGGTTAACTGCCCCTGTGGACTGGTAGGACCGGCAGAATTTTAATGAGCCCAAGAACCAATGAACGATCTACAGCTCCCTGAAAGGGAGGAGATCACCCCCCAGCACACCGTGTTTTTTTCTGTCCTCTGGACAGGTGGACTGGCGTGTCGCTCCCCCTCAGGGAGCTGAAGAGTGCTTAGGGTCTCTTTTTTTCCTTAAAGCTAAAGCATCGCTTTTTCTGGGGTCTCAGTGCCTTTATTTTAGGCCTTATCGCAGCGTTTTTCGCCTCTGGGGTACCGTCGGGGAGGGGGGTGTCCCCTCCCCTCTTCTTTCATCTCAGTATGCGGTGTCCCGTCTCTCCATACCGCATGTGTGCGGCGCTATGGGCGCCGCCATCTTCCGGAAGTGACGCGCACTAGGTGCGCTACGTCACTTCCGGTTTTCCGGAGCGATGCGGTGAGGTTTAAAAACTCACCATTTCTATTAAACTGCCTCCCTATATAGACATCCTGGGATCCAGGATTAATCTGGGGAGACATTTAGGATAATCTGAGCCAGTATAGGCTCTGTTATATCTCTGGGCTAATTGCGATCAGGGACCCGCCCAGGGGGCAGGGCTTCCTCCTTTTAAGCGCCCAGAGCCTATCAGTCAGTGCTCTGGTTGCGTCGCTTTCACAAGTTAGCTCCAGAGTTCCCTGTGCCTTGAGATAGTATTACTATTGCTTGGCTTGGGTTTTTGTTGTTGTTCTTCTTTTCACAGCTCTAATTTCTTCTAGTGCTGGTGGGCCCCCTTAAGGTCTTGTTTCTCCACCTCCAGGTATTGTAGGTGTCATGACCTGTTTTTTTCTTTTCAATTACAGACTATGGATTCCCCTAAAGATCCGGATCAGCGGAAGGCTGGGGCCAAGAGGAAGCATTTGGCGTGTTACGAATGTAACACACCCCTAGACGACAGCTGTCCTTACTCCAGATGTGAGAGTTGTCGCACGGCATCCACGGAACCCCCGTTGCAGGAAATGTTCCAGTGGACAAAGACATACGTGGATGATTCCATTAAGGGAGTGGTACGGCTGCTTAATGAGAGGCTACCAGGTCCCTCTCAGACTCCCATGGAGGTGGTCGCACCGGTCGAAAGACCTACCCCCTGTTCTGTGGGGTCTTCTTCCGAGGAAGAAGAATTTACTTCTTGCTTTTTCCCTCCAGAAAAGACGCAGAAGTTACTCAAGTCCATCAGGTCGGGGGACCAGGATGTTGACATGGGGGAGTCTTCCGATCCCGCCGGACGGACACAGCGTGTCTTTAAAGCGGATGAGACCCTCCTCTCTGTGATGCGCACAGAGTGGAGAAAGCCTGAGAAAGGTCCAGTGCTCACCAGAAAATTCAAACTGATGTACCCGATGGCTAAACCCTTGGTGGAATCGTGGGGTTCCGTTCCCAAGGTGGACATGGCTATAGCCAAGTTGTCCCGGCGCACTCTAGTCCCTGCAGACGATAGGTCTAGTCTGCAGGACCCTCTAGACCGGAGGGCAGAGTGCACCCTTAGAAGGAGTTACACGGCGGCTGCTGCCTCCGCATCAACTTCAATTGCGGCCACGGAGGTAGCCGCCTATTTACGCTCCAAGCTTAACCAAATCCAGACGGACGTGAATCAGAGCGTATCAAGAGATGACATCCTGGCAGCCTTCAAGTCAGCCAATCTGGCTATGGACTTTCTGGTCGATTCCACCCAGATGCAGCTGAAGCTGGCCGCCAAAACTATGGCCCTAGTTTCGGCTGCCCGCAGACCACTTTGGCTGAAACCGTGGATCGCGGACAACGCGTCCAAGTTCAACCTTTGTGGGCTCCCCTTCGAACCGGATAGGCTATTCGGGTCCAAATTGGACAAGATAATGGAGGGGCTCTCCGATAAAAAGGGGAAGAGCCTCCCCCAGCAACCCTTTCGGGGTCGCCCCAGACAGGAAAAGAAAGGCGGAGGCCGTCCAGGGCAGCAGTCTAGGCGCAGAGATTGGGGGGGGCCGTCTCGTAAATATTCGAGACGCCCCCGCAAACCCACCAGGAAGGCAAAACCCTCCTGACTATGGGCCTCCTCGAGGCTCTTAGATAAGCCCTGCTGCCCCTGCAGTGTCTCCTCTAGATTTTCCCGTACCCCTCCCCCAGATTCCCGTGGGGGGCCGTCTTACCCATTTCAAAGACTCTTGGAGCCGGTTGATTGCAGACCCCTGGGTCCAGGACATAGTTTCCGTCAGGTACCGGGTAGATCTTATCTCTCTCCCCCCAGAGAGATTCATCGCCACACGAAACTTCGGGTCTGCCAAACAAGTGGTCCTAGAATCTTACATTCAGGACTATATCTCCAAGGGAGCCCTAGAGGAGGTACCGGCAGTGGAGAGGGGCCTAGGGATTTATTCACCAGTGTTCCTGGTTCCCAAAAAGACGGGAGATCTCCGGATGATCATCGACTTGAAATTTCTCAATCGATTTATAAGAAAAACAAGGTTTCGCATGGAAACAATAAGGTCAGTCAGCCATATCCTCAACCTCGGGGATGTCATGGCTACTCTGGACCTCAAGGATGCGTATCTTCACATTCCGATCCATTCCGCGTCCCGGAAACTCCTCAGGATTGCGGTCCAGATTTCAGGGGTTCGCAGGCACTTTCAGTTCGCCGCGCTTCCCTTCGGAATCTCTTCTGCCCCCCTTATCTTCACCAAGGTGGTGGTGTCGGTGGTGGCAGCTTTGAGACTTCAAGGACTGACTATTATTCCTTATCTGGACGATTGGCTTTTCATAGCCTCTTCAGTTCCGATACTTACCCACCATCTTCAGATCGCAATTTCCTTTCTCCTCCGCTTGGGCTGGATTATCAACTGGCAGAAGTCGAATGTGAGCCCATCGACTTCAATCCATTATTTAGGATTCGTGGTCGACTCTGTGGAGATGTCCCTCCGGTTGACTCTAGAAAGGAAAGCGCGGATTCAGGACCTGGCAAGGGTTCTTTATGTCCCTCGTCGAGTATCTATCCGGACTCTCATGAAGATGCTGGGGCTCATGTCAGCGGCTGCGGACGCAGTCCCTTGGGCACTATGGCACCTCCGTCCTCTTCAGTCGGAGGTCTTACACTTATGGAACGGCAGCCCTGCGGGGCTAGATTCCCTATGCTCCCTGTCCGGTCAAACCCGGAATTCCCTCAGATGGTGGTTTCAGCTACCAGCAGGGAAGTCTATGACCCAACCAGCTTGGGTCATATTGACTACAGACGCGTCCCTTGTAGGCTGGGGCGCTCACCTGGACGGATCCCCAGTACAGGGATCTTGGTCTCCTCTGGAGCGGCGTCTTTCTTCCAATCTTCGCGAGATGCGAGCTATCCGGCTAGCCCTCCTTCACTTCGCCCCTCAGATTCGGGGCAAAGCTGTGAAAGTCCAGTCAGACAATATGACTGCGGTTCTCTATATAAACAAGCAGGGAGGCACAAGATCATTGCCCCTTCTGTCAGAGATCGGGGTGATTCTTCAGTGGGCAGAGACGAACCTTTCCCATCTATCTGCCGTTCATATTCGAGGCTCCCTCAATATGATAGCGGACCGCTTAAGTCGAGGATTACCGACCATGGAGTGGTCTCTGCATCCGGAGATCTTCAGGCAGCTAGTTCACAGATGGGGTATGCCAGAGGTGGATCTCATGGCGACCAGGTTCAACGCCAAGGTGCTGAGGTTCTGTTCCCTGTACAGGGAAGACAACCCCCTGCCGATAGATGCTCTGTCGATACCGTGGAGGTTCAGGCTGGCTTACATCTTCCCTCCGTTTTCCATGATACCGAGGGTATTGATGAAAATCCGTCAGGATCAGGCCTCGGTAATAGCCATCATACCGTTTTGGCCCAGAAGATCCTGGTTTACCCAGCTCATTCAGATGAGTCGGGGACAATACTGGAGACTCCCCCCGGAGCAGACCCTGGTGTCGTGGGACACTCACCTCTGCCCAGATCTGCACAGGTTCAACCTGACAGCCTGGAGGTTGATCAGTCCCTTCCCAACATAGAGGGGCTTTCCGAGTCGGTCCTGAAAACTTTGTCGCATTCCCGAGCAGAGTCTACAAAGAAGGCCTACTCTAGGATCATGAGAATCTTCATGGCATGGTGTGATTCCAGACAGGTGGCGTCCGCAGATCCGCCCCTTCCTGCGATACTTCAATTTCTTCAAGATGGATTAGATAGAGGCCTATCTCCAGCTACCTTGAAGGTACAGGTTTGTGCCATCTCGGCCTGTCTCAACAGACCACATTCTCGGGACCCACTCATTAAACGCTTCCTGAAGGGAGCTGAAAGACTAAAGCCTACTATACTGAAACCTATCCCCCAGTGGGATCTTTCAGTAGTGCTCAGGGGGCTAGCATCTCCCCCCTTCGAGCCCTTGGAGGAGGTACATTTCAAATTTTTGAATTTTAAGATGGTCTTTCTTCTGGCTATAGCTTCAGCCAAAAGAATTTCTGAACTGCAGGCTTTCTCTGCAGTTCACCCGTACATTATTTTTCTACAGGATAGAGTACTCCTGAAGTTTTTACCATACTTCAGGCCTAAGGTGCCTACTTTCCAGAATATCAATCAGGTAATCTCTTTACCAGTTTTGTTTACAGCCTCCTCCTCTGATACTCCAGCTAGAGACCCGCTGGATATTTCAAGATGCCTCAAGATCTATGTGGATAGATCTAGAGAGTTCAGGATAGATGAGAATCTCCTTATCCTGTTTGCCGGTAAGTCTAAAGGCCGTAAAGCGTCTAAAGCTACCATTAGTCGCTGGATCAAGGAGGCCATTAAGGAAGCTTTCGTCTCCCAATCCTTAGATCCTCCTGAGTTTGTGAGAGCCCATTCTACTAGGGCGGTCTCCACCTCGGTTGCGGAGAGAAGTCTTCTCCCCTTAGAGTTGATCTGTAAGGCAGCCTCCTGGAGCTCTGAGTCAACCTTCATCTCCCATTATAGGATAGATGCTAGGATGGCAGAGTTTTTGGCTTTTGGGCAGACTGTTCTTAGTTCTGCCAGGCATGAGGACCCTCCCTAGGGGATTCTTCTTGCTATCTCCCCATCTGTGCTGCTGGTAGGACGTAAGGGAATCGTTATTTTCTAACGATAATTTGTTTTCCCTTAGTCCTAACAGCAGCACACAAATATCCCACCCTAGATACATTATGCTTGTTAAAAACACGGTGGGCTGGGGGGTGATCTCCTCCCTTTCAGGGAGCTGAAGATCGTTCATTGGTTCTTGGGCTCATTAAAATTCCGCCGGTCCTACCAGTCCACAGGGGCAGTTAACCCCATCTGTGCTGCTGTTAGGACTAAGGGAAAACAAATTATCGTTAGAAATTAACGATTTACTGCTGTCAGTGACTGACAGAAGGATTGAGCACCAGAACAGTATTCAGCCAGCAAATAGTTCCGTAATCCGGAACTGGATCGGGAGAACCAGCTTGAATCAGCTCCATCCCTGCTTGTGAAGGCTTGCCATACTAAAGCTCCTATTAAGACCTGCCTCAGGCAGTGCTTAATAGGAACATGGTGATTTTGCCACAGACTGCAATAGTAAACCATTTAATGGTCGTATGTTCAAATCTTCTAGGAGACTAAAAGTAAAGTTGAAAAGGGTTAATAAAAAAAGGTTTAAAAATATAAATACACAAGAGAATTAAAAAATAATGTAGTTACCCATTTTGCATATAAAAATAAACAAACAGACAAAAAATAAATAAACAAACAAACATCACTGGTATCACTGTTCCCCAAAATGCCCAAACTATTGAAATATAGAAATATTTATTCCTCATGGTGAACGCCATAATGGAAAACAATATAAAAATGCCCAAACCAGTGGTTTTTTTTGTTTGATTTGCCTCTCCCCAAAAAAACTTAATAAAAATATAGCAAAAAGTCATTACATACCAAAAATGGTATCAATAAAACTACAGATCACCCTGGATAAAAAAAAGCCCTCACATAGCTCTGTAAAATGTGAAGAAATTATATAAATTTTATATCGCTGTAATCGTACTGTAACAGTAACATGTCTTTTTTACCGCACAGTGAATACTGTACAAAGAAAACCTGTAAAACAATGGTGCAATTGCGTTATTCTCCAATTCTAATAAATTGCTATTTTTTCCTGTTTCCCAATACAAAGTATGAAGCACTTAATGACGACATTAGAAAGTACAACTTGTCCTACTGTACAAACAACAAGCCTTCATACGGCCTTTTGAAAGGAAAATAACAAATGGCTTTTTTGAGGCAGGTAGGAAAAAACTAAAACATAAAAATGAAAATTGTTTACATCACTCATGGACTAAAATACATTTAGGACCAAAAGCGGTCAATCCAGGATATATCTGAAGGACAGAATACATAATAAGAGGGAAAAACCATTATAATTGAACAAAAGAAAAGAAAATCTGCTATGCCCAGAGCTTCTTTTTATTCAAGCTGAAAGAACAACCAGTACAGTTCAAGATGAAACACGCACTATTGTGAGGGCCACATACAAACATTACAGCTGAGGAAGATGGATAGCTAGAGAGAAAGAGGAAACGAAAGAGATAGAGTGCCTTCATGCAATTGTGCATCAAATTTTTTTTATTTAGTAAAAAAAAGCAGAAAAGGCCATGTTTGTAGCTAAATGCCAGACCCAAGCGGAAGATGAGACACATTTCTGTACTAAAGTTATTTTGCAACTGACATCTACAATACTATTGGAGCAGACACCATCTGGCAACTAACCTGTCTGTCTTACCACACTGATTTTGACACGTTATAGCTTCATAAGTTACAAGAAGGCATTATCTGTGCCTAAATGATTTACAGGGGGAGACTGGAAGGCAGAACTATCTGTACCTACATCATTTACAGGGGGAGAGAGGGAGGCAGTACTATCGGTCCCTACAACATTTACAGGGGTAGACAGGGAGGAAGTACTATCTGTGCCTACATCATTTACAGGGAGAGTCCGGACAGCAGTACTATCTGTACCTACATAATTTACAGGGAGAGACAGGGAGGCAGCACTGTCTGTAATTACAACATTTACAGGGGAGACAGGGAGGAGGTACTCTCTGTACCTACATCATATACAGGGAGAGTCCGGGCAGCAGTACTCTCTGTGCCTACATCATTTACATGGAGAGACAGGGAGGCAGTACTATCTGTATGAACATAATTTATTGGGAGAGACAGGGAGGCAGTACTATCTGTATGTACATCATTTATTGGGAGAGACAGGGAGGCAGTACTATCTATATGTGCATCATTTGCAGGGAGAGACAGGGAGGCAGTACTATCTGTGCCTACAACATTTACAGGGGGAGACAGGGAGGAAGTACTATCTGTGCCTACATCATTTACAGGGAGAGTCCGGACAGCAGTACTATCTGTACCTACATAATTTACAGGGAGAGACAGGGAGGCAGCACTGTCTGTACCTACAACATTTACAGGGGAGACAGGAAGGAAGTACTCTCTGTACCTACATCATTTACAGGGAGAGTCCGGGCAGCAGTACTCTCTGTGCCTACATCATTTACATGGTGAGACATGGAGGCAGTACTATGTACCTACAAAATTTACAGGGGAGACAGGGAGGCAGTACTATCTGTATGTACATCATTTATTGGGAGAGACAGGGAGGCAGTACTATCTGTATGTACATCATTTATTGGGAGAGACAGGGAGGCAGTACTATCTATATGTGCATCATTTACAGGGAGAGAGGGTGAGGCAGTACTATCTGTATCTACATTATTTAAAGGGAGAGACAGGGAGGCAGCACTGTCTGTAATTACAACATTTACAGGGGAGACAGGGAGGAGGTACTCTCTGTACCTACATCATATACAGGGAGAGTCCGGGCAGCAGTACTCTCTGTGCCTACATCATTTACATGGAGAGACAGGGAGGCAGTACTATCTGTATGAACATAATTTATTGGGAGAGACAGGGAGGCAGTACTATCTGTATGTACATCATTTATTGGGAGAGACAGGGAGGCAGTACTATCTATATGTGCATCATTTGCAGGGAGAGACAGGGAGGCAGTACTATCTGTGCCTACAACATTTACAGGGGGAGACAGGGAGGAAGTACTATCTGTGCCTACATCATTTACAGGGAGAGTCCGGACAGCAGTACTATCTGTACCTACATAATTTACAGGGAGAGACAGGGAGGCAGCACTGTCTGTACCTACAACATTTACAGGGGAGACAGGAAGGAAGTACTCTCTGTACCTACATCATTTACAGGGAGAGTCCGGGCAGCAGTACTCTCTGTGCCTACATCATTTACATGGTGAGACATGGAGGCAGTACTATGTACCTACAAAATTTACAGGGGAGACAGGGAGGCAGTACTATCTGTATGTACATCATTTATTGGGAGAGACAGGGAGGCAGTACTATCTGTATGTACATCATTTATTGGGAGAGACAGGGAGGCAGTACTATCTATATGTGCATCATTTACAGGGAGAGAGGGTGAGGCAGTACTATCTGTATCTACATTATTTAAAGGGAGAGACAGGGAGGCAGCACTGTCTGTAATTACAACATTTACAGGGGAGACAGGGAGGAGGTACTCTCTGTACCTACATCATATACAGGGAGAGTCCGGGCAGCAGTACTCTCTGTGCCTACATCATTTACATGGAGAGACAGGGAGGCAGTACTATCTGTATGAACATAATTTATTGGGAGAGACAGGGAGGCAGTACTATCTGTATGTACATCATTTATTGGGAGAGACAGGGAGGCAGTACTATCTATATGTGCATCATTTGCAGGGAGAGACAGGGAGGCAGTACTATCTGTGCCTACAACATTTACAGGGGGAGACAGGGAGGAAGTACTATCTGTGCCTACATCATTTACAGGGAGAGTCCGGACAGCAGTACTATCTGTACCTACATAATTTACAGGGAGAGACAGGGAGGCAGCACTGTCTGTACCTACAACATTTACAGGGGAGACAGGAAGGAAGTACTCTCTGTACCTACATCATTTACAGGGAGAGTCCGGGCAGCAGTACTCTCTGTGCCTACATCATTTACATGGTGAGACATGGAGGCAGTACTATGTACCTACAAAATTTACAGGGGAGACAGGGAGGCAGTACTATCTGTATGTACATCATTTATTGGGAGAGACAGGGAGGCAGTACTATCTGTATGTACATCATTTATTGGGAGAGACAGGGAGGCAGTACTATCTATATGTGCATCATTTACAGGGAGAGAGGGTGAGGCAGTACTATCTGTATCTACATTATTTAAAGGGAGAGACAGGGAGGCAGTACTATCAGTACCTACATCATTCACAAGGAGAGACCGGGATGCAGTGCTATCTGTACCTACATCATTTACAGGTAGACAGAGAGGAAGTACTATCTGTACCGAGAGATAGGGAGGCAGTACATGTTCATAACTAGGGTTGAGTGAACCCGAACTGTAAAGTTCGGGTTCATACTGAACTTTAGGATTTTTGGACCCCAGAACCGAACAGGAACATTTCCGTAAAAGTTCGGGTTCGATGTTCGCCAATCAACAAGCGGTTAACTGTCTGACCTTAGAAGCCATCATAGCCTGCCTACTAATGGCATGGCTGTGATTGGCCAGAGCAGCATGTGACCCAGGCTCTATATAAGCTTGAGTCACGTAGCGCTGCACGTCACTCTGCTGTGCTTAGTGTAGAGAGAGGATGCTGCTGGTGATTTCAGGGAGAGAATAGGAGAGAATCTAACTCAGCGATCTACAGACAAATAGTTGTGTGGATGCAGGACACAATCGTTTTACCCTGCCCTGAGGCCATTGACCAAAAAAAAAAAAACTTTTAGAGTTCTGTTAGTTAGGTGAGTGTCGGCAGCGGTGGCCATTTTATGCAAGCTCAGTGCACCAGCACTGCATCTGAGCTTTTGGGACATTGCAAATCACAATTTTTTGGGGCAAACTAGAACATCTGGATTAGTCAGTGTGCAATTTAAACTTTTTTTTCAAAAAAAACTGTATTTTTCAGATCTGCAAGTGTTAAATTCAAGTTTAATATATACAGCTTTCATATTCTGTTACCAAAAAAAGACTTTTTTGGCAATCTACAACATCTGTATTAGTCAGTGTGCAATTTAAGGTAGAAATACACCCATCATTTTCTGGGGTTTGAAAAACACACTATTTTTTTCAAGAAACAGCATTTTCCTGTTCTGCAAGTGTTAAATTAAAGTTTAATATATACATCTTTCATATTTCTGTAACCAAAAAAACACAGTTTTGGCAATCTACAACATCTTGATTAGTCAGTGTGCAATTTAAGCTAGAAATACACCCATCATTTTCTGGGGTTTGAAAAAAACAACACATTTTTTGACAAAAAAACACTATTTGCAGTCCTTGCAGCATCAGCACGTGTGAAATTACAGGCTTATATACTGCTGTCAAATTCAGTTGTTAAACAAACACTCGTTTTGGCACAAAATTTTTTGTTGCCAGCCTTTGATGCAGATGTCATTGTGAGATTCACCCTTAATACATTTGGGTTGCATTCAGAGATTTTAAATACCGCCATTTGGTGCACCAATATTGAATTCAGGCCTACACTGGTTCATGCCCTGTGAGATACACCCTCTACATACAGGGGTTTAAATCAGGGATTTGAAATACAGCCATTTGAAATACAGCCATTTGAAATACAGCCATTTTATGCAAAGAAATACTTACTTCAGGCCACACTGGTTCAGGCCCAGTGAGTTACTCCCTCTACATACAGGAGTATGATTCAGGGATTTGAAATACAGCCATTTGAAATACAGCCATTTGAAATACAGCCATTTAGGGCAAAGATATATTTACTTCAGGCCTAAACTGGTTCAGACTGTGTGAGATACTCCCTCTACATACAGGGGTTTGATTCAGGGATTTGAAATACAGCCATTTGAAATACAGCCATTTTGGGGAAAGAAATATTTACTTTAGGCCTACACTGGTTCAGGCCCTGTGAGATACCCCCTCTACATACAGGGGTTTGAATCAGGCATTTTAAATACAGCCATTTCAAATAGAGCCATTTTGTGTAAAGAAATATTTACTTCAGGCCTACACTGGTTCAGGCCCTCTGAGATACTACCTCTACATACAGGGGTTTGAATCAGGCATTTGAAATACAGCGATTTAGGGCAAAGAAATATTTACTTCAGGCCTACACTGGTTCAGGCCCTGTGAGATACTCCCTCTACATACAGGGATTTGATTCAGGGATTTAAAATACAGCCATTTTGTGCAAAGATATATTTACTTCAGGCCTACACTGGTTCAGACCGTGTGAGATACCCTCCTACATACAGGGGTTTGAATCAGGCATTTGAAATACAGCCATTTGAAATACAGCCATTTTGTGCAAAGAAATATTTACTTCAGGCCTACACTGGTTCAGGCCCTGTGAGATACCCCCTCTACATACAGGGGTTTGAATCAGGCATTTGAAATAAGGCCATTTCACTACTTTGCCATTTACATTTTCGCGGAAAATTCACAAATTTTTCGGTGTATAGTACCACTGCTATACCTAGTAGACCGGTTAAAAAATAATAATAATTGTCTGTTACATTTTATGGTAAAATTAACATGTTTTTGGGTGTATAGTACCACTGCTATACCTAGTAGACAGGTTAAACAATAAATAAAATAAAAAATTGTCATTTACTTTTTCGTGTGAAATTGACAAATTTTTGGGTGTTTAGTACCACTGTTATACCTAGTAGGCCCGTTAAAAATAAAATAAAATTGTCATTTACATTTTAGGGTTAAATTCACCAATTTTGGTGTGTATAGTACCACTGCTATACCTAGTGGACCAGTAAAAAAAAATAAAAAAATTGTCAATTACATTTTCTGGTGAAATAAACAAATTTTTGGGTGTATAGTACCACTGCTATACCTAGTAAACAAGTTAAACAATTTTTTGGGTGTATAGTACCACTGCTATACCTAGTGGACCGGTAAAAAAAAATAAAAAAATTGTCAGTTACATTTTCTGGCGAAATAAACACATTTTTGGGTGTATAGTACCACTGCTATACCTAGTAGACAGGTTAAACAAAAAAAATAATTGTCAGTTATATATTCTGGTGAAATTCACCAATTTCTGGGTGTGATGTACCACTCCTATACATAGTAGACCGAAAAAAATAATAATTGTCAGTTAAATTTTTGGGTGAAATTCACCAATTTTTGGGTGTAATATACCCCTCCTCTACCTAGTTGACAGCTTAATAAATTTCAATAATTTTTCTGTTACATTCTTGGGTTGACATTATACAATTTTAGACGTGAATAAACACTTGCTATGCATAGGTGACAGGGAATAAAATGTAATAAATTATTCAGTAATAATGCGCGCCACATCCTTACATTTAATGCTTAAACTTTGAAAAGTTGTCACACTTTTATGCTTTTATGCTAATTTCTCCCATATTTCAACTCTAATTTTAAATTTGAAAAAATGAATCCTCCCTTGGATGTGGTCTCTCTTTCTCACGCTCCCTCTCTGGCCTGGAACCCTGATTCCCCGCCACCCGTGATCACCATGGCAGGCGTATAAAAGAACATCCAAAGTTGATAGAGCAGATATCAAATTGGATGGTGAACATCACGGGAACGTGCGACATGGTGGGGCAGTATGTGTGCACACGCCTACACGAACTGACTGACAGGGGTCAGCCGCTGCAACTTCTGGGTCTCCAAATTGGGCACATGGTCTGAGCTTGCCCTTTACGCCTTGGAGGTGCTGGCCTGCCCTGCAGCCGGTGTAGTGTCTGAACGTGTGTTTAGCACAACTGGAGAGTTATATTTCCCAATGTTTTGGGGTGTACCCTAATTAAAATTTAAATTTAAATTTAAACCAAAAAGCAGTGTAGGCTACCTCCACCTCCTCCTCCACCGCCACTTCCACCTACACCGCCACATCCACCGCCTCCTCAACCCCCTACTCCATATGGACCTGGTCCTCCTAGATCAAGATTATTATTTTTTATTTTTACGTATTTTATGTTATTTTAAGTCATTTCCCTATCCACATTTGTTTGCAGAGCACTTGCCATGCTCTTTCTATGACATTTTTACAGCCATTTTAGTGCTCAAAAGTTCGGGTCCCCATTGACTTCAATGGGGTTCGGGGTCAAGTTCGGGTCAAGTTCGGGTCCCGAACTTGAACTTTTTTCCGGAGTTCGGCCGAACCCGTCGAACCCGAACATCCAGGTGTCCGCTCAACTCTATTCATAACTTATACGAAGAGATAGGGAAGCAGTACTATCTTTATCTTCATCATTTACAGGGAGAGACAAGGAGGCAGTACTATCTGTGCCTACATCATTTACAGGGGGAGAAAGGGAGGCAGTACTATCTACACTCACCTAAAGAATTATTAGGAACACCATACTAATACGGTGTTGGACCCCCTTTTGCCTTCAGAACTGCCTTAATTCTACGTGGCATTGATTCAACAAGGTGCTGATAGCATTCTTTAGAAATGTTGGCCCATATTGATAGGATAGCATCTTGCAGTTGATGGAGATTTGAGGGATGCACATCCAGGGCACGAAGCTCCTGTTCCACCACATCCCAAAGGTGCTCTATTGGGTTGAGATCTGGTGACTGTGAGGGCCATTTTAGTACAGTGAACTCATTGTCATGTTCAAGAAACCAATTTGAAATTATTTGAGCTTTGTGACATGGTGCATTATCCTACTGGAAGTAGCCATCAGAGGATGGATACATGTTCTCATTCTGTTTACGCCAAATTCGGACTCTACCATATCAATGTCTCAACAGAAATCGAGACTCATCAGACCAGGCAACATTTTTCCAGTCTTCAACAGTCCAATTTTGGTGAGCTCGTGCAAATTGTAGCCTCTTTTTCCTATTTGTAGTGGAGATGAGTGGTACCCGGTGGGGTCTTCTGCTGTTGTAGCCCATCCGCCTCAAGGTTGTGCGTGTTGTGGCTTCACAAATGCTTTGCTGCATACCTCGGTTGTAACGAGTGGTTATTTCAGTCAACGTTGCTCTTCTATCAGCTTGAATCAGTCGGCCCATTCTCCTCTGACCTCTAGCATCCACAAGGAATTTTCGCCCACAGGACTGCCGCATACTGGATGTTTTTCCCTTTTCACACGATTCTTTGTAAACCCTAGAAATGGTTGTGCGTGAAAATCCCAGTAACTGAGCCGATTGTGAAATACTCAGACCGGCCCGTCTGGCACCAACAACCATGCCACGCTCAAAATTGCTTAAATCACCTTTCTTTTCCATTCTGACATTCAGTTTGGAGTTCAGGAGATTGTCTTGACCAGGACCACACCCCTAAATGCATTGAAGCAACTGCCATGTGATTGGTTGACTAGATAATTGCATTAATGAGAAATAGAACAGGTGTTCCTAATAATTCTTTAGGTGAGTGTATATGTACATCATTTACAGGGAGAGAGGTAAAGAGATAAAATATCCCAGGGCGCAAGAATCCTGCAGTGTTATGTACCTGATGAAGGGGAACTACTCCCTGAAACGCGTTGTACTTCTGCAATAAATAAGTTTTCTATTTACTACCACTATCTGGATTGGATTCTTGCGCCCTGGGATATTTTATCTCTTTACCTCTGTATCCTATCACTTCTTGGAGACTTCAGGGGTCTCCGACAAGAAGTCATCCCTCCGCGGCTGCAGATCCACCAGCGAATCGTGACTCCATCACATGTATTGACAAGCTTTTACTAGAGTTGTGCCTACAGATAGCACAACCACAAAAGGTGAGCCCTGTACTGGAACCATTTATTTTATCTGTCTACCAACGGTATTACCCTATGGTGCGCCCTGCTTTGTTTTTTAACAGCATAAAGTAAATCCTGTGGATCCATTTACAGGGAGAGACAGGGAGGCAGTACTACAGTATCTGTACCTACATCAGGGTCATAGCTAGGGATGAGGCTGGCTTGGTATGAGCCCCTGGTGATACATTAAACAATCCATTCTACCTTGTCCAGGGTTTTTAAATACAGGATCTTTGCCTCAGGTGAAAAAACAAAACAAAATTAAATAAATGTATATTGTACTTAAAAAGTGATAGGCTCCCCCTATCAGGATGAACACCAAACTGACATCACATGAACTACAGCAATGCAACAATCTCCATTCATTGTAATTGGCAGGGGTGCACCACCAATGAGGCCAGGTGAGGCGATCACCTCAGGCAGCACCAAGTAGAGGCAAGAGGAGGGCAGCAGAAGGGCCATGGGCAATGAGCACTTTCATTGTGGAAACGCTCATTTCTACATATTCAACTGCATCGCTGTGCTCAGGACAGCAATACAGTTGAATGCGGCTATGGGGCACGGGAGCGACATCTCCCTGGCCCACCATTTCTTCTTATAGTCTTTAGTCCTAGTTCCTGTAGCCTATCAGAGGCCGGTGTCATTATTATTGCACTGCCTGAGCCGGGCTGCATAGAGCTCAGGACACAGACTAGAAGAGGTCCACGTCTTGCACTGCATAGCTGACAGCAGAATGGAGGTAAATATTTAAGTTTATTATTTTTATTTAGGGTGGGGTTCACTATCTTGTAATTGGAGAAAGCACTATGGGAACATTTGGGCTGTAAAAAGACAGCATCTTTGTATTGGCACACATTATAACGGGGCCACTATGGGAACATTCGTTGTACTAGGGGCACTAAAAAGGGGTTGTTTTTTGTACTGACACACATTATAAGGGAGCATTTTTGTACTGGCACATAAGGGGACATTTTTTGTGCTTAGCGCACATTGTAAGGGAGCGTTTTTGTACTGACACACATTCTAAGGTGGCCACTATGGGGCATTTCCTCTACATGGGGCAATAAAGTATTTTTTTTTTGTACTGGCACGAGTCATAAGGGATCATTTTTTGTATTGGCACACACTATAGGGGGAATTATTACTACTGGAGCAAAATGAGGGACATTATTACTATTGGGGGCACTGTTACCACAGTGCAATTTGACAAGGAATTATTAGTATTGGTGGGACTTTTGGGAGGACTGTTACATTGGGAGGCACCCTGGCACAGTATCAGCTTAGCACAATTATTTTTGGAGGACACTATGTTTACCGCACCATAAGTTCCAGGGACACTGTTTGCTGGGCACAGTTTATCTTTGTGTGCCAATAATTATTGAAGGGGGACTACTTCTGTTGTAATAGTATTTTCTGCAGTATAGTATTGGGAAACACAGTGGGGAGTGGGCACAGTAATAGAGGTGGCAGGATAGGGTGTTCAGAAGGTGGGGAGGAAGATGGAAAACTAGTTGTCAAACCTCTGGAGAGACAAGATAAGGCTGAAAAAAATCATGGCGGTCCGGTCTGAATGGAGAAGATAAAGCAAGAGAACATTTATCAGACAACATCAGAGGACACATCACTGGATGTAAGAGGTATGTGGAGCATGTCTTTAACAGTAGGGCTGAAGGTAAGGGTTTAGGTTAAGAAATTGGCATGGGGGGGAAGGGCACCGTTTCAGTTTTCGCCTCAGGCACCAGAAAAACTAGATGAACCGCTGGTAAGTGCATACCCCTATTAAAATAAATATGCTAACAAATGTGGAAGGGGTCGAAGAGAACATGGAGAAACCTTAGTTTAATAAATCATCTTGAAGGAAAGTTACAATAACTTTTTTTTTAAACTGAACAAACTTCTGACTGAGTTACTTTGCCTCATTTCATGCGAAGAGCGGGGAAATCGTACTCAGCAGTCAGAGCGTCTGCACATTGTTCAGTCCACGTTAGCAACTTTGTTGGCAGAGGAGAAACTGATAATGGAATGCAAATGAGAACGCCAGTTGTTCACTTCACGACCTCCAACCTTGAAAGCTCCATCTTGTCTTTTTCATGCCCGCCAGAGCACAAACAATCGCCGATGGGAAGACTCACGCAGAAAATGCTAAGACCTCAAGCAGGAGCTATTTGCTCTCAGGAAATGGCAGCATTTTCTATGTTTTTTCCTGTTTAAATATGAAAACATAAAACAATTTGCACTTCTGAGATTTTGCAAGAGAAACAGGTTTAAGGGGTGGTAAACAGGGCAGTTACCCAGAGTTCCAGTCTCCCAGAGCCTCTAACCCTGGAGGATAGGACACCAAGGAGCAATGTAAATGTAAAGCCCCCCCCTTCACTGCCCTAGACCACCATGGGATGTAAAATCAACCTCTTCACTGCCCTATACCACAAGGGGATGTATAAATAACCCCAGCATTTCCCTAGACCACCAGGGAACGTGTAATGCACCACTTCACTGCCCTAGACTACCAGAGAATTTATAGTTAACCCATTCACTATGCTATGACACCATAGAATTTATAATCAGCCTCTTTACTGCCCTAGACCACCCAAAAATTTAACATCCATCCCTTCTCTGCCCTAGACCACTATGAAATGTAAAATCAACACCTTTACTGCCCTAGATCACTAGAGAATTTATAATCAACCTCTTTACTTCCCTATACTACCAAGAAATGTAACATCCACCCCTTCTCTGCCCTATACCACCATGAAATGTAAAATCAACCCCTTCACTGCCTTATACCACAAGGGAATGTATAACTAACCCCATCATTTCCCTAGACCACCAGGGAACATGTAATGAACCCCTTCACTGCCCTAGACAACCAAAGAATTTAGTTAACCCCTTTACTACGCCATACCACCATGCAATTTATAATCAACCTCTGCCCTAGACCACTAAGAGATGTAACATTCACCCCTTCTCTGCCCTATATTACCGTGAAATGTAAAATCAATCTCTTTACTGCCCTAGATCGCCAGAGAATTCATAATTAACCTTTTACTGCCCTAGACCAAAAAAGAATGTAAAAATCCACCCCTGCTCTGCCCTAGACCACCAGGGAATTGGAAATTCCCTTGCACTACTCTAAACGTCCAAAGATTTTGAAATTATTTCAAAACTATCTGGGAATAAGCTACAGGAACTGAAGCCATAAGAAGGTACGGTAATTGACAGTTAAAAGAGATCTCCATTACGGACATTCCATTTTTGTTCCAAAGTTGGCTTGACAAGAAGCTGATCATGGAGAATTCTACAGCTGGGACCACTAGCGAAGTGCTGTAATTTGGGAGCAAGTGTTCCTTTTCCTTATAGAGCCACCACAGGAGAAAAGAAGTAGTACACAGTTGCCATTGATATCAATGGGCTGTTCATGTATTACATGGAGGTTTTGTACGTTCTGGGTCTTCCACAGCTATAGATGGTTTTTGCAACTACCTGCGCTCCATATAATAGATGCCCCAATGCAAAATCCGTAATAGAACCAAGAATGTGAATTAAGGTGAAAAAGCAATAAAAAAAGAAATCACAATGGGGATCACAATCTAAGCTCCCTATCAGTATGTGTTTGGGAATCCCACACAAACACGGGGAGAACATACAAACGTCATGCAGATGTTGTCCTTGATTTGAACCTAGGACCCAAGCACAGCAAGGCACCAGTGCTAACCACTGAGCCTGTGTAGCTCAACACAATGAGAGAGACATATAAAAACTACCTGAAAGAGCTTGCTAATTATGTGAGGGCAATCCCCCAACCACAATTGGCCATTTTGGGTGCATCTCCAGGGCTGGATTTAAATGTCCTGATATTGAGAGATTTATCAAAACTGGTGCAGAGGAAAACTGGTATAGCAATATAGCCAACCTTCCTTTGCATCTGTTTTCCTAAATCTCCCCCAACTTGTGAATGTTGGTAAGTATAGTTGCCCATAGCAACCACTGTTGTCAGTCAAAATCGGGACCACAAGAGATTTATCAAAACTGGTGTGAAGGAAAATTGGCTTAGTTGCCCGTAGCAGTTAAAACTATCTTCTTGCCTGTAGCAACCAATCATAGCCCAGCTTTCATTTTTCCAGAGTAGTTTGAAATATGAAAACTGATCTCTGATTGGTTGCTATGGATTGCAAATATTGTTTTAATGGAGTCCTATTAAGACTGTCAGCCACTGTTTTACGAGTCCCATATTTTTACCTAGAACGTCCATGTGTCTTCATATCCATATTGACCCAGTGGGCGGATATCTATGGGTGGCATAATACAGATCTGTATCAGTGAGATGCATGATACGGCCATTTGCATGAAGCATGAGGTGTTCAGACTCCTCACAAGGAGATGGTTTTTCACATAACACTAGTTAAATTCTTTAGGGCAGAATGATCTCACATATCATAGGTCAGTCCCTTCCCTGTGGCGTCCATTAAAGGCAGCGGTGGCGTGTCAATTAATGTAGCAATATATTGGGGAAGGAAGACACCTGAAGAGCCGTAGGGAGAACAAAATCTCTGAAATCACATTCATTATACCTCTGGTATGAACAATGTTCAGGGATATGGGGGATGGTACATTAGTGTTGTTACTCACCTGTCTAAATCCAACTACACTACTCTGACTCGGCTACATCAGTTTGGTTCCACTATTCCAGCCCATTCAAATTATTCCTTTCCACTATTCCAGCTCTGCTACCTTTATTACAGCTCCACTACATCACCAACCCATTTCAGCACTGATATTCCATGAACTCCACATCATCTTCAGCTCTGCTATACTACAGACTCTACACATCCAGTGCTGCTCTGGTCTTGGGCCTGCTATATCTGTAATTCTGTCCTTCTGCACCAGCTCCTAGTGTCTCTGATTCTTAAAGAGGTTTTATGAGAATTCTTGCATATTTACCTATGGCCCCAAGCCTGAATGACCTAATGAAAAACTGTTATTTACCTGCTCCCCACCGCCATGGTCCTGCACCCATGCAAAGTTTTAGAGGAAAAAAAAACCCAGACACACAGACGTTTTGACTGGTTTAGCTCTGTTGTTTACGTCTAAAGACTTGTTTATGCCTGGAAAAACTGCTTAGTCATTCCCACAGACTTGTATTGAAGCTCAATACAAGTCTATGGCAGAGTCAAATTGCAACATTGTTTCTGTTTAGACCATGATTCTCCATTCCACCCCTCCCACTAAAAGGTTCAAGTTTGGTTACAAACTGTATATAACGAGAACAGTCACAGCCCCTGGTTGTCTGCAGATAGAGGCCAGTGTTTAGTTGTAGAGAATCTTCCAGACTGAGCGAGTAACCAGAAGACGCTTAGATGGGTATACTCTTCCACAGACCCTGGGCTATCAGCCCTATTATCAGAGGGCCAGCCAGATGACTGAGCCACAGTCCTATGGCCACCCTTTGGCCAGGGTACCAGCCTTCTGAGAGAGAGAGAGGGACCGCTCGCTTAAGCTTTTCTTCAGCATAGAACCTTCTCCTTTTCCATTAAAAAAAGCACACTGGTTTACTACAGAGCCTGATTCTCTGGAGCAATGAAGCCACAGCAAATCTGGCCACGTGTCACTTTGTCACTTTATGTTGCAACTTTCCCTGTTTTCTTTTCTCAAAGAATTAGTTAGCACTTTCAGCTTTCACCACTCCTGGCTTTTTCTATGTGATTTGCACCCAGAGAGGATCGGAGCTCTCGCCACCAGTTTATAAATGCAGACGCATCAGCGAAGTGAAAGGCTTCAAATGTGCAGCTAAATAATTGGGCTAAGATGTCAACATTTTAATCAATGATCTGGAAGTGAATAGACATCGATTTCTCTGCACCCGCAGACAATGAGGAGAGATACTGTCCACCTAAATGGATGTGTATCACTGGAGCAAATTAAAAAGAGACAGCTTGCAAAATGCCACTGCTCTGGTGTTAACAGCATTTTCATAGAAGTCAGCAAATTCTGCATCAGCTCTTGCTTACGCATTTTGGGTTGGAGTAAATTAATTTTATACTTTGTTATTCCCTGGTTTGTAACTTTCAATAGTAGATAATATGAGGGAAATTGTATATTGTTATGCTAAAACAGGCAAGTCAACAGTGGGGTCTAAAACAATGGAGAAGACAGGGTCCACAATGAGATTCATTGGTGGAACCCCACTTAGGGCTTGGTAATCAAGGTAAATGCTGCCTTCACTGTCACTTTCTTAGACTTCAATGTGTAACATTGGTGCATTGTCAGGCTGACACTGCTTATAAGGGTACTCTATGGTGGGCCTAGTTTTGAGGGGTAAATTTGTCATCAAGGCAATCCCTCTCTGGAATCTCCGGCAGCAACAGTGTGGCAAAGGTAAGTCCAAATGTACACTGATTTCTACTTATACTACTGTAAAGGAAAGGTGCTGGTTCTCATTGAGGAGATTTGTTTTCAGGCAATGCTTCATGGGAAAAACTATGCAAAATAGCTCTTACCCCAACCAGAAAAAGGGTTGCTCTTCCTTTCGTAAGAGTCTCGGTTTGGTTGGCCTCAGCTAATTTGTAAAGCAGAATGAAAACAATGCATTCATAACCACAAACATAAGGTAGTGGTGACAAGATAAAATAGTCCTGTAAGAAAATCAGATGTGGAATCTTCAGCAGAAATCCATGGCTAACTGGGGGATTTCTGCCTCGGGTTTTGCAATTTTAACTGCAGATGGTTCGGATGTTGATTATCACCATTCAAAACAGGAAGTTCTGCATGTCAACATCCTGCCAGGATGCAGTGATGCTGAAAACAGGGAAAGGAAAGTGCTGACATAAAAAAACAGGTATATGGGGCAAAAATATGCAGTCTTTGGGGTATTCTGGGCATATAAAAAAAAATATTGTGAAATTGCAGAGCCTCTTTAAGGAAAATACTAGGCTGCATCCTTAACAGGCTAAAGGGTCAGTGAGTTTTCAAAAAACTTTTGATATGTCATAGAGACATATCAAAAGTTTTGATCGGTAAGGGTCTGAGACCCCCATCGATCCCTAGAACAAAACGAAGGAAATGCTTGCAAAGTGTGCCCTCTCCTTGCTGCAGAGGATTGAATCGAGATGGATCCCATAGGCTTTTATTAAGCAGAAATCCAAGGCTAACAGGGGAGATTTCTGCCTCGGGTTTTGTGATTTTAACTGCAGATGATTCGGATGTTGATTATCACCATTTAAAACAGGAAGTTCTGCATGTCAACATCCTGCCAGGATGCAGTGATGCTGAAAACAGGGAAAGGAAAGTGCTGACATAAAAAAACAGGTATATGGGGCAAAAATATGCAGTCTTTGGGGTACTCTAGGCAGATAAAAAATTGTGAAGTTGAAGAGCCTTTTTAAGGGAAATACTAGGCCACTTCCTTAACAGGTTAAAGGGTCAGTGAGTTTAAAAAAAACTTTTATAGAGACATATCAAAAGTTTTAATTGGTAGGGGTCTGGGATCCCCATCGATCCCTAGAACAAAACGAAGGAAGTGGTCGCAAAGCATGCTCTCTACTTGCTGCAGAGGATGGAATCGAGATGGAACCCATACACTTTTATTGAGTCCTTCACCTGCAGTGAGGTGAGAGATACGACAAAATACAAGCCGTTCTCTCATCTTATTCTAAGAATCGGTGGGATCTCAGCACTCAGACCCCCACTGATCAAAACGTTTGATATGTCTCTATGACATCTCAACAGTTTTTGAAAACTCTCTGGCCCTTTAAGATATTTGGTCACTTGACATTATAATCTCAGTACATGATCTCTCCAATATCTGTAGCCCAATATCTAGACAGGGATATCGCACTAAAAATGAAGTGCCTTTCCTTCGTAATTCTTATCTCATTGCAAGTATATAAAGACCTCTCATTATTCAAGTCCTGCAGCCGTTCCAATAAAATAGAGGTACCGTATCTGTATTTTGCAGAAGTAACCTGAACGAGATAAAAACTAACGTAATATATGTGACTCCAGCCAGCTGCTTCCACTGCCGCGCGGAGATTAGGAGCCCGGTTATAGAAACACTTTCATAATGCATGAAACGCCATCCAAAAATAAGTTAAAAGGAGACGTCAATCAGATCTCAGAATAAAGGAGACTGCTCCGGCGAGATAACAGAGGTGACCTAAAGAATTGCAGCCAGTTAAAATTTCCTGCCGCACCAATGACGACACCTTACACTTCGCTCACAATTTATTGTTTCTGATCACACACACAAAAATGTAAAAAAGTCCAAATTACCTTGAGATTCTATAAAGTATAAAGCTGCTGGAAGTCCGACACTGCTGAATGTTACACCGTCTACTGTTATTAGTAGAGCAATTATTTTAAAGTAGCACTTCTACAAAAATGTTTATTCTTTGACCTGTTAGAAAGGTACATGATGTAAACTGTAGTGAAGGTAATTTACTTACAAGTGACTGTAACCTCCCTTCTGATCCTCAGCTGTGTCATGTGACCAGAACTCTGATCTCCAACTGACACAGGACAGTAGGTCAGTTACTTTTCAGAGTTAGAGTGCTGGTCAGAGTGTTTTTCACCATTTCTCTACGGTCAGTGAATGGAATTATCCTTTTTTACATCCAATGTCTGAAAATTCCTTGTGAACTAGTTCTGCTCACACAGCTGCTAGGTTGGTTACAGATTAAACTTAAAGGGTTTTTTCCCATCTCAGACAATGGGGGCGTATCACTGGGACCCGCACCTACACTGAGAATGGAGACCCAAAAGTTATGGAGGGGGCACTGCGCATGCTCAGCCACCCTACATTCATTTCTACGGGGCCGCCGAAAATAGCCGAGCGTTGGCTTGCCTATTTCCGTCGGCCCCATAGAAATGAACAGGAGCGGTGGCTGCGCAAGCTCGGTGCACTCTCATTTATTACTACGGGGAGAGCGCTTAGTGGTGGCAGAACACCAGAAAACCTGGGGTCCTACGGCCACCACCATCCCCGCTCAGTTCTCGGTGTAGGTGCAGGTCCCAGAGGTGGAATCCCCACCTATCAGACAATTGGGGCAAACCCTAGCGATATGCCCCAATTGTCTCAAATGGGAATACCCCTTTAAGGTGGCCATACACAAGTTGATCAAAATAGACGATATCAACTAAAACAAATGTTCATCTTTTGAAATTTAACAACGAACAGCTGCCGATCGATGACGGAACAGTATCGTTTGAAAAGAAGTTGGCTGCGTTTAATATTTTCCTCTGATAGTCATACGAAAGATCTTTATTTCAAAGAAAGATCATTCATATGCAAAAGATCTTTCTTTGAAAGAACGTTCCCAGAAAGATCTTTCATCCATTGGCCGATTTCATTGAACATGGCCAGAGCGAGCAACTTTAACAGCCGATATGGACTAAACTTTTTGTTTGTTCAACTCGTGTTCTGTTGCAAAGGCCGATGTCTTCTCAAATAGCTGATTGGCTGGGGTCCCGCGTGTCATACCCCCAACGATCAGATATCCAGGAGATAGGTCATCAGTGTTGGAAAGACTGGTACATCAGTGTGCGATTGGCGGTGGTCTGAATGGAGGACTGCAGCTCCTTCACTGTTGATTCAGAAACAGAAGTTTGTCAATACCGGCAGCTATTTCTTGTACTGCAGCTTATTTCAAGCAAGTGTCACGGCCCCATCATTCTAGCATTGGTCTATGCTATGGTACACCATAAAAAGAGTGGCTCAATTTCATATCCAACCAAGGACAACTTCTGCATGGAGTTTGTATGTTCTCCCCGTGTTTGCCTGGGTTTCCTCCAGGTACTCCTGTTTCCTCCCACACCCCAAACACATACTGATAGGGAACTCCACTGGTGACAGCGAGTGATGGTAATGTCTGTAAAGTGCTGCAGAATATGTCAGAGCAAAATAAGTGAATAAAATAAATAAAATTGTGGAGAAGGCCGGGAAACTTACATAACAAAATCCTCCGCCATTCCAGCACTACTGTTCCAGTCCTAAGCTTCTGGCGCTGCAACTGCAGCCAATCACTTGTCTCTCAGCAGTGATGCGTTGTGGGTCTATCTGCAGTGATGATGTTCCTGAATACGTCACATGAGCACTGAGGCCAATGACTTTTTTGGGTGAAACTGGAAAACCCCATTAATGTAAAATCCCTTTAAAAGGTTCATCGAACTTGTCCATATGTTATTGGGACCTTTATGGAAATTATAGAATGGGGGTTCAAAGCTCGAGCATCCATACCCTGCATGAACTGCCATCTATTGGAATGGGCTCCTTGTAATTTTGCATTCTCCAAGCAGGCAGCAAATGTATGGACAGATAAAATTATGATGGACTCCCTGTTTTATGTATCAGCTACATTTCCTATTTCTTCACTTTGCTCTGCTGAATGTTCTGACTTTTTTCATTTTTTTTTTTTTTTTTTGATTTCTACGCTGGAATACTTTCCCAAATTGAAGTGCTAAAAGTTTACTCATGTGTGAATCTAAGCCATGTCAGTGGAGTTTTCATCTCAGCGTTTTGACAAAGGGGGGCATGATAACTCTGTGACAGGTCTGACAACCACGAGAGCTCCAATAATGAATGAAAATCATCACTCACTAATACATACATATCTGCCGGGAGCTGATCTCGATCTCACACACAAATGTCCTTTACTCTGAAATCTCTACTTACACTGTATGAAAGAAAAACTTTGCACACAATATATACCCCCAATACACTCCCCCATATTTTACCTCAACTTCTAAAAGAGCTTCAGAAACACCCAACAATCAGCTGTCATTGCTGGAGAAGATATGGCTGGTCTTCCTTTTCCCCTGTAGGGGCCATTCAAATGAACAGCTGACCCTATCATACATGGACAAGCTGGGTACATGAGAGTAAGAGCTGCTCTATGCTCTGAATAATAAATGGCTCCTGAATACACCCCTACAAAGGCATGTGGATGTCCGAAGTGAGACTTCATTTTGGAAATCCACATGCCTTTGTAGGGGTGTCTTCAAGAGATGTTGTCACAGCCCCACCTCCATTATTTTAAATTTATTGACATGAAGAACCACCGGTAAATATTGCGTAAGGATGTTATTGAGACATAACAGAAGATGTCATCATGAGAGAAGGACAGGAGTGATAGGAGCAAGAATAGTGGTTGTCGTTGTTACTCACTCTGATGCTCCCCTGGGCCATGCAGTGTTGGGAATGGAGAACCTTTCTTTCCTTGGGGCACTCCTGCCTAATGGTGGTTCAGGGTGCCCTGGATAGTGATGAATTGTGAGTAGAGATGAGCAAATTTTTAAAATATTTGATTCGGCTGGATCTCCGACTTTTTCGGAAAAATTTGCTTTGGTACAAATTTATTCGCAGCGAATTGCCAAAAAATGGCTATTTCCTGGCTGCAGAGAGCCTTTATAGTGGTGTAGAACACTGTGCCTTGCAGTAACACGCATAGGGAGTCTGCTGTGGTAGTGAAATAATACTGTGAGTCAGTATGACATGCAGATGACAGGCGTCGCTCTTAGAATCACTGCACACTTCACTTATTTGGGTAGTCGCGGGGCCAAAACTGACCAAATAACTCAAGTGTGAACTCAGCCTTACAGGTCGATGTTAGAGTCAAGAAGAAGCGCACTCCTTTTACACCGTCGTCAGCTGATTCCACATAGATGTCTACAGAACCTGTTCTATTAAATGCGTATACAAGTAGAGCTCCCCGACAGAGTGGAGATGGTGTCAGCAGTAAGTTGTGTAGACGTCACTGATTATTTTACCCTTCCTCTGATCCGTCAGAACAATAACCCACAAAAAACGGATCCTGTCTGTTGAGCATCCGCCTTCACTCGGTCAGCATTTACTCAATAATCCATCAGACAGGATC
The DNA here is from genome assembly GCF_905171765.1 of Bufo bufo. NCBI lineage: Eukaryota > Metazoa > Chordata > Amphibia > Anura > Bufonidae > Bufo > Bufo bufo. Next base: position 33,738,813 of record NC_053393.1, read on the forward strand.
CATTGTGCGTCTAATTTTTCCTTCCTTCTGACAGATCAGAGGAAAGGTCAAATAAATCATGATGTCAGCCAGGTGGAAAGGCAAAATAGTGGCCCAGTCATGGAGTTGGGAGGGTGGGAGCAGCGTGAGAAGGCCACAGAATGGCACAATCACAGAGTCTGAAGGACATAGTGACATAGTGTGGAGATGGCAGTAGCAGCATCAGGAGACCACAGAGTGGCAAGTTGTCATAATGTGGAGATGGCATTAGCAGCAGCATGAGGAGACCACAGAGTGGCAAGGTGACATAATGTGGAGATGGCAGCATCAGGAGACTACACAGTGGCAAGGTGTCATAATGTGGAGAAGGCAGTAGCAGCAGCATGAGGATACCACAGAGTGGCAAGGTGACAGTGTGGATATGTCCCGAAATGTACAATCACAGAGTGTCATATAATATGCTGAAGAGCTATCATCAATATGTCACAGAAATTGTAAGCTGTTCAATAAAATTTAACTTTTAATAGGTAATGTTAATAAAGGTATAATTTTCCAAATTTCTGATATAATTTCACTTGATATTATCAGTCTGATATATTCTTTGATACTATCAATTGCCAGATTAAAGGTAGAAACAAAACCCACCGTGGACTTCAATGCAGAAGGTCATATGATAAGGAAGGTAAGAGGTGTAGCACTTACAGTTAGATGTTTTCTAAGTGAGATCCAGTGAGGTCAGGAGGAAAAAGTATCCCTATTGATACCCTAAGGTGTCTACCCCTGCCTACAGGCAGAGCACCCGCCCCGAAAGGGGCGACCCCACCTCTCGGTGGCTAAACCCTTTACTTACCCTCACGTGACCCTAAATGTTAACTCACGGTGGGTTCAAATGTTCTCCTCTGTTGAATAGGACAAGGATATCAGTCCTAAATGATGGAAGTTTTAAATTGTCCCGACGCGTTTCCCCAAGTCAGTCCTTGGTTCCTCAGGGGACCATGATGATAAAAATCACGTAGCCGAAGGATGGTGGCTATATGCTGGCAGTGGCTGATGATACGCAGCTACTATGTCTAGAAGCAGGGTTTAAGTAGCAGAATTTTCGCGCCAGATAAACGGTGCCGCCCCTTTTTATTTAAATGGGGAATGATTGAAGTCTGCCATGGCCATTCGTTAGTGATGCTCCATTATATTAGTAGAGTCATTGGTCTAGGTTAGGGTGGTGGGATCGTCACATACTGTACCTGTCAGCCAGTGCCCGCTTGCTTACTTCCTACGAGAGCGCCGGTAAGCCTATGCGTCATGTCCAGTCATGTGATCGAGAGCCCAACCTCACATGATCACTACTTCCTCTCTGTGGAACGCAAGCGTAGCCGGCTGTGGAACGCATCGTGTGTAACTTGTAATGGTGACTATGATCAGTCTAATTTCACCACCGGAACTATAGAGACCCTGCAATTATATGCAGAAACTAAATTGGAATACTGATGGTAAAAATTAGATATCTCAATTGATATATAATATATAATATAGGGCGATATGTAAGACTTGTGAACCTATTCCGGTTCAGATATGTTCTGGAGTCCTGGTCTTTTTGATACATTTATGGATCCTGTGTTCAATAATTAATATAACCGGAGACATAATCAGGAAAAATAGGGGGGGGGGGGGGAAGGGAAGGTCTGGATCAAAGGGAGGGAGGGGGGGGGGGCTGGGCCTGGGAAAGACATTTTTGGAAATCATATTAGATGAAACAAGTGTAAGAGATTTGTTCGTTAAGTCCCTGTGGGTGAACTGTTTTCATTCTATGGATCCATTGGGCTTCCTTTCTCAGTATTTTGTTGTCCCAATCCCCACCCCTGGGCGATTGTCTCACTACCTCGACCACCTGAAACTTGAGTATTTTTACATCCCCATCATGATATTCGTTGATGTGACGTGCTATCGGTTTATCCCTTTTGTTCCTGATATCCCCTAGATGTTCACCTACTCTACGCCTAAGTTCACGTTTAGTTTTACCAATATAGTTTAGTGGGCAATCACATGAGCACAAGTATATAACTCCTTGAGTGCGACAGTTAGCAAAATCATAGTTTTGATATGTGATACCTGTACTGCTGCTACTGAAGGAGTTAGATTTAAATATGTGTGGGCAACAAACACAGTCACTGCCACATTTGTATGTGCCTGGAGGTCTATTCCCAAGCCAGGTGGGATCACTTCGTGGTCTTTGATAGTGGCTGTGTATTAATCTATCCCGTAATGATCTGCCACGTCTATACGTAATGGCGGGTGTAGTTGGTAAAAATTCCGCTATATCAGGGTCAGAAAGTAAGATACCCCAGTTGTTACTCAGGATATTTCTCACTTTTTGACTTTGTTTGTCAAAGGTACCAATGATTCTTGTAACTGGTTCAGTTTGATTGGAGGGAGTATTTGTAACAAGAAGAGAATGACGGTCTCTCTGGTTTGCATGTTGAAATGCCTCCCTTAGTACCTGATCCGGGTACCCCCGCTGTAGAAACCTATGCCGTAAATCTGCAGATTGTTTGTAAAATGTAGAATGGGATGAGCAGTTCCTCTTCATTCGTAGATACTGCCCCCTGGGGATACCTCGTTTGAGGCTTACTGGGTGGTAGCTATCCCACTGGAGCAAGCTATTGGTCGAGGTGGGTTTCCTATAGGTTTCAGTATACAGTTGACCCAGATGTTTAGATATACGAACATCAAGGAATGCCAGGGTTTTCTCACTTATTTCCGATGTGAATTTAAGGCCAATCTCATTGACGTTTAGATGTTCCACGAAGTTAGAGAACTCTTTTTTATTTCCATCCCATAAAATGAACACGTCATCGATGTAGCGACCCCAATATATAATATTGGGGGTCCATCGATGACATGATTCATTAAATACCAACGTATCTTCCCACCAGCCCAGGAACAAATTAGCGTAACTGGGCGCACATGGGCTACCCATCGCTGTGCCCCTGAGCTGGTGGTAGAAGCGCGTTTCAAATAAGAAATAATTATGCGACAAAATTAATTCCAGGATTTTGATGACAAAATCTGAATGACGTTGGTATTGGGTACCACGAGTGCTTAGATAGTACTTAATTGCCGAGATTCCAACAAAAAACCAACAAAAATGCATATATAATGAGAACCAATGCTCATGCATATAATCACAATGTAAAATAAAAAATATGCCTATGGCATAGTGTTAAACGCAATCCAATAAAAAAAACTACCAGATCGCATACAAAATAAATTACACTTTATTAGTAAATAAAATGACATAAAATAATGCATACAAAGAAAATAGCGCAGGGAAAGGCGGCATCCACAGGAGAAAGACACAGGGGAAATGGATATATATATTACAATGCCCACCTACAAACCATTTAAAGTGCAAGTGCAAAAAACATCACAATTAAGGCAGAAAACCCATTAGCCATACTGTGCTTCTTCCGGGATGACGCCAACCCTGACGCGCATTTCGGCGAACCTTCGCCTGGGGGTGTATATGGCAGCAGCATAAGGAGACCGCAGAGTGGCAAGGTGACATAGTGTGGAGATGGCAGTAGCAGCAGCAGCATCAGGAGACCACAGAGTGGCAAGGTGACATAGTGTGGAGTTGGCAGCAGCATGAGGAGACCACAGAGTGGCAAGGTGACATAATGTGGAGATGGCAGTAGCAGCAGCAGAAGCATCAGGAGGATATCACAAAGTGCCAAGGTAACATAGTGTGGAGTTGGCAGCAGCATGAGGAGACCACAGATTGTCAAGGTGACATAGTTTGGAGGTTGCAGCATCATCAGGAGGCCACAGAGTGGCAAGGTGACATTGTGTGGAGATGGCAGTAGCAGCAGCAGCATCAGGATTTCACAGAGTGGCAAGGTTACATAGTGTGGAGATGGCAGCAGCAGCTGCATCAGAAAACCACAAAGTGACCTGGTAACAGAGTGGGGCAGTGGGTGGTAATACCAGTACCCGCTGACGAAGGTGGGTGAAATAAGGACCACTTGGCATCAGATGTGTGGCATCAGGCGGGTTGCAGCATCAGAGTAGTAGCTGAGGCAGGTAGCCAGAATAAACCGGTCTCTTTTATCAAAGTGTTTGTGTGGCACCATGAATGATCTAGTCTGATGCATCAGGAATTGGTGGTTGAAAATCCTGGCTGATCCACGCCTGATTCATCTAGACAAAGATCAGTATCTCCATATTTTGGGTGGACAGACGAGTTCTCCTTGGGGTAACTATGGCCCCCGCCGCACTAAAAACTCGCTCTGATGCCACACTACTGGCCGGGCAGGACAGCTTTTCCAGGGCAAACTCTGCTAGTTGCGGCCACAAATCCAGTTTGGCTACCCAATAGTCCAGGAGATCTTCAATGTGGGTTGGCAGGGTGCTGTCCAAGTATGCCACCACCTGCTGGTTCAGGTCCTGCTCCAGGTCTACCTGCTGCTGCTGGTGAGTAGTTTCTTCTTAGTTTATGCGGGTGAAGAAAGCTACTCATCAGCCACTGTAGATTCAGGCTGCTGCTGATGGAGCTGGTACTGCTCCTGCCACCCCACCCCTCTGCAGCCGCCATGGCAGTGGAACGTGAGCGCAGAGGGCCCCCCAGTCAGATCTGCGAGAGGATGGACGATGGCGCAGATAGGCAGCGGCCAGCTGACTACATAGGATGTCTCTGTAGTAGTTCAGTTTGTCCTCCATCTTGGTGGGTGTAAAAAAGGCCCCCATTCTGGACCGGTAGCGAGGGTCCAACAAGGTGGCAAGCCAGAAGTCAACCCTCTGCCAAATGGTGACAATTCGTCTGTCACTACGCAAGCAAGTGAGCATGCATTGGGTCATTTGTGCAATTGATTTGGTGGGATTCCCTGCCTCCATCTCCACTGCATACTGCCACGGTGTGTCCGGGTCCTCTGTCTCGTCTTCCTTATCGCCCTGTAGCTCCTCTGGCTGCTCCTGCTCCTCCTCTCCTGTCAGCTGAGTAGAAAAACCACCTATTTGGCTACACATTGCCTGTGCTCCAATGTCCTCCTCCCCCTCCTCCTCCTCTTCCAGTTCAGCCCCCACAGGGCTCATGTGGCTGTGAGATCGAGGTGCCACGTCACCTGTACTCTGACCAGCCATAGTTGCCAGCATCTGTTCAAGGACATGAAGCAGTGGAATGACGTCGTTCATGCTGTAGTCCTGGCAACTGACAAATAATGTGGCCTCCTCAAATGGCCTGAGCAAAAGGCAGGTGTCATGCATGAGCTGCCACTGGCTGACATCGAAGTTACACAGGGGAGTACTCCTGTCCGTTTGGATCATCAATAAATCATTTATGGCCTTTCTCTGTTGGAGGGTGGAGGGTGAAATTCCAACGGGTGGAAACGTCGCATATCAGCCTATGTTGGGGGATGCCGTTCTGCCGCTGCAGCTCAAGTAGGGTGTGCTTTGTGGTGTACGAGTGGCATTTTTTTAGTATGTCTTGCAGATGGGTGGAAGACTTCAGGAACCGCTTGACAACCAGATTGAATACGTGTGCCATGCAGGGTGCATGGATGTGCCCTCCTTGACGCAGGGCCGACACCATGTTCTTCCCATTGTCGATCAGCATGATTTTCAGTTGATGCGGAGAAAGCCAGGATTCGATTTCTTGATGCATTACACGGAGCAGTTCCTCCCCTGTGTGACTCCATTCGCCAAGGCAAACCAGGTGCAGAACAGCGTGACACACCGAGCCCTGCACATGTGGTATGCTGGAGGGGCACTGTGACTTGTCCCTGCAGTGTTGGCTGAGGACGCGGTGGAGGATGAGGAGGCAGAGGTGGACATTGTCGTAGGATCAAGGGCGTGACAACGTGGAGGCGGAAGCGGCTTGACCTTGCCAAGCTGCTGGTGTGGCTGTGCAGAACCACATTCAGCCAGTGGGCCATAAAGGACATGTACTGTCCCTGACCGTAGTTACAACTCCACACGTTGGCGCTGCCGTGCACTTTGGCAGACACCAACAGGTTCAAGGACTGGTCCACCTTCTGTTCGACATATTTGTGCAGGGCTGGTACTGCCTTTTTCGCAAAGAAATGACAGCTTGGAAAGGGAACGAATAATAGGTAGTAGAGCAGCACAACCGGACCTTTAGACCTTTAAAACCGGAATGCAACAGCCGCGATGGGACCGCAGATCCACAGCAGTCCAGGAACAGCAATGAAAGAAGATGATCACAGCAGCATATCCAGTGTATCATTTATTGGAAGCCTTGAGTGCACACACAACAAAGTACGACGTTTCGGCTACGCAGTAGCCTTTGTCAAGTAGCCGAAACGTCGTACTTTGTTGTGTGTGCACTCAAGGCTTCCAATAAATAATGCACGGGATATGCTGCTGTGATCATCTTCTTTCACAGTCTGGAAAGGGAGGGACTGCATCACCAGTAACTTGGACAGGAGCACGTTTAGCTTCTGCGCTGTTGGATGCGTGCACGCATACTGCTGTCTCTTGGCAATTGCTTTGGTGATCGATTGCTGACGGAATGACTGACGAGGAGTAGGAGCATCTGGACCATCAGAAGATGGGAATGACAGACAGCTCCCTTCAGCTGAGGTTGTAGAGTCTTGACTGGCTGAAACCGGGTGCGTGCCACTGGATGATGCAGCGGTAGCTGCGGCAGGCTGGACCACCACATCGGAGCCACGGTTCTCCCAGGCCACTGCATGGCGACGCTGCATATGTTGATGCAGGGCACCCTGGCCACACATTCTACATGTGGCCACGTTAACCTCCTCTTGCAGCTTAATAAAAAAAACTGCCACACCGCCGGGTAGGTGATTTTTCCCCCAACAGTCCACACTGACTGACTGCTACTGCCGCTGCCTCCATGAACCCCTGCACCACTACTTCCCAGGCAGGTAGGCTGCTGCGAATCAGGTGGTCTACCCCGGGCACGTTTGGCTTCCGACCTGCAACTGCTGCCACCCTGCTGACTCCCAGCCATGCTACCACGCAGCTAACTCAGCCGCTGCCTTACAGGCAAGCTGCCACCCTCTTCTCCTGATGATGATAAAGCCCCTTCTGCACACGGCTCCCAAGTGCGATCGGCTTCATCAATATTAAGTAGTGTCTGCACGTCACTGATGTCCTCCTCAACCGTCTTTAGGTCGGGAGCCTGACCGCTCGCAACACAAGCTCCTGCACCACTCTCCTCATCACTACTTGCCCGCCTAGTGGAGGAAGTGGCGGATGTCTCCTCCAGATCTTGGCTGGGCAGTAGCTGCTGACTGTCCTCTAGTAGCTTGTCCTCGCTGTATAGTGGAGCTGAGCCCACAGCATACAATACTTCTGTGGCTGAGGGAACAGCAAAGAACAGAGGCAGGTTGGGGACAGGTGAGGGCACAGGGCCTGCTCCCGGGCCATGCCAACTAAGGGTTGTGTCTGACGAACCCACCGACTGTCGGCTGGGGGTGTCTGATGTCACTTGGGATGACGTGGTTGACCCAGTTAACCAATCAAGAACCGCTGGGTTGCTGGTTCAGACACGACGGCTAGATGACACCGGGAGCTCAGGCCTCTCGCTGCGACTACTGCTGCCAGGTCCCCTTATTCTGCTGCGATCTCTGCTTGTGCCCGAAACATTCAGGCCTCTGCCACTCCTCTGTGCATGGCCTGGCACTTCTCTGCCTGTCATACTTGTAGCTGAAAGACACAAATTAAACGGAAATTAAAACACCCCTAAAAGCAACAAATATATTTTAGTCTTTGTACTAAAATAGTCCACTAAACGCTTTCACCACAATTAACTGCAGAAAATGCACTCAGAATATATTTTTATTGTTGTACTGAAATATGATCCTATACGGTTTCTACCAGAAAAAATTCAAAGAGTGAAATGCGTATATATTTTTCTAGTAGTACTGAAATACGCCCCAATACGCTTCGACCAGAAATAACTGCAGAAGTGAACTGAGAATATATTTTTCTTGTTGTACTGATATACGCCCCTTTACGCTATCACCAGAAATAACTGCAACAGTGCAGTGCATATATATTTTTCTTGTTGTACTGAAATATGCCCCTATACGCTATTAACAGAAATAGCTGCAGAAGTGAACTGAGAATATATTTTTCTTGCTGGACTGAAATACGCCCATATACGCTTTCACCAGAAATAACTGCAACAGTGCAGTGCGTATATATTTTTCTTTTTTTGCTGTAATATGCCCCTATACGCTTTAAACAGAAATAACTGCAGAAGTGAACTGAGCATATATTTTTCTTGTTGTACTAAACTACGCCCCTATACGCTTTCACCAGAAATAACTGCAACAGTGCAGTGCCTATATATTTTTCTTGTTGTACTGAAATACGCCCCTATACGCTACCAACAGAAATAACTGCAGAAGTGAACTGAGAATATATTTTCCTGCAATTCCAATTAAAGATTTTTGATAGTTTTCCTAATCTAGCAGAGAAATGTGATATTTAACCCTTGGGGAGCCCCTTTAATAAAGAGATGTCAATCATTTAGGACTTTCATGTATTAGCCAGAGTGGAGCAAGGCAACTAATAGTGTCTTTTGCTCTGGAGGATATGGCACATGCTTACATTAAACAGAAAACCATGAATTTTAATGTGAACTACTGTGTGTAATGATGTAATGCTCATTTTCTCCTGTTGGGGTGCTGCAGGGATATTGAACACTTGCTAGTGGTTCCTTCTTCCAAACAGAAATAAATGTAAAAACCTGTATTTTAAGGAGACTTGTACATTTATTGAATTTTGCCAGAGAAGGAGAAGAACACGTGAGCGATTCTATTACTGAGTCACTGGTGGCCACTTTCTGTGTTACCTTTCATAGTGCATTAGAGAATAATTGCAGCTGTGATTGAATTTGTGATTTTCCCATCAATGTAATATCCTTTAATATAAGCTCAGGGATATGACAATAATGTGAAGGCATTTATCGGTAATGGTCCATTTCTAAAGACAGAGGAAAAATGAGGGATTCATTCAGCGGATACTCAGGAGCCAGGAAAGTTCAATTGTACACATGGTTAAAAGGGTTTTCGTAGAAAAGGCTTCATGTACTGCCATAACTGTTGGCTTTTTATGCTATCTTTCTTGCAGTACTTCAGAGCAGGGGGTATCTGCAAACGGTTTGTTATTTGATTTGTTATGCTTTGTATTGTTATGTTACATAATATACCCAGCCTAGCTATGTATGGATGGCACAGCAATTGTTAATATTCCTGGCTCAGCCACTTTCTTGGTGGGGATCCAGGATCTGCCCCAGCTCCCTTATGCCTCATTCACACGTCAGTGTTTTGGTCAGTGATTCCCATCAGTGATTTTGAGCCAAAAACAGGTGCGGCTCTAAACACAGAACAGGTGCAGATCTTTCCTTTAAACCTTATGTCTGTGTAACTCCACTCCTGATTTTGTCTCATAGTCATTGATGGAAATCACTGACCAAAACACTGACGGGTGAATGAGGCTTTAGTCAGTGAGATGATGGAGAAAGGAAGCTGTGATCTGTGCTCCTTAGGCCAGAGAATAAAAGATCTTTGCGTGAATTACTGCAAGATCTACAGAAAGAAAAGGAGAAAGAGAAGGAGAGAACTACAGTTGCAAGAAAAAGTATGTGAACCCTTTGGAATGATATGGATTTCTGCACAAATTGGTCATAAAATGTGATCTGATCTTCATCTAAGTCACAACAATAGACAATCACAGTCTGCTTAAACTAATAACACACAAAGAATTAAATGTTAATTATGTTTGCAACAGGTGTAAAAAGTATGTGAACCCCTAGACCAGGCATGCTCAACCTGCGGCCCTCCAGCTGTTGCAAAACTACAACTCCCAGCATGCCTGGACAGCTTACAGCTATCAGCCTACAGCAGGGCATTGTGGGAGTTGTAGTTTTACAACAGCTGGAGGGCCGCAGGTTGAGCATGCCTACCCTAGACTAATGACATCTCCAAGAGCTAATTGGAGTGAGGTGTCAGCCACCTGGAGTCCAATCAATGAGATGAGATTGGAGGTGCTGGTTACAGCTGCCCTGCCCTATAAATAGCACACACCAGTTCTGGGTTTGCTTTTCACAAGAAGCATTGCCTGATGTGAATGATGCCTCGTACAAAAGAGCTCTCAGAAGACCTACTATTAAGAATTGTTGACTTGCATAAAGCTGAAAAGGGTTATAAAAGTATCTCCAAAAGCCTTGCTGTTCATCAGTCCACGGTAAGACAAATTGTATATAAATGGAGAAAGTTCAGCACTGTTGCTACTCTCCCTAGGAGTGGCCGTCGTGTAAAGGTGACTGCAAGAGCACAGCGCAGACTGCTCAATGAGGTGAAGAAGAATCCTAGAGTGTCAGCTAAAGACTTACAAAAGTCTCTGGCATATGCTAAAATCCCTGTTAGCGAATCTACAATACGTAAAACACTAAACAAGAATGGATTTCATGGAAGGATATCACAGAGGAAGCCACTGCTGTCCAAAAAAAACATTGCTGCACGTTTACAGTTTGCACAAGAGCACCTGGATGTTCCACAGCAGTACTGGCAAAATATTCTGTGGACAGATGAAACCAAAGTTGAGTTGTTTGGAAGAAACACACAACACTATGTGTGGAGAAAAAGAGGCACAGCACACCAACATCAAAACCTCATCCCAACTGTGAAGTATGGTGGTGGGGGCATCATGGTTTGGGGCTTCTTTGCTGCGTCAGGGCCTGGACGAATTGCCATCATCGAAGGAAAAATGAATTCCCATGTTTATCAAGACATTTTGGAGGAGAACTTAAGGCCATCTGTCCACCAGATGAAGCTCAACAGAAGATGGTTGTTGCAACAGGACAACGACCCAAAGCATAGAAGTAAATCAACAACAGAATGGCTTAATAAGAAGAAAATACGCCTTCTGGAGTGGCCCAGTCAGAGTCCTGACCTCAACCCGATTGAGATGCTGTGGCATGACCTCAAGAAAACGATTCACCCCAGATATCCCAAGAATATTGCTGAACTGAAAGAGTTCTGTAAAGAGGAATGGTCAAGAATTACTCCTGACCGTTGTGCACGTCTGATCTGCAACTACAGTAAATGTTTGGTTGACGTTATTGCTGCCAAAGGAGGTTCAACCAGTTATTAAATCCAAGGATTCACATACTTTTTCCACCTGCACTGTGAATGTTTACATGGTGTGTTCAATAAAAACATGGTAACATTTATTCTTTGTGTGTAATTCGTTTAAGCAGACTGTGATTGTCTATTGTTGTGACTTAGATGAAGATCAAATCACATTTTATGACCAATTTGTGCAGAAATCCATATCATTCCAAAGGGTTCACATACTTTTTCTTGCAACTGTAGATAACTTAGAATGTTTTGCCATTTGGCTGCTAGAACTGAGAGAATAGAGTAGACACATAGGGGCACATTTATTAAGACCGGTCTTAATAAAGCACTAAACTAGCAGTGGATCCGCCAAAGTTATGAAGAGGCTAACTGTTAGCGGCGTAACTAACCGTGCCTGAAATATGCCTAATTTAGGCGTATTTCAGCATAGTAAATGCTCCCCATAGTTTGAGTCTGCCTTGCCATATGGAGATCATTCCCCACTGCCTCTTCTTACCTAACCCCGCTCGGTGGTGACTGATAGGCTCTCTTGTATAGGTGCATAGGCAGCAGCATGTCAAGCACCCCCAAGAGGGGCGAGGGTGGTGCTCTCCTTATGAATACACTGAACTGCTTGGTTGTCGTTTTGCTAGACACAGTGGGAGCTAAGGGACCCGCAGCCAGATATTTCTGATATCTATATATATACTGAACAAAAATATAAATGCAACAGTTTCGGTTTTGCTCCCATTTTGCATGAGCTGAACTCAAAGATCTAAAACATTTTCTACATTCACAAAATACCCATTACTCTCAAATATTGTTCACAAATCTGTCTAAATCTGTGTTAGTGAGATAATCCATCCCACCTCACAGGTGTGGCATATCAAGGTGCTGATTAGACAGCATGAATATTGCACAGGTGTGCCTTAGACTGCCCACAATAAAAGCCCACTCTGAAATGTGCAAAGTTTTGCCTTACTGGGGGGGGGTCAGAAAACTAGTCAGTATCTGGTGTGGCCACCATTTGCCATCTCCGTCGCATAGAGTTGATCAGGTTGTTGATTGCGGCCTGTGGAATGTTGGTCCACTCCTCTCCAATAGCTGTGTGAAGTTGCAGAATATTGGCAGGAACTGGAACACGCTGTCGTATACGCCGATCCATAAAGTGCCATCAATAAAATGCACCTGTGTTCGTTGTCCATAACATACGCCTGCCCATACCATAACCCCACCGCCACCATGGGCCACTCAATCCACAACGTTGACGTCAGCAAACCGCTCACCCACACGACGCCACACACACTGTCTGCCATCTGCCCTGAATAGTGAAAACCGGGACTCATCCGTGAACAGAAAGCCTCTCCAACGTGCCAGACGCCATCGAATGTGAGCATTTGCCCACTCAAGTCGGTTATGACGACGAACTGCAGTCAGGTCCAGACCCCGATGAGGAGGACGAGCAGATGAGCTTCCCTTAGACGGTTTCTGACAGTTTATGCAGAAATTCTTTGGTTATGTAAACCGATTGTTGCTGCAGCTGTCCGAGTGGCTGGTCTCAGACAATCATGGAGATGTACATGCTGGATGTGGAGGTCCTGGGCTGGTGTGGTTACATGTGGTCTGTGGTTGTGAGGCCTGTTGAATGTACTGCCAAATTCTCTGAAACGCCTTTGGAGACGGCTTATGGCAGAGAAATAAACATTGCACGGGCAACAGCTCTGGTAGACATTCCTGCAGTCAGCATGCCAATTGCACGCTCCCTCAAATGTTGCGTCATCTGTGGCATTGTGCTGTGTGATCAAACTGCACATTTCAGAGTGGACTTTTATTGTGGGCAGTCTAAGGCACACCTGTGCAATATTCATGCTGTCTAATCAGCACCTTGATATGCCACACCTGTGAGGTGGGATGGATTATCTCGGCAAAGGAGAAGCGCTCACTAACACAGATTTAGACAAATTTGTGAACAATATTTGAGCGTAATGGGTCTTTTGTGTATGTAGAAAATGTTTCAGATCTTTGAGTTCAGCTCATGCAAAATGGGAGCAAAACCAAAAGTGTTGCGTTTATATTTTTGTTCAGTGTATAAAGAAGGACGTATATATGTATGTATGTATATATGTTCTGCGATCACTCAAAAACGCAACCATCGAACGAACCTTGGTATACACATCCCTTGCTACCTGGAAAGAAATCTTGTGGGGTCACAGCTCTCTAGCATGTACTGTTCCTGAGATATTCTCAAAAAATGCAAATATGACATATCACATGACCTACATGAGCCAATAGAAGCCTGCAGGTCTTTCTCTTCATATCCCAACTGCCATACACACAGTCACATGTCCCTTATCAGCCAATAGAAGCTTGCAGGCCCTTAGTCTTTACAAAGACACAGTTTTACACCAGGTTTCCATAACAACCCAGCCATTTTTCTTCATTGCTGTAGGTCAGCTTTAAAGGGACGGGGTACTGTAGATGTTACTGTTATAGTGTTTACTGTCGATATCTTTTAACCACTTCCCATCTGGGCCATTTGCCCCCTTCCTGACCAGGCCTAATTTTGCAAAACTGACATATCTCACTTTATGTGGTAATAACTTTGGAACGCCTTTATTTATCCAAGTCATTCAGAGATTGTTTTCTCGTGACACATTGTACTTCATGATAGTCATAAATTTGAGTCAAAATATTTCACCTTTATTTATGAAAAAATCCCAAATTTACCCAAGAATTTGAAAAATTCGCAATTTTCGAAAATTTCAATTTCTCTGCTTTTAAAACAGAAAGTGATACCTCATAAAATATTTATTACTTAACATTCCCCATATGGCATCATTTTGTAAATGTCATTTAATTTTTTTTAGGACGTTAGAAGGCTTAGAAGTTTAGAAGCAATTCTTCAAATTTTTAAGAAAATTGCCAAAACCCACTTTTTAAGGACCAGTTCAGGTCTGAAGTCACTTTGTGGGGCCTTCATAGTGGATACCCCCATAAATGACCCCATTGTAGAAACTACACCCCTCAAGGTATTCAAAACCGATTTTAAAAACTTTGTTAACCCTTTATGCGTTCCACAAGAATTAAATGAAAATGGAGATCAAATTTTTAAATTTCACTTTTTTGGGCAGATTTTCCATTTTAATCCAATTTTTTCTTTAACACATCGATGGTTAACAGCCAAACAAAACTCAATATTTATTACCCAGATTCTTCGGTTTACAGAAACACCCCACATGTGGTCATAAACTGCTGTATGGGCACACGGCAGGGCGCAGAAGAAAAGGAACTCCACATGGTTTTTAGATGCCATGTCCCATTTGAAGCCCCCTGATGCACCCTTACAGTAGAAACTTCCAAGAAGTGACCCCATTTTGGAAACTAGGGGATAAGGTGCCAGTTTTATTAGTACTATTTTTGGGTACATATGATTTTTTGATCATTCATTATAACACTTTATGGGGCAAGGTGACCAAAAAATTAGTTGCATTCGCACAGTTTGGATTTATTTATTTTTACAGCGTTCACCTGAGGGGTTCGGTCAAGTGACATTTTTATAGAGCAGATTGTTATGGATGTGGCGATACCTAATATGTATACTTTTTCTCATTTATTAAAGTTTTACACAATAATAGCATTTTGGAAACAAAAAAATGATGTTTTAATGTGTCCATGTTCTGAGAGCTATAGTTTTTTTATTTTTTGAGAGATTTTCTTATGTAGGGGCTAATTTTTTGCGGGATGAGGTGACGGTTTTATTGGTACCATTTTGTGGGACATACGCGTTTTTGATCACTTGGTGTTGCACCTTTTGTGATGCAAAGTGACAAAAATAGCTTGTTTTGACAAATTTTTTTTTTTTTTTTACGGTGTTCATCTGAGGGGTTAGGTCATGTGATATTTTTATAGAGCTGTTTTTTACGGACGTGGCAATACCTAATATGTATACTTTTTTTATTTGTTTGACTTTAACACAATAATAGCATTTTTGAAACCAAAAAAATGATGTTTTAGTGTCTCCATGTTCTAAGAGCTATATTTTTTTTATTTTTTGAGAGATTTTCTTATGTAGGGGCTCATTTTTTGCGGGATAAGGTGACGGTTTTATTAGTACCATTTTGTGGGACATACGCGTTTTTGATCACTTGGTGTTGCACCTTTTGTGATGCAAGGTGACAAAAATTGCTTGTTTTGACACAGTTTTTTTTAGTTTTTTTTACGGTGTTCATCCGAGGGGTTAGGTCATGTGATATTTTTATAGAGCTGGTTTTTACGGACGCGGCAATACCAAATATGTCTATTTTATTTTATTTTTTCTATTTTTTCTATTTTTTTTTTATTTCTTACTTGGGGACTTTTTTTTATTTTATTTTACACTTTTCGTCCCCCATAAGGTCATACAAGACCTCTGGGGGACATTTGCTTCACTTTTTCTTTTTTTTTTCACTGTTGATTTCTCCTGTAACTGGGGCTGACATAGTAGCCCCAGTTACAGAAGAAATGCACCCCCTAGAGAGGCTGTACAGCATAATTCTGCGCTGTACAGCCTCAGTGCAGGGCTGATCGAGGTCTGTAGAAGACCTCACACAGCTCCTGCACACTCCGGTCCCGGCGGTCACATAGCATAGCGCTTCCTTCTCTGCAGACACAGCGCTCGGTGAGCGCTGTGTCTGCAGCGATCGTGAAGGCAGGGACACCTGGGCACTGTCCCTGCCTTTTCTCTGGGTTGCCCTGCTGTCACTGACAGCGGGCAACCCGATCAGCAGCTGCACGATTAGCGTGCAGCTGCTGTTTCTGAACGGACGTTTTAAAACGTGCTTTCAGAAATAGAGGTCCACCCATAGGACGTTTATATCCTATGGGCGGACGGAAAGTGGTTAATGACATACATAAACATTAAATTGAATAGATGAAATATACCCATGCGAAGCCGGGTCCTTCTGCTAGTATCCTATAAATATCAATGATTGGAATACTCCAAGAAATTTTAAAGTATATCTCCAGGGAAAAATAAAAACATTGTAGTACAAGTATATCCTCATATACAGTACCTATATGAAGCCTTTCCTTTAATGGCTCAGTCATGTGTGCTGGAGACCTCTCCGTCTTCCTAATTCACTAACAGGAAGTTCTTCTTGTTGTTTTCATATGTTACAGAATCAGAAGAGCTGCAGTCTGGTCACCGATCACTATCCAGAGGTTGCTTACTGACCTGTTACTTATTTTTCCAGGTCAGTACGATTACAGCAATACCACATATGTATTCTTGTGTTTTAACCTGTTTAAGACATAGGGCATACCGGTACGCCCTGATTTCCCGGTCCTTAAGGACACAGGGCGTACGGGTACGTTCTATGTAGTTCCGATCACCGCCGCTCGGCGGGCGGTGATCGAAACAAGGTGCCTGCTCAAATCAATGCGAGGGGGGGTCCCGTGACACCCCCGTAGCGGCGATCGCTGCGAACCGCAGGTCAATTCAGACCTGTGGTTTGCAGTTTTACCTTATGCAGCGGTGCCATTGGGTCCCCATGCGGCTGTAGGGGGGACCCGATGGCATGGAAGGCAGCGCGATGCCTTCCTGAGGCATCTGCGCTGCCTTTCGGTGACGAGCCTGTGAGATCCAGCCCCCTGGATTTCACAGGCCGGAAGCTGTATGAGTAATACTCACTGTATTACTCATACAGCCAATGCATTCCAATACAGAAGTATTGGAATGCATTGTAAAAGGGATTAGACCCCCAAAGGTTGAAGTCCCAAAAAATAAAGTAAAAAAAAAGTTGAAAAAATAAAGTCCCCCCCTGAAATCTAAAAGTTTCAAGTACAAATAAACAAAAATGTCATTTTCCCCAAATAAAGTTAAAAAAAAATGGTAAAAAATAGGGAATAAAAAAAGTGGACATATTAGGTATCGCCGCGTCCATATCGACCGGCTCTATAAACATATCACATGTCCTTACCCCTCAGATGAACACCG
Organism: Bufo bufo; assembly: GCF_905171765.1. Lineage (NCBI taxonomy): Eukaryota > Metazoa > Chordata > Amphibia > Anura > Bufonidae > Bufo > Bufo bufo. The sequence continues at coordinate 33,755,868 of NC_053393.1, forward strand.
TAAAAAAAAAAAAAAAAAAACTGTCCTAAATAAACCTTTTTATTGTCACCTTACATCACAAAATGTACAACAGTAAGCGATCAAAAAGGCGTATGCCCACCAAAATAGTACCCATATAACCGTCACCTCATCCCGCAAAAAATGAGCCCCTACCTAAGACAATCGCCCAAAAAATAAAAAAAACTATGGCTCAGAATATGGAGACACTAAAACATCATTTTTTTTGGTTTTAAAAAAGCTGTTATTGTGTAAAACTTAAATAAATAAAAAAAAGTATACATATTTGGTATCGCCGCGTCCGTATCGACGGCTCTATAAAAATATCCCATGACCTAACCCCTCAGGTGAACACCGCAAAAAAAAAAAAACGGTGTACAAAAAGCCATTTTTTGTCCCCTTACATCACAAAAAGTGTAATAGCAAGCGATCAAAAAGTCATATACACCCTAAAATAGTGCCAATCAAACCGTAATATCATCCCCGCATAAATCGTACCCTAACCAAGATAATCGCCCAAAAACTGAAAAAACTATGGCTCTAAGACTATGGAGACACTAAAACATGATTTTTTTGGTTTAAAAAATTAAATCATTGTGTAAAACTTACATAAATAAAAAAAAAGTATACATATTAGGAATCTGCTATATAAAAATATTATACACTACCTAAGACAATCGCCTAAAAACTGAAAGAACTATGGCTCTCAGACATGATTTTTTTTTTCAAAAATGAAATCATTGTGTAAAACTTACATAAATAAAAAAAATTGTATACATATTAGGTATCACCGCGTCTGTGACAACCTGCTCTATAAAAATACCACATGATCTAACCTGTCAGATGAATGTTGTAAATAACAAAAAATAAAAACGGTGCCAAAACAGCTATTTCTTGTTACCTTGCCTCACAAGAAGTGTAATATAGAGCAACCAAAAATCATACCCTAAAATAGTACCAACAAAACTGCCACCCTATCCCGTAGTTTCTAAAATGGGGTCACTTTTTTGGAGTTTCTACTCTAGGGGTGCATCAGGGGGGCTTCAAATGGGACATGGTGTCAAAAAAACAGTTCAGCAAAATCTGCCTTCCAAAAACCGTATGGTATTCCTTTCCTTCTGTGCCCTGCCGTGTGCCCGTACAGCAGTTTACGACCACATATGGGGTGTTTCTATAAACGACAGAATCGCCATAAATATTGAGTTTTGTTTGACTGTTAACCCTTGCATTGTAACTGTAAAAAATTGATTAAAATGAAAAATTTGCAAAAAAATTGAAATTCTGAAATTTCATCTCTATTTGCCAATAACTCTTGTGGAACACCTAAAGGGTTAACGACGTTTGTAAAATCAGTTTTGATTACCTTGAGGGGTGTAGTTTCTTAGATGGGGTAACTTTTATGGAATTTCTACTCTAGGCGTGCATCAGGAGGCCTTCAAATGGGACATGGTGTCAAAAAAAACAGTCCAGCAAAATCTGCCTTCCAAAAACCGTTCGACATTCCTTTCCTTCTGCGCCCTGCCGTGTGCCCGTACAGCAGTTTACGACCACATATGGGGTGTTTCTGTAAACTACAGAATCAGGGCCATAAATATTAAGTTTTGTTTGGCTGTTAACCCTTGCTTTGTAACTGGAAAAAAATTATTAAAATCTGCCAAAAAAGTTAAATTTTGAAATTGTATCTCTATTTTCCATTATTTCTTGTGGAACACCTAAAGGGTTAATGACGTTTGTAAAATCTGTTTTGAATACCTTGAGGGGTGTAGTTTCTAGAATGGGGTCATTTTTGGGTGGTTTCTATTATGTAAGCCTCACAAAGTGACTCCAGACCTTAACTGGTCCTTAAAAAGTTGTTTTTTGAAAATTTCGGAGAAATTTCAAGATTTACTTCTAAACTTCTACGCCTTGTAGACATATGGGGAATGTAAAGTAATAACTATTTTTGTAGGTATTACTATGTATTATAGAAGTAGGGAAATTGAAACTTGGAAATTTGCTAATTTCTCCAAATTTTTGGCAAATTTTGTATTTTTTTATAAATAAAAATGAATTTTTTTGACTCCATTTTACCAGTGTCATGAAGTAAAATATGTGACGAAAAAACAATCTCAGAATGGCCTGGATAAGTCAAAGCGTTTTAAAGTTATCACCACTTAAAGTGACACTGGTCAGATTTGCAAAAAATGGCCAAGTCCAGAAGGTGAAATAGGGCTGTGTCCTTAAGGAGTTAATACCAAGAAAAAAAATAAAAACCTTGACAAACAATATTTTTTTTTTCACTGCCATATTCTGACTATAACTTTTTTGTAGTTTTGTGTACAGAGCTGTGTGAGGGCTCATTTTTTGCTGAGCGATCTGTACTTTTTATTGATACATTTTGGAGTTTGGAGACTTTTTGTGGGAGGTGAAGCAACCAAAAAACAGTGAATCGCTGGTAGCCGTATTGGATATACAGTATATTTTTATATTTTAATAGTTTGGGCGTTTTCACTTGCAGCAATGGCCATGATGTGTTTTTTTCATTGGTTATTAATTTTTATTTTCATATTGGTAAAGGGAGGGCTGATTTAAATTTTTATTTTTTTTAACTTTTTTTTTTACACTTTTTTTTATAGTTCCCATAGGGAACTATAACAAGCAATCATCGGATTGCTATTCTCATAGACTGCATTAGCATTGGATTCTAGGAGGATTTTACTACTGCATGTTTCTATGGAGCCCTCCATAGGAACTAATATGCGGCAGCCTCATATCATGGAGGAATGCAGAGGCTGCCTCACACCCACTTTGGATCCCCCGGTTCTCACCGGACTTATGTGTATTTGTATGGCCAGATGCCATGGTCACATTTGATCACAGCATCTGAGGGATTAAAAGTCCACTATCGGCATTACCACCATTCACTGACATTAGGCCCAGGTATATGCTGTTTCAAACAGCAGGCACCCGGCAGATATGGTGCTCACTGCAATTGCGAACTGGCGCCATCTGTAAAGACCCTCCCAGTGCCTTATGTGTACAGCGCTCGTCGGGAAGGGGTTAAATGTAGCGACCATTGGTCACACTGTCTGTTCCAGTGGGATAAAAAAAAATTAAGACCTCGCTATTGTTACTTTGAATCCTGTTACAGTGATGAAGTGATGGATATTCAAGTCACTTCCATTTAGCTCGTAAAATTCAGCTTGACATGGTATCATGTAATCAATGCCGGGAGTTCATGCTGAGCAGTTACTAATCTGTGTATATCACAAGGTAATTGCCTGAGCTGTGTAAATTGAGCAAATAAGCTGTCAGGTGCAGAACATAATGATTTCATGGAAAACATGACGGCAAGTCATGGATGCAAATGGAATCATTAATGTTCATGCTGCCTTACTTGGCCTCCGACGATCATATTAAGCCTAGAAAAGTTGGGTGCTTTTTGCAAATGATGCAGGCAGCAGGAAATTATACATTTATATTTATTCTATTAGAACTTGGTTACCTGTCTTTCACAGACCCAACTATTTTGAAGGAGTTATCCAGGCTTAAGATAAGATCAGATGGGTGAGATTTCCTCTTAACCCCATATGGAGATTGGATAATTTCCCCAGATCAATGAAAATATCACACCCTACTGGCTTTGATATGTCTAGGAGAGATGAGAGAATTTTTGGAAAATTAATCTCGGGCCCAGTATTAACGTATCAGTCAGAAAATTTCATTTAGGTCTGAATCGATTCTACACAAAATAAAAAGTACTCCAATTGGCCTGAAAATGTGTATGACGCTCCAAGGTCTCCTAAGACCTTAATTTTTTGTCACATTTTTTCGCTCTCTGTCTCTCCCCTTTCAAGCTCTTTAACACCAAGACAGCAATAGTAAATAATGTCACACTGACATATATACAGTAGATACGCTGTTTAAAAATACACTGCCCTGTCGGATTTGTTATGTTTTTTTTAAATTTGAAAAAAATTCCAAAAATGTTTAAACACACATGGTAGTATAGGAAAAAACCTGTGTCTTGTTCTGAACAAATGGTCCAAAAATGATGCCTTAACTGGGGCAGATGCCTGCCTGTGTTTATACATCAACAGGGTGGTGTTGGAAAAAGCAGTCGCTTGTTCTGAACAAGTGTCCAAAAATTCTCTTTTTTTGGGAACAGCAGCAGTACAGTGTGGATGTGGAACCTCGTAGACAAGGCAGGAGATGTATGGCTGTGTATGGGTAATAGTAGTGGCAGTATTAGCAGCACAGTATGAAACCTGATAGACAAGGCGGGAGATGAGTGGCTGTATAGGAGTAGTAGTACTGACAGTAACAGCTGTGGCAGCATCAGCAGTACAGTATGGAACATAACATACAGGAGATGTGCAGCTGTGTAGGGGTAGTAGTAGTGGCAGTAGCAATGGAATCATTGGGCTGGTAATAAATACCCACTGTCAGCAATGGCAGATCTACTTATTTGCCTCTGTCATCATATAAGCCACAAGCATGCAGCTTTTCATGCTCACCAGCATGCCCGAGGACCCAGTTTTTTCAGGGTTCTGTCACCACTGTGATGATTGGTCATGACCACCGTATGTCGTTTTCATCATTATCAGCAGCACCCTCGTCATCTTGCACCACCAACACCTCTTCCTCCTCCTGTGGGTAGCCAATCATTCTCCTCTACCTCCCCGCTGCCAAATTCTTAATCCAACCCTTCCAGCCCTACTGCTAAAGACTTATTTGGATAGACAGTGCTGCTAAACATACAGGAGAATACAGCACTACATACCTATTACATTCACTGATGTCTCCTCTGATGTAGATGTTCTATTTCCCCATTTTAAACATTTGGACCAGACCACCATGATGACTTCTTTTGGCCTTGTTTTGTCTCTGCAGAGATTGCCACACAAACATCACAGGCCCATCACTTTTCCATCATCCTCTGCCTCCTAGTACCCCAACATTGTTATCCTGCTGCTACCGCCAATACTGTGCTTGCGGTGCTCCCCAATGCCTGCAGTTTGTGATGTAGGCCACAGACCTCTGCTGCCCTGCCATCTGAGGTTCCCATGTCACATGCAGGCAGTTGCAATGACATTACAGTGACCTCCTGTTCCAGGTCTTAGCCTGCATGACGACATGATCACAAACTAATGCACCAGGACAGAGGCATTTCTGACCACATCATTGGTCTGCCTGAGACCCAGCGCAACAGGTCATGATGATGTCATTCTACTACCTGGCCTGCATCCAAGGAGGCTAAATGCGGGGATGGGAGCCACAGAGCCACACCATAAACTGCCATCCCCTTAGAAGCAGGTCACTTCATCTCGCCTCATGGCTGAGTTTTCGGCAGCAAGCAAGATATTCTTGTTCCACCATCCCTTGTTGCATAATTGTGAGAGTCTGCTCATATATACATTTGCAACTAAAAGTATGTGAACCCTTTGGAATGATATGGATTTCTGCACAAATTGGTCATAAAATGTGATCTGATCTTCATCTAAGTCACAACAATAGACAATCACAGTCTGCTTAAACTAATAACACACAAAGAATTAAATGTTACCATGTTTTTATTGAACACACCATGTAAACATTCACAGTGCAGGTGGAAACAGTATGTGAACTCCTAGACTAATGACATCTCCAAGAGCTAATTGGAGTGAGGTGTCTGCCAACTGGAGTCCAATCAATGAGATGAGATTGGAGGTGTTGGTTACAGCTGCCCTGCCCTATAAAAAACACACACCAGTGCTGGGTTTGCTTTTTGCAAGAAGCATTGCCTGATGTGAATGATGCCTCGCACAAAAGAGCTCTCAGAAGACCTACAATTAAGAATTGTTGACTTGCATGAAGCTGGAAAGGGTTATAAAAGTATCTCCAAAAGCCTTGCTGTTCATCAGTCCACGGTAAGACAAATTGTCTATAAATGGAGAAAGTTCAGCACTGCTGCTACTCTCCCTAGGAGTGGCCGTCCTGTAAAGATGACTGCAAGAGCACAGCGCAGACTGCTCAATGAGGTGAAGAAGAATCCTAGAGTGTCAGCTAAAGACTTACAAAAGTCTCTGGCATGTGCTAACATCCCTGTTAGCGAATCTACGATATGTAAAACACTAAACAAGAATGGATTTAATGGGAGGATACCACAGAGGAAGCCGCTGCTGTCCAAAAAAAACATTGCTGCACGTTTACAGTTTGCACAAGAGCACATGTTCCACAGCAGTACTGGCAAAATATACTGTGGACAGATGAAACCAAAGTTGAGTTGTTTGGAAGAAACACAGAACACTATGTGTGGAGAAAAAGAGGCACAGCACACCAACATCAAAACCTCATACCAACTGTGAAGTATGGTGGTGGGGGCATCATGGTTTGGGGCTGCTTTGTTGCATCAGGGCCTGGACGGATTGCTATCATCGAAGGAAAAATGAATTCCCAAGTTTATCAACACATTTTGCAGGAGAACTTAAGGCCATCTGTTCACCAGCTGAAGCTCAACAGAAGATGGGTGTTGCAACAGGACAACGACCCAAAGCATAGAAGTAAATCAACAACAGAATGGCTTAAACAGAAGAAAATACGCCTTCTGGAGTGGTCCAGTCAGAGTCCTGACCTCAACCCGATTGAGATGCTGTGGCATGACCTCAAGAAAGCGATTCACACCAGACATCCCAAGAATATTGCTGAACTGAAACAGTTCTGTAAAGAGGAATGGTCAAGAATTACTCCTGACCGTTGTGCACGTCTGATCTGCAACTACAGGAAACGTTTGGTTGAAGTTATTGCTGCCAAAGGAGGTTCAACCAGTTATTAAATCCAAGGGTTCACATACTTTTTCCACCTGCACTGTGAATGTTTACATGGTGTGTTCAATAAAAACATGGTAACATATAATTCTTTGTGTGTTATTAGTTTAAGCCGACTGTGATTGTCTATTGTTGTGACTTAGATGAAGATCAGATCACATTTTATGACCAATTTGTGCAAAAATCCATATCATTCAAAAGTGTTTACATACTTCTGTAAATATCAGGTGGATAACATTGTCGATGTTGCTTTTTACTCATAAATCTGGTGGCCTCTTTGAAGGTCCTGAGGAGCTGCCACTGCTTGACCTCACAATGACTGATGCTTCCAGTTGTGGTGGTCTGGGGTATGATATAATTACTGACTGCTTTCTGCTGCTTCGTTATATGCGAGATGGACTTCCAGTGAGTTTGAATGTCGTGGATCAAGAGGTGCAAAGGCAGACCGTTCTGTCCCTGAAAGTCCAGGACAGCCTCGAATGACCTGGAAGAAGCCCAGAGGGGGGGAAACGTAGGTCAGGTGGAACTATGTGCCGATTTCAATGTCTGTGATAGCTGCAAATCTTTTATACTATATGTGAGCATAATAAATTGTTTTTATCGTCCCTTGGAAGGCGTTCTTCACAATTTTTCTATGCTTTTTGCAATTTGGCGATCGGCAGCTACGGCAGCATGGTGGTAGCTAAAAGGATTTATGTGTTGTGAGCCATCGGGAAAAGCTGTTTGATGAAAAGTGCTGCTTAACAAGAGAAGAAGCTGTGTGGACCTGCACAAACATGTTTTTCTGAATAGTGTGAACTGTGTTTATCGTGAGTAGTGGAAACTTTTAACCTCAGGATTAGGGTTGATCACGGGGCGCAATACTGAATCCTTGCCCCGGGTGCTGGAAAGCCTAGCGACACCTCTGGGGTTGATTGCTATAATTAGTAAGTGGTGCGGCTGAACAATTTTAAAGCAGCCTTGGCAGTCCAGGAGGGCTTACTTAGGCTACCTGCACACGTTGCGAATTAAGCACATGTTTTTCCACTCAGACTCTCATGGTGAAAAACTACAACGTAATACAATATAAGATTACACAAATCTCATGTATACTTTGCTTTTTTTGCATGAATAAATTTACCTATTGTGCAGATTTTAAAAATCCTCAGCATGTGAATTCTTTGAGCTACTTTTTTTTTTTTTGGTGCAGCTTTCACCCTTTTCAATGCAAGGGTGAGATCTGTGGAAAATCCACTCCAAAAAAACTGTTAAATTGCCCTGTGGTTTTTGGTTTGAATTTGGTGCAGAAACACTGTGAAATCCCCATGAAAAACCATGCAGATTTTCTGTTTTGAAACTGGCCTGCATCTTCTGCAAGCCACAATACTTTGAAGAAAAAAAAAAAAAGCATTGCACCACAAAATTTATTATGTGCACCATGCATCGAGCATGTGTTTTTTCTCCCCCTAAATACACCCTTTCATCCCACTGGGGCACACTATGGTTTGGAGTCTCCTGCCTGGTGATAGGCGGGGTCCCATTGGTGTTGGTGGGTTTTGGGGTACCCTAGAAATCCTAGGGAGGAGTGAATATACAACAGTGCAGAGTGGTGATGCAAGGCAATGATAAGGCTGGATTTGGGGGTAAGAAACCAGATACTGAAGCAGTTTAGGCAGATGTTACACACAGGCACTTGCAGAGTAAGCTCATTCTCTTCAGATTACAAGCAGAGTTTTCCCAAGGCTGTCTACATGGATCTAAGCCATGATAATCCTCCAATATGGCAAAAGTAGTGAAAAGTCTCTCAGTCTCTCTCACAAATAATTCCCACTTTTAATACAGCACTACAATGCCCAGCAGTGCAGTGTAATAAACCCCTTAAGGACCAAGGACGTACCGGTACGTCCTAACTTTTAAATCAGGATTCCGGCGCCCGAGGGGTTAAACGGAACGGGATTTCGGCTGAAATCCTTCAGCCGGCATCCTGTGACAACGCCAGGGGGGGTGATGTGACCCCCCCGTGTCGGCGATCGCAGCAAACCGCAGGTCAATTCAGACCTGCGGTTTGCTGCGCTTTTTGCAGTTTCTGATGCCCGCGGTCCCTGACCGCGGGGATCAGAAACTTTTGAGTGCCTATAATCTATATTTTTCACCCCCCCCTGCACCCCTGCATGATTTGATGCCGGCGGGTGGTGCGGGGGGGGTGTCGCATGCGGTGGGGGCGTTGCGGGAGGCGGGCAGTGCGGCAGGCGGGATCGCGATCCCCCGCCTCCCCATGAACGATCGTTGGCTTCTAGTGGTTGTACCAGGGTGCCAGCACATTGCTGGCACCCTGGTATAAACGGCTGACATCTGTGCAGATGTCAGCCGTTTAACCCTTTCCATACCGCGGTCCGTACGGACCGCTGTATGGAAAAAGCTATCTGTCATCGGTCAGGGAGCTCCCTCCCTCTCCATCAGGGGGCTGCTGTGCCTTTGCAGCCCCCCGATGGAGAGGGAGAGAGCCCCCAGAGAGCCCCCCTTAGCCCCGTGCTTACCCTTCCCCGTCTGCGAAGTTCTGAGCAGACGGGGAGGGTTCCCATGGCAACAGGACGCCTCTCAGGCGTCCTGCTGTCCATGGTGCTGAACAGATCTGTGCTGAAAGCATAGATCTGTTCAGTGTAAGTAAAATACAGTACAGAACAATATATATTGTACTGTACTGTATTATACAGACATCAGACCCACTGGATCTTCAAGAACCAAGTGGGTCTGGGTCAATTTTTTTTTTTAAAAAAGTGAAAAAAGTTAAGATAAAAAAAAAACATTTATCACTGAATAAAAATTAAAAAAATAAAATAAACTACACATATTAGGTATCGCCGCGTCCGTAACGACCTGATCTATAAAATGGTCATGTTACTTTCCCCGCACGGTGAACGCCATAAAAATAAAAAAATAAAAACTATGAGAAAATTGAAATTTTGCCCACCTTACTTCCCAAAAAAGGTAATAAAAGTGATCAAAAAAGTCGCATGTACGCCAAAATAGTACCAATCAAACCGTCATCTCATCCCGCAAAAAATGAGACCCTACTCAAGATAATCGCCCAAAAGCTGAAAAAACTATGGCTCTTAGACTATGGAAACACTAAAACATGATTTTTTTTTGTTTCAAAAATGAAATCATTGTGTAAAACTTACATAAATAAAGAAAAAGTATACATGTTAGGTATCGCCGCGTCCGTATAGACCGGCTCTATAAAAATATCACATGACCTAACCCCTCAGATGACCACCGTAAAAAAATAAAAATAAAAACAGTGTAAAAAAAAGCCATTTTTTGCCATCTTACGTCACAAAAAGTGTAATAGCAAGCGATCAAAAAGTCATAATCACCCCAAAATAGTGCCAATCAAACCGTCATCTCATCCCGCAAAAAATGAGACCCTACTCAAGATAATCGCCCAAAAACTGAAAAAACTATGGCTCTTAGACTATGGAGACACTAAAACATTTTTTTGGTTTTAAAAATGAAGTTATTGTATAAAACTTACATAAATAAAAAAAAATGTATACATATTAGGTATCGCCGCGTCCGTGACAACCTGCTCTATAAAATTACCCCATGATCTAACCTGTCAGATGAATGTTGTAAATAACAAAAAAAAAAAACGTGCCAAAAAAGCTATTTCTTGTTACCTTGCTGCACAAAAAGTGTAATATAGAGCAACCAAAAATCATATGTACCCTAAACTAGTACCAACAAAACTGCCACCCTATCCCGTAGTTTCTAAAATGTAGTCACTTTTTTGGAGTTTCCACTCTAGGGGTGCATCAGGGGGGCTTCAAATGGGACATGGTGTCAAAAAAACCAGTCCAGCAAAATCTGCCTTCCAAAAACCTTATGGCGTTCCTTTCCTTCTGCGCCCTGCCGTGTGCCCGTACAGCTGTTTACGACCACATATGGGGTGTTTCTGTAAACTACAGAATCAGGGCCATAAATAATGAGTTTTGTTTGGCTGTTAACCCTTGCTTTGTAACTGGAAAAAAAATATTAAAATGGAAAATCTGCCAAAAATTTGAAATTTTGAAATTGTGTCTCTATTTTCCATTAAATCTTGTGCAACACCTAAAGGGTTAACAACGTTTGTAAAATCAGTTTTGAATACCTTGAGGGGTGTAGTTTCTTAGATAGGGTCACTTTTATGGAGTTTCTACTCTAGGGGTGCATCAGGGGGGCTTCAAATGGGACATGGTGTCAAAAAAACAGTCCAGCAAAATCAGCCTTCCAAAAACCAAACGGCGCACCTTTCACTCTACGCCCTACTGTGTGCCCGTACAGTCGTTTACGGCCACATATGGGGTGTTTCTGTAAACAGCAGAGTCAGGGCAATAAAGATACAGTCTTGTTTGGCTGTTAACCCTTGCTTTGTTAGTGGAAAAAATGGGTTAAAATTGAAAATTAGGCAAAAAAATGAAATTCTCAAATTTCATCCCCATTTGCCAATAACTCTTGTGCAACACCTAAAGGGTTAACGACGTATGTAAAATCAGTTTTGAATACCTTGAGGGGTGTAGTTTCTTAGATGGGGTCACTTTTAGGGAGTTTCTCCTCTAGGGGTGCATCAGGGGGCTTCAAATGGGACATGGTGTCAAAAAACCAGTCCATAAAAATCAGCCTTCCAAAAACCAAACGGCGCACCTTTCCCTCTATGCCCCGCTGTGTGGCCGTACAGTAGTTTACGGCCACATATTGGGCGTTTCTGTAAACGGCAGAGTCAGGGCAATAAAGATACCATCTTGTTTGGCTGTTAACCCTTGCTTTGTTAGTGGAAAAAATGTGTTAAAATGAAAAATTAGACAAAAAAATTAAATTCTCAAATTTCCTCCCCATTTGCCAATAACTCTTGTGCAACACCTAAAGGGTTAATAATGTATGCAAAATCAGTTTTGAATACCTTGAGGGGTGTAGTTTCTTAGATGGGGTCATTTTTGGGTGGTTTCTATTATGTAAGCCTCGCAAATCGACTTCAGACCTGAACTGGTCCCTAAAAATTTAGTTTTTGTAAATTTCTGAAAAATTTCAAGATTTGCTTCTAAACTTCTAAGCCTTATAACATCCCCAAAAAATAAAATATCATTCCCAAAACAATTCACACATGAAGTAGACATATGGGGAATGTAAAGTCATCACAATTTTTTGGGGTATTACTATGTATTACAGAAGTAGAGAAACTGAAACTTTGAAATTTGCAAATTTTTCCAAATTTTTGGTAAATTAGGTATTTTTTTGTGCAAAAAAAAAAATTTTTTTGACTTCATTTTACCAGTGTCATGAAGTACAATATGTGACGAAAAAACAATCTCAGAATGGCCTGGATAAGTAAAAGCGTTTTAAAGTTATTAGCACTTAAAGTGACACTGGTCAGATTTCCAAAAAATGGCCTGGTCCTTAAGGTGAAAATGAGCCCGGTCCTTAATGGGTTTGTCTCAGTATAATGGTAAGGTGCCTGAAGTTTTTCCCTATCCAAATGCAGTGAAGTCCACAGCCTCAGTACATGCGTTACCTTGCGCTGACCTGTTGCCCATGCACTGTCCCTTTGTAATGGCCCTTACTGCAAAGTTCAACACTTCTTTCTCAGACACCAGCTAGCTACTTTAGCTGCTCACTTTGTCTGCTTTCTTCACTCCGACTGCCAGCTACACACCACACTATCCTACAGCTCAGACGGGTGGGACCAGCCAACATCTAGCAACTGTCTAGGGCAAGAAAAGTTAAAGTATATCTAAACCTTTCTATATACTATATCACTACTATATTAAAACCTATAGTAAGTGCCATGAAATACATTTTTCTAATATACTTGTTTTTAACATTTTCCCAGCAAAATAGGCACCTGAAGTTCAGAAGTCTATTGGACTATAGAATCTATGCTCCCATACACAGCTGTATATGGGAGTATGGATTCCACAACGGCCGCACTGAGCGCGGTACAGGAAGAAACATCGCTGCTCCTGCCTGTACCAGCGCTGCTTTCCTAAACTCTGGCATAGATTGGCTATGTCAGGCTTTAGCAGAGCACAAAGTAGCAGACACACAGGCAGAGGAGTGATGTCTTATAAGAGTGCCTGCTCTGCTAACGTCCTAACACATCAGAACAGGCTATTAACAGAGAGGAGCCAACGGGCGCAAGGCAGGAGCTCACATATCAATAGCACAATAGCAAATAGCAATACAACAATGATCTGTGACTACAGTTTATCTACAATGCTTGCAGGGAGTCTGAGGTAGTCATTATTGGTTCAGGCTGCTTCCACCCTTCAAGGTATTTCTGCCTCCTCAGACTGGCTACTGTGTACGGACACAGTAACTGCCGATGCCCAGGGGGCCACCTGAGCTCTCCTTACGACTGGCCAGTGGATGTTTTTGGGGAGGTATCTTGTGCTGCTGGCAGTATTTTGTGATGGGCTGTGGTATTTAGCTTTGTTGGGGTGGTAGATTGTGCCACAATATGTTATTCCTGGCCTCACCTACTTCTGTTGGTCCTGCCTTCCACCAATTTGGAACCAACTACAAAACGGGGCCACTTTTACTTTTTTTCCAGGGCCACTTTAAGTTCCCAGTCAGCCCCTGGTACTGAGGGAATGAGCCTTAAAGGGGTTTTCCAGGATTACTATGCTCTTTAACAGATATGCTCATGTAGTTGCTTATTACATGTACATCTTTTAAAAAAAAAAAATTTAGGATTTGACCTCGATTTGACCTCTCCTGTCCCATTTTCCCCATGTAACCCAATCCCTATGGTTTGTTTCCATCCTGTATGTAGCACTTCCTGTTGCTGTATCCAACCAATCCCATGATGCACTTCTCCTTCGCTGCCCTAACCATGTCCAGCTAGTTTATAGCTCCTCCTACCCAGCTACTTACATAGACACTCCCCTATCACTGCCCCGCCCATGGACATAACATCACAAGAAATAAGAGAGAGCGGCATGGACATGGTCATGTGACCACAGCCCAGAACGGGAGATAGGAGCAATAAAGAGAAAAGAAATACATTACAAAATTACAACGACCTTGATAAAATATTATATTACACAATGTCATAATACCGCTATACAATTAGTACTATTATTTCTGGTGATTACAGGTGTCAGGTCATCGGTGGTGTCCCCGTCAGCAGGGATGCCTGATGTACCTTGTGCAGACAAACTGGTCACACACCGTGAAGGCTGCCCCTGAAAAGATGGGCAGCCATACTATTAGCCTCCATCTATATAGAACATGCACATGTGCACTTCGAATGGCATGATAATCTTTAAATAGGGCATTCGTCAAGATCTACTAGGTTATTTATGAATTATCTCATAAGAAATAGACTCAAGTGGCAAGTGATTGACTCCAAAGTAAACTCCAAATGGCATTGTCTTCTGCTGGACCTTTGAGGCTTATCTAGCCAATCCTGTAGTTCTCTGGTGTTCTAGTCTGATCCTGTATAATTTCCACAATTCCATATAATATCAGAGTGCACACTAGTTGATTAATTGGTATTTTGCAAGAGGATTAAAAATAAACTCATAAAACAACATTGTTTTTGTGTTGTCGACGGTTTCCGCCATCATTTGTTAAGGGAACGGCTCCCGGTAGTCCAATATTTTTTACAGCAGAACAAGTGTAATTTAATTAATTTCCTTCTCATTCTTGTAAAAAAGGCACAGTATCCCACGCCGCTTATAAAACGCCAGATAAGGGATGTCGCTGGAGTGGAACATATTAGATTTTTTTCCCCTTTCTTTTAAATCAAATGTATTTTTAATATTCTGTGTCACATTAAGACTTGTGCATGACTTTATGATTATACAGTAGCTCCTCTGGGCACAGAGCATGATACAAAGTATCTTGATTACAGAAAAAGGAGGAATAAACAATGTAACGAAATGTATAAATATGTAAATATGGGTAGAAGCAAAGAGATCCCCCCCCACCTACGATGATCGCAGTTTAGGTAGTAAAAAAAAAAAAAAAGTGGAACTCTGAACCACAACCCAAAATGCGCTAAGAAGTGGTGCCCCTTGATGGATAGCATTTGGATTCCTTGGCAGTATTTATGAGCTGGATCAGATGAACTAGAGACTTCAGGTATGTTTGGGGAATGAGAGAGGAAGCTAATCTGAAGAGGTGGGTGTGCACCCACTGTGTCACTGAACGGATTTGGTTTGGGGCTACTTCTGAGGGTGTTGTCAAGGTGGACCCCTGATTTTCACCCTTTCACTCCTGTATGGGGATCTGGACATCGCTAAACGAACTACCAAGCTGCTACCTCTAGGACTAGTCTCTGTGCAGAGGCTGCTGACTCAGACAGGTCAAGAGACACCTGAATGTGGCACCAAGGGCAAGCTGAGGCCAGGACTGGCAGAGTTTGTGCAGTGAGGTAGTCAAGCAATAGGTTGGGGAAGGCAAACGGTGTTTAGGCAGAGGTCAGTACAGGATCAATGCGGTCAACAGGCAGAGTTCAGGCATGGGAGGTCAGATGAGGAGAACTAGACAAACTAAGAGCCTATAGCTCAGACACCCTACATAACCTATGGGAATTCTGCCATCAGTTGGGAAAAGATTTGCTCATGTGCATGCTGGACCTTTAGAGCCAGGAAGAGTGTGCAAGTGAGCCCCCCAAGGGAGTGAGCATCAGCACGTGTAGAAATCTAAGTCTCACTTCCTTCTGGTATTCACATCCCCACCTATCCCTTGGTTGAACTTGATGGACTTACAGTATGTTTTTTTTCAATTAACTGCAGGAATGGATCCATACCCAAATTGGTATAGAGTGCCTTCCACATGGATGAGTGGCCCAGAGAATGCCATGATAACATTCCCCAGACTATAACACTGCCTCCACCAGAGTGTGTGTTTCTTCCAACAATGGTTGCAGGTTTTTTTCCCTCTGTTCCGTGAAGCAGAGAATGTGACTCCCTTTGCCAATAAGCGGAGGTTTAGTTCGGTTACTGCCACAAAAATGTAAGCTTTTTCTGCCGATGCAACTTTGTTAGCAGAGGAGCAGTGACCATCCGTCTGCTTTGGCGCCCCATACACTGGTTTGCTGGAATAGTCTAGTAGCCCCCTGGTTCATTTTGGTGGTGAGCTGCTCCACTGTAGCGTTTCGGTCTTCCCCCGCTCACCTTCATAGCTGACATTTACCTCTCCCATCAATGGAACGTGGTGCTCCGCAGTTTCCATGTCGCTTATTCACACTGATGCCAATTGTCCACTTACAATGCACTTTCAGAACAGCAGCACGGGAACAGTTCACAAATTGCGTTGTTTTAGAAATACTGTCACCCTTGACCTGAATGCCAATAATTATCTCTTTTGCAACTCTGATAAATCGCCCCCCATGACAGCAATGGGGGATATGTGTGCAGACAGTATATCACATACCTTATATACCCACCGAGCCAGCTCAGCACATGGGACTTCCTTCATTAGCTGTACACACTGCCGATGTCGACAGTAGGAAATTGTCACAATAATGGGACTTGACTTGTAGTAATCAATACAGAAATCTAAGTTATTCTAAAGGGTTCAGTTATCTTATATATTTTTT
Organism: Bufo bufo; assembly: GCF_905171765.1. Taxonomy (NCBI): domain Eukaryota; kingdom Metazoa; phylum Chordata; class Amphibia; order Anura; family Bufonidae; genus Bufo; species Bufo bufo. The sequence continues at coordinate 33,772,212 of NC_053393.1, forward strand.
GCTTGCAACTGTATTTTTACTTTCATACTAAATGTCATGCGTTTCAGAGAATTGTTGTCAGCTGTGTCAACTGGATGAATTTTCCTAATGGAACGGTGGAACTAGAAGTGATGGAAAACATCGTAGTATACAGTATATAAGGGTCAGTCGATACAAAAAAAAATTCTGGTCTAAATGGAAATAAGTGTATTGTAATAAAGATCAGGTGAATCTCTTATAAAATATGGAGGACATGAATCCCTGGAGATTTCCACGAACCGCCTAAGACCTCTCTTCAATTATAGTGTCATGGATCTTCTCCCTCGTTTTTGATCTTCCTGTATTTTTCAGCCTGAGAGCTACATATATTTATATTAAGAAAATTGTCATTTTTCATTCTAAAGCTAAATTCGTTGTGACAGGTGAACTTGCACTTTGAAATCCATTCCAGACCTGACGCCATTGATCAATCGATATCCCAGAAATGAGTTGCTGATTGTGTAGCACATAAGGAATTCCCCGTAGCGATAAAAAGTGGCTTTTTCATTGTTGTATTGATTAATGCCACATTACAATCTTGTCTGTGATTCCAAGAGGTGACATTGAAAGTAAAAAAAAAAAAATTTGAATTGCTCCTCAGCATGCTGGTGTATGGCCGTGGTTATCTACTGAGCATAATGAGATATGATCCTTGGATTCAATTGGCCATGAAGAATATCAGGAAGGTCACGTTGTCAGCATTATTACAGGATTATGTTCTGAGGACTGAAGAAGGAACTAAAAAAGGGACCTAAGAGTGTCCAAGATGGTTCCCTTATCTGACACTAATAAAGGGGTGTCCATATGCAAAGAGGTATCTCCCAAGAAAAAGAATCATCTCACCAGCACCACCTATTAGAAGTGGCTCCCTTTGAGTCAAGATCTGACTTTCCTTAAGATTTGACAAGGGAATATAGCCAAACCAGATATCCATCTGTAGGACAGCTGTTTCGGGGTGTTTGCCCCTCATCAGTATGGCATAGGAATCTGGATAGCTTAGCGAAGTGGCTTAGGCGGGGTGTTGAATCTAAAGTAAAGGAGTGTCCATAAACAGAGTCAGCAACAAAGTTATAGAAGTGCTAATGTAAAGGATCTTGACCACTTTGACCAATCCTTTTTTATTATAAGGGTCACACAATAGTAAGCAGATGACTAGGACCCCTAGAGATCATTTGAATTGATTGAGGTAAAACAGCTGAAAGTATTCAATTTCCCTGCAGTGCCACCACAGGCTAAATAAGGTATTACTCAAACCCCATTGAAAACAATGGGTTCATCATATAATGATGAGGCATGCTGGGTTCTCCAGCGTTCTTGGTAGCCGTTCTCTGCTCTGGGAAACAGATTATGTTCAAAAGATGCTTAGTTTTAAGTATTATTGATTTGCTGGCTTTACTTTTTCCATAACTCCCTTAGACTTCAATGGAAAGGGGAAATGTGCATTATTAGGGGATCAGGTAAGATTGGAATCTCAAAGGTGACTAGGTCCTCCATCACCTTAATCCAGCCCTGAATGTTCATGTGTATGGGGCTCCATAGGATAACATGGGATGGGGCCTCATTCTGTCAAAAAGATGCCTTAACAGCAAAAAAAAAAAATGTTTATGAAATTGAGGTAGTAATATTTCAAGTCTTTCTTGTGCCATTTCCTTCTGTCCTTGGAATCTTGAATTCACTGTATACCCAAATGCTCCACACTCGGTTATACTCTCTCCCTACATTTTTGCACTGATCTATGACTCTCTGCTACAATGGCTCAGATCAGAGATAACTCCAATCCCAAGATTTAACCTTCTAGATGACATGGTCAGTATGTAAGCAGTTAGGACGAGATTTTTACTCATTATCTTACCTTATTTTCTTTCAATAAATACTCCAGAAGTTTAATCAGAAGCCAGTATGAAAAAGCAGATACCATCTGATCATTGTCATATTCTATCAGACTGCCGTGCATAGGACATTGTACCTTGTAGACCACTATGGTCCTCAACATAAAACATGGGACATAAACGATATGGCCAAAAGTACTGTATGTGGGCCACTGACCACCACATCTACACAAGCAGTTGGACTTCCCATTCCAGAAGCAACAAAATTAACATGGAAACTATACACTCACCTAAAGAATTATTAGGAACACCTGTTCTATTTCTCATTAATGCGATTATCTAGTCAACCAATCACATGTCAGTTGCTTTAATGCATGTAGAGTTGTGGTCCTGGTCAAGACAATCTCCTGAACTCCAAACTGAATGTCAGAATGGGAAAGAAAGGTGATTTAAGCAATTTTGAGCGTGGCATGGTTGTTGGTGCCAGACGGGCCGGTCTGAGTATTTCACAATCTGCTCAGTTACTGGGATTTTCACGCACAACCATTTCTAGGGTTTACAAAGAATGGTGTGAAAAGGGGAAATAGAGGCGGTGTGGAGAGGAAGAAAAAAGAGGAGCCCTTCACACCCGTTGAAAAAAAGAGGAAACACGTACTAGGCGCCAAATCACTGGGTCATTGATTATGCTGAGGATTCAAATTGGTTCATATTGGTGTATAAGATATAAAAGATATAAAAGAGACCTTCACCTAGGTCTGGTAAAGGAGCTAAGAATTTAGAAAGGGCACCACAGCTCTATAGTGGTGATGTTAGAGATCATAGAATGATAATGATAAAATCAAATGCACTCACTTAACAGGGGGGGCATTCACCAGGATAAGCTCAAGACACCTGAGACTATTTCCACCCCCCGGCCAGGATCGCATGTAGAAATATAAATAATTGAACGCCGCCTACACACGTGGCTTCTGGTCAATCATTTTATTAATATACTCTCAACGCGTTTCGAGGGTCTGAAGCCCTCTTCTTCAGGAGTGCTTAAACAGATTTTAAGACCAGTCTGGGAAAATAGTCTCAGGTGTCTTGAGCTTATCCTGGTGACTGCCCCCCCGTGAAGTGAGTGCATTTGATTTTATCATTATCATTCTATGATCTCTAACATCACCACTATAGAGCTGTGGTGCCCTTTCTAAATTCTTAGCTCCTTTACCAGACCTAGGTGAAGGTCTCTTTTATCTCTTTTATATCTTATACACCAATAAGAACCAATTTGAATCCTCAGCATAATCAATGACCCAGTGATTTGGCGCCTAGTACGTGTTTCCTCTTTTTTTCAACGGGTGTGAAGGTCTCCTCTTTTTTCTTCCTCTCCACACCGCCTCTATCTCTCCAAATGTGGGCAAGGGTAATCCTTGACCCACCGAAACACTTGAGCTGCCTATCTTGTTCCATAGCTGTAGATGAGCATAACTCCTATACATATATATATATATATTGTTCTCTATAGAACTCACCTCCACCCCTTGGCGCCTCTGATAGCCTCTACTCTAGGTACCTTTTTTCGCGATTCCTGGTCCGCCTCTAGGACCAGAGAGTTCAAATTGTACCATAATCCTCTTTTTGTATTTCTACATTTGTGAAAAGGGGAAAACATCCAGTATGCGGCAGTCCTGTGGGCAAAAATGCCTTGTGGATGCTAGAGGTCAGAGGAGAATGGGCCGACTGATTCAAGCTGATAGAAGAGCAACGTTGACTGAAATAACCGCTCGTTACAACCGAGGTATGCAGCAAAGCATTTGTGAAGCCACAACATGCACAACCTTGAGGTGGATGGGCTACAACAGCAGAAGACCCCACCGGGTACCTCTCATCTCCACTACAAATAGGAAAAAGAGGCTACAATTTGCACGAGCTCACCAAAATTGGACTGTTGTAGACTGGAAAAATGGTTTCTTGAACATGACAATGAGTTCACTGTACTAAAATGGCCCCCACAGTCACCAGATCTCAACCCAATAGAGCATCTTTGGGATGTGGTGGAACGGGAGCTTCGTGCCCTGGATGAGCATCCCTCAAATCTCCATCAACTGCAAGATGCTATCCTATCAATATGGGCCAACATTTCTAAAGAATGCTATCAGCACCTTGTTGAATCAATGCCACGTAGAATTAAGGCAGTTCTGAAGGCAAAAGGGGGTCCAACACCGTGTTATTATGGTGTTCCTAATAATTCTTTGGGTGAGTGTATATACGACTGGAGGGCACTCAATTATCTGGGAACACTGATGTAAGGTATAGATAACCACATTTATTGTAAAACTGACATAAAACTAAGCATGCGTATAATAACACCTAATAGGTAATAAAATCATAGACAATATGAACAAACCATAAAAGACAAATGACAATGGTCACCGCAAGTGTTGGTGCGACACTAGCTCCTGATCGGACCGTGGGCTTGGTCCCAGATGGATAGTCAGAGTCCAGCAGCGACACCCTGGTGGGTGTGATACAGTGTTGGTCCGTGAATTGGACCGTACTGGATTTCTATACGCAATGTGGTAATGATGTATAGATAAACACAAAGCCCCGTGGGGCAGAGTACATTACCCCTCTTCTTGTGTTGGGTAGAAATAAGCAATCGTCCTTACTTCGCCGCTCGGACTCACATCGGTGTCCCGTGTGGTCTCGAGGTCTGGTACGCGGCGTCCTACGTGAGCCGGCGGCACACCACGTGATCCACGCGGCTCGGCATGGAAAGAATAGCTGATGATCTGTTAGGTCCTAAAGTCCAGACCGTGCAATATCGATGGATATATCGATATATGTCAGCGGTAATGACAGCATCAGAATTAAGTTCACCTTTTATATCCTTCATTAATCCAGCAAAAGGTTCTGGGACATCAATCTGACTAAAATCCCGGCGTGGAACACTTATTGAGTCAATATTCACAACCGTACATGCGGAATTTTAAATTTACTCCCGATATTAGATACGGAGAAGTGACGTTTCTGGATGTCAATCTGAAGGTTGAAGGGCAAAAAATCATTTGTAGTACCCACTTTAAAACGGTTGCTAGAATCAGCTATATTAGATTCTCTAGCTGTCACTTGCCTAGATGGCTCACCAATATACCCGTGAGCCAATTTAGGCGATTTAAACGCAACTGTACACATAGGGGACAGTTTGAAGTAGAGGCCTCAGTACTAAGGAACCAGTTTTTGGATAAGGAATACCCACCGACAATCATCACAGAGGCCCTATATAAAGTAAGGTCGATGGAGAGAGACACCTTTTTCACACCTAAGGAAGCCATACAATATAACGAAACCCTGAGATTGGATCTACCATTTCACACACAACACAAACAGGTAGAAAGAATCGTTAGAAAATATTGGCATTTTTTATTGGAGGATAAGCTTTTGGGTCCTTTTCTATCAGGGTTCCCACGAATAGCATACACTAAAGCCAATAATCTGGCTTCCAAAGTTGCCCCTACCATTAAACAACAACATACTACAATTGGTTCCTTGTGGATCAAGTCAAAAGGGTTCTTTAGGTGTGGTAGATGTTAGAACTGTAAAAATACATCTTTCCCTAAAAAAAACATGAAGGTCAAATCTACACAGAATGACTTTGAGATTGAGATCAAGGAAACATTAACATGCGATTCCCAAAATGTCATCTACCTCCTTGAATGTCCATGCCATAAACAGTATGTAGGCTGAACTAAGAGGCCCCTGAAGAAGAGGGTGATGGAACACATTCTGAAAATTAAAAAGGGAGATGAATTACATTCACTCTCTAAACATTACAACATTTTTCACAATTGTGATCTATCCTCTCTTCTTTTTACGGCTATGGAGAAAGTACACCAGTCAAAAAGAGGCGGTAATCAGATTATCCGTATGTCCAGACAGGAATCCCGCAAGATATTTGAGTTTGATACGTTGGCTTCAAAGGGGCTGAATGCGGAGATGGAGCTGTTCGGTTTCTTGTGATTCTACTGGGGGGTTGTCTGGTGGGGACATGGGATACAAGTCAGGCTGTCGTTTCCAGTACTTGGATCCCCTCTCCCTCCCGGACCACCCCTCACAACTACTTCCATCTCGGTATCCATCTCCTCAAACAATATTTTCACGTTCAGTGCCATTTCATGTTTTCCAATGTTACTCTATGCCCCACTATGATGGGACCAAAAAACGCACCTATATGTGCGTTTTTTGGGTTCTGTTGTATTGGTCAAACGGGTATTCCATACCTGGGATCTTTTTTCAATTCCATACAATGTTATGTTGTTTTAAACTGTCAGATTTTTAGAGATATTTTAGGATGGGCGCAACAAGTGTGCCTATACTGCATATGCTAGAATAGATATAATGGTATATAAAACGCATTAATACCGCATGTATGGTTGTGAATATTGACTGAATTAATGAAGGATATAAAAGGTGAACTTAATTCTGATGCTGTCATTACCGCGGAGGAAGGGGCTTGATCCCTGAAACGCGTCCGGTTTAAGACAGCAATCTTCTTTCAAGTCCCCGAAGTGCCAATACTAAAAGGCAGCCCCCTGGACCTCCGCTGACTGGATTTGTGTGCCATCGATATTGCATGGTCCGGACTTTAGATCATCAGCTATTCTTTCCATAGCGAGCAGCGTGGATCACGTGGTGTGCCGCCGGGTCACGTGGGACGCCGCGTACCAGACCTCGAGACCACACAGGACGCCTATGTGAGTCCAAGCGGCGAAGTAAGGACGATTGCTTATTTCTACCCAGCACAAGAAGAGGGGTAATATACTCTGCCCCACGGGGCTGTGTGTTTATCTATACATCATTAGCACATTGCGTATAGAAATCCAGTACGGTCCAATTCACGGACCAACACTGTATCACACCCACCAGGGTGTCGCTGCTGGACTCTGACTATCCATCTGGGACCAAGCCCACGGTCCGATCAGGAGCTAGTGTCCGCACCAACACTTTCACCATTGTCATTTGTCTTTTATGGTTTGTTTATATTGTCTATGATTTTATTACCTATTAGGTGTTATTATATGCATGCTTAGTTTTATGTCAGTTTTACAATAAATGTGGTTATCTATACCTTACATCAGTGTTCCCAGATAATTAAGTGCCCTCCAGTCGTATATATTGTTTGCATTTTACCTTCTGGGTTTGGGTGGACCCGTGGGGTGAGCATTAAATCCTTTTGGGAGTGCCTGGGGTGAGCCGCTGTCACTTTGTATAAAATTAACATGGAGTCTGCAATCCAATTTATCACAAAGGTATTGGATAACATTGAGTTCAGAGCTCTGTGCAGCCACTCAAGTTCCTATACACCAAACTCATCATAGCATGTCTTTATAGAGCTCGCTGTGTACACAGGGGCACAAAGATGCCCTTACCCAAACTGCTGACATTGGAAACATACTGTACAATTGTCTAAAATGTCTGCGCATGCTGTAGCATTAACATTCACTGGAAATAGGTGGCCAAACCCCAAAAAAAAACCTAACACCATCACCTCTCCTCCACTACATTCTACGGCAGGCATTACACAGTATTTTCCTGGTATTCTCTAAACCAAGATTCACCCATGAGGCTGCCGGATAGTGACAGTGATACATCACTGCAGGGAACATGTTTTCTCTGCTTCAGTGTCCAGTGACCACATGCTTTACACCACTACAGCCGCTGCCTGGCATTGTGTGATCTTAGGCTCACATGCTTAAACTTAAAACCCATTTCAAAAAGATCATGATGCACAAGTTGGACCTCTGTAGAGAACGAAGTAACAGAGGATTGGTGATTTTTATGAGCCACACACTTCAGCACTTGGTGGCTTACGGCTTTGTGTCTGAGCTCTTTTTACTCCCATGTGTCAAAGCTAGCCTGCTATGAAAGTGCCATGTTTAAGGTCACTGAGCTCTTCAGGATGACCCTTACTACTACCATTGTTTGTCTATGGAAATTACATGACATGTGCTTGATTTTATGCACCTTCTTAAAATGGATGTTGCTGAAACGTAATAATTAAAAGGGGTATCCACATACTTTGGTCGAATGGTGCACATATTGAATATCTTAAAGGACTTTAATGGTCTTAATTGTGGAACACGGGACCTAGGTTTCAATCTCACAATATTTTGTTGCTAATTCTTAGGATACCATTGAGAGTAAATTCCGATCTTGTACGATTTCATGGATATTAAGTGGTAATAAAGTCAATGACTACCAAACGAGGGAAAAGTTAAACATAATACTTAATAAAATGCATCTTTGTCCTTGAGAACACATCAGAAGACATTCAGGCTACAGCTTGAATTAATATCTACTGGAACAATTAGAAGTCTGACTGTCAGATGAGGTTCAAACACTAACAAACAATATCCCACTTGGCATCTTCTTTCGCAGATCCATAGATTTATGTTGGCTTGTGTCAAATGCTATAAAGAAGATACATGTAGAAGATGTTCATGTTCTTGTCTGGCGAAGACAGAAGTCATGGAAGTCATAATTCTTCATCAGAATCAAGAAAACAAGATGTAATGAAATTAACAAGTCCAGATGGAGGTTTTCAGATTTATTCGTCATTGGTTTGTCATGTTCTAAACGATGATTGAAAATTAATTTATCAGCCGTGTCATTGAGAAAAGTCAGAAGATAAAATCATGAAGGCTTCATGGGTTGAAACCTCTATTGAGTCTCAGAATAAAGAATGTTCGTTTGAGTTTTTGGAATGTGTAGATTTTCTATAAATGTATAATTTTTTTATTTATACAATTTTTGATAGGAAATTTCCACAAGTTTATCCTGTGATCTGTCTTTAACCCCTTAGGAACACAGCATTATTTCACCTTAAGGACCAGGCAATTTTTTGCAAATCTGACCAGTGTCACTTTAAGTGGTGATAACTTTAAAACGCTTTGACTTATCCAGGCCATTCTGAGATTGTTTTTTCGTCACATATTGCACTTCATGACACTGGTAAAATGAAGTAAAAAATAATAATTTTTATTTATAAAACAATACCAAATTTACCCAAAATTTGTAAAAAATTGCAAATTTCCAAGTTTCAATTTCTCTACTTCTATAATACATAGTAATACCTCCAAAAACAGTTATTACTTTACATTCCCCATATGTCTACTTCATGTTTGGATCATTTTGGGAATGATATTTTATTTTTTGGGGATGTTACAAGGCTTAGAAGTTTAGAAGCAAATCTTGAAATTTTTCAGAAATTTTCAAAAACCCAATTTTTAGGTCTGAAGTCACTTTGCGAGGTTTACATAATAGAAACCACCCAAAAATGACCCCATTCTATAAACTACACCCCTCAAGGTATTCAAAACTGATTTTACAAACTTTGTTAACCCTTTAGGTGTTCCACAAGAATTAATGGAAAATAGAGATACAATTTCAAAATTTAACTTTTTTGGCAGATTTTCCATTTTAATAATTTTTTTCCAGTTACAAAGCAAGGGTTAACAGCCAAACCAAACTCAATATTTATGGCCCTTATTCTGTAGTTTATAGAAACACCCCATATGTGATCGTAAACCGCTGTACGGGCACACAGCAGGGCGCAGAAGGAAAGGAATGCCATATGGTTTTTGAAAGGCAGGTTTTGCTGGACTGTTTTTTTGACACCATGTCCCATTTGAAGCCCCCCTGATGCACCCCTAGAGTAGAAACTCCATAAAAGTGACCCCATCTAAGAAACTACACCCCTCAAGGTATTGAAAACTGGTTTTTACAAAAGTCGTTAACCCTTTAGGTGTTCCACAAGAATTAATGGAAAATAGAGATACAATTTAAAAATTTCACTTTTTTGGCAGATTTTCCATTTTAATAATTTTTTTTCCAGTTACAAAGCAGGGGTTAACAGCCAAACCAAACTCAAAATTTATAGCCCTGATTCTAGGGAGGAGGAGCTCTGGGGGTGGAGTTTCCTCTGTACATTTGCACTGGGTTGTTCCCTGTGGGCAGGGCTGTAATTTCCTGCGCTTGAGCTGGTCGTTCCTTTAATTTCCTGCTCTTGAGGTGCAAGAAGAAGATGCGCCATCACAGGCAAAGATGACTGATTAACCCTTTGGATGCTGATGCGTACTTTTCTGCACCTGCCGCTCCGCAGTAAACGCAATAAAGTAATTTTTAAAGGGTTTCTGGAAAATTCTGTATGTCTTGTAGTATGAAGACACACAAATAAATCGTGTTCGTGATGCCAGTTGCAACGGGCCACCCCCTGGGGTCCTATTAGGAGAATTGGTTACCCAGTTATAGGAATGGCCGAGTGGTATAGCGCGACCTAAAATGTCCCTTTACGTTGAGCGAGTGTCACAGTGCTCCTACCTGGACATGGCTGGACCCTAGGCGTTGGCTCCGAAGCAAACAAATAGGGGTAATAATTGAGGGATAAAAGAATAACTTGAATCCAGACCTTAATATACAGTTAAAAAGCAGCTTTACTTTGGTAAACTTTCGTCAGACACAATCTTCCATCTTTGTCTTGGTCCCAGCAGACTTTAGCATTAAAACTCTGGCAGGCAAACTCATCCCTGCTACATCTGTTGCTCTCTGGCTCTGCTGTACTGACAGACTGACTCTATAACTTTTCTTTTGCTGTATGCTGCAACTTCTCTTTGTATGGTCTGTCTCTAGAATAGGCCAGGGAACTTTCCTCCTGGCTCCTGAGGCTTTAAGCTGTGATCTCTATGACCATAAGAGCTAAGGGTGCTCTGGCTGGCTTGGGTTGGGCACGTCCAGCAGAGACATGCTCAGCACACCCTCCCTTGACAGGGGGTAAGCTGGAACTCACTAACTCGGATTCCCACCCTTGCTTCAGAAAGTGGGGAGAGCCCACTCCTCCACAGAGGGGGGGTTACAATGGAATGGAAAGCTCCATTCTACCTAACTGTAGCTCTGCCGTGTTTGCTGCCACCTGCTGGTGAACCAGACACATTACACGTTAACATGACAGTTAAAAACATTAGAAATGCACAGTGTATAGGACCTGAACAAATACATAAGATGACGTTTTGTTAGTCAATTAGAGATAGTAGCGGAGTGTTTTTTCAACTTTATTAAACATATCTATGTAACTTTATTATTAGTGCACTATTTGATGATATTATATAGTCTGCATATGGAAGTCTTATCTTGATACTATATGGCAGTATGGTTGCATTATTTTGGCTGAAATTGTGGAAAAACTTTTTAAATTAAAGCCAGTTCTGCACAGAGGGCTCTTGTGTTGGGACCTTTAATGACTTTTGAAATCATCACGCCAATAAAATCATCACCCCAAGTAAACTGTAGTTTACCTATATATTTTTTTTAAACCAATAAAAATGGACATTGACATTAAAGGGGTTATCTTATGATTCATGTTAAAAAACGATAATCAGACATCATATAGTAGATGACAATCTCTTTCAAACAAAGCTGGAACCAGCCCTGTACCTCATATGGATCCAGAGATCCCCCATTCATTGCTCTAATTGCTCTTTCAGATTTACTTCAAACTGGCAGCTCAGAAGCTGTGTCCTTTCTCAGGTAGTGCTTCCTCTCTTCTGCAGCCAGGGCCGGCATCAGCACCCGGCATACCCCAGCATCGCTCCCAACTGTCCCGGATCCAGCAGGACAGTCCCAACTTTCAGGCTGTGTCTCGCTGTCCCGGGCAGTCTGCTGAATGTCCCGCTATGTGATCAGCCTTGTTCTCCCCTTGGCCACTCTCCCTCTTCACTGTGCATTGCAGCCTGGCGTCAGCACGTCATGCTGAGCAAGTGTTTTCTTCACTTGATAATACGCTCCTGCTCTCTTACACAGCAGCACCACGGAGAGTACAGGGCAGGGGTCAGCACTATGTGCGTCTGGAGAACATCACCATTAGTGGAGGAGTGGACAGGACCACGCTGTGCTCAGGCTCAGTGACCCCTGTGCGGTGCAGGGGCAGAGAGATGACAGAGCAGCAGTCACCGAACATACAATGGTTGCAGGAAGAGGTCACGAGTGATGCGAGTGTCCTAGCCTCTCCTCCCTATAACACACCCTGTAAAATCATCACATATCTGTTAGGGCTCATGCACACGGCCATTGCAAGGCGGTGGCTGTATTGCAGGCCACATACAGGATGTCTGCAATACACGGTCATCGGCCGTGTGCACCCCGCACCACAGGTTCGCGGACCCATTCACTTGAATGGGTCCACAATCATGGAGATGCGGAACAGAGGCACGGATCGGAAGCCCACAGAAGCACTACGTATTTGTGGTGCGGTCTGTCGGATGCAGATCGCGGACCCCATTCAAGTGAATGGGTCTACAATCCGCATGCGGCTGCCCCATGGTCGGTGCCCATGCATTGCGGACCGCGATTTGCGGTCCACTGCATGGGCCCGGCCAGCACACGGTGATGTGCAAGAGCCTTTAAACGTAGATCTGCATCATCTTCCTTCTGTTATATTCATTAGCAATGGGTCAGTAATTAGTTATATTAGTGCAGAGACAGACTTGGAAGTTAAATCTAATGATAGTAACAGAGAAATGGCGCTGACTTATTCATGTATTCATTATTTGTATTGACTTCACCATCCATCAATAAGATTGTAGACCAGAAAAGTGTGTGTATAATGATGGGCTCTACATATCTCCCAAACCGACCCCTCCTTTCTGCCCAGCGGGACAGTTCCAGATTTCTGTGGCTGTCCTGCGTTCCGGGGCAGCTGGGGAATCTTCTGCTCTCAACTGTCTCTGTGTCTTTGGGATACATGGACAGTTAAGTGTAATGGTGAAGCAGGAGCCATCCGCTCCTTGCTCCACCATTCAACTGCCGGCGCTCTCATTTCGTCTTCAGAGATGAATATTAGTCCACAGAGGCCGGAGGATGATGAGGATTTCCCGGTCCCTGTGCTCTAGTGCTCAGCAAGCGCCATGAAGTCACCTGCCGCTGGGGAGAGCCTGTGAACTGTATACATCGGGGAACAGGGATAAGGTGTTATTTTTTTATTTTATTAAAAATACAGGTGCCAGCATTCTCTGTGGGGGCACTAAAATGGGCATTCTACTTTGTGGGGACACTAAGGGAGCATCACTACTGTGTGAGGGAATTAATTGGCATAACTACTGTAAAGTGGGCACTAAAGCGGCATTATATTGTGTGGCGGCACAAAGAGGGTAGATGGAGTTTCCTACCGGGCTAAAGGACCTTCCTGATGTCATCCGCCCATGTGACCAGTGGGGGAGGAGCTGGAGGAGCAGAGAGCTGTGTTCCTGTACAGACAGGAGCCTGGCTGGAGTGTGGTGAGACTTAGCTGTGTGTGTGTCTGTCTGTGTGTGTGTGTGTGTGTGTGTGTCTGAGGCATTGCTTAGACTCCATAACACAGTCTAGCCAGTGCCTAATGGGTTACGGTTTAGACCACCTTGTGGTACATGTTGATAATTCCCTTTTAAACCCCATGTCCCCTCAGTACTGGGAATCAGTGGGAGTTATATTAGAAGGTAACAAAAGGTTGAATTCTCTTTTAATGTCCCTTTAAAGGGGTTGGCCACAATAAAAGTACTGACGAAGCTGAGGCGAAACGCGCGTCGGGGTCCTTTGCCTGTCCTGTGCCTGCTGTCTCTGCCCTCCACCATGTCTCAGGGTATGTTGTGATCTGTGTTGTTTCATCTTACACTTCAGGTTGAGTCCCTCTGCTTACAGCTTTTTAGTTGATCCTATTTATGGGGTCTCTTTTACCTGCAGTACCCTATATGGGCAACCTATGATATATTTATATATTTTTTGTCCATGTCTACATCTGTGACATATTAGGATCCATACGTCTCAGGCCACACATCTAGGTGATGATTACAGACTAGATTACCGCATTGGGTGTATATTTATATTCCCTACTTTTCTGTCCCATCACCACATTGTGTATCCAATACATGCCCTACATGTGATCCATCTTGTGGTGGGTTATAGAGACACAGGCCCGGGGGACTGCGGCATCCGGAGTTTTTTCCGCTGACTCTCTAAAATTCATCACTTTTTTGCTATTTGTTATATTCTTATTATTATGTACTATTTACTATTATGAAATAAAATATACTTTTATATACTGGGCATTCAATTGTTGTTTGTGGAACGACTTTTTAGGTTTATATATAGTGGGAGGTAGGGTAAAAAAAAGAGTTTCCTAATATGCTTTATTTAAAAAATCCGAATAGTAATGTTTTTATAATGAGCCCCTCCCCCTCAGCCCCGCTCTGCGTGCAGCCAGTTCGTCCATGGCTGCATGCGACATGGAGGACCTTTAGAGAAAGCTCGTCCATGGCTTTATTCTAACTGCACATGCGCTGCTTTTCCTAATAAGAGCAGCACATGCCTAGGCTGCCCCTGCCACTGGCGCGCTCCCTGCTCTACAACCAGCTTATTATTCCTGTTAGAGTTCGAAGCGGGAAGAAAAGTAAGAGCGTGTCAAGGAGCTGCGGTCCTGTCACTCACCGCTCAGCTCCCCGCGCTCCTCCTCTTCTTCAGGCCGTCGGCGCTCTGAATAGTGAAGCAGGAAGCAGGAAGGAATCGCGCTGGCGGCCTGTGCGAGCAGAGCCTGCAGCCCTGTAATCTGCATAAGCTCCGCCCACACAGTGCTGCAGAGCGATCTGTATCTGCAGGGGAGAGAGGTATGTGAGCTTCAGGAACGGGACAAGGTAAGTAGTTACTGTGTTTTTTTGTTTTTAATACAGAGGGGGCACAGAGGGCTTTATTACTATGGAGGGGCACAGAGGTCTTTATTACTATGGAGGGGGCACAGAGCACTTTATTACTATGGAGGGGGCACAGAGGTTTTTATTACTATAGAGGGGGCACAAGGGACTTTATTACTATAGAGGGGGCACAGAGGTCTTTACTACTATGAAGGGGGCACAGAGGTCTTTATTACTATGGAGGGGGCACAGAGGGCATTTCTACTATGGAGGGGGCACAGAGGACTTTATTACTATGGAGGGGGCCCAGAGGGTATTTCTACTATGGAGGGGGCACAGAGGACTTTATTACTATGGAGGGGGCCCAGAGGGCATTTCTACTATGGAGAGGGCATAGAGGACTTTATTACTATGGAGGGGGCACAGAGGTCTTTATTACTATAGAGGGGGCACAAAGGTCTTTACTACTATGGAGGGGGCACAGAGGTTTTTATTACTATGGAGGGGGCCCAGAGGGCATTTCTACTATGGAGGGGGCACAGAGGACTTTATTACTATGGAGGGGGCCCAGAGGGCATTTCTACTATGGAGAGGGCATAGAGGACTTTATTACTATGGAGGGGGCACAGAGGTCTTTATTACTATGGAGGGGGCACAGAGGACTTTATTACTATAGAGGGGGCACAAAGGTCTTTACTACTATGGAGGGGGCACAGAGGTTTTTATTACTATGGAGGGGGCACAGAGGACTTTATTACTATGGAGGGGTCACAGAGGTCTTTATTACTATGAAGGGGCACAGAGGGCTTTATTACTATGGAGGGGGCACAGAGGTCTTTACTACTATGAAGGGGGCACAGAGGTCTTTATTACTATGGAGAAGGCACAGAGGGCATTTCTACTATGGAGGGGGCACAGAGGACTTTATTACTATGGAGGGGGCCCAGAGGGAATTTCTACTATGGAGGGGGCACAAGGGACTTTATTACTATAGAGGGGGCACAGAGGTCTTTACTACTATGAAGGGGGCACAGAGGACTTTATTACAATGGAGGGGGCACAGAGGTCTTTATTACTATGGAGGGGGCACAGAGGTCTTTATTACTATTGAGGGGCACAGAGGACTTTATTACTTTGGAGGGGGCACAGAGGACTTTATTACTATGGAGGGGGCACAGAGGGCTTTATTACTATGGAGGGGGCACAGAGGTCTTTACTACTATGGAGGGGGCACAGAGGTCTTTATTACTATGGAGGGGGCACAGAGGTCTTTATTACTATGGAGGGGGCCCAGAGGGCATTTCTACTATGGAGGGGGCACAGAGGACTTTATTACTATGGAGGGGGCACAGAGGTCTTTATTACTATGGAGGGGGCACAGAGGACTTTATTACTATAGAGGGGGCACAAAGGTCTTTACTACTATGGAGGGGACACAGAGGTTTTTATTACTATGGAGGGGGCACAGAGGACTTTATTACTATGGAGGGGGCACAGAGGGCATTTCTACTATGGAGGGGGCACAGAGGACTTTATTACTATGGAAAGCGGAACAGAGGTCTTCATTACTATGGAGGGGGCACAGAGGGCTTTATTACTACGGAGGGGCCACAGAGGTCTTTACTACTATGGAGGGGGCACAGAGGTCTTTATTACTATGGAGGGGCACAAAGGACTTTATTACTATGGAGGGGGCACAGAGGTATTTATTACTATGGAGGGGGCACAGAGGACTTTATTACTATGAAGGGGGCACAGAGGACTTTATTACTATGGAGGGGGCACAGAGGACTTTATTACTATGAAGGGGGCACAGAGGACTTTATTACTATGGAGGAGGCACAGAGGGCATTTCTACTATGGAGGGGGCACAGAGGGCATTACTAATATGAAGAGGCCACAATGGGCATTTCTACTATGGAGGGGGCACAGAGCCAGAGGGCATTACTACAATGAAGGGGCACAGTGGGCAATATTACTGTGAAGGGGGCACAATGGGGATTATTACTGTTAAGGGGGCACAATGGGGATTATTACTATGGAGGTGTCACGAGGGTGTCAAGAGCCACGTCTGACTCCGTTATACCCGGGGTCAGGAAGTCGCAGCGGGTGGCTGCGCGCTCTATGTTTTAAGATAGTGCTGTTTCTTAATGGTAGCTTTCTGGGTTTGCCTTGCAACCCTTTTTGACTCACTCAGGTATCCGTAGCTTCTTCTCCCCAGCTGTTTCTTGTCCAGCACTCCCAACCTCCTTATATTCCCCTCTCTCACTTCTCTGGTTGCCAGATATAGAGCTTCCTGCCTGGACTTCTATACTGACCTACTGGAGCTGTGTAGCTGAGTTCTCTGGTTGTTGTTCCAGAAAGTTACCCTCCGGATCCCTGTTGGGCTTTTGTTGTCTGCTGTTGTCGCCCACCTGGAATTATATGTTTTGTTTGTGTTGTCTGTCCTCTCCTTGGTGTTTTCCTTTAGTGTCAGTGGTGAGGACTAGTATTTCCACCGCCCCATTCACTACGTAGGGCTCATCTTAGGGAAAGCCAGGGTTTAGGCACGTGATCGGCATACGGGTGAGGAACCCGTCTAGGGACGTCAGGGCAGTCAGGTGCCAGCCTCAAGGTGAGTCAGGGGTCACCACCTTTCCTTCTACCTTGGACAGGGCTTTCCCATTTCCCTCCCTTTGCGTGACGCCGGTCATTACAGGAGGGGGCACAGAGGTCTTTACTACTATGGAGGGGGCACAGAGGTCTTTATTACTATGGAGGGGCACAAAGGACTTTATTACTATGGAGGGGGCACAGAGGTCTTTATTACTATGGAGGGGGCACAGAGGACTTTATTACTATGGAGGGGGCACAGAGGACTTTATTACTATGGAGGGGGCACTGAGGACTTTATTACTATGGAGGGGGCACAGAGGTCTTTATTACTATGGAGGGGGCACAGAGGACTTTATTACTATGGAGGGGGCACAGAGGTTTTTATTACTATGGAGGGGGCACAGAGGACTTTATTACTATAGAGGGGGCACAAAGGTCTTTACTACTATGGAGGAGCAACAAAGGTCTTTAGTACTATGGAGGGGGCACAGAGGTCTTTACTATTATGGAGGGGGCACAGAGGTCTTTATTACTATGGAGGGGGCACAGAGGACTTTATTACTATGGAGAGGGGAACAGAGGTCTTTATTACTATGGAGGGGGCACAGAGGGCTTTATTACTATGGAGGGGGCAGAGAGGACTTTATTACTATGGAGGGGGCACTGAGGACTTTATTACTATGGAGGGGGCACAGAGGTTTTTATTACTATGGAGGGGGCACAGAGGACTTTATTACTATGGAGTGGGCACAGAGGTTTTTATTACTATGGAGGGGGCACAGAGGACTTTATTACTATAGAGGGGGAACAAAGGTCTTTATTACTATGGAGGGGGCACAGAGGACTTTATTACTATGGAGGGGGCACTGAGGACTTTATTACTATGGAGGGGGCACAGAGGTCTTTATTACTATGGAGGGGGCACAGAGGACTTTATTACTATGGAGGGGGCACAGAGGTCTTTACTACTATGGAGGGGGCACAGAGGTCTTTATTACTATGGAGGGGCACAAAGGTCTTTACTACTATGGAGGGGGCACAAAGGTCTTTAGTACTATGGAGGGGGCACAGAGGTCTTTACTACTATGGAGGGGGCACAGAGGTCTTTATTACTATGGAGGGGGCACAGAGGACTTTATTACTATGGAGGGGGCACAGAGGGCATTTCTACTATGGAGGGGGCACAGAGGACTTTATTACTATGGAGAGGGGAACAGAGGTCTTTATTACTATGGAGGGGGCACAGAGGGCTTTATTACTATGGATGGGGCACAGAGAAACATAGAAACATAGAAACATAGAAACATAGAATGTGTCGGCAGATAAGAACCATTTGGCCCATCTAGTCTGCCCAATATACTGAATACTATGAACAGCCCCCGGCCCTATCTTATATGAAGGATGGCCTTATGCCTATCCCATGCATGCTTAAACCCCTTCACTGTATTTGCAGCTACCACTTCTGCAGGAAGGCTATTCCATGCATCCACTACTCTCTCAGTAAAGTAATACTTCCTTATATTACTTTTAAACCTTTGCCCCTCTAATTTAAAACTGTGTCCTCTTGTGGTAGTTTTTCTTCTTTTAAATATGCTCTCTTCCTTTACCGAGTTGATTCCCTTTATGTATTTAAAAGTTTCTATCATATCCCCTCTGTCTCTTCTTTCCTCCAAGCTATACATATTAAGGTCCTTTAACCTTTCCTGGTAAGTTTTATCCTGCAATCCATGTACTAGTTTAGTAGCTCTTCTCTGAACTCTCTCTAGAGTATCTATATCCTTCTGGAGATATGGCCTCCAGTACTGCGCACAATACTCCAAGTGAGGTCTCACCAGTGTTCTGTACAGCGGCTTAAGCACTTCACTCTTTCTACTGCTTATACCTCTCCCTATACATCCAAGCATTCTGATCTGTGTAGGGGAGGAGTGGGGCAGGCTGGGAATCGGCCTCTGCTCCTCCTACACAGCAGCGCCACGTGCTGCTGATGGGGAGCGCAGATCATGGGAGGAGCCAGGTGACTGAGGAGAGGAGTATTTTATTTTTATTTTTTTTCACTTCCTGTGAAGGGGGCACATCTGGGCATAACCACTGTGAAGGGGGCACTGGGCACATATCTTGGCATATCCACCGTAACTGGGCACATATCTTGGCATATCTACTGTGAAGGGGGCACACATCTTGGCATATCAACTGTGAAGGGGGCACATATTTTGGAATATGTACTGTGAAGGGGGCACACATCTTGGCATATCTACTGTGAGGGGGCACATATCTTGGCATATCTACTGTGAGGGGGCACATATCTTGGCATATCTACTGTGAGGGGCACATATCTTGGCATATTTACTGTGAGGGGACAAATATCTTGGCATATCTACTGTGAGGGGGCACATATCTTGGCATATCTACTGTGAGGGGGCCTATCTTGGCATATCTACTGTGAGGGGGCACATATCTGTGAGTAGACCTGAGGGACTGAAACACTGGGTAGAAAATAAAAGTAGGCACATAAGGACTGATTCACACATATCCGCTCTGTAGCATGCTCTGTGTAAGGGATTTAATCTATAATACATGCAGTTTCATTGCTGTAAGCGCCATGCAAAATGCCACAAGGGGGCCCAGTGAGACTTTATCGCCCAAGGGCCCACATGAACCTGGAGCCAGCCCTGACTGCAGGTAACACTACCACATTATCAGCACTAGTGTTTTCTGTGGTTTTACTTAGGACTGCAGGTAACACTACCACATTATCAGCACTAGTGTTATCTGTGGTTTTACACAGGACTGCAGGTAACACTACCACATTATCAGCACTAGTGTTTTCTGTGGTTTTACATAGGACTGCAGGTAACACTACCACATTATCAGCACTAGTGTTATCTGTGGTTTTACACAGGACTGCAGGTAACACTACCACATTATCAGCACTAGTGTTATCTGTGGTTTTACAGAGGACTGCAGATAACACTACCACATTATCAGCACTAGTGTTTTCTGTGGTTTTACATAGGACTGCAGGTAACACTACCACATTATCAGCACTAGTGTTATCTGTGGTTTTACAGAGGACTGCAGGTAACACTACCACAGTATCAGCACTAGTGTTTTCTGTGGTTTTACATAGGACTGCAGGTAACACTACCACATTATCAGCACTAGTGTTATCTGTGGTTTTACATAGGACTGCAGATAACACTGCCACAGTATCAGCACTAGTGCTATCTGTAGTTTTACATAGGACTGCAGGTATACCTACCACATTATCAGCACTAGTGTTATCTGTGGTGTTACATAGGACTGCAGGTAACACTACCACATTATTAGCACTAGTGTTATCTGTGGTGTTACATAGGACTTCAGGTAACACTACCACATTATCAGCACTAGTGCTATCTGTAGTTTTACATAGGACTGCAGGTATACCTACCACATTATCAGCACTAGTGTTATCGGTGGTGTTACATAGGACTTCAGGGGACATCTACTATATTATCTGTACTCAGAGAGTTATCACTGTGTAAGGGGGTCCACTGAGACTTTATCGCCCAAGGGCCCACATGATCCTGGACCCGGCCCTGTCTGCAGCTCTCTCTCTCTCTCTATCACAGCTCAGAGGTTGTGTCTTTTCCATTGCAGCTCTCTTTCTATCACTGTTACAGCTTCAAACAGTAGATACAGATGGCGGCAGTTGAAGGATGGAACTGAGCATGTGCGACCACCTTAGTGATGTTACTGAGGTGGACAGGGAATTAAGGGAAAGTACAAAGATACATTTTACTGAATTTCTCGCTGGCTATACTGAACTTTTAACTACATGCGAATGCAAACGGTTTCAGATCCAGGTGCTTGTTTGAAAAATTTAGAACAAAATCTGAGCAAAAGACCCAAAGGCCCAACGACGACATGTTTTCATTCTGTAATGTATACTCGTCCCTGTCAAATGCTCCGTATGAAACCAGAGAAGTCAGTATGAGCCCATGGGTTTCTCTGGGTGATAGATACATAATATGGTCTTGTGCATTACTTTTATTTCTGCTTTTACGCTTTCTGATAAAAAATATAACACAATAATGCAATCGGTAGCCGAATCTGTGTCTTAGAATGATAATGGAAATGTAACCACCTACTCAGAAAAGTCTAATAAGCAGCATTTTATGTGTCCTGCGGGAGATAATTACCTTTTTTATGTGATTTTTTATTTTTTTACAATTTCTTTCTGAATAGAAATTTTCTAAAATGCATCAGATCAAGCATTCTGCAACAATGTGATTGCTATAAGCTTCATTATGTCCCCCCCCCCCCCCCCCCTTCGGAGGTATAACTCCTGGAAACCAAGCGAAAATCATTATCAGGACCCCCCTTCCCCCCCACACACACACAATGACCACTACCCACCATATACTAATTATAATGCTATTGTATTCCTATGTGGTGCAACTGATGCCTCCACACCCCCTATGATTCCGCCACACAATGGCAGATTATAATAGATAATCGCACTGATTGTACAGTTTAGTGTCAGCACTGACGATAGCCATCTTTTAAAATCACTTTATACATTGCCCCCAAAATATTTTGCCAGATCCCTGGCATCCTCAGGGGTATATGGGCAATGACACAATACATTGCTTTGAAAAAGTATTCACCCCTTTTCCACATTTTTCACATTACACCCACAAACTTAAGATTTTATGCAATAGACCAGTGTTTCCCAACCAGGGTGCCTCCAGCTGTTGCACAACTACAACTCCCAGCATGCCCAGACTGCATTTGGCTGTGCGGGCATGCTGGGAGGTGTAGTTTTTCAACAGCTGGAGGCACACTGGTTGGGAAACACTGCAATAGACCAACACAAAGGAGGAAGTATGTGTGAAGTGAAAGGAAAATGATACATGGTTTTCAAAAAAATTTATAGATAGAAATCTGAAAAGTATGGCGTGCCTCCTTTGTATTCAGCCCCCTGTAGTTTGATACCCCAATTGCCTTCAGAAGTCACCTAATTAGTAAATAGAGTCCATCTGTGTGTAATTTATTCTCAGTATAACTCCAGCTGTTCTATGAAGGCCTCAGAGGTTTGTTAGTGAACACTGGTGATCAAACAGCATCATGAAAACCAAGGAACAC
The DNA here is from genome assembly GCF_905171765.1 of Bufo bufo. Taxonomy (NCBI): domain Eukaryota; kingdom Metazoa; phylum Chordata; class Amphibia; order Anura; family Bufonidae; genus Bufo; species Bufo bufo. The sequence goes on from NC_053393.1 coordinate 33,794,476, forward strand.
ACTAGACAGGTCAGGAATAAAGTTGTGGAGAAGTGTAAAGCAGGGGTTAGGTTATCAAAATATATTTTAAGCTCTGAACATCTCACGGAGCACTGTTCAATCCATCATCTGAAAATGGAAGGAGTATGGCACAACTGCATACCTACCAAGACATGGCCATCCATCTAAACTGATGGCCAAGGAAGAAGAGCATTCATTAGAGAAGCAACCAAGAAGCCCATGGTGACTGTGGAGGACCTGCAGAGATCTGCAGCTCAGGTGGGAGAATATGTCCACAGGACAACAAATCTGGCCTTTATGGAAGAGTGGCAAGAAGTAAGCCATTTTTTAAAGCAATCCATAAGAAGTCCCATTTGCAGTTTGCCACGAGCCATGCAGGGAGCACAGCAACCATGTAGATAAGGTGTTCTGGTCAGATGAAACCAAAGTTGAACTTTTTGGCCTAAATACAAAACACTGTGTGTGGCGGAAAACTAACACTGCACATCACCCTGAACACACCATCACCACTGTGAAACATGGTGGTGGCAGCATCATGCTGTGGGGATGCTGTTCTTCAGCTGGGACAGGGAAGCTGGTCAGAGTTGAAGGGAAGATGGATGGAGCTAAATGCAGGGCAATCCTGGAGGAAAACCTGGTAGAGGCTGCAAAAGATAACACTGGGGCGGAGGGTCAACTTCCAGCAGGACAACGACCCTAAACATTCAGCCAGAGCTACAATGGAAGGGTTTAGATGAAAGCCTCTTCATGTGTTAGAATGGTCCAGTCACAGTGCATACCTAAATCTTATTGAGAAGACTTGAAAATTGCTGTTCACAGATGGTCTCCATCGAATCTGACTGAGAGCAAGCTATTTTGCAAAGAAGAATGGGCAAAAATGTCATCCTCTAGATGTGTAAAGCTGGTGGAGAAATACCCCAAAAGACTGTGTAACACCCCAGAGTGGTGTAACGACTCCTGCACCCTGCTACTGTCTTTAATGGGCTAACACAATGTCATCTTATGTATTTTGTTCAAGGTCCTATCCATATTGTGCATTGAAAATATTGTTATGCAACTGTTATACATGTAATATGCCTGGTTCACCAGCAGGTGGCAGCGTTTCTGGCATAGCTATCTTAGACAAAGTGCAACTCACCATTCTATTCTCCCCCCTTTGGGCAGAATTAGGCCAGTCCTGCTTGCTACCAGAAGGAGGGGTGGCAGTTCTAGATTGTTCCGGTTTAGACTCCATGTTGGAGCTGACAGTTTCAGCTAAGGAATATGTTAGTGTCCTAAATCAGACTAAAGAGTGGAGTGCAGCATAAAGAAGGAATCAAAGTTACTAAGCTAGCCTGTCAGTACAGCAGAGAGAAAGAGATGAAGCAGCGTTGAGTTTGCCTGCCAGTTCATGCTAAAGCCTGCTGGAACCAAGACAAAGCCTGAAAACTGTTTGAAGAAACATTTATTCAAGTAAAGCTGCCATTGAACTTCATCTCAAGGTCTGGACTCAAGTTATTCTTTCAAATCCCTCAATTATTCCCCATATTTGTTGCTTTGGAGCCAAAGCCTGGGTTCCAGCAGTGTCCAGGTGGGAGCACCATGACACACATAAAGAGACATTTAGGCAGCACTACACCACTCTGCATTCCTACTACACCTGGGACACAATAGGAGGGCCCTGGGGGAAGGCACATGTTGCAACTGTAGCTGTAAGTGCAGTGAAAGGTGGTCCTACAAAGTATTGAGGCAGGAGGGCTGAAAACAAATGCACGCCACACTTTCCAGATTTTCATTTATTAAAAATGTTGAAAACTATGTATCATTTTCTTTTCTGTTACTTGCTACTTTGTGTTGGTCTATCACATAAAAACCCAATAAAGTACATTGAAGTTTGTGGGTGTAAAGTGAAAATACGTGGAAAAGGGGGTATGAATACTTTTTCAACTGTATACGTGGCTTAGTTTCTTTAATATTTACCAGAACAAAAATAAACATGAGGCACAGCACGAAAGAGGGGATGGTCGTGGCAAATGGAGGGGGGGGGGGGGGGGCCAAGATGGGTAAACAGCCCCGGGCCTATGATACACTTAATCCTCCCCTGCCTCCACACCCCCTGCAGCTATTCCCCTGATAGGGGCATCATCTTTAGGCCTCTTGTACACGACCGTATGGATTTTTCAGTATTTTGCGGTCCTCAAAAAGCGGATCCGTAAAAAATACTGATGATGTCCGTGTGCATTCCGAACAGAACAGCTGTCCCCTGATAGAATAGTACTATCCTTGTCCGTTATGGAAGTGCTTCATTAGTACCGGAGGACCAGGAAGCGGTGAAGGCTTTGTACTCACCGCTTCCTGGTCCTCGGCTGTCGGCTGTGCAGGGCTGCGCACAGCTTGAGTCACTCTGTGACATCACGCTGTGCGCGCCGATTCACATAGCACAGTCGACAGCCGAATGAAGGGAATCGCGGGCGGTTGCGTCCAGGAGCAGGAGAGGTAAGTGTTATTTTTATTTTAGAAAACATGAGGCTGCTGGGGGCATAATGGGGGCATAAAAGCTGATAATGGGGGCTGATAATGGGGGGGCATAAAAGCTGATAATAGGGGCTAATGGGGGCTGAGAGGCATAATAACTGATAATGGGGTCAGAGAGGCATAATGGGGGCTAAGAGGCATAAGGGCTGATATAGGGGCTGATGAGAGGCATGGGGCTCTTATCTGAGGTCTGATTGGGGGTCATTGACATTGGGGTCTGAGCTGAGGTCTGATTGGGGGTCTGATTTAAGGTCTTATTGGGGTCTTATTAACATTGGGGGTCTGATTTTTTTTTCTTATCGTCCCCCTCTAAAACATATGTGCGTCTTATGGGGCGAAAAATACGGTATTTCTTTTTGGTAACATGGTTTGTAATCATGTGTTTTCTCAATCATATCTAGATACACAATTGTTTTATCATGTCTCACAGTATGTTGTTGTAGTATTGCTATTTATAGTCTAGACAAACATTTTTATCACATGCCGTTCACCCTATATCAGTGTATTTTTATATTCTAGTGTTTTTTTAATTATGTTCACGATTCACATATTTTATGATATTAGAAGCTACTGCTACTCATATTCTAGAATTGGCTTTTGGGGTCTGATTAGATGTTAGGTTACTACGGTATACTTTTTATCCTACAGTCCCTCCACTGCTGGGTCTTTTTAGTACTGAGTTCGGACACATCCCACGCATCTGTCACGTGGTGACGATATGGCGCGCTAAGGTGATGCTGGCATTCTAATCATGCTGGGAATGCGTCCTATATTGATCTCAGATGCATTTATAGTATATATACCCCTACTTTTACCACTTTATCCTTGCCTCCTGAAGAAGCCAGTGGGTTGGCGAAATGCGCGTTGAGGTAGCAGAAGTGCCAGGCGCACCAGGCCACATACTCAATATGGGTAACTAAAAATCCTTTATTGTACTATTGTCTCTCGCATCATTCAGGTAGTTTTATTGTGGACTAGGTTTTGAATGATGGATAATTTCTGTGATGTTGCCAGGATTATGTGATAATGGTGATTGAGTCCCCTTCCGGGACCTCTCTATATATTATTCTCTATATGTATACTTTGTTGATCCCGCTCCACAATAAGTTCATAACATTTTAGGGAACTACCTATCTATACCCTTGTGATGTATTAGGTGACACTTAGTTATACTTTGTGTAACTTTCTTTGGATAGGACGAGGCGATATTTAATATCTTTATATGATTTCCCATATGTTTTGTGTCCTGGTGATACACCCGAGCTGTCTCCGTACTGCAGGGGTTCAGTGGGGGATACTTCTTTCTGGTCCCCTCTATGTTTTTCACCTATATGTATTTTATATAATCATGGTCTAATAAAAATTATTTGTATTTTGTATGGTACTAGCTGAGGGACCCGGCTTCACACGGGTATATTTCATCTATTTCCTTTAATGTTTCTGTGTGTCGTTAAAAGATATCCACAGTAACCCCTATAACTGTGACCTCTACAGCACCCCGCCCCCTTAACAGCGAACTCCACTGCCCCTCACTCTTTAACACTGACCCCCCCAGTGCCTCGCCTCCTTACAATGGGACGTTTACATTAGCCTGTCCCCTTATCTTTGAGCTTCACAGCAGCCCGTCCCTTTAACAGTGAGTTTCACAGCACCTCACTCCCTTGACATTTATCTTCTCAGGGGCACACCCCCTTAACAGTGACCTATACAGCACCCCACCCCTTACACAATGACCTCCACAGTGTCTGCCCCTTTAACAGTGACCTCCCCAGTGCCCGTCCCTTTTAACAGTGACCTCCACAGTGTCTATCCCGTTAACAGTGACCTCCACAGTGTGCATCCCTTTAACTGTGACCTCCACAGTGCCCGTCCCTTTAAGTAACCTCCACAGTGCCCGCCCCTTTAACAGTGACCTCCACAGTCCCCTCCCCTTTAACAGTGACCTCCACAGTGTCCGCCCTTTTAACAGTGACCTCCACAGTGCCCGTCCTTTTAACAGTGACCTACACAGTGCCCGCCCTTTTAGCAGTGACCTACACAGTGCCCGCCCCTTTAACAGTGACCTAAACTGTCCCCGCCCCTTTAATAGTGATCTCCACAGTGCCTGCCCCTTTAACAGTGACCTCCACAGCGCCCTGCCCCTTCAAGGCTAGGGCTACAGGACGACATGTGTTGCGCGACATTTTGTCTCAACAATTTTTATAATGATAGGCTATGGTGTCACACTGCGACATGTGACATGTTGCGACACGACAGTTGCAAAAAAATCCATCCAAGATGTCCAATGTGTCGTGCGACTTGGGTTGGCTGGGTTGTTATGGAAACCTGGAGTAAAGCTGTGTATGTGAAGACTAAGGGCCTGCGAGCTTCTATTGGCAGATAAGAGACATGTGACCGTGTGTATGGCCAGGGATGTGCACACATAGGGCACAAAGGCCCCCTGCCCCCTTCTGCCCCTGCCCCTTTAATGCCTTTTTTTTTTTTTTCACTTGCGCAAGTCCCGGGCGCCCACGCAGCCTGCGTGTGCCGAGCCGGGCCTGGCCTGTGCGCGCATCCACGCAGCAGTGTTCAGCGCTGCAGTCAGGGTCACTAGTCATGTGGGGCGGCGTGCAGGGAGTCTGTCTGGAGCTGAGCTGACTGTGACTGCGACTGCTCACTGGTCTGTGAGTGAGCTCGGAGTCATATTGTGCGGGGACCCCCTCATGGAGGGGGTCAGGGGCGAAACGTACTGGGGGGAGATGTGCTGCTGCCAGGCCTATGGAGGGGGAGAAATGTGCCATGGAGGGGGGTAAGATGTGCTGCTGCACTGCCAGGCCTATGGAGGGGGAGAAATGTGCCATGGAGGGGGGTAAGATGTGCTGCTGCCGGGCCATGGAGGGGGAGAAATGTGCCATGGGGGGGGGGAATATGTGCTGCTGCCAGGCCCATGGAGGGGGAGAAATGTGCCATGGGGGGGGGGGGGGTAAGATGTGCTGCTGCGCTTCCAGCCGGGGGCGAAATGTGCCATGGGGGGGGGTTAAGATGTGCTGCAAGGGGGAGAAATGTGCCATTGGGGAAAGGGGGGTAAGATGTGCTGCTGCCAGGCCCATGAAGGGGGAGAAATGTGCCATTGGGGGGGTAAGATGTGCTGCCATGGAGAGGGGGAAGAAATGTCACATGAATGGGGTGATGTAAAAAGGAGGGGGTGATGTGACATGGAGGGGGAGAAATGTGACATGGATGGAAGGGGAGTAATGTGACATTAAGGCCGGGGGGCATCATTGGGGGCACTTCTTGCTGGCACATTATTGGTGGGAACTATAGGGGCATCTACTGAGGCCACAAAGAAGGGGTATGGAATATGGAGGGCTCTGTACAGTGGCATTTTATACTGGGACACATTATGGGGAAGGGGGGAGAGGAGTACTATGGGGTCATCTCCGGGGGACACTAAGAAGGGGTATTTTATGCTTACAAATTATAGTGGACACTGAGGGCATCTACTGGGGCACTATATAGGGGCATTTTATATTGCTATATTATGGGGGTACTAGGAGGAAGGGGGGGAGAGGAGGACTATGGGGCATTTAATGGGAGCACTATATAGGGGTATTTTATACTGGCACATTATGGGGACACTAAGGGACCATTTGCTCAACTGGGGGCATTACAAGGGGGTATTTTTTGCACTGTCTATTATAAGGAGAATTATGGTGGGCTTTATTACTCCCCCATGGTATAAGCCCCCTAGTAGCAGCACCAGCCTCTCCCTGCTCTGCTATCCCTCTGCCCCTTCTCCAAATCCCTATTATGAAATCTTTCTCATTAGGATAAAACACAACATCAGCTCCACCGAGCCCCAGGCCAAAGTGTTGAAGTGGCGTCCGAGATCCCCAAGGGCCAAGCCAAGTAACTGTAAGTTTTCATGTGAAATATGTTTGTTATACACATATAGCCTACACTGTGCCGCACAATATACAGTATACCTCTACACTGTGCCACACAATATACAGTATACCTCTACACTGTGCCACACAATATACAGTATACCGCTACACTGTGCCCCACAATATACAGTATACCGCTACACTGTGCCCCACAATATACAGTATACCGCTACACTGTGTAGTCTGTTCTATAAACACCACATTATTTTCTGTCCGCTACCACAAAACAATCTGGAAGTGTCCCTCCATGTGGCATCATGTACAGTATGTGGGCAGACAGTGTTGTATCATGTATGTTACTATGTATCTGTCGTGTTTACAATTACAGTATAAAAAAATTCATGGAGAACAAGATAGGACTTCAAGAAAAGTAGGCTTCGTGGTACAATTTTTTTTTTTATTATGACAAGTGCCCTTTTTTTTTTAACTTAAGCCCCTGCCCTTCAAAATGTCTGTGCACGTCCCTGTGTATGGCAGTTGGGATAAGAAGAGAAAGACTTGCAGGCTTGTATTGGCTAATGCAGGTCATTTTTGGGGAATATATTTTAGGAATGGTATGTCCTAGAGAGCTGAGACCCCCACAAGATTTCTTTCCAGGTAGCAAGGGATGTGTATACCAAGTTTCGTTGAAATCAATGTTTGCGTTTTTGAGTGATCGCGGAACATACATACATACACACACATACAGTTGCAAGAAAAAGTATTTGAACAAATTGGTCATAAAATGTGATCGGATCTTCATCTAAGTCACAACAATAGACAATCACAGTCTGCTTAAACTAATAACACACAAAGAATTTAATGTTACCATGTTTTTATTGAACACACCATGTAAACATTCACAGTGCAGGTGAAAAAAGTATTTGAACCCCTAGACTAATGACATCTACAAGAGCTAATTGGAGTGAGGTGTCAGCCAACTCGAGTCCAATCAATGAGCTGAGATTGGAGGTGTTGGTTACAGCTGCCCTGCCCTATAAAAAAACACACACCAGTTCTGGGTTTGCTTTTCACAAGAAGCATTGACTGATGTGAATGATGCCTCGCACAAAAGAGCTCTCAGAAGACCTACGATTAAGAATTGCTGACTTGCATAAAGCTGGAAAGGGTTATAAAATTATCTCCAAAAGCTTCCAGCCGGGGGCGAAATGTGCCATTGGGGGGGGGTTAAGATGTGCTGCAAGGGGGAGAAATGTGCCATTGGGGAAAGGGGGGTAAGATGTGCTGCTGCCAGGCCCATGAAGGGGGAGAAATGTGCCATTGGGGGGGTAAGATGTGCTGCCATGGAGAGGGGGAAGAAATGTCACATGAAGGGGGTGATGTAAAAAGGAGGGGGTGATGTGACATGTAGGGGGAGAAATGTGACATGGATGGAAGGGGAGTAATGTGACATTAAGGCCGGGGGGCATCATTGGGGGCACTTCTTGCTGGCACATTATTGGTGGGAACTATAGGGGCATCTACTGAGGCCACAAAGAAGGGGTATGGAATATGGAGGGCTCTGTACAGTGGCATTTTATACTGGGACACATTATGGGGAAGGGGGGAGAGGAGTACTATGGGGTCATCTCCGGGGGACACTAAGAAGGGGTATTTTATGCTTACAAATTATAGTGGACACTGAGGGCATCTACTGGGGCACTATATAGGGGCATTTTATATTGCTATATTATGGGGGTACTAGGAGGAAGGGGGGGAGAGGAGGACTATGGGGCATTTAATGGGAGCACTATATAGGGGTATTTTATACTGGCACATTATGGGGACACTAAGGGACCATTTGCTCAACTGGGGGCATTACAAGGGGGTATTTTTTGCACTGTCTATTATAAGGAGAATTATGGTGGGCTTTATTACTCCCCCATGGTATAAGCCCCCTAGTAGCAGCACCAGCCTCTCCCTGCTCTGCTATCCCTCTGCCCCTTCTCCAAATCCCTATTATGAAATCTTTCTCATTAGGATAAAACACAACATCAGCTCCACCGAGCCCCAGGCCAAAGTGTTGAAGTGGCGTCCGAGATGCCCAAGGGCTAATCCAAGTAACTGTAAGTTTTCATGTGAAATATGTTTGTTATACACATATAGCCTACACTGTGCCGCACAATATACAGTATACCTCTACACTGTGCCACACAATATACAGTATACCTCTACACTGTGCCACACAATATACAGTATACCGCTACACTGTGCCCCACAATATACAGTATACCGCTACACTGTGCCCCACAATATACAGTATACCGCTACACTGTGCCCCACAATATACAGTATACAGCTACACTGTGTAGTCTGTTCTATAAACACCACATTATTTTCTGTCCGCTACCACAAAACAATCTGGAAGTGTCCCTCCATGTGGCATCATGTACAGTATGTGGGCAGACAGTGTTGTATCATGTATGTTACTATGTATCTGTCGTGTTTACAATTACAGTATAAAAAAATTCATGGAGAACAAGATAGGACTTCAAGAAAAGTAGGCTTCGTGGTACAATTTTTTTTTTTTATTATGACAAGTGCCCTTTTTTTTTTAACTTAAGCCCCTGCCCTTCAAAATGTCTGTGCACGTCCCTGTGTATGGCAGTTGGGATAAGAAGAGAAAGACTTGCAGGCTTGTATTGGCTAATGCAGGTCATTTTTGGGGAATATCTCAGGAATGGTATGTCCTAGAGAGCTGAGACCCCCACAAGATTTCTTTCCAGGTAGCAAGGGATGTGTATACCAAGTTTCGTTGAAATCAATGTTTGCGTTTTTGAGTGATCGCGGAACATACATACATACACACACATACAGTTGCAAGAAAAAGTATTTGAACAAATTGGTCATAAAATGTGATCGGATCTTCATCTAAGTCACAACAATAGACAATCACAGTCTGCTTAAACTAATAACACACAAAGAATTTAATGTTACCATGTTTTTATTGAACACACCATGTAAACATTCACAGTGCAGGTGAAAAAAGTATTTGAACCCCTAGACTAATGACATCTACAAGAGCTAATTGGAGTGAGGTGTCAGCCAACTCGAGTCCAATCAATGAGCTGAGATTGGAGGTGTTGGTTACAGCTGCCCTGCCCTATAAAAAAACACACACCAGTTCTGGGTTTGCTTTTCACAAGAAGCATTGACTGATGTGAATGATGCCTCGCACAAAAGAGCTCTCAGAAGACCTACGATTAAGAATTGCTGACTTGCATAAAGCTGGAAAGGGTTATAAAATTATCTCCAAAAGCCTTGCTGTTCATCAGTCCACGGTAAGACAAATAGTCTATAAATGGAGAAAGTTCAGCACTGCTGCTACTCTCCCTAGGAGTGGCCATCCTGTAAAGATGACTGCAAGAGCACAGCGCAGACTGCTCAATGAGGTGAAGAAGAATCCTAGAGTGTCAGCTAAAGACTTACAAAAGTCTCTGGCATATGCTAACATCCCTGTTAGCGAATCTACGATACGTAAAACACTAAACAAGAATGGATTTCATGGGAGGATACCACAGAGGAAGCCACTGCTGTCCAAAAAAAACATTGCTGCACGTTTAGAGTTTGCACAAGAGCACCTGGATGTTCCACAGCAGTACAGACAAAATATTCTGTGGACAGATGAAACCAAAGTTGAGTTTTTTGGAAGAAACACACAATACTATGTGTGGAGAAAAAGAGGCACAGCACACCAACATCAAAACCTCATCCCAACTGTGAAGTATGGTGGTGGGGGCATCATGGTTTGGGGCTGCTTTGCTGTGTCAGGGCCTGGACGGATTGCTATCATCGAAGGAAAAATTAATTCCCAAGTTTATTAAGACATTTTGCAGGAGAACTTAAGGCCACCTGTCCACCAGCTGAAGCTCAACAGAAAATGGGTGTTGCAACAGGACAACGACCCAAAGCATAGAAGTAAATCAACAACAGAATGGCTTAAACAGAAGAAAATACGCCTTCTGGAGTGGCCAAGTCAGAGTCCTGACCTCAACCGGATTGAGATGCTGTGGCATGAACTCAAGAAAGTGATTCACACCAGACATCCTAAGAATATTGCTGAACTGAAACAGTTCTGTAAAGAGGAATGGTCAAGAATTACTCCTGACCGTTGTGCACGTCTGATCTGCAACTACAGGAAACGTTTGGTTGAAGTTATTGCTGCCAAAGGAGGTTCAACCAGTTATTAAATCCAAGGGTTCACATACTTTTTCCACCTGCACTGTGAATGTTTACATGGTGTGTTCAATAAAAACATGGTAACATTTAATTCTTTGTGTGTTATTAGTTTACACAGACTGTGATTGTCTATTGTTGTGACTTAGATGAAGATCAGATCACATTTTATGACTAATTTGTGCAGAAATCCATATCATTCCAAAGGGTTCACATACTTTTTCTTGCAACTGTAAATACGTCCTTTTTTATATATATACAGATTTCTTGTTAATTTTATTTGGGCTACTAGTTTGATTTGTTATAGGACTGTTCTAGCGTTACTACTAGGCCCCCATAAATAATTATTTGTAATTTTCTGAGGTACTGTTTTGTTTTACAGAAGCTGTGACAGTTACAGGGAAAGAGCTGCAGCAGAAAAGACACGCCCCCTAAGACAGGACACACCCTCTGAGTTGCCAGTTTGAAATAAATTGAGCAAAGCAACTGATGCAGTGAATGTGGAGATCTCTGGACCCATGTGAGGTGCAGGGCTGGTTCTAGCTTTATTAGAGATTGTCATCTACTATATGATGTCTGACCTTCATTTTGTTCATTAATAATGTGATAACCCCTATAAATGCTTTATGTACAGCCAATAATGTACTTGTATTAGCATCTATATTCATGAGAGTATGACAAAGCAAAATAATATGAAGTGAAAACAAAAGAAACCTGGAAAAAGGAAAGTATTTCTTCCACATAAATGGTATAAAACATAAAAAAAATGCTATTTGTTATTCTGGTAACCATAGTTAGCTGTACAATAGAGAAAGCAATGAAAAACCCATATCAAAACCAATGGTCTTCTAGAGGGGAGGAAATGTCTAAAAAGAGTAATTTATATATACAAATAAAATTTCCTCATTGACAGATCCGTTCTTCTGGTCTGCGCATGCACAGACCTTTAAATCTGTGAAAAAATAAATACTGGATCCGTTTTTCCGGATGATAACCGGAAAGACAGATCCGGTATTGTAATGCATTTGTCAGACGGATCTGCATCCGGATCCATCTGACAAATGCATTTGTTTGTGTCCGTATTGCCGGCGACTGAACTGCCTGCCGGAATCCTCTGCCGCAAGTGTTACAGTAGCCCTAAAAAGGTATTCCTATCTGGGACATATATAGCATGTCCATTGAATATTTATAAATGTCTGGTAGGTGTGTGTACCACCTCTGGACCCACTCTTATCTCTTTAAACAGGGGACCACTATGCCCAGCCGGGAATGGAGAGGTGGCCGCTCATGCGCGACTCTCTTGATTCACTATAGTAGTACTTCTGAAAATAGCCGAGCACTCTGACCCCTTTAAAGGGGTATTCCGGTACAGTAACTTAATTTATTTTTGAAAAACTGCATTAAGGCTGCAAGCTGTGATAGAGGAATTTTTCAGCAGAAATTGATGTCCAGACTTTTAGGTGAAGTTCAAACTTTTCTTGACTGAAGATAACTTTCATCCAAGCAGAATACAGCTTTGGTCTTTGGTCCCAGCAGGTTTTAGCAATGGTTTGCAGGAATAAATCTTCTGCACTATAAATCTGGAGCTTGCAGGAAAAGACGTCTGCTTAGTAGCTCTGTAACTGTGGCAGGAATTTATCTTCTGTGCTTCTCTTTACTTCTGCTTTGTGGGGACTGACTAGCTGAGGAGGAATAAAGCTTCTTCTAGGTCTTTGGACTTACTCTCAGATGGTTTCTCAGGGAATGCTTTCGTCCTGGAACTCTGGAGGTTGTCTGCTTTCTTGTCATCCAGCTGAGGCTGCAGGGCTCAGTCTGAGTATGTGATCAATGTCTCAGCTGAGACAAGATCCTGGCTTTAATCCCTATACAGGGGGACTCCTGAAGGCTATCACACAGCCTTCCCCAACAGGGGTGGATGGCACACTAACTCTAACTTCCTTCTCCACCCAAGGTGCAGGATGTGGGAACAGTCCACACCCCCACAGAGGGGGAGCTAGTGATGCTCTGCCAGGCCTCTACTGCAACTGTCTTCAGTTCCTGCTTGTTCTTGAGGCATTTTCCCTTCAGTTTTGTCTTCAGCAAGTGAAATGCATGCTCAATCGGATTCAGGTCAGGTGACTAACTTGGCCATTGCATAACATTCCACTTCTTTCCCTTAAAAAACTCTTTGGTTGCTTTTGCAGTATGCTTTGGGTCATTGTCCATCTGCACTGTGAAGCGCCATCCAATGAGTTCTGAAGCATTTGGCTGAATATGAGCAGATAATATTGCCCAAAACACTTTAGAATTCCTCCTGCTGCTTTTATCATCAGTCTCAACCTCAATAAATGCAAGAGAACCAGTTCCATTGGCAGTCATACATGTCCACGCCATGACACTACCACCACCATGCTTCACTGATGAGGTGGTATGAGCAGTTCCTTTCCTTCTCCATACTCTTCTCTTCCCATCATTCTGGTACAAGTTGATCTTGGTCTCATCTGTCCATAGGATGTTGTTCCAGAACTGTGAAGGCTTTTTTAGATGTCGTTTGGCAAACTCTAATCTTGCCTTCCTGTTTTTGAGGCTCACCAATGGTTTACATGTTGTGGTGAACCCTCTGTATTCACTCTGGTGAAGTATTCTCTTGATTGTTGACTTTGACACACATACACCTACCTCCTAGAGAGTGTTCTTGATCTGGCCAACTGCTGTGAAGGGTATTTTCCTCACCAGGGAAATAATTCTTCTGTCATCCACCACAGTTGTTTTCTGTGGTCTTCCGGGTCTTTTGGTGTTACTGAGCTCACTGGTGCGTTCCTTCTTTTTAAGAATGTTCCAAACAGTTGTTTTGGCCACGCCTAATGTTTTTGCTATCTATCTGATGGGTTTGTTTTGTTTTTTCAGCCTAATGATGGCTTGTTTCACTGATAGTGACAGCTCTTTGGATCTCATCTTGAGAGTTGACAGCAACAGATTCCAAATGCAAATAGCACACTTGAAATGACCTCTGGACCTTTTATCTGCTCATTGTAATTGGGATAATGAGGGAATAACACACACCTGGCCATGGAACAGCTGAGAAGCCAATTGTCCCATTACTTTTGGTCCCTTAACAAGTGGGAGGCACATATGCAAACTGTTGTAATTCCTACACCGTTCACCTGATTTGGATGTAAATACCCTCAAATTATAGCCGACAGTCTGCAGGTAAAGCACATCTTGTTCGTTTCATTTCAAATCCATTGTGGTGGTGTATAGAGCCAGAAATGTTACAATTGTGTCGATGTCCCAATATTTATGGACCTGACTTTATAACCAGAACTCATACTTACACATATAACCAGAACCCAGACCTACACATATAACTAGAACCCATATCTACACATATAACTAGAACCCATACCTACACATATAACCAGAACCCATACCTACACATATAACCAGAACCCATACCTACACATATAACTAGAACCCATATCTACACATATAACTAGAACCCATACCTACACATATAACTAGAACCCATATCTACACATATAACTAGAACCCATACCTATACATATAACTAGAACCCATACCTACACATATAACTAGAACCCATATCTACACATATAACTAGAACCCATACCTACACATATAACCAGAACCCATACCTACACATATAACCAGAACCCATACCTACACATATAACTAGAACCCATACCCACACATATACCCAGAACCCATACCTACACATATAACCAGAACCCATACCTACACATATAACTAGAACCCATACCTACACATATAACCAGAGTTTCAATTTACCGTGCAATCCATTTGTCTAGCTCCTGTGTGAGCCTGCAACATACAGAGTATGATGGCACCTGATCTTCCCTCACAAAACTTTAAAGACTACAATCCCCACAATCCCTAGCTTTCCTGCTGTGAGTGTTGATGTTTACTGATTGGTTGCTTGTCACGCCCCCTCTTCTCAGTAATCACCAGAACATTAACACGCCCTTTGTTTCACAAGACATTTAGCTAGAGAACTGATAGCAACACACTGAGCATGCTCGACCTGACAAAGGCTCAGAACTACAGGTCAATGCCATGGTAATTTATGAGGAAGCACAGTGGAAAGCAGAGGAAGAAAACTACATTTATAACTACTGAATAGTAAATATGTGAAATTTACATTATATTAGGTAATTATTGATCATGAATTAGTCTAAAATATAACTTATATTTATGGTAACGGGAATACCACCTTTAAGGGTCATGGAAAGAGGGTGGAGTAGGAAACAAACAGCTTTCCATCCTGGCTGGCAAAACTATAATCGTAGTTTGGGAGTCCATTATTATCTTGACTATAGGGTCCATTTCTTCCATGTTTGTCGCTGGGTTTCAATTATAGATCTTCTCTGCTTCCCCTATATATGGCGTACAAGAATATTTGTACCATTGTTAAACAGATTCTCAGGGCTACAGATATTGATGACCTTTCTTCATGATAGGTCATAAATATCAAATCAGTGGGGTCCGACATCTGGCACCCCTACGAATCAGCTATTTTGGGCCCCAGGAACTTATAGCGTACGGAGCGGAAGCGGACGGCTCTATACACTGTGTAGTTTTCAGTGCTGGCGTACTGAAGCTCAGCTCCCATTTTCTAGAATCAGAGCTGAGCGCCTGTATCACAGCATGGTCACTCTCTGCCTCCGGCTCCATACACTGTATAGTTTCTGGCACAAAGGCTTCCCAAAATAGCTAATTGGTGTCAGCCCCCCACCGATCTGATATTGAGAGGACCCTTTTAATGCCTCTACCTCCAAAAATAAGAAAAAATGGCAAAGTGAATTTTAGCTCTGGACATACGTACTGGTTTGGATGAACCTCTGGAAGGGATGAACATGGTAGAGAAGGGCTCCATACACAGGCCCCTCATTCTATTACTGGGATTTTCCTCCCAGGACAGGGGTTTTGGTTTTCACCCCTCACACCCTTTCCTTGATGCTTAGATCACTTCTCTTCTTTTGTTTTCTGTTTGGTAACAATGTATATCTTCTGGAGAAGGGAAGAGTCCTGTTCAGGTTCACTTGGAGCCAACTAGGATCGGGCCCCAAAGCTGCATTATGTACATTCTTGGCCGTTGGCCCTGAAGGAATAAAGAGAATACATATTTATGCACATGGCGTACATGGCATCCAAAACCCACTACACCGATGAAAAATTGTCTACAGTTTAAAAGAGTTTCCCTAGGAGAAATACATTATTACTGATGCCTGAACAAGAAATGTGGATTGGATTTATGCTAAGACAATGCAAATGCTTTTTCCTCTCATCCCAAGAGATTCAAGGATTGTTTGAGACGTCTTCTCTCCCAAGCTCAAATCCACTTTCTTCGAGCCTTTGTGATACATCTTGAATCATGGTCTCCTGAGAGAAGAAACTTATGAGCGACTCTAAACTCGTAAATACAAACCTGCGCCGAATCTATAGATTTCCCAAACAAATACGTGACTTCAGAGACAGTAAAGCGAATCTAAGAGAAGCGCTAAAAGTTGACAAAGACTCAACATCTGGGGAATCAAGTCACAGTCATGGTTCTTACCTCTGAGATTTCTATCATCAGACATTCATCCATCAACCGACAACGTCTTATTACTGGGGCTGCACATCCCTTTCATAGGAACAACACAAAAGCTATAGCTGCAGTAGAACGAAAAGCTGATTTACAAATAGGTAAAGCTTTCTGCAAGCCTCTTTCTACCTAAGCAATGTGTCAGTAACGATGGAGTATGTCAATAAGGCTAAGGCCTCCCGTTTGTTATTAAGGCCAGCCGTGTGTTAGTAAGGTCAGCCATGTGCAATAAGGTCTCCTGTATCAGTTAGGTCTGATACGGGAGAGCTAGGGTATAGTTTTGGGGCTGGATTGACTTTAGGGTCTGGTCTAGGGTGTACATTTTCTTTAGGTTCTGCTCTTGGGTTTGAATTATTTTAGGATCTGGTCTGGGGTTTAAATTTATTTGGGTCTGGCCTGGGGTCTAAATTAACTTTACGTTTGGGGTTTGAATTTACTTTAGGATCTGGTTTGGGGTTTCATTTCACTTTATGGTGTGGTCTGGGGTCTTAATGTACTTTAGGGACTGGCCTGGCATCTGAATTTACTTTAGGATCTGGGGCTTGACATTACTTTACGGTGTGGTCTGGGGTTTGATGTTACTTTACGGTGTGGTCTGGGGTCTGAATTTACTTTAGGGTCTGGTCTGGAGTTTGGATTTACTTTAGAATCTGGTCTGGGGGCTGATTTTACTTAACTGTCCAGTCTGGTCTAGGATTTAAACTTATTTTAGGGTCTTTTCTGGGATTTGAATTTATGGGTGCCAGGTCTCAAGGGGGTGCCGGCTGCTATGACACCTTCCTTCAATACAGATAGAAGCGCTCATTGCTGGACAGAGGGGAGTCAGCAGTCCTTTTATTTAGGTAGGTATGTGAGTGGGCCACTGGGGAGTCATTATACTCTGTGGGGGCTCATTGGCGGTCATTATGCTCTGTGGGGTCCACAGGGGGGTTATTTTACTCTGTGGGGGGCCATTGGGGATCATTATACTGTATGGGGGGGGGCACTGGTGTTCATTATACTGTATGGGCATCGTGCAAAATGCCACAAGGGGGTCCACATAAACCCTGAGCCGGCCCTGGTCTGGGGTCTGAATTACCTTTAGGGTCTGGTGTGGGGTGTGAATTTTTTTTATGATGTGGTCAGAACACTGACATGGAAAAGGACTTAGGAATGTCAGGCAGTGTCAGGCAGCTGCTGCCAAGGCAAATAAGACAATAGCTTACATCAAAAGGGGCATAGATGCCGTGATGAGAACATAGTCCTACCCCTTTACACATCACTAGTCAGACCACACAGAATAAGCCTTTAGCTGTGAGGCTGCAGGGTGTAGTGTAGGGTTAGATAGAGATATAGTATAGTGTAGTCTGTGTAGTCTGTTTTTTCAGTGTTTTAGGGTTTCGTGTGGGTAGTGATTAGTGTCAGCGTCTTTTGTCTGTGAAAAAAAAAAAAAAAGTATTTTTCTGTGTTTTAGGGTTTCATGTGGGTAGTGTCATCGTCTTTTGTCTGTGAAAAAAACAAAAAAAAAAGTATTTTTCTGTGTTTTAGGGTTAGTGTTTTAGGGTTTCCTGTGGGTAGTGTCATCGTCTTTTCTGTGAAAAGTTTACCGGCTTTTCGATGTAACTCGAGAACACATGGTGCCTTCAAAACAGACTCCAAACTCCGCTCTGCTGGATGACCGTGTAGGTGCTCCCCTGTGCCTGTCAGCCCCTTCCTGGTGAAGTCTGCCCCATGCTGTGTGACACTACCCCCGTGTGTAGCCAAGCCTCACAGCTAAAGGCTTATTCTGCAGATTAATTTGCGATCGATGATCCGGGCTGCGCACTGGAGGCAGCCGTCTAGGACCCCGCCAGCAGCCAGGGACCATGACAGAGTCATCACTGAGGGGAACTGATCCCTATGGCAGAGCCGGGGACTAGGGTTGAGCAAACCCGAACTGTAAAGTTCGAATTCGTACCGAACTTTTGGATTTTTGGACCCCGGACCCGAACATTTCAGTAAAAGTTCGGGTTCGGCGATTTCTCGGCGCTTTTTGAAAGGTTGCAGAGCAACCAATCAACAAGCGGTTAACTGTCTGACCTTAGAAGCCATCACAGCCATGCCTACTAATGGCATGGCTGTGATTGGCCAGAGCAGCATGTGACCCAGCCTCAATATAAGCTTGAGTCACGTAGCGCTGCACGTCACTCTGCTGATACAAGTGTAGGGAGAGGTTGCTGCTGGACTTGTGATTTCAGGGAGAGAATAGGAGAGAATCTAACTCAGCGATCTACAGAGAAATAGTTGTGTGGGTGCAGGGGCAGGGCACTATCGTTTTACCCTGCCCTGAGCTCATTGACCAAAAAAACAACAACTTTTATCTGTCTGTTAGTTAGGTGGAATGGCGGCGGCCATTTTATGTAAGCTCAGTGCACCAGCACTGCATCTGAGCTTTTGGGACATTGAAAATCAAAATTTTTTGGGCAATGTACAACATCTGGATTAGTCAGTGTGCAATTTAAGCTAGAAATACAGCCATCTTTTTCTGGGGTTTTAAAAACACACTTTTTTTTTGCCAAAAAACTGTATTTTCCTGATCTGCAAGTGTTAATTTCAAGTTTAATATATACAGCTTTCATATTCTGTTACCAAAAAAACAATTTTTTTTTGCAATATACAACATCTGGATTAGTCAGAGTGCAATTTAAGCTAGAAATACACCCATCATTTTCTGGGGTTTTAAAAACACACTTTTTTGCCAAAAAACACTATTTTCAGGCCTTGCAGCATCAGCACGTGTGAAATTACAGGCTTATATACTGCTGTCAAATTCAGTTGTTAAACAAACACTTGTTTGGGCAAAAAAAAAATTGTTGGCAGCCTTGAATGCAGATGTCATTGTGAGATACACCCTTAATACATTTGGGTTAGATTCAGAGATTTGAAATACCGCCATTTGGTGTACTAATATTTAACTCAGGCCTACAGTGGTTCAGGCCGTGTGAGATACACCCTTTACATACAGGAGTTTGATTCAGGAATTTGAAATACAGCCATTTTGGACAAAGAAATCTTTAATTCAGGCCTACAGTGGGTCAGGCCGTGTTAGATACACCCTGTATATACAGGGCTTATATTCTTTCATTAATAAAACACCCTTTTTGGGGCAAAATACACAATATTTCAGGCCTTGCAGCACAAGCACGTTTGAAATTCCTGGGTTATATACCGCTGCCATATTGAGTTATTAAACAAACATCCGTTTGGGCAAAAAAGGTTTATTTGGCAGCCTTTGCTGCATATCTCATTGTGAGATTCCCCCTTAATACATTTGGGTTAGATTCAGAGATTTGAAATACTGCCATTTGGTGCACCAATATTTAATTCAGGCCTACAGTGGTTCAGGCCGTGTGAGATACACCCTTTACATACAGGGGTTTGATTCAGGCATTTGAAATAGAGCCTTTTGGGCAAAAAAAACTTTAATTCAGGTCTACAGTGGTTCAGGCCGTTTTAAATACACCCTTTACATACAGGGGTTTAATTCAGGCATTTGAAATACAGCCATTTCGGGGAAAGAAATCTTTAATTCAGGCCTACACTGGTTCAGGCCGTGTGAGATACACCCTTTACAGACAAGGGTTTGATTAAGGCATTTGAAATACAGCCATTTTGGGCAAACAAATCTTTAATTGAGGCCTACTGTGGGTCAGGCCGTGTGAGATGCACCCTTTACATACTGTCGTTCTATTCTACTATTAATTAAACACCCATTTAGGGCAAGTTCTTTAATTCGAGAAATATGAGGAGAGCGTGAAATAAGGGACGTGGCCCAGGTCGTGGTGCTGCTGGTGGAGCTCCTGTTGCAGGGAGAGGACATTGTCGATCTGTGCCAGCTACACGCACAAGTAAAAACCCTTCCTCAGGTGCGAGTAGGCGACAGAACCTGCAGCGGTATTTGTTTGGGCCTAATGCAGCTCTACGAATGGTGAGGCCTGAACAAGTACAGGCGATAGTAGATTGGATTGCTGACAGTGGATCCAGTTCATTCACATTGTCTCCCACCCAGTCTCCTGCTGAAAGACCACAGTTGGCACCTGCAGCCGATGTCCATCAGTCTTTCACCTCACCCCCTTGCAAATCAGCCAAGCAGTCTGAGCCCCAAGTCATGCAGCAGTCTCTTCTGCTTTTTGATGACTCTGTTAGCAGGGTTTCCCAGGGCCATCCACCTAGCCCTGCCCCAGAAGTGGAAGAGATTGAGTGAACCGATGCCCAACCACTTATCTTTCAAGATGAGTACATGGGAGGACCATCGCAGCATGTCTCGGATGCTGACGAAACACAGATGCCAACTGCTGGGGCTTTCGAAAGTGTGCAGACCGACAAGGAAGGCAGGGGTGAAGACTGGGTGGAAGATGCTGTGGAGGACGATGAGGTCCTCAACCCCACATGGAATCAAGGTCATGCGAGTGACCTATGTAGTTCGGAGGAAGAAGCGGTGGTCGCGCAAAGCCACCAGCACAGCAGAAGAGGAAGCAGGGTGCAAAAGCGGAGCAGCCGTCCTCTAGACAGTACGCCTGCTACTGCCCACTGCAGCAAGGGACTGAGCACACCAAAGCCAGCTCCAAGGAGTTCCCTGGCGTGGCAGTTCTTCAGACAATGTGCTGATGACAAGACACGAGTGGTTTGCACGCTGTGCAATCAGAGCCTGAAGCGAGGCATAAACGTTCACAACCTGAGCACAACCTGCATGACCAGGCATTTAAGTGCAAAGCACGAGTTGCAATGGAGTAGACACCTCAAAAACCAAGAAAGGTCTCTGGCTCCTCCTGCTTCCTCCTCTGCTGCAGTCTCGGCCTCTTCATCCACCTCTGGAGTGACAGTGCCACCTGCCACCCCGCAAACAGAGGATCTGCCAGCAACACCAACACCTGGGTCACCAAGCATCTCCTCAATGTCCCACGGAAGCGTTCAGCTCTCCATCTCCCAAACGCTGGAGAGGAAGAGGAAGTACCCCCCTACCCACCCGCGATCCCTAGCCCTGAATGCCAGCATTTCTAAATTACTGGCCTTTGAAATGCTGTCATTCCGTCTGGTGGAGACGGATAGTTTTAAAAGCCTTATGACGGTGGCTGACCCACAGTACGTCGTGCCCAGCCGCCACTACTTTTCCAGGAGAGCCATCCCTTCCCTGCACAACCAAGTAGGGGACAAAATCAGGTGTGCACTGCGCAACGCCATCTGTGGCAAGGTGCCCCTGACTACGGATACGTGGACCAGTAAGCACGGTCAGGGACGCTATATCTCCATAACAGCACAGTGGGTAAATGCAGTGGCGGCTGGGCCTGAGGCGGATAGCAGTTTGGCGCATGTCCTTCCACCACCGAGGATTGCAGGGCGCTTCAGTTTGCCTCCTGTGGCTTCCTACTCCTACTCTGCTTCGTCATCCTCTACCAGCTCCTCATCCGGTCAGCGTAACACCTTCACCACCAACTTCAGCACAGCCAGGGGTAAATGACAGCAGGCAGTTTTAAAACTTATCTGTTTGGGGGACAAAGCCCACACCGCGCAGGAGCTGTGGACGGGCCTTGAACAACAGACCGATGAGTGGTTTGTGCCAGTCAGCCTCAAGCCCGGCCTGGTGGTGTGCGATAATGGGCGAAATCTCGTATCAGCTCTGGGACCTTGCCTGGCGCATGTGCTGAATTTGGTGATGCAGAGATTCCTTAAAAATTACCTCGACATGTCAGAGCTGCTTCATAAAGTGCGCGCTTTTGGCGTTCTCACCCTGCTGCTGCTCGCCTGTCAGCGCTGCAGCTTAACTTCGGCCTTCCCGTTCACCGCCTCATATGCGACGTGCCCACAAGGTGGAACTCCACCTTGCACATGCTGGCCAGACTGTGCGAGCAGCAGCAGGCAATAGTGGAGTTTCAGCTGCAGCACGCATGGGTGAGTCGCTCGGCGGAACAGCACCACTTCACCAACAATGACTGGGCCTTCATGCGAGACCTGTGTTCCTTGTTGCGCTGTTTCGAGTACTCCACCAACATGGCCAGTGCCGATAACGCCGTTCTCAGCGTTACTATCCCACTTCTATACCTCCTTGAAAAAACGCTCCTGGCGATGAAGGAAGAAGATGTGGCACAGGAGGAGGAAGAGGGATCATTTTGTAGGGTTTCCGGCCAGTCATTCCCAAGTGGCTCCGAGGGTGGGTTCCTGCACCCACAAACCCAAGGTGCACAATTGTCCAGCCAGGGCACAGTTCTAGAGGATGAGGAGGTGGAGGATGAGGAGGAGGAGATGGAGGAGGAGGACTCATGTTCACAGCAGGGTGGCACCCAGACAAGCTCATGGCCATCACTGGTGCGTGGCTGGGGGGATACAGAGGACACAGACGATACACCTTCCACAGAGGACAGCTTTTCGTTGCCTCTGGGCAGCCTGGCACACATGAGCGATTACATGCTGCAGTGTCTCCGCAACGACCGCCGAGTTGCCCACATTCTAACTTGTGCTGATTACTGGGTGGCCACGCTGCTGGATCCCCGTTACAAGGACAACGTACCATCCTTAATTCCGTCACTGGAGCGTTATCGTAAGATGTGCGAGTACAAGTGCACGCTGGTAGACGCTCTGCTGGTGGCATTCCTACCTGACAGCGGGGGCACAGTGGAAGCACAAGACGAAGGCAGAGGACGAGGAAGAGGTTGCCAACGCAGCAGGGGCACCGCCAGCACCTCAGAAGGCAGGGTTAGCAACTTCTGGGTCTCCAAATTGGGCACATGGCCTGAGCTTGCCCTTTACGCCTTGGAGGTGCTGGCCTGCCCTGCAGCCAGTGTATTATCTGAACGTGTGTTTAGCATGGCAGGGGACGTCATCAAAGACAAGCGCAGCCGCCTGTCCACAGCCAATGTGGACAAGCTCACGTTCATTAAAATGAACCAGGCATTGATCCCTCAGGACTTGTCCGTACCTTGTGCAGAATAGACATGTATACCAGCACTAAGCAGCCATTGTTATACTGCAGCGCAATTGCTCATTCTTGTATTTTGGATATTTCACACTCTTTGTGAGTGTACCCTAATTTTATAAAATAAAATTAAAACCGAAAACATGTGTTGGCTACCTCGTCCTCCTCCACCGCCGCTTCCACCTACACCGCTACGTCCACCGCCTCCTCAAACTCCTACTCCATATGGAACTCCATCTACGTATTTTATTTTATATCATTTCACTACTTTGTCAGTTACATTTTCTGGTGAAATTCAGCAATTTTTGGGTTTATAGTACCACTGCTATACCAAGTAGACAGGTTTAAAAATAAAATAAAAATCCATTTACATTTTCGGGTGAAATTCACCAATTTTTGGATGTATAGTACCGCTGCTATACCTAGTAGGCCGGTTAAAAAAAATTAAAAAAATTGTCATTTACATTTTCGGGTGAAATTACCCAATTTTTGGGTGTATAGTACCACTGCTATACCTAGTAGGCCGGTTAAAAAAAAAAAACATTGTCATTTACATTTTCGGGTGAAATTAACCAATTTTGGTTTGTATAGTACCACTGCTAAACCTAGTAGACCGGTAAAAAAAGAAAAAAAAGAAAAAAAAAAAGAAAAAATTGTCAGTTACATTTTCTGGTGAAATTAACAAATTTTTGGGTGTACCTGCTATATCTAGTAGACAGGTTAACCACCTCAGCCCCCAGAGCTTAAACACCCTTAATGACCAGGCCACTTTTTACACTTCTGACCTACACTACTTTCACCGTTTATTGCTCGGTCATGCAACTTACCACCCAAATGAATTTTACCTCCTTTTCTTCTCACTAATAGAGCTTTCATTTGGTGGTATTTCATTGCTGCTGCCATTTTTACTTTTTTTGTTATTAATCGAAATTTAACGATTTTTTTGCAAAAAAATGACATTTTTCACTTTCAGGTGTAAAATTTTGCAAAAAAAAAACGACATCCATATATAAATTTTTCTCTAAATTTATTGTTCTACATGTCTTTGATAAAAAAAAAATGTTTGGGTAAAAAAAAAAAATGGTTTGGGTAAAAGTTATAGCGTTTACAAACTATGGTACAAAAATGTGAATTTCCGCTTTTTGAAGCAGCTCTGACTTTCTGAGCACCTGTCATGTTTCCTGAGGTTCTACAATGCCCAGACAGTACAAACACCCCACAAATGACCCCATTTCGGAAAGTAGACACCCTAAGGTATTCGCTGATGGGCATAGTGAGTTCATAGAACTTTTTATTTTTTGTCACAAGTTAGTGGAAAATGATGATTTTTTTTCTTTTTTCTTTTTTTTTCTTACAAAGTCTCATATTCCACTAACTTGTGACAAAAAATAAAAACTTCCATGAACTCACTATGCCCATCAGCGAATACCTTGGGGTGTCTTCTTTCCAAAATGGGGTCACTTGTGGGGTAGTTATACTGCCCTGGCATTCTAGGGGCCCAAATGTGTGGTAAGTTGTTTGAAATCAAAATCTGTAAAAATTGGCCGGTGAAATCCGAAAGGTGCTCTTTGGAATATGGGCCCCTTTGCCCACCTAGGCTGCAAAAAAGTGTCACACATGTGGTATCTCCGTACTCAGGAGAAGTTGGGGAATGTGTTTTGCGGTGTCATTTTACATATACCCATGCTGGGTGAGATAAATATCTTGGTCAAATGCCAACTTTGTATAAAAAAATGGGAAAAGTTGTCTTTTGCCAAGATATTTCTCTCACCCAGCATGGGTATATGTAAAATGACACCCCAAAACACATTCCCCAACTTCTCCTGAGTACGGTGATACCACATGTGTGACACTTTTTTGCAGCCTAGGTGGGCAAAGGGGCCCATATTCCAAAGAGTCCCTTTCGGATTTCACCGGCCAATTTTTACTGATTTTGATTTCAAACAACTTACCACACATTTGGGCCCCTAGAATGCCAGGGCAGTATAACTACCCCACAAGTGACCCCATTTTGGAAAGAAGACACCCCAAGGTATTCCGTGAGGGGCATGGCGAGTTCCTAGAATTTTTTATTTTTTGTCACAAGTTAGCGGAAAATGATGATTTTTTTTTTTTTCCTTACAAAGTCTCATATTCCACTAACTTGTGACAAAAAATAAAAAGTTCTATGAACTCACTATGCCCATCAGCGAATACCTTGGGGTGTCTTCTTTCCAAAATGGGGTCACTTGTGGGGTAGTTATACTGCCCGGGCATTCTAGGGGCCCAAATGTGTGGTAAGGAGTTTGAAATCAAAATCTATAAAAAATGGCTGGTGAAATCCGAAAGGTGCTCTTTGGAATGTGGGCCCCTTTGCCCACCTAGGCTGCAAAAAAGTGTCACACATGTGGTATCGCCGTACTCAGGAGAAGTTGGGGAATGTGTTTTGCAGTGTCATTTTACATATACCCATGCTGGGTGAGAGAAATATCTTGGTCAAATGCCAACTTTGTATAAAAAAATGGGAAAAGTTGTCTTTTGACAAGATATTTCTCTCACCCAGCATGGGTATATGTAAAATGACACCCCAAAACACATTCCCCAACTTCTCCTGAGTACGGAGATACCACATGTGTGACACTTTTTTGCAGCCTAGGTGGGCAAAGGGGCCCACATTCCAAAGAGCACCTTTCGGATTTCACCAGCCATTTTTTACAGATTTTGATTTCAAACTCCTTACCACACATTTGGGCCCCTAGAATGCCAGGGCAGTATAACTACCCCACAAGTGACCCCATTTTGGAAAGAAGACACCCCAAGGTATTCGCTGATGGGCATAGTGAGTTCATAGAACTTTTTATTTTTTGTCACAAGTTAGTGGAATATGAGACTTTGTAAGAAAAAACTAAATAAATCATCATTTTCCGCTAACTTGTGACAAAAAATAATAAATTCTAGGAACTCGCCATGCCCCTCACGGAATACCTTGGGGTGTCTTCTTTCCAAAATGGGGTCACGTGTGGGGTAGTTATACTGCCCTGGCATTCTAGGGGCCCAAATGTGTGGTAAGTAGTTTGAAATCAAAATCTGTAAAAAATGGCTGGTGAAATCCGAAAGGTGCTCTTTGGAATGTGGGCCCCTTTGCCCACCTAGGCTGCAAAAAAGTGTCACACATGTGGTATCTCCATACTCAGGAGAAGTTGGGGAATGTGTTTTGGGGTGTCATTTTACATATACCCCTGCTGGGTGAGAGAAATATCTTGGCAAAAGACAACTTTTCCCATTTGTTTTATACAAAGTTGGCATTTGACCAAGATATTTCTCTCACCCAGCATGGGTATATGTAAAATGACACCCCAAACACATTCCCCAACTTCTCCTGAGTACGGCGATACCACATGTGTGACACTTTTTTGCAGCCTAGATGCGCAAAGGGGCCCACATTCCTTTTAGGAGGGCATTTTTAGACATTTGGATACCAGACTTCTTCTCACACTTTGGGGCCCCTAAAATGCCAGGGCAGTATAAATACCCCACATGTGACCCCATTTTGGAAAGAAGACACCCCAAGGTATTCAATGAGGGGCATGGCGAGTTCCTAGAATTTTTTTTTTTTGGCACAAGTTAGCGGAAATTGATTTTTTTTTGTTTTTTCGCACAAAGTCTCCCTTTCCGCTAACTTGGGGCAAAAATTTCAATCTTTCATGGACTCAATATGCCCCTCAGCGAATACCTTGGGGTGTCTTCTTTCCAAAATGGGGTCATTTGTGGGGTGTTTGTACTGCCCTGACATTTGAGGGTCTCCGCAATCATTACATGTATGCCCAGCATTAGGAGTTTCTGCTATTCTCCTTATATTGCGCATACGGGTAATGATTTATTTTTTTTTCGTTCAGCCTCTGGGCTGAAAGAAAAAATGAACGGCACAGATTTCTTCATTCGCATCGATCAATGTGGATGAAAAAATCTCTGCCCAAAAAAAAAAATGGAGGGGAAAGGCGTCTGCCAGGACATAGGAGCTCCGCCCACCATCCATACCCACTTAGCTCGTATGCCCTGGCAAACCCGATTTCTCCATTCACATCAATCGATGTGAATGAATAAATCATTGCCGGGATTTTTTATTTTTTTTTTATATACAAAGTGTTTGCCAAAGTATATGAACACCGCGACCTCCTCAGCTCATATGCCTCGGCAAACGTATCTTTTACTGCAGAGGAGAAATCTCGTCTTGCTTCGCCGCATACACCGACTTGCGTGTAATCTGACAGCAGCGCAATGCTTCTGTCCGAATGCACATCAGTGCTGCAGCTAGTCGATCGGTTGGTCCACCTGGAACGTAAAAAAAACAAAACAAAAAAGAAAAAACCAGGCCGCAACGCAATAAATTTATTAACTTTATAATAACTTTTGAACATAACATATAAACTTTATTGAACTGAACGTTAACTTTTATACTTTTTTTTTTTTTTTTTTTTTTTTTTTTTTTTTTTTTTTTTTTTTACCTTTATAGGACAAACCTCTCCTTCCCCATGGGACAATGTGCAAAGCGCAAATCGCCCAAAGATGTGGCGAAGTACGTTATGCACTTTATCCCAGGTGAAAGGAGAGGTTTGCAGCAGCTGTGAGTAAAAGGGCCCTAATAGCCCTGTGTGCCTTTCCTGTGAGATGCAATCCCTATGCTAAGTGTACCTGTGTGTGGTACTTCCGGAAACACTCTCCTAAGCATAGGGCAGGGTGGTCAGGACAGACAGGACAGAAATAGAGGGTGTCACGCCTTATTCCACTCCTGCTACAGACACAACATTTTTTTCGGGGTGACGGTTTGGTTGAGGTACCAGGAACGACACTGGGGAAATGTCGCTCGTGTAGACGGCTAACTACACTGGTGGTTGGGGCCACGGAACCTCCTGGATACAGGAGGTTCTCGATGATCTCTTCCTGAAATTTGAGGAAGGATCGTGTTCTCCCAGCCTTACTGTAGAGAACAAAACTATTATACAGAGCCAATTGAATTAAATATACAGACACCTTCTTATACCAGCGTCTGGTGCGTCGGGAAACTAAATAGGGAGCCAACATCTGGTCATTGAAGTCCACCCCTCCAATGAGCGCATTATAGTCGTGGACACAGAGGGGCTTTTCAATGACACGGGTTGCCCTTTCAATTTGGATTGTCGTGTCTGCGTGAATAGAGGAGAGCATGTAAACGTCACTCTTGTCTCTCCATTTCACCGCGAGCAGTTCTTCGTTACACAAGGCAGCCCTCTCCCCCCTTGCAAGATGGGTGGTAACGAGCCGTTGGGGGAAGCCCACGCGACTAGTTCGCGCGGTGCCACAGGCGCCAATCTGTTCTAGAAACAAATGCCTAAAGAGGGCCACACTTGTGTAAAAATTGTCCACATAAAGATGGTACCCCTTGCCGAATAAGGGTGACACCTAGTCCCAGACTGTCTTCCCACTGCTCCCCAGGTAGTCAGGGCAACCGACCGGCTCCAGGGTCTGATCTTTTCCCTCATAGACACAAAATTTGTGGGTATAGCCTGTGGCCCTTTCACAGAGCTTATACAATTTGACCCCATACCGGGCACGCTTGCTTGGGATGTATTGTTTGAAGCCAAGGCGCCCGGTAAAATGTATTAGGGACTCGTCTACGCAGATGTTTTGCTCTGGGGTATACAAATCTGCAAATTTCTGGTTGAAATGGTCTATGAGGGGCCGAATTTTGTGGAGCCGGTCAAAAGCTGGGTGGCCTCTGGGACAGGAGGTGGTGTTGTCGCTAAAATGCAGGAAACGCAGGATGGTCTCAAATCGTGTCCTGGACATAGCAGCAGAGAACATGGGCATGTGATGAATCGGGTTCGTGGACCAATATGACCGCAATTCATGCTTTTTAGTTAGACCCATGTTGAGGAGAAGGCCCAGAAAAATTTTAAATTCGGAAACTTGGACTGGTTTCCACCGGAAAGGCTGGGCATAATAGCTTCCCGGGTTGGCGGTTATAAATTGTGTGGCATACCGATTTGTTTCTGCCACGACTAAGTCCAAGAGCTCCGCAGTCAAGAACAGCTCAAAAAATCCCAGGGCCGAACCGATCTGAGCTGTCTCAACCCGAACTCCAGACTGGGCGGTGAAAGGGGGAACTAATGGTGCGGCTGAAGTTGGGGACTGCCAATCAGGGTTTGCCAGCACCTCAGGGACTCTAGGGGGTCTACGGGCCTGTCTTTGCGGTGGCTGCGACGGGGTAACTACTGCACGTGCCACCGTACCAGCTTCAACTGCCCTTCTGGTGCTCGCTACTTCACCAGGTTGTACGGCAGTGCTGGTACTAGGTCCAGGAAGGGCTGCGCTGCTGGTGTATGCCTCACCACGTGATCCGACAGCGCCAGCCCCACTCTGCTGCTCTTGAAGCGGATCCTGCGCAATCTGTGGTCTAGCGACACGGGGCCGGGTACGCCTGGTGCTATCAGGGACCTCCACCTCCTCGTCCGAACTTTGGGTCAGAGAGCCACTGCTTTCTACAGGTTCATATTCTGACCCGCTAGATTCGTCAGATGAGGGTTCCCATTCCTCATCCGACTGGGTCAGAATCCTGTAGGCCTCTTCAGAAGAATACCCCCTGTTTGACATTTGGGCAACTAAATTTAGGGGTATTCCCTGAGACTACCCAAGAAAAAAAGCAAGCCTGTCTTACAAAGGGGAGGCTAGCGAAGTACCGGAGGCCGCTGCGGTTGATAAAAAATATCAAAACTGATTTTTTTATCGCCGCAGTGCGTGTAAAGTAAATGTGCAGTGATCAAAAAAAATAATTTTTTTGTCACTGCGGTGGGGCGGGCGTGGGTGAACGCACGTGTGGGCGACCGATCAGGCCTGATCGGGCAAACACTGCGTTTTGGGTGGAGGGCGAGCTAAGGTGACACTAATACTATTATAGATCTGACCGTGATCAGTTTTGATCACTTACAGATACTATAAAAGTACAAATGCTGATTAGCGATACGCTAATCAGCTAATAAAAGTGACTGCGGTGCGGTGCGGTGGGCTGGGCGCTAACTGATCCCTAAACTACCTAACCAAGGGGCCTAAACTAATCCTAAAACCTAACAGCCAATACTAGTGAAAAAAAAAAGTGACAGTTTACACTGATCACTTTTTGTCTTTCACTAAGTGATTGACAGGGGGCGATCAAGGGGTTAATTTGGATGATGGGGGTGATGGAAGGTGATCTGGGGCTAAGGACAGTGTTTGGTGGGTACTCACAGTTCAGTCTGCTCCTCTGCTGGATCCAACCGACGAAAAGGACCAGCAGAGGAGCAGAGAAGCCATATAACAGATCATATTTACTAATATGATCTGTTATATGGCTTGTGATTCGGTTTTTTAAAAATCAGCAACCTGCCAGCAACGATCATTGGCTTGCAGGTTGCTGATGCAATACTCCTCGAACTTTTGCCGGCCCGCGATGCGCATGCGCGGGCCGGCTGTGACCGAAATCTCGCGTCTCGCGAGAGGACGCGCCGTCGCGTCCAGGAGGAATGAATCAACCACCTCCAGGACGCGTCGCTGCGTTCGGCGGTCCGGAGGTGGTTAATCAAAACAAAAAAATTGTCAGTTATATATTCTTGTGAAATTCACCAATTTTTGGGTGTGATGTACCACTCCTATACCTAGTAGACCAAAAAAATAAAAATAAATTGTCAGTTAAATTTTCTGGTGAAATTCACCAATTTTGGGTGTGATGTACCACTGCTATACCTAGTAGACAGGTTTAAAAAAAAAATGTCAGTTACATTTTTTGATGAAATTCACCAATTTGTAGGTGTAATATACCCCTCCTCTACCTAGTTGATAGCTTAATAAATTTCAATAATTTTTCTGTTACATACTTTGGTTGACATTATACAATTTTAGACGTGAATAAACACCTGCTCTGCATAGGTGACAGAGAATAAAATGTAATAAATTATTCAGTAATTAATGCACACCACATCCTTTCATTCAATGCTTAAACTTTGAAAAGTTGTCACACTTTTATGGTTTAATAATTTCTCCCATATTTCAACTCTATAATTTTAAATTTGAAAAAATGAATCCTCCCTTGGATGTGGTCTCTCTTTCTTACGCTCCCTCTGTGGCCTGGAACCCTAATTCCCCGCCACCCGTGATCACCATGGTAGGCGCATAAAAGAACATTGAAAGTTGATAGAGCAGATATCAAATTGGATCGTGAACATTACGGGGACATGCGACATGGTGGTGCAGTAAGTGTGCACACGCCTACACGAACTGACTGCCAGGGGTCAGCCCCTGCAACTTCTGGGTCTCCAAATTGGGCACATGGCCTGAGCTTGCCCTTTACCCCTTGGAGGTGCTGGCCTGCCCTGCAGCCAGTGTATTGTCTGAATGTGTGTTTAGCACGACTCGAGGGGGTTATCACAGGTTATATTTCCAAATGTTTTGGGGTGTACTCTATAGTTAAAAATAAAATTTAAAACCAAAAAACTGTGTAGGCTACCTCCTCCTCCTCCTCCACCGCCCCTTTCACCTACACCGCCACATCCACCGACTCCTCAACCTCCTACTCCACATGGACCTCGTCCTCCTAGATCACGAATATTATTTTTCATTTTTACATATTTTATGTTATTTAAAGTCATTTCCCTATCCACTTTTGTTTGCAGAGCACTTGCCATGCTCTTAACCACATTTTGCTGGCATTTGTAGCCCTCTAGCCCTTTCCATTACATTTTTACAGCCATTTTAGTGCTCAAAAGTTCGGGTCCCCTTTGACTTCAATGGGGTTCGGGTTCAGGGTCAAGTTCGGGTCCCGAACTCAAACATTTTTTTAAGTTTGGCCGAACCCGTTGAACCCGAACATCCAGGTATCCGCTCAACTCTACCGGGGACACTTCCACACCCAGGCCAAGGCAAGCTGGTTCCACACTGGTTTCTGTGCTCTGACGGGCAGAGGACAGCTGGGTGCTGCTGATGGCTGAAGCACGGCATGTGTGTGGCGCTGATCATGTATGGGTCATGCGATCCGCGGTAACCATGCCTCTTCACAGACAAAAGGAGGATGACAGAGCCGCTGCTAAACCACGCCAGTCCTGCTGCCCTCTGGCTTGGAGGAATGAGCACACGGCGCAGCAGGCTGCGTTACCGCAGTGGTCTTCTCTAGACTCGATGTGCCCGATATGGAAACTGAGAGCATTGCGGTGCGGGCAGCGTGTGGAGTTAATGTCGTACTAATTTATTGTGGGCTGCACAAACTTAAAATACAATCGATAAACAATTTTGTCAAAGGAAAATATTGCTTTTTGTATGCATGGGAGCACATTCCTGCTCTATTCCTGCTCTATAAATCTGTACCTTGCTCTGTGTATAAATATATATTTATATATATACTGATGGCGAGGTAGAGATGTATAATGTAACTGGCTGATTTGCTACATGTCACACCAGTTAATAAGTAATCATTTGTAAAGGGATGAAATACTTATTTTCATAACTGTATACATATATACATTACAGAGTGTTGGCGAGAGATACAAAGTAATGTAAGCATTGTACCTGGGCATTTTCTGTCACGGATCTCTCTGATCCGCTCCGAATTCCTCCTCTTCAAATCCGACCATTTTTTTAATATGGCCATCCTAGGGTAATTGCCCTTAAACTTCCTCTTGAGCTCGGAACGGATCTCCCTCACAATGGCCTGCTTCTCAGCATGTATTTCATCTTCGAAGGGGAAATATTAGATTTAATGTTACCGTTATTAGATTGTATTGCGACTGTATGTGTGTGGGGTCTGAGCAATCGGATATTGGCCAGCTGAGTAGAGATGTACCTGTCTAGTGATGTGACGGTACGGTATGGGGTATAAAGCTGGTTCGCCTCAACGTGGTGCACCCTGGGTAACTGTTATGGTCATATTGTTGTCTGACCGTGACACGGTTGCCGTGCAGACTGGTTGCCAGTGGCAACGTGTTTTTGTCGGTTTGCACGTGCATTTCCCCTTCAAGGTGTGTCTCCCTGCTGTTTGGTGAGCGAGTGGTTAATATTCTAGCTGGTGGGGATTTAGTTGTGTCCTGGGTGTGGCCACTGGGTGTTGTGTCCTCCGGAAGGGGGTTGGTTTCCGTGAGGGGTGAACCACAAGCCTGTATGCAGCACTGCCTGGGGCTGCCATGCACCTTGCGGCATGGGGGTCCTGACGGAGTCTGGTGTGCTGGATACCTGTGGGAGTTGTTGGTATGGCGTCCTGTTTGGTGTTAGGGCTCCTGTACGTATGCACGGGTTCCAGTCGTGGAAACTTCGGCAGGTAAGTGTGTTGTCTTGTGTTCTTACCGATCCTCTTGCTGTGTATGGTCTCTCCTTTTCCCTGCTATTAGATCTTTAGAGACTCTTGTTCTTCCGTGTTTTGGATAAACAGGACGTCTCACCCCTGCTCTTTTCTGAGGGATTATCAGGGTGACTCAGGGCCCCAGGTTTCCAGGGTATGAGCCGTCCTACCTTCGGGGTCCGCTCATACGGTGAGGAGTTAGGATTAGGGACGCTATAGGAGGTGACCTGCTTCCGTTTTCCTGGCCTAGCTGCTATCAGTTATCCTTGTTACATTATACGGTGGAGGGTTTCCCTACTCCCCATCGTGACAATAACTCTAAATGAAGCAGCAAATACTGGCGATAAGACAAAGAAAGCTTCTCCTGAGTCCTTACCAACAGGACACAAACTGTAATCTATAGACTGTGTGTGTGTGTGTGTGTGTGTGGGGGAGGGGGGATGGGGGGGGCGGGTATATAGTGTGCGGCCCGAAAATGGATGTGCAATGTGCATGTGAGAGATATTTCTATGCTGTTCATACGTACATGCTACAGACATAGTGCTGTGATGTTACAACAATACTTAGTGCACCAATCAGTAATATCTACTCAGACCTGATAAAAAGCTGAGTTACAGTATATGTATCGCAAAAAAAACATTCGGATCATATATTTTAAAACACTCTATCTGCATATAAAGCGATTGGTCTGACATGCATGTGAAATGTAATCAAATACACTGGTGTAATGTGAAATTACTTACAGTGATCAGGAGTTCTTCCTCAGTTATGAAAATTGCTTCCGACCATCTTTTCCAATCGCCTCAAACTTCGGGTATTTTGAAAACAGTTGCTAGGCCACGCCCCTTTTTGCACTTGCGCATTAAGCAAATTTTATATTGCGATTTTCCCCAAAAAACTAAATAAATAGTAAACGAAGATAGCGAATTCGCGAATTCACAAATATATGACAAATATTCGCCCACATATTCGCGAAATATTGCGAAATCGAATATTGCCCCTGCCGCTCATCACTAGTGCCCATGAGCATTTAGCTATACCTTTGGGAATCTGGAAGAAGTCATAATACCGGGGAGGTAAAACCTCAAGCATCTGGGTCCCAATGCAAAATCTTTACCTACCACTTGTCATTTATAATACTGGTGATATTGGGCCCCTTTAGATGCCAACGTTACTTCTGCACCCCCTATGGCCTCATTCATGTTTGGTGAACTACAGACCCCATGATGTTGGAGCTGAATTGTCATTGCCTTCTCTACACCCCAACCCTTATTATATCAGGGCAACTGGTATAACACGGGAGTCATTTCACTTTGGAGTCAATGAATGCGCATGTCCAGTGTCTAAATGATGGAAAGTAATAAAGAAGCAAATCTTGTTACTGCCTGACAACGTGTAAATTAGCTGCATGCTCACAATTATTGTTGGAACGCTAAATCGAGGGGACCTTTTGTGGCCGCCATGTTTCATTGTATTCTTTGTCAGGATGGACGGAAAACATGACATTTTTATCTGGTGAGAAAGGTCACCAGTCATGGAGATGGATGCGTTTCCCATTAGCTGTGTGACGGCAGCTTAATCTTCATTCTAACAGATGGACAATTAATAGAGATATTAGCGGAAATATCATTGAACTAATTAACTCTGGAGAAGGGGAAACAATGTGGTTAACAGCTGCGGGAATGACTGACTATAGGACTGGCCTCTCAGCGAGAAGAAGGACCTCATGTAATGTCTTCATTAGGTCAATGCAAATGCAGGAATAGAAATTCTGTAATGAATGTGGTTCCTGCCAGGGAAAGAATCAGCCCAGTGGCACAATGCAACCGTAGGCTATGACGCTGGGGACGCTAGAGCGCCCAATGAGCGGCAAGGGAGGGGGGGGGGTTACTGAGCAAGAGCTAGGACATTTTGTAGGTATATTGACTCCCAACAGACACATGCCAAAAAATTAGCATGCAGCTTGAGCTGGATCTTCTCATGTATGCTACCTGCACGAATAGCACATTTGCTTCCATGATTTCTGTCTAGCGGTGAGGACAGACTCTGCTTTAATGAGGACCTCTCACCTCGCCTGACTTGCAATTATAACAATTCTGGAACATCAGTTCTCATATCTCTGTGCTGTGCCATTTCTCTATTATTCCATCTAGAAGTTTAGGAATGAATTACCAGCGGCATGTAAAAAAGGTGTTACCCCTTTGAGGCGTGTCCCTACAAGGTCTGACTCTATCCAATCAGTGCTACCAGTAAAAGACTGTGCAGGGACGCGCCCACAACTGGTAACACCCAGATGGACCTCTATTGCAGACTGTTGCCAGTTCATTTATAAACTTCTAGTAGGAATCAGGATGAAAGAGGTACGATTATCGGCAGCACACCTCTCTGTGTAATCTGGGGTGTGCCACCGATAATCAATAGAACTGAAAATGACTGTGGTAGTGATTAGTGTTGGGCGCGAATATTCGAATAGTGAATATTAATCGCGAATATCGGCACTTTGAGAATTCGTGACTATTTAGAATATAGTGATATATATTCGTAATTTCGAAAGTTCTTGATTTTTTTTTCATCAGTAACCTCCCTTCTTGCTTGTGGGCCAATGAGAAGGCTGCAATGTCTTTGTCTGAGCTTAGCAACATCCCTAGCAACCAATAGGAAAGCATCACAGAAACAACTGAAACAAAGATCTAAAAGCAGTTTAGCAGCAAACTTTGTGAAAACTAATATTTGTGTCATTCTCAAAACTTCTGGCCACGACTGTACATTCTACATACATAGTGCTGTATGTATGTATGTATGTACAGTATGTATCTATGCTACATACATACATGCTACATACATAGTGCTGTGATGTCACAAGTTCACAACAATACAGTGCACCAATCACTAATAAGTAGTCAGACCTGTTAAAATGTGAAGTTGCACTTATTGCGCCAAAATATTTGCATCATTGGTGCCGATTTTGCAATCGCGAATATATTGGAGCACTCTATCTGCATATAAAGCTATTGTAATGTTCTGCCGTGCCAACCATTTTCTCCAGTCTCGGGAAACTTCTAGCAGCTTGAAAAATGTAGCTATAGTGACCCACGCCTGTATTCCGTGCGCATTATGCGAATATTACATTGCCGATTTTTCGTGATCAAGAAAATAATCTCGAATTTGCAAATATATGACGAATATTCTACCAAATATTCGCGAAATATTGCGAATTCGAATATTGCCCCTGCCTCTCATCACTAGTAGTGATCATTCCTTCCTACAACCTAGAAACATAAGAATAAATGCTCCAGAATTGTTATTACAATGGGAATGCTCAAAATTACAAAAACAGACATGTCAGGAGAAATGACAGGTCCAAATTGAATTTTAAAAATCTTTCTGCCACCTCTAGGTGAAGCTCACTGCCTATCTGTTACTGAATTCAGTGCAGGAAGCTCTCTCTAATGCTGACTGCAGGCCGAATAAAGCTTATTATTTCAAGGGGTTTTCCAGCAGGAATAAAATTGGTGGCAGTGGACTCAGAGTTGGTTAAAAAAACATAAAAGATCGGATACCTCACCGATACCTCACTGCTTCCCCACTGCACTCATGCCGATGCTGTCTGGATCCACACTAGTCTCTACCTCTGCATAGTAAATACCTGGATATTTCCAATGGAGACTACATGGCAGTGTGCTCTATTTTATATAACTTGTTGCAATGTATGTGACTTAGTATGTAAATCAATAATCAGGAGTGGGGAGTGCACATACAGTGGATATAAAATGTCAGGTTTCTGGGATGTAAAAAAAATGAGACAAAGATAAATCATTTCAGAACTTTTTCCACCTTTAATGTGACCTATAAACTGTACAACTCAATTGAAAAACAAACTGAAATCTTTTAGGTGCAGGGAAGAAAACAAAAAAACTAAAATAATGTGGTTGCATAAGTGTGCACACCCTCTGATAACTGGGGATGTAGCTGTGTTCAGAATTAAGAAATTACAATCAAAATCCTGTTAAATAGGAGTCAGCATACACCGGCCATCATGTAAAGTGCCTCTGATTAACCCCAAATAAAGTTCAGCTGCTTTAGTTGCATGTAGTTTCCTGAAATTTTCTTACTTGCATCCCACAGCAAAAGCCATGGTCCACAGAGAGCTTCCAAAGCATCAGAGGGATCTCATTGTTAAAAAGTATTAGTCAGGAGAAGGGTACAAAAGAATTTCCAAGGCATTAGATATACCATAGAACACAGTGAAGACAGTCATCATCGAGTGGAGAAAATATGGCACAACAGTGACATCACCAAGAACTGCACGTCCCTCCAAAATTGCTGAAAAGATGAGAAGAAAACTGGTCTGGGAGGCGACCAAGAGGCCTACAGCAACATTAAAGGAGCTGCAGGAATATCTGGCAAGTACTGGCTGTGTGGTACATGTGACAACAATCTCTCGTATTCTTCATATGTCTGGGCTATGGGGTAGAGCGGCAAGACGAAAGCCTTTTCTTACGAAGAAAAACATCCGAGCCAGGCTACATTTTGCAAAAACACATCTGAAGTCTCCCAAAAGCATGTGGAAAAAGGTGTTATGGTCTGATAAAACCAAGGTTGGACTTTTTGGCCATAATTCCAAAAGGTTTGGTGCAAAAACAACACTGCACATCACCAAAAGAACCCCATCCCCACAGTGAAGCATGGTGGTGGCAGCATCATGCCAAGGGGCTGTTCTTCTTCAGCTGGAACTGGGGCCTTAGTTAAGCTAGAGGGAATTATGAACAGTTCCAAATACCAGTCAATATTGGCAGAAAACCTTCAGG
The DNA here is from genome assembly GCF_905171765.1 of Bufo bufo. Lineage (NCBI taxonomy): Eukaryota > Metazoa > Chordata > Amphibia > Anura > Bufonidae > Bufo > Bufo bufo. The sequence continues at coordinate 33,832,727 of NC_053393.1, forward strand.
CTTCTGCTAGAAAGCTGAACATGAAGAGGAACTTCATCTTTCAGCATGACAACGACCCAAAGCATACATCCAAATCAACAAAGAAATGGCATCAGCAGAAGAAGATTAACGTTTTGGAATGGCCCAGCCGGAGCCCAGACCTGAATCCGATTGAAAATCTGTGGGGTGATCTGAAGAGGGCTGTGCACAGGAGATGCCCTCGCAATCTGACAGATTTGGAGTGTTTTTGCAAAAAAGAGTGGGCAAATCTTGCCAAGTCAAAATGTGCCATGCTGCCATACCCAAAAAGACTGAGTGCTGTAATAAAATCAAAAGGTGCTTCAACAAAGTATTAGTTTAAGGGTGTGCACACTTATGAGACTATTTAATTTTTATATTTTTTCTTCCCTCCACCTAAAATATTTCAGTTTGTTTTTCAATTGAGTTGTACAGTTTATAGGTCACATTAAAGGTGGAAAAAGTTCTGAAATGATTTATCTTTGTCTCATTTTTTTACAGCACAGAAACCTGACATTTTAAGGCTACTTTCACACTTGCGTTCGGAGCGGATCCGTCTGGTGTCTGCACAGACGGATCCGCTCCTATAATGCAAACGATGGTATTCGTTCAGAACGGATCCGTCTGCATTATATTTCACAAAAAAATCTAAGTGTGAAAGTTAGTCAGACGGATCCGTCCAGACTTTGCATTGAAAGTCAATGGGGGACAAATCCGTTTGAAAATTGCACCATATTGTGTCAACTTCAAACGGATCCGTCCCCGTTGACTTACATTGTAAGTCTGGACGGATCCGTTTGGCTCCGCACACGGCCAGGCGGACACCCGAACGCTGCAAGCTGCGTTTGGGTGTCCGCCTGCTGAGCGGAACGGAGGCCAAGCGGAGACATAGTGAGGCATTCTGAGCGGATCCACATCCACTCAGAATGCATTGGGGCTGGACGGATGCGTTCGGGGCCGCTTGTGAGAGCCTTAAAACGGAACTCACGAGCGAAACCCGGAACGCAAGTGTGAAAGTAGCCTAACAGGGGTGTGTAGACTTTTTATATCCACTGTATGTTTGGCAATATAGTGTACATACAATACCACTGCTACTGCAGTAAAGTACTGATACAGGGTTTATATTCCCATTCCTGGCTGGCACGGGGATTTACGTATACTGAAACTTTTCCTGTCCTCATCATGTGAGCAGAGTGAGATCTTCTGAATCTGCTTGAGAGCGTTATTCATCATTATTACTGTTCACACATGAATTAATGAATTCAAATCAACACCAATATTGGCAGCAGACAAGGCAATCGGCAGAATCCTTAACCATGGCGGCATTACTGCGATGCCCATACAGAGGTCCTTATGCAAATCCCTAGTAGACCATGACGTTGTGGACTGTGCCGCTCTGTTATAATCGTCACCCGCTCATATTGCTCCCTGTCTGACATTTCCCAAAGTAATGAAGCTTTTCTCCCTGCTCAAGTCACTAATTAAAATAGATTATTTTTCCTGTGCAGGACGAGTTTACTTATTAATGCGGATGAAAAAATATCGAAAGTAAAGCGGCTTATGGAAATTTTTGTAGGTATTGCTGTTGTGTGCTGCCGTATACAGTGAAGTCTTGATGTATTTCCAAGATCTGAGTTCAACTCATTGTTTCTGTATATTGATAAAAAAGTCACTGGCAACACTGTCACCATCACAAGTCCACGAGGTAAAAGGCAGAAGAGGATGGACGGAGCTTCACAGCGGCACAGACCAAATAGTATTTGTACTTCAAGCAATTCTTTTTATTCATGTATTTGCAGGTTATAAAAGCAGTCATGGTGTATCTGCCTGGTGAAGGGGCTGGTTCGGCCCTGAAACGCGTTGCTTTTACAACTTGCAAATATACGAATAAAAAGAACTGATTGAAGAACAAACACTACTTACACTGACCAAAAATATAAACGCAGCACTTTCTGTTTTGCTCCCATTTTGCATGAGCTGAACTCAAAGATCTGGAACATTTTCTACATACACAGAAGACCCATTACTCTCAAATATTGTTCACAAATCTGTCTAAATCTCTGTTAGTGAGCACTTCTCCTTTGCCGAGATAATCCATCCCACCTCACAGGTGTGGCATATCAAGGTGCTGATTAGACAGCAAGAATATTGCACAGGTGTGCCTTAGACTGCCCACAATAGAAGGTCACTCTGAAATGTGCACAGTTTTGCCTTACTGGGGGGTCAGAAAACCACCATTTGCCTCACGCAGATCAGGTTGTTGATTGTGGCCTGTGGAATGTTGGTCCACTCCTCTCCAATATCTGTGCGAAGTTGCAGAATATTGGCAGGAATTGGCACATGCTGTCGTTTACGCCGATCCAGAGCATCCCAAACATGCTCAATAGGTGACATGTCCGGTGAGTATGCTGGCCATGCAAGAACTGGGATGTTTTCAGCTTCCAGGAATTGTGTACAGATCCTTGCAATATAGGGCCGTGCATTATTATGCTGCAACATGAGGTGATGGTCGTGGATGAATGGCACAACAGTGGGCCTCAGGATCTCGTCACGGTATCTATGTGCATTCAAAATGCCATCAATAAAATGCACCTGTGTTCGTTGTCCATAACATACGCCTGCCCATACCATAACCCCACTGCCACCATGGGCCACTCGATCCACAACGTTGACGTCAGAAAACCGCTCACCCACATGACGCCACACACGCTGTCTGCCATCTGCCCTGAACAGTCAAAACCGGGACTCATCCGTGAACAGAACGCCTCTCCAACGTGCCAGATGCCATCGAATGTGAGCATTTGCCCACTGAAGTAGGTTACGACGATGAACTGCAGTCAGGTCCAGACCCCGATGAGGACGACGAGCAGATGAGCTTCCGTGAGACGGTTTCTGACAGTTTGTGCAGAAATTCTTTGGTTATGCAAACCGATTGTTGCTGCAGCTGTCCGGGTAGCTGGTCTCAGACGATCATGGAGGTGAACATGCTGGATATGGAGGTCCTGCGCTGGTGTGGTTACACGTGGTCTGCGGTTGTGAGGCCGGTTAAATGTACTGCCAAATTCTCTGAAACGCCTTTGGAGACGGCTTATGGTAGAGAAATGAACATTCATTGCACGGGCAACAGCTCTGGTAGACATTCCTGCAGTCAGCATGCCAAATGCACGCTCCCTCAAACGTTGCGACATCTGTGGCCTTGTGCTGTGTGATCAAACTGCACATTCAGAGTGTCCTTTTATTGTGGGCAGTCTAAGGCACACCTGTGCAAAATTCATGCTGTCTAATCAGCACCTGTGAGGTGGGAGATGGATTATCTCGGCAAAGGAGAAGTGCTCTCTAACCCAGATTTAGACAGATTTGTGAACAATATTTGAGAGTAATGGGTCTTTTGTGTATGTAGAAAATGTTTCAGACCTTTGAGTTCAGCTCATGCAAAATGGGAGCAAAACTGAAAGTGCTGCGTTTATATTTTTGGTCAGTGTACATAGTCTGCACCATTGTTAAGCTCCCATCCATCCCCTTTTGCCTTTTACTGCTCTATCCAGTCCTGCCAGAATCTGGACAGGATATGTGGCTGACAAACCACACTGTACATGCCATTTGAGCCATGTCGGCACAATATGAGCAGGTGAGAAGCTCTAACCATTTCTTCTATCCCCTCTCGCAACGGTCCTACCTATAATGTGCTCTCTGTTCTAGTTACACGTAAGGTCACAAGTTGGTTGCCACCAATGTTTTTTTCCATAGGGAAATATAGATGTCACACCCTTGATCTATTGAGGTCAATCACCATGAATTGTCACCTGCAAAGAAAGATTTGCTGCACTTAATGGCTACAAGTCCTGGTCCCAACATATACGCCATCATAGACTGTTGAGCTAGCCAGGCCAGTTAGGGAAGACACAAGTCCAATGGTGATAAAATACACTTTACAAGGGCAAAGACAGGAGTGTAGAGTGTAACACTGTGTGTGTTAAAGTACTGATGGGGGTGTATATCTTAACCCAAATGCTCAGATGAGTGTGGTAAAAAGAATCCAGAAACCAAATTTGGCAATGCATAGTTGCTCAGACAGGTTGTTTAAGTTTTTTAATGGGCTGGATTTTAATGGAATGGAATGTAGGTTGGTAGTGGGACATGGCATTCCCTCCCACACTCCGGTACAACTTATTCCCCTAACCTGAGAAGAACCCTGGGCTCATTACTCTGGGGATAAATATAAGCCTCAAAAGTTCATTCCTGGTCAGGGCTTGGAGACTGCATAACCTGTGGAGGCTGTGCAAAGCCTGATCTCCCGATGTTGGATTTGGAGTACCTAAGTGAGATGACGATGTATAATTAGCACCCAGACGGGCAAAGTGATTTATTTTATGTCATGTCCATGTGGATGCTTAAAAGTTACTAATGAATAGATGCCCTGTGTTTTTTGGAGAAAAATAAACTTGTTTTGGACTTTTAACCCTAAAGTCTGTGAAATCTGTCATGTACAAACCCACCACAAGCAAACGGACCTGTGACTATAGATGTATAGATAGATAGACTTTTCTGACCTTTGCTGTCACTTCACACTAGCAGTTATGGCGGTCATAGTAATCCATAAGGTAATAATTGCATATCTTAGTGACATAACATGAATATATCTCCTGACACAGCCTCCATGATAAGCTGACCTTCATTTGCCGTAATTTCTCCTCAGTTATCTGTCATCTTGGTTTTTACAATCATGATGTTGTGTGGGATTTTAAAAACATGGCTTCTTTCTTTCAGAAACAGCGCCACCCTTGTCCATGGGTTGTGCGTGGTATTGCAGCTCAGCTCCATTGAAGGTAAAGAGACTGTCTGTAATACCACATACAACCTGTTGATAGGTGTGGTGTTGTTTCTGAAAAAAAAATCATATAATTGGCTTGTTATTGGAGGACATTCAGTCTTCAGTCACATTTCTCTGCGTTTTACAATTCCTTCATGTTAGAAGTGTCCCCTCAAAAATACAGTTCCCATGTTTTTTCCTGGTAGAACCCTCAGTGATCTGATAAAATGTGTGGGACAACCCAAGCATCAACTGCTGACTTTCCCAACAGCACCTCCACAGGAGACCTGAAGTATTACATGAAATTCTCTAATATCCAGGGTACTTGTGCTCAACATATAGCACCATCTCCCAATGCAGAGATGGGCTATACAAGGAACTGGGCTTAAAGGGGTCCTAAGAGATTAAATAAACATGGCAGCTGTCTTCCAGACACCCAGCTCCATGGAAGGGAATGATGCTGTAACGGTCTCTCCTGTGACGGGGTCAAAAGATTTAAGAGACTGGCTGCACGTGATATGTGATCTGACAGCCTCTCTGGTTTCACTTTTCTGTGTTGTTGCTGGGTATGACCACACCTCTGGTCTCAGGTGTAGCTTAAGTGGATTCACTAGGTGGTGACCTTTTCCCCTTTCCCTAGTTTTCAGGCCTAGTACCTTTTCTCTTCCCTCTTGTGGTCGGTGTGGAGTTATCTACGCACAGCGCGCCGTGACATTATCAATCGACGAATACTGTCAAATTTTTGTTTGCTTGTGTCAGTGAGTCTATGGATCCAATCGCTGCACTGGCTAGACAATTGCAGGGTCTGTCTATAGAGGTAGCTGGGATCACAGGCTGCTGGTGCCAGTAGTAGTTACCAGGCCTGTCCTGAACCTAAGGTTGCACTTCCGGACAGATTTTCGGGGGGAAGCGATAATTTCATTCGGTTCAGAGAGTCGTGTAACTTGTACTTTAAGTTACGTCCACTCTCATCTTGGGATCAGAGTCAAAGAGTAGGTATTATCATGTCATTGCTTAAAGGGGACACCCAGTCTTGGGCTTTTTCTCTACCGACCGGATCACAGTCCTTCCTGTCGGCAGATAAATTTTTCAGAGCGCTAGCTCTTTTCTACGATGACCCAGATCAGATCTTCCTGGCGGAGACCAAGTTACTTGGTTTACCGCAGGGAAAGCGTTCTGCGGAGATCTATTGCTCTGAATTTAGGAGATGGGCTACGGATACGGAGTGGAATGATCCAGCTCTCTGTAGTCAATTCTGTCAGGGATTATCCGAGAAGCTAAAGGACGCGTTGGCCTTTCACGAAAATCCTGAGTCATTTGAAGCGGCTACGTCCCGTGCTGTACGTATGGATAAACACCTGAGAGAGACATCTAAGGTCCCTCACTCTCAGGACGAACTATCATATAATGTGGTGGCTTCCTCTGACACCTTGGGTGGAGAGACTCCTGAGTTCATGCCTGGTGACGAACCTATGTAGTTAGGGGGAGCTACCCCTGGGTCTGCTTGCAAGAGTTTTAGTCATAAGAAGGGAGTATGTTTTTTCTGTGGAAAAAGGGGACATTTTGTTAATGTTTGTCCTTACATTCAGCGTCAAGGTGAAAACAAAAAGAAAACAACGTCTAATTCCCATCTTACTCTTGGTGGTGTGGTTGGGGAGTCAGAGAACTTACTTTTGTAATTTACTGGTAGTACCCGATTTCTCCTGTCTGCCGAGGTGGCGCCAGAGTCCAAAACTGTGGGAATTGAGTTGTTTATTGATAGTGGGGCAGAGGTTAACCTAGTTGATGGTCAGTTCGTCCGTTTGCAGTTCGTCCAGGTTGACAACAAGTAGTGATGAGCGGCAGGGGCAATATTCAAATTTGCGAAATTTCGCGAATATTTGCTAGACTATTTGTCATATATTCAAGAATTTGTGAATTCGAGATTATTTTCATGATCGCGAAAAATCGGCAATGTAATATTCGTGTAATGCGCTCTAAATACAGGCGTGGGTCACTATAGCTACATTTTTTTAAGCTGCTAGAAGTTTCCTGAGACTGTAGAAAATGGTTGGCACGGCAGAACATTACAATAGCTTTAGATGCAGATAGAGTGCTCCAATATATTCGTGATTGCAAAACCGGCACCAATGATGCAAATATTTTGGCGCAATAAGTGCAACTTCACATTTTAACAGGTCTGACTACTTATTAGTGATTGGTGCACTGTATTGTTGTGAACTTGTGACATCAAAGCACTATGTATGTAGAATGTACAGTCGTGGCCAGAAGTTTTGAGAATGACACAAATATTAGTTTTCACAAAGTTTGCTGCTAAACTGCTTTTAGATCTTTGTTTCAGTTGTTTCTGTGATGTAGTGAAATATAATTACACGCACTTCATACGTTTCAAAGGCTTTTATCGACAATTACATGACATTTATGCAAAGAGTCAGTATTTGCAGTGTTGGCCCTTCTTTTTCAGGACCTCTGCAATTCGACTGGGCATGCTCTCAATCAACTTCTGGGCCAATTCCTTACTGATAGCAACCCATTCTTTCATAATCTCTTCTTGGAGTTTGTCAGAATTAGTGGGTTTTTGTTTGTCCACCCGCCTCTTGAGGATTGACCACAAGTTCTCAATGGGATTAAGATCTGGGGAGTTTCCAGGCCATGGACCCAAAATGTCAACGTTTTGGTCCCCGAGCCACTTAGTTATCACTTTTGCCTTATGGCACGGTGCTCCATCGTGCTGGAAAATGCATTGTTCGTCACCAAACTGTTGTTGGATTGTTGGAAGAAGTTGCTGTTGGAGGGTGTTTTGGTACGATTCTTTATTCATGGCTGTGTTTTTGGGCAAAATTGTGAGTGAGCCCACTCCCTTGGATGAGAAGCAACCCCACACATAAATGGTCTCAGGATGCTTTACTGTTGGCATGACACAGGACTGATGGTAGCGCTCACCTTTTCTTCTCCGGACAAGCCTTTTTCCAGATGCCCCAAACAATCGGAAAGAGGCTTCATCTGAGAATATGACTTTGCCCCAGTCCTCAGCAGTCCATTCACCATACTTTCTGCAGAAGATCAATCTGTCCCTGATGTTTTTTTTGGAGAGAAGTGGCTTCTTTGCTGCCCTTCTTGACATCAGACCATCTTCCAAAAGTCTTCGCCTCACTGTGCGTGCAGATGCACTCACACCTGCCTGCTGCCATTCCTGAGCAAGCTCTGCACTGGTGGCACTCCGATCCCGCAGCTGAATCCTCTTTAGGAGACGATCCTGGCGCTTGCTGGACTTTCTTGGACGCCCTGAAGCCTTCTTAACAAGAATTGAACCTCTTTCCTTGAAGTTCTTGATGATCCTATAAATTGTTGATTGAAGTGCAATCTTAGTAGCCACAATATCCTTGCCTGTGAAGCCATTTTTATGCAACGCAATGATGGCTGCACGCGTTTCTTTGCAGGTCACCATGGTTAACAATGGAAGAACAATGATTTCAAGCATCACCCTCCTTTTAACATGTCAAGTCTGCCATTTTAACCCAATCAGCCTGACATAATGATCTCCAGCCTTGTGCTCGTCAACATTCTCACCTGAGTTAACAAGACGATTACTGAAATGATCTCAGCAGGTCCTTTAATGACAGCAATGAAATGCAGTGGAAAGTTTTTTTGGGGATTAAGTTAATTTTCATGGCAAAGAAGGACTATGCAATTCATCTGATCACTCTTCATAACATTCTGGAGTATTTGCAAATTGCTATTATAAAAACTTAGGCAGCAACTTTTCCAATTTCCAATATTTATGTAATTCTCAAAACTTTTGGCCACGACTGTATGTATGGACAGCTACACTATATCACTATCTAACCTACACTGACTATCTCGCACTAACTATCTGTATTATATATATAAGCTAACTAACCAACTAACTATCTAATGTAATGACACAGGAAAGCACAGAGCACAGCAATAACACTGCTGTCTCTCTCAGATCTGCAAAATACTGCATACAATGGCTGCTGGGGAGGTTCTTATATAGTAAGGGGTCGGCAACTTTCCTATTGGTTGCTAGGGATGTTGCTAAGCTCAGACAAAGACATTGCAGCCTTCTCATTGGCCCACAAGCAAAAAAGGAGGTTACTGATGAAAAAAAAATCTTGAATTTTCGAAATTACGAATATATATCACTATATTCCAAATAAAGTGCCGTCATTCGCGAATAATATTCGCTATTTGAATATTCGAGCCCAACATTAACGTCAAGTGCATTAGAAAAGTGAAACCAGAGAGGCTGTCAGATCACATCACGTGCAGCCAGTCTCTTAGATCTTCTGACCCCTTTCATAGGAGAGACCGTGACAGATGCTGAGCTGCAGTACCAGACATGAGCTTTCTAGAGGCCACCAGTTAATTCACTATGTTCCTATATAGTACCGTATGTAACTGTTGATGCTGTCTGCTGAGAATAATATTCATGTACAGTGTTTCTTAGGGGTCATCAATCCATTCTAAGGACTTCTAGACCCAAGGTTCTCCACTGTAGTTGAGCTCATCAGCTCTGAAATAACTGTTTTGCTTTGCCAGGAGGGACGCCAGGAGAGGAGCATGGAAGAGAGTGATAGACACACTTATTATCATCTTTATGTATGATATCGGCAGAGGTAAATCATCAGGCGGCGGCTTCTACATTCTGTGAATCATAATTTAGAAAAGCATCAGTGCACTCAATGTTACAACATGGAGAACTTTTCGTCCCATTGCTGCCATTAAAACCAAAGTAATAGCTCCTACAAGCAACTGGGACAAGAAGGCACAGTCTTGATGAAATATGTTGTCAGAATTCTTAAAAAAATCTATAAATACAGTAGTACAGAACAGGGGCAGAACTATGGGGCTTGCAGTGGCAGGGGGGTCCGGGCCGCTACGCCAGTTAACTCATACAGTAAAAATCATTATAATAATTCTAAATGCATATGAATTAATAATGATGTCTGTCATCTTCCCTAGCTGCTGAAATGCAGTGACATCATCAAGCCTGCTAAGCTGAGTAGAAAAGTGCCCGGACTGAGAATCATTCCCCGGACTGTGCACTCTCTCAGCTCAGAGGGAGCAATGACATCACTGCATCGCACCTACTGGGGAGAGCGGGATGTGCTCTGCTCATGGGGGATGGAGCTAGGCGAGTATTTCTGTTTTTTCCTACCCAATATTCTCCCCTAGAAGCAAATCTAACCGGCAGGGGGGAACTATAAACTGTAGGGGGTGCAAATTTACCACTGAGGGAGTTCAAAGGCCCTTTTCAACATAGCAAGGCACCAGTATTATAAATGACACATGGTAGCTGGGTCCCTGTTAAAGATTGTACATTGGGCCCCATAAGCTTACATCTGATCAGCACTTGAGAGGAATATATCATCCGAAACACTGGAGCACCAACAAAAGACGAGTATTCTGAAGGTCATTTGTCAGCTTTGCTGTGTAGACTGGGACTGGATGAGCAGAGTCATCTCATTATCATTAGAGGGTGGACAAATTAATGACAGCTCTATTGTAACGCTGGGGGCTCAGATAGGGGAGGTTAGTGACACTATACACACGGATAAGTCTCTGTCTACAGCTCTGCTGTCACATACTGGTCTTTAAGGCAGGTTTTTTTCCCCATCACTTTTCCCTAGAAGCCTACTTTCCAATACAATACTGGGTGGCTGCCTCAAGGAGGTTACACTGTATGTAATTATGGTGCACATGTTTGAAATATACATTTAGTATTTATTCTCTGAATGTATCACTATTGGGTGAGTCTAGAATAGAGACGAATTTGGGTGTAATCATCAATAATACACTAAATGTTAGCACTCAATGCTAGTGTGCCGCATCAAAATCAGCACCTGGATCTGAATACTTTTGTAATTGCATGTAAATAAAAATGTATTATAACTAATGTTCAATTAACTCTGTCTGTATAGCGCCACCTGCTGTTTACTCTTTTTCTAATTTATCTGTTCACCTCACTGAGAAGGAAGCACATGCTCAGTACCATCTTTCAACTGCCACCAACTGCAGCAGAAAGGACACTTACCTAAGCTACCAGCTTTAAATAAATCTAACAGAACAATTGAAGCAATAAATGGGGAGATCTCTGGATCCATGTGAGGCACAGGACTTTTCTAACTTTGTACTATATTATGTACGATTTTAATTTTTTACATTAATCATGTTAATCATGGTATAACTCATACACCTTTAATAGCTGTCAGCTGAACGCTCACTCCTGACTCCTCTATACACATGCATGTTCAGCCGAACATGCCTATATTGTCAATGGGGGGAGACAGGGCCGTCTTTAATATTGTTTGGACCCTGGGCAAGAGGGAGAACACAAGTGCCGCTGCCGCATTCATGGGTCCATACTTTATTAACTAAGTAGCAGGACATGTAGGGCATACATGGGTACCTCCCTGCACTTACTATTATTTCTGGGCGCCGCTCCGTTGCGCCGCTGTGGCCCCCGTTACACTCTCCCGTGCTGTATGCTAAGTAACAGCATTGGAACCCCAGGGAGGAGACATCAGCTTTTCTCCCTGGGCGTTCCTTCTCCCTGGCTGTAACGTTCTGCGCTGCGATTGGACAGCGCTACAGCCAGGGAGAAGGAACGCCCAGGGAGAAAAGCTGATGTCTCCTCCCTGGTGTTCCGATGCTGTTATTTAGCAAACAGCATGGGAGAATGTAACGGGGGCCACAGCGGAGCAATGGAGCGGCGCCCAGAAATAATAGTAAATGCAGGGACATCCCCCATGTATGCCCTACAAGTCCTGCTATTCATTCAAAAAAGTATGGACCCATGAAAGGTCCTCCAGTGGCCTGCGGGGCTCAAGAGGGGAGAACTGCTACCAGACACTTCTGATGGCGACTTATATACCCTGTGAACAAAAGGATCTGGAGCTGAACTTCAACACAACTGATCCTTCTCTCCCCATACATCATCTGGGTTGATAGCTCCACATACACATTAGATTAATGTCCTGCCTATTAAACAGGTCCCTTGACCAGGGGCAGAATGGCCATAGACCTTACAGGAAAATTTCCCGGTGCGCCGATGCCCTGGGGGCGGCCTGGGCCCTCCTCACGGCGGGCTAGTGGAAGTTTTATGGCATGTACACTGCTCAAAAAAATAAAGGGAACACTTAAACAACACAATGTAACTCCAAGTCATTCACACTTCTGTGAAATCAAACTGTCCACTTAGGAAGCAACACTGAGTGACAATCAATTTCACATGCTGTTGTGCAAATGGGATAGACAACAGGTGGAAATTATAGGCAATTAGCAAGACACCCCCAATAAAGGAGTGGTTCTGCAGGTGGTGACTACAGACCACTTCTCAGTTCCTATGCTTCCTGGCTGATGTTTTGGTCACTTTTGAATGCTGGCGGTGCTTTCACTCTAGTGGTAGCATGAGACGGAGTCTACAACCCACACAAGTGGCTCAGGTAGTGCAGCTTATCCAGGATGGCACATCAATGCGAGCTGTGGCAAGAAGGTTTGCTGTGTCTGTCAGCATAGTGTCCAGAGCATGGAGGTGCTACCAGGAGACAGGCCAGTACATCAGGAGACGTGGAGGAGGCCGTAGGAGGGCAACGACCCAACAGCAGGAGAAGCACTGCCAGAGCCCTGCAAAATGACCTCCAGCAGGCCACAAATGTGCATGTGTCTGCTCAAACGGTCAGAAACAGACTCCATGAGGGTGATATGAGGGCCCAACGTCCACAGGTGGGGGTTGTGCTTACAGCCCAACACCGTGCAGGACGTTTGGCATTTGCCAGAGAACACCAAGATTGGCAAATTCGCCACTGGCGCCCTGTGCTCTTCACAGATGAAAGCAGGTTCCCACTGAGCACATGTGACAGACATGACAGAGTCTGGAGACGCCATGGAGAACGTTCTTCTGCCTGCAACATCCTCCAGCATGACCAATTTGGCATTGGGTCAGTAATGGTGTGGGGTGGCATTTCTTTGGAGGACCACACAGCCCTCCATGTGCTCGCCAGAGGTAGCCTGACTGCCATTAGGTACCGAGATGAGATCCTCAGACCCCTTGTGAGACCATATGCTGGTGCGGTTGGCCCTGGGTTCCTCCTAATGCAAGACAATGCTAGACCTCATGTGGCTGGAGTGTGTCAGCAGTTCCTGCAAGACAAAGGCATTGATGCTATGGACTGGCCCGCCCGTTCCCCAGACCTGAATCCAATTGAGCACATCTGGGACATCATCTCTCGCTCTATCCACCAACGTCACGTTGCACCACAGACTGCCCAGGAGTTGGCAGATGCTTTAGTCCAGGTCTGGGAGGAGATCCCTCAGGAGACCGTCCACTACCTCATCAGGAGCATGCACAGGCGTTATAGGGAGGTCATACAGGCACTTGGAGGCCACACACACTACTGAGCCTCATTTTGACTTGTTTTAAGGACATTACATCAAAGTTGGATCAGCCTGTAGTGTGTTTTTCCACTTTAATTTTGAGTGTGACTCCAAATCCAGACCTCCATGGGTTGAAAATTTTGATTTCCATATTTTTTTTTTGTTGTCAGCACATTCAACTATGTAAAGAACAAAGTATTTCAGAAGAATATTTAATTAACTCAGGTCTAGGATGTGTTATTCTTGTGTTCCTTTTATTTTTTTGAGCAGTGCATTTTGTGCTGCTGGCAATATTTTGTGATGGACTGTGGTATTTGGCTCTGTTGGGGTGGTATAATGTGCCACAATATGGTATTGCTGGCCCTGCCTTCCATCAATTTGGACCCAAATACAAAACAGGGCCACTTTTAGTATTTTTTCCAGGGCCACTATAAGTTCCCAGTCTGCCTCTGTCCTTGACAATAAGCTGATCACGAAGTGTCCTGCTGCTGAGACCTCCAGCAATCACTTGTGATCTGAGGGGAAGCCTGCCAGTTAGTGTTCTGTTTCCCTGCAGTGCCACCACTGGGGAATTTGAGCATTACAATAGCGTCCATTCAGATGAATGTGTACTGCAGACAGGACTGGTCCTCCAGAGTGAGAGATGCTCTTTGTCAGCGCTCTCCACTTTGACCAAGAGATGCAGATCCTTACTGCAGCCATAGCTATGGAAATTCTTGCAACACTGACACGTTTTACCTAAACTATTTCCAATCCAATCTATTCTTGCTAATAATAAAGGATATGCAGCAGATGTTGACGACGCTGTGGCTGGTGTGGAGAGATACTCGTTAGTTGGTGCGAAATGCACATATTCAAAAACAATTTAGCAATTCAATGACAAATTAGCAATTAGCAGAGTGCCAAAAAAAATGAGAGAAGTCTTTGCTAATGAACTCACTAATACTAGTAGGAAGGCAAGAGCTATCATATTCAGCAGAGGCAGCGCCTGCTCGGAGAGATTCGCGTGACCTTTATGCAAGACCAAGCAACAGATTTATCAGCTTAAAGTCAAGAAATTAGCTAATGCAATCAGTTCAAGCTGATATAGCAGAGCTGAGTTTGTCAATGATAGCACTGAGGTAAGATATTGTAGTAAGTTTGGCTGTAGTTCTATGGAAAACTGTAGGGAACCCATAATGATCACACCTTGAATTCTACAAAATGACCCTCAGCTCTGCTACAGAATACAGTTGCAAGAAAAAGTATGTGAACCCTTTGGCATGAAATGGATTTCTGCACAAATTGGTCATAAAATGTGATCTGATCTTCATCTAAGTCACAACAATAGACAATCACAGTCTGCTTAAACTAATAAGGAAGGCCACTGTTTGATGCCAGATATAAGGCAAGAATTTACCTTATTCTCTTTATAGGTCCTCCTCGTGGCTGCTTGTTAGTCCACTTGTGGAGTAGCCTAACTATTATTATTCAGAGGGCTTCAGGGATCTCCGCTGATTGTAGGCAAAGTTTTTCAAAGTTTTTCAAAGCTCGGCCCGGCCGGTGGCGCAGCTTCTGCTTTCGTTTTTCGCTCGCGCTCACAGAATGGAGCGGGTGACGTCACCAGAGCTACGATTCCTCACAGGCACCAAAAGGGATCAGCCAACGCGTTTCTAGCACTACGGTGCTCTTCGTCAGGGATTCACTTAGGTGCCTTCTTTGTCTATCTTTTATCAGCTACGATCCTTGTCTGTTTAACACTTCTTCTGCTGTAACTTGCTTAATCAAACCCAAATAACTCAATTTCTTTATTTAACCCCCTCGGTTCTAATGTGTCCATATTAAAAATCCACTGTGTCTCTTTTTTTTTTACATAAATTTGAGGTAATCTCCTCCACGTACAGTACAGATCAAAAGTTTGGACACACCTTCTCATTCAAAGACTTTTCTTTATTTTCATGACTATGAAAATTGTAGATTCACACTGAAGGCATCAAAACTATGAATTAACACATGTGGAATTATATACATAACTAACAAGTGTGAAACAACTGAAAATATGTCATATTCTAGGTTCTTCAAAGTAGCCACCTTTTGCTTTGATTACTGCTTTGCACACTCTTGGCATTCTCTTGATGAGCTTCAAGAGGTAGTCCCCTGAAATGGTTTTCACTTCACAGGTGTGCCCTGTCAGGTTTAATAAGTGGGATTTCTTGCCTTATAAATGGGGTTGGGACCATCAGTTCCGTTGAGGAGAAGTCAGGTGGATACACAGCTGATAGTCCTACTGAATAGACTGTTAGAATTTGTATTATGGCAAGAAAAAAGCAGCTAAGTAAAGAAAAATGAGTGGCCATCATTACTTTAAGAAATGAAGGTCAGTCAGTCAGCCGAAAAATTGGGAAAACTTTGAAAGTAAGGGCTATTTGACCATGAAGGAGAGTGATGGGGTTCTGCGCCAGTCACCGGACCTGAACCCAATTGAGATGGTTTGGGGTGAGCTGGACCACAGAGTGAAGGCAAAAGGGCCAACAAGTGCTAAGCATCTCTGGGAACTCCTTCAAGACTGTTGGAAGACCATTTCAGGGGACTACCTCTTGAAGCTCATCAAGAGAATGCCAAGAGTGTGCAAAGCAGTAATCAAAGCAAAAGGTGGCTACTTTGAAGAACCTAAAGTATGACATATTTTCTGTTGTTTCACACTTGTTTGTTATCTATATAATTCCACATGTGTTAGTTCATAGTTTTGATGCCTTCATAGTCATGAAAATAAAGAAAACTCTTTGAATGAGAAGGTGTGTCCAAACTTTTGGTCTGTACTGTATATCCACCTTAACTATTTCCACCCCACAAAACAAGGAACCTTCAAATCTACCACTATGCTGTTCCCTATAATGGCTTGACAACGGGTGCTCATCTACTTTCTTTTTTATATTGTATATGTGCTAATTTATTCTCTTCTTCAATGGTCTCTTGGTTCGGCCTATATAGATCTTTTGACATGGGCATTCGATAGCATAAATGACACCCTTTGTGTTACAGGATATATGGTCTTTTATTTGGTACTTATATGTACCACTTTTATTTTCTATATATACCCGTTTTTGGTTCTTATTTTGTGTATGTCTACATCCTGCACATTTTTTACACGGATAAAAACCTGTCAGTGGATTCTTTAATTGTTTTTTATTTGTTATTGCTGCACATTTTTTTGTAGGTGCAATTATGTTTCCAATATTAGCTGCTATGAGGGGGTCGCTGACTTGGAGACAAGAAGATTTATCCATAAATCTGCTGCCTATGCAGATGATGTTTTATTTTTTGTCTCCGATCCAGTGACTTCTATCCCAAATCTTCTCAAAGAAATAAATGATTTTGGCAGACTTTAATACTTCAAAATAAACCTTTCAAAGTCTACAATCTTTAATGTTAATATAGATAGTCAAACGTGGGATAAACTGAAATCCATTAGTAGTCTTAAACCAACTACTACATATTTCAAATATTTAGGCATTAACATAACAAACAATCCCAATGATTTATACTCCCTGAATTTTAATGCATTAATTCAGAAAGTTAAATCAGATGTGGAAGAATGGAACGATCTCTTTATCTCCTGGTTTGGGAGTATCAACCTTGTGAAGATGATCACTCTCCCCAGGATCTTATATTTTTTGCAAGGAATCCCTATGGCTTTACCCAGAAGCTTCTTTATAATCATTAAAAGGGCAATGCTTTCCTTTATATGGAATAAAGGACAGAATCGTATATCGTATGACACATTAATAAGACCAAAGTATAAGGGCGGTCTTGGTCTCCCAGACATGGAAAAATACAGCGTGGCTACCTCGCTAACGAGAATTAAAGAATGGAATGTGTATCCATTAAGAAAGTACTGGGTGGACTTAGAAGAGGAATGTGCGTCTTGCCCACTGAATTGTTTAATTTGGAAGACCAAAAATAACAAATATATGTACAACAAAGTTGACAATCCCTATACTAAACATGCACTCAAAATCTGGCATAATCTCCAAAGAAAACGCAAAATACAAACACCTGACTGTGTAGAACTACCTCTGCTGGTCTCAATCCCGAAAAAACTGAGATTAGTCAGAAATAGGATTAACTCCTATCCGGATGGCCACACAACACAATTGAGAGACTTGCTATCGGTCAATATACCGATAGATTATACTAACTACATACATAATAAAAAGCTTCTCCAGTTTACTGAAAAAGAGTATGACCAGATTATGAAGCTGTTAGCATCGATGATTCTCCAATCCGTACCGCAAAAGTTCGGAAACAATCTCTCTAAAATGATGCTTAGTAGGGTCCCCCTTTATCATGGCATATCTAGATTTTATTCTATTATTAATGAGACCGCACTTCCTCCACCGTATCTTGGCAGCTGGATAACTGAACTCAAAAAGTCCTTTAACGAACAAGAAACTACATCGATTCTGCAATCCTCTGTACCCAAAATAACATCAACAAGACTCCCAAAATCACACTTTAAACTTGTTTCCAGATGGTACAGGACCCCTGTTCTTTTGAACAAGATTAATCCAGAGATCCCCGTTTACTGTTGGAGATGCGGTGGGGGAGTCGGTTCTTACACACACACATCTGGTTTGACTGCAATAAAATTACCCCACTATGGTCTAAATTTAATCAGATACTCTCTGAGATATATGAAACTGAATTGGAGGTGGATAAAGATCTAGTACTGTTAGGACTTTACAATAAGAAACACACTTGCTTTAGAGATCGATTATTTTCCTTTTTGATTGCTGCACTTAAGACCATCATACCAAGACACTGGTTGAGAGTAGAGACTCCATCTATACAGGAATGGCTAAAAGAAGTTACGATAATTAGTAGATTTTAAAAAACTCAAGTGGACAATTGCAGGGAATCTCAAGAAGTATCTCGGGATCTGGACCAAATGGAACGACTATGCATCTACGAACAAGATATCCAAATACTTTGATTAAAACATGTCTTTGAGATATGACTGTCCTTTTTGGATTTTATAAAACAACATGTGACAATGTTTTGTTTTGTTTCCCCCTCTATGACCCTTTGTTCTATGTCTCCCTTCCCATCCCCCCTTTCCCCTCCTCTCACCATTCTACGCGCCTATCTCAAATGCTATTTGTCAGTTTCTTTAAATTGTACACTGCGTGCAGAATTATTAGGCAAATGAGTATTTTGACCACATCATCCTCTTTATGCATGTTGTCTTACTCCAAGCTGTATAGGCTCGAAAGCCTACTACCAATTAAGCATATTAGGTGATGTGCATCTCTGTAATGAGAAGG
Source organism: Bufo bufo (assembly GCF_905171765.1). NCBI lineage: Eukaryota > Metazoa > Chordata > Amphibia > Anura > Bufonidae > Bufo > Bufo bufo. The sequence continues at coordinate 33,851,237 of NC_053393.1, forward strand.
GGTGTGGTCTAATGACATCAACACCCTATATTAGGTGTGCATAATTATTAGGCAACTTCCTTTCCTTTGGCAAAATGGGTCAAAAGAAGGACTTGACAGGCTCAGAAAAGTCAAAAATAGTGAGATATCTTGCAGAGGGATGCAGCACTCTTAAAATTGCAAAGCTTCTGAAGCGTGATCATCGAACAATCAAGCGTTTCATTCAAAATAGTCAACAGGGTCGCAAGAAGCGTGTGAAAAAACCAAGGCGCAAAATAACTGCCCATGAACTGAGAAAAGTCAAGCGTGCAGCTGCCAAGATGCCACTTGCCACCAGTTTGGCCATATTTCAGAGCTGCAACATCACTGGAGTGCCCAAAAGCACAAGGTGTGCAATACTCAGAGACATGGCCAAGGTAAGAAAGGCTGAAAGACGACCACCAATGAACAAGACACACAAGCTGAAACGTCAAGACTGGGCCAAGAAATATCTCAAGACTGATTTTTCTAAGGTTTTATGGACTGATAAAATGAGAGTGAGTCTTGATGGGCCAGATGGATGGGCCCATGGCTGGATTGGTAAAGGGCAGAGAGCTCCAGTCCGACTCAGACGCCAGCAAGGTGGAGGTGGAGTACGGGTTTGGGCTGGTATCATCAAAGATGAGCTTGTGGGGCCTTTTCGGGTTGAGGATGGAGTCAAGCTCAACTCCCAGTCCTACTGCCAGTTTCTGGAAGACACCTCCTTCAAGCAGTGGTACAGGAAGAAGTCTGCATCCTTCAAGAAAAACATGATTTTCATGCAGGACAATGCTCCATCACACGCGTCCAAGTACTCCACAGCGTGGCTGGCAAGAAAGGGTATAAAAGAAGAAAATCTAATGACATGGCCTCCTTGTTCACCTGATCTGAACCCCATTGAGAACCTGTGTTCCATCATCAAATGTGAGATTTACAAGGAGGGAAAACAGTACACCTCTCTGAACAGTGTCTGGGAGGCTGTGGTTGCTGCTGCACGCAATATTGATGGTGAACAGATCAAAACACTGACAGAATCCATGGATGGCAGGCTTTTGAGTGTCCTTGCAAAGAAAGGTGGCTATATTGGTCACTGATTTGTTTTTGTTTTGTTTTTGAATGTCAGAAATGTATATTTGTGAATGTTGAGATGTTATATTGGTTTCACTGGTAAAAATAAATAATTGAAATGGGTATATATTTGTTTTTTGTTAAGTTGCCTAATAATTATGCACAGTAATAGTCACCTGCACACACAGATATCCCCCTAAAATAGCTAAAACTAAAAACAAACTAAAAACTACTTCCAAAAATATTCAGCTTTGATATTAATGAGTTTTTTGTGTTCATTGAGAACATGGTTGTTGTTCAATAATAAAATTTATCCTCAAAAATACAACTTGCCTAATAATTCTGCACTCCCTGTAATCATAAATAAAGAATGCCTTTCTTTATATGTTTTATGCTCAGGTTAAATATCAGTATAGTAACACTAGACATACCAATCATATGTTTCTCCTTTTTAAACTAGGAATTACCTCATATTCATGTTATTATATCATTGATTGACATCGCTTATGTACTTATGCAATAATAATGGTGATTGACACCCTAATTTGCACTGTTTAAAGCTTGTATTGCCTTTATTATATTCTTCAATAAAACAAAAATTTACAACCAATATAATATACAAATGCCGTTGCTGCTTGCATCAAATCCCCAATCCATTTGTCTTCCCTCAGTATATCCCAATGCCAACCACTATCTTCCTGAATATGTGTGTTTGTGAATTGAATGAAATTATAATAGGTGGTATTTCTTTATTTCCGTACTTTTGTCCTTCTGCTCCCATTTTGTTATTATTACTCTCCCCCAATAGCTGTTCTCTTTCTATCCCCTGACTTCCCTCTTCTGCGCTACTAGTATATTTGTTTCATAACCTTATCCTGTCATTTTTCAGCTTCCCTATCATATTCTATGACATCTGTACAGTTTCTCCTTAAGCACATAAACTGACTTCTGGGAATATTATCCAACCACCGGGGGACATGGCAGCTTGTTCTTGAAATGTAACTGTTGGAATCAGTGGGTTTCTCATAGGTTTTTGTATAGATTTTATTTTTTTCAACATATATTATAAGGTCCAGGAAATTAACCTCTTTAAAACTGTAGTTCGGGGTGAATTCCAAATAAAATTCATTTTTATTAATATCGTTTAAAAATATATTTAAAGTTTGTTCACCCCCCCTCCCAATAAATATCACATCATCAATAAAATGCCGCCGGAGGACGAGGCCCGCCCGGAGCTCACCGTTGGGGTGGATGTACTCCTCTTCCCAACATCCAACGTATAGATTAGCGAACCCCGGTGCGAACCTCGTCCCCATCGCGGTCCCCCACGTCTGGAGGTAAAACTTATCTTTAAATTAAAAAAAGATTTTTTGTAAAATGAATAAGATACACTCCCCTAGAAAATCTATCTGGGTTTTAGATACATTTCCCTGCTGGTGTAAGAAGTGTTTGGCTGCGGCGCAGCCTATTTCGTTTTCTATGACTGTATACAGGGACTTCACATCAAGGGTCCCAATAATATCCCCTTACTTCCATTTGATGCCTTCCAAGATCTGCAATATGTGCTTAGTATCTTTTAAATATGCATATAAATTTTTAGCACATGGTTGCAGATATTGGTCGACGTACTTAGATAGAGCACTGGTTAGACACTCTACCCCAGAAACTATTTGTCTCCCGGGTGGTTTGTTTATATCCTTTTGTATTTTTGGATTCTGGTAGAATATAGCCATTTTTGGATATTTAATATTAATAAATATACTTTCCTGTTTGTTTAAAATCCCTTCTTTATATGCCTTCTGAACTAGGTGTTGTAATTCTCTTTTGTACCTCTCTGTTGGATCATTCTTCAATAATTTATATGTCTTATTATAATTTAATATCTTTAATGCCTCTTCCTCATAGTCTTTTTTTTATCCAATATTATTATCCCTCCCCCTTTATCTGCTGCGCGGACAATTATATTGTTGTTTTCCTGCATGTTTATCATGGCTTCCCTTTCGGTCACATTACTCATATATTTCCTTCTTTTGTATTTATTCATTTTCATATTTATTTTTCTAATATCCCTTGTTACCAGATTAGAAAACATATTTAAGGGTACCGAATATTCGTTTACAGGGTCAAACCGGGATTTCGCTTTAAGGTCCGTATGTTTAAAGTTCTCACTTTCATCTTTCGTCTTACTTTCTTCTACATTCTCTCTATACCTATTTTTATTTAAATTTTTCTCCTTTTTTAAATGATATTTTATAAGGGCTAAATGCCTTGCAAACTTTCTCACCCCAATGAATGCTTCAAACTTATTAAAATACGTAGTTGGTGCTTTAAACCTTTAAACCTTTTTTTTTTATTTTTTGTTCATTACATGTCAATATATGGTTACTTAAGTTATACATTTTTGGTACATTATCTTGTTTACTCTCATTCTCCATCTCCTGTTTTTTGCCAGTCTCTCTTTTTACTTTCTGTGATTTTTTCCATAATTTTTTTCTTTTAGGCTAATTTCCCGCCTCTGCATCCCCTTTTGGGGTGCCTTTTTTGAAAAAAATCTTGCTTTACCGTTTTCTTTATGGTGTTTTTCTTTTTGTCTTTATTTTTATTTTTATTACTTTCTCTAGGGTCCTTCGGTCTTACCACTCTTTCTGCAACGCTATTTTTTATCGTGTTAAGATGACTCAAATACTGTCTATTTTCTTCTTCTCCCTCTCCATGTCCATCCCTCTTCTTTGCTTCTATTTCTATCTGATTTTCTTCAACCTCATTTTCCCTTTCCCCACTGTTTTCCTGCAAGGCACTATATCTGTTTTCTATGGGGGTCAAGCCCCCATTGTACAGGGAGTGCAGAATTATTAGGCAAGTTGTATTTTTGAGGATTAATTTTATTATTGAACAACAACCATGTTCTCAATGAACCCAAAAAACTCATTAATATCAAAGCTGAATATTTTTGGAAGTAGTTTTTAGTTTGTTTTTAGTTTTAGCTATTTTAGGGGGATATCTGTGTGTGCAGGTGACTATTACTGTGCATAATTATTAGGCAACTTAACAAAAAACAAATATATACCCATTTCAATTATTTATTTTTACCAGTGAAACCAATATAACATCTCAACATTCACAAATATACATTTCTGACATTCAAAAACAAAACAAAAACAAATCAGTGACCAATATAGCCACCTTTCTTTGCAAGGACACTCAAAAGCCTGCCATCCATGGATTCTGTCAGTGTTTTGATCTGTTCACCATCAACATTGCGTGCAGCAGCAACCACAGCCTCCCAGACACTGTTCAGAGAGGTGTACTGTTTTCCCTCCTTGTAAATCTCACATTTGATGATGGACCACAGGTTCTCAATGGGGTTCAGATCAGGTGAACAAGGAGGCCATGTCATTAGATTTTCTTCTTTTATACCCTTTCTTGCCAGCCACGCTGTGGAGTACTTGGACGCGTGTGATGGAGCATTGTCCTGCATGAAAATCATGTTTTTCTTGAAGGATGCAGACTTCTTCCTGTACCACTGCTTGAAGAAGGTGTCTTCCAGAAACTGGCAGTAGGACTGGGATTTGAGCTTGACTCCATCCTCAACCCGAAAAGGCCCCACAAGCTCATCTTTGATGATACCAGCCCAAACCAGTACTCCACCTCCACCTTGCTGGCGTCTGAGTTGGACTGGAGCTCTCTGCCCTTTACCAATCCAGCCACGGGCCCATCCATCTGGCCCATCAAGACTCACTCTCATTTCATCAGTCCATAAAACCTTAGAAAAATCAGTCTTGAGATATTTCTTGGCCCAGTCTTGACGTTTCAGCTTGTGTGTCTTGTTCAGTGGTGGTCGTCTTTCAGCCTTTCTTACCTTGGCCATGTCTCTGAGTATTGCACACCTTGTGCTTTTGGGCATTCCAATGATGTTGCAGCTCTGAAATATGGCCAAACTGGTGGCAAGTGGCATCTTGGCAGCTGCACGCTTGACTTTTCTCAGTTCATGGGCAGTTATTTTGCGCCTTGGTTTTTCCACACGCTTCTTGCGACCCTGTTGACTATTTTGAATGAAACGCTTGATTGTTCGATGATCACGCTTCAGAAGCTTTGCAATTTTAAGAGTGCTGCATCCCTCTGCAAGATATCTCACTATTTTTGACTTTTCTGAGCCTGTCAAGTCCTTCTTTTGACCCATTTTGCCAAAGGAAAGGAAGTTGCCTAATAATTATGCACACCTAATATAGGGTGTTGATGTCATTAGACCACACCCCTTCTCATTACAGAGATGCACATCACCTAATATGCTTAATTGGTAGTAGGCTTTCGAGCCTATACAGCTTGGAGTAAGACAACATGCATAAAGAGGATGATGTGGTCAAAATACTCATTTGCCTAATAATTCTGCACGCAGTGTATACCCAGCCTCCATGTCATTAGGTATTGAAATCCCTATTTGTGAGTTTCTTTTCATAGATGCAGGTGCTATTAGAAAATTACTTACATCCCCCTAATCATGGATTGTAAATAGTGATGTCAATTCATCTTGTTCCTCTTTATTTGTTGCAATGTAATCATCTATAGTTTCAAAAGTGTATTCCTCTTGATTTATAGTCTCTATTTGATTTAATTCGGGTATGGAATCTCGTCCTAATTTTTTTACTTTTTTAACCTTAATTTCCTCTTCTCTAGAGTGCAATCTACATTTTATACTCTCTACTAATAATTCAATGTCTGGATGGTCTTTCCAAGGCCTTAATTCTTCAAAAAGTCATTTGATTTTATCATTTGTATCTAGTAGCCTTTGTTTTCTTTTACCAATGATAAATTCCATCAATTTACTAGAGAATTCATGTAACATAAATTTCCACTCTTCTAAATTACCATATTCACCCATGTCCTCTGATAACACCTTTTTAATCTTCAGACCCTTTGGGACCATACTACATTCCAAATATTTTTCTAGGGATACTATTTCCCATAAATCCTTAATTTCCATCACTTATAGATATTCTAGTTGTTTTAGGATGGACCTCCGCGAGGAGGACCTATAAAGAGAATAAGGTAAATTCTTGCCTTATATCTGGCATCAAACAGTGGCCTTCCATTACAGTGTGCAGCAGTCCAGTGGAGGTGCGCGGTGCCCCTACACTTATTTAGAAGTTGTTTTCTGTTCAGTAATCACAGCGGAGGTACGGAGCTGTTTGGGAGCACTGCTGCAGAGTTGTAACACGATAGCGCCGATGGTTTGTGGTGTTGCTACATAGTTAATATTAAACTAATAACACAAAAAGAATTAAATGTTACCATGTTTTTATTGAACACACCATGTAAACATTCACAGTGCAGGTGGAAAAAGTATGTGAACCCCTAGATTAGTGACATCTCCAAGAGCCAACTGGAGTCCAATCAATGAGATGAGATTGGAGGTGTTGGTTACAGCTTCCCTGCCCTATAAAAAACACACACCAGTTCTGGGTTTGCTTTTCACAAGAAGCATTGCCTGATGTAAATGATGCCTCGCACAAAAGAGCTCTCAGAAGACCTACGATTAAGAATTGTTGATTTGCATAAAGCTTGAAAGGGTTATAAAAGTATCTCCTAAAGCCTTGCTGTTCATTAGTCCACGATAAGACAAATTGTCTATAAATGGAGAAAGTTCAGCACTGCTGCTACTCTCCTTAGGTGTGGCCATCCTGTAAAGATGACTGCAAGAGCACAGCGCAGACTGCTCAATGGAGGTGAAGAAGAATCCTAGAGTGTCAGCTAAAGACTTACAAAAGTCTCTGGCATATGCTAACATCCCTGTTAGCAAATCTACGATACGTAAAACACTAAACAAGAATGGATTTCACGGGAGGATACTACAGAGGAAGCCACTGCTATCCAAAAAAACCATTGCTGCACGTTTGTTTGGAAGAAACACACAACACTATGTGTGGAGAAAAAGAGGCACAGCACACCAACATCAAAACCTCATCCCAACAGTGAAGTATGGTGTTGGGGGCATCATGGTTTGGGGCTGCTTTGCTGCGTCAGGGCCTGGACAGATTGCTATCATCGAAGGAAAAATGAAATCCCAAGTTTATCAAGACATTTTGCAGGAGAACTTAAAGAAGACCTTTCACCGATTATGACAATGTGAGCTAAGTATACAGACATGGAGAGTGGCGCCCGGGGATCTCACTGCACTTACTATTATCCCTGGGCGCCGCTCCGTTCTTCCGTTTTACCCTCCGGTCTTTGCTCAGTAAGTTATAGTAGGCAGAGATTTCAGTCTCTAAGTTATGGTAGGCGGAGTCAGCCCTTGTTCTGCTGTAGCGCTGGCCAATCGCAGCGCAGAGCTCACAGCCTGGGAGGTTCTTTTCTCCCAGGCTGTGAGCTCTGCAATGTGATTGGCCAGCAATACAGCAGAACAAGGGCAGACTCCGCCTACCATAACTTTGTGACCGAAGATACCGGAGGGCATAGCGGGAGAACGGAGCAGCGCCCAGGGATAACAGTAAGTGCAGTGAGATCCCCGGGCGCCGCTCTCCATGTCTGTATACTTAGTTCACATTGTCATAATCTGTGAAAGGTCCTCTTTAAGGCCCTCTGTCCACCAGCTGAAGCTCAACAGAAGATGGGTGTTGCAACAGGACAACGACCCAAAGCATAGAAGTAAATCAGCAACAGAATGGCTTAAACAGAAGAAAATACGCCTTCTGGAGTGGCCCAGTCAGAGTCCTGACCTCAACCCGATTGAGATGCTGTGGCATCACCTCAAGAAAGCGATTCACACCAGACATCCCAAGAATATTGCTGAACTGAAACAGTTCTGTAAAGAGGAATGGTCAAGAATTACTCCTGACCGTTGTGCACGTCTGATCTGCAACTACAGGAAATGTTTGGTTGAAGTTATTGCTGCCAAAGGAGGTTCAACCAGTTATTAAATCCAAGGGTTCACATACTTTTTCCACCTGCACTGTGAATGTTTACATGGTGTTCAATAAAAACATGGTAACATTTAATTCTTTGTGTGTTATTAGTTTAAGCAGACTGTGATTGTCTATTGTTGTGACTTAGATGAAGATTAGATCACATTTTATGACCAATTTGTGCAGAAATCCATATCATTCCAAAGGTTTCACATACTTTTTCTTGCAACTCTATCTGTAGCATATTTACCCAACTCTTGTGTTTGATGTTTATAAAATACATCCATGGCTAAAAATTAGCCCTGTAGTTTCATTTGACGATAGAAATAAATCTGGAAAACGCCTATCCTATTGAAGGATTTCCTGATTATGATTGCAGGGGGTTCATGAAGCATTAAATGGTGCACATTGAATTCTACTGCGAAGACAAGATGGGTCTTTTAGAAGGATAGATGCTCCTTCCAGCCACTATCCACTCTGGCTAATAAATCATGCTGAGTGACCGTGACGTGGTGCAGTGATGGGCTCTGATATCTTCCTCACTGGAACATATTGGCGGAAGTCTCAGCTTTTAATACCTGCATGTATGACTCCCCTGTTTAGTCAGTAGCATTTCTTGTTGGTGCAAATCCTCTCTTTGTTTCCTATGTTTATTTACTACATTCTGTGTAGTTTGCTCTTGTGGTGCATGTGGACCGCGTCGACGTCCTCCATTGTATGCATATTTTGCTGGGGTTAGTCGATTATTGCGGTCCACATGCGGTGGGGCTGCTCCTCCATTAAATAGACACGCCACAGTGTCAGGGGCTGAGCAGCTCCTCCAGAATTGCCACTTCATTTCTGTGTTTTTGTCTTGTTAGATTTGGGTGTGTTTGGACACTCTGTTGCACCTGGTAACCTCCATCACATGGTCTGGTATAGGTGTGGCTCACGGCCTGGCCTCATTCACATTGCACTGCCACAGTATTCATGCTGGGCCTTTGTGTGGAGGCTTGGCTGTGTGCTGAATTACAACACCCCCAGACTGTGTTCACACCATAGTTAGAGCAGCGGCTAGGACCCTCTGCCATGCTGAGTGACCGTGACGTGGTGCAGTGATGGGCTCTGATATCTTCCTTACTGGAACATATTGGCGGAAGTCTCAGCTTTTAATACCTGCATGTATGACTCCCCTGTTTAGTCAGTAGCATTTCTTGTTGGTGCAAATCCTCTCTTTGTTTCCTATGTTTATTTACTACATTCTGTGTAGTTTGCTCTTGTGGTGCATGTGGACCGCGTCGACGTCCTCCATTGTATGCATATTTTGCTGGGGTTAGTCGATTATTGCGGTCCACATGCGGTGGGGCTGCTCCTCCATTAAATAGACACGCCACAGTGTCAGGGGCTGAGCAGCTCCTCCAGAATTGCCACTTCATTTCTGTGTTTTTGTCTTGTTAGATTTGGGTGTGTTTGGACACTCTGTTGCACCTGGTAACCTCCATCACATGGTCTGGTATAGGTGTGGCTCACGGCCTGGCCTCATTCACATTGCACTGCCACAGTATTCATGCTGGGCCTTTGTGTGGAGGCTTGGCTGTGTGCTGAATTACAACACCCCCAGACTGTGTTCACACCATAGTTAGAGCAGCGGCTAGGACCCTCTGCCATGCTGAGTGACCGTGACGTGGTGCAGTGATGGGCTCTGATATCTTCCTTACTGGAACATATTGGCGGAAGTCTCAGCTTTTAATACCTGCATGTATGACTCCCCTGTTTAGTCAGTAGCATTTCTTGTTGGTGCAAATCCTCTCTTTGTTTCCTATCCCAAGAATATTGCTGAACTGAAACAGTTCTGTAAAGAGGAATGGTCAAGAATTACTCCTGACCGTTGTGCACGTCTGATCTGCAACTACAGGAAATGTTTGGTTGAAGTTATTGCTGCCAAAGGAGGTTCAACCAGTTATTAAATCCAAGGGTTCACATACTTTTTCCACCTGCACTGTGAATGTTTACATGGTGTTCAATAAAAACATGGTAACATTTAATTCTTTGTGTGTTATTAGTTTAAGCAGACTGTGATTGTCTATTGTTGTGACTTAGATGAAGATTAGATCACATTTTATGACCAATTTGTGCAGAAATCCATATCATTCCAAAGGTTTCACATACTTTTTCTTGCAACTCTATCTGTAGCATATTTACCCAACTCTTGTGTTTGATGTTTATAAAATACATCCATGGCTAAAAATTAGCCCTGTAGTTTCATTTGACGATAGAAATAAATCTGGAAAACGCCTATCCTATTGAAGGATTTCCTGATTATGATTGCAGGGGGTTCATGAAGCATTAAATGGTGCACATTGAATTCTACTGCGAAGACAAGATGGGTCTTTTAGAAGGATAGATGCTCCTTCCAGCCACTATCCACTCTGGCTAATAAATTGATACCAATAACTAGTGGACTAAAGGTCATCTAGAAGTTGGATGCCTGTTAAAGGGGTTCTTCGGAACCCAGAGGGCCCTGAAAACCCACCTTTATTAGTCATATCTTGCCTTTGGTAGAGAGATTCTAATATAGTTACCATCTAGAAGTTGCATGGATGGGCCCCGTCATGTGACAATCCTCTTCTGAAAATCCAGAGTCCGTCAACATCACACCCTTTACCATGTTTCCAACATGGGCTATGGACGGGATATCGCCTCTGCTATGCAGGGAGCCAAAACAATGTATCTCCCTGGTGCACATGCAGATAAGGCGGATTACCTTTGGCATTGTCCACAGTTGAAGTGTTTTCCTGTCCATAGCCCAGGCCGAAAATCTGGTAAAGGATGTGATAGCTGTGGAAGCTCGACTTTTAGAAGACGTGTAACTTCAGGCAATAGCTGTAGAGTAGGATGTTTGTGTGGGGCAGTGTTCAGCCAATAGATGCAGAGCAGGAAGTCTGTGAGATGCGGCTTCAGCCAATAGCTACAGAGCAGGAAGTCTATGAGATGCAGCTTCATCCAATAGCTGTAGACTATGAAGTCTGTGAAGTCTGTGAGATGCAACTTCAGCCAATAGCTGCAGAGCAGGAAGTCTGTGAGGTGCAGTTTAAGCCAATAGCTGCAGAGCAGGAAGTCAGTGGGGTAGCTTCAGCCAATAGCTGCAGACCATTAAATTTATGAGCTGTTGCTTCAGCCAACAGCTACAGAGCAGAGGAGTACAAGGTACTACCTCAGAGTTGACTTGGAACACGAGGGAATCGGGACCAGAGTTTAAACCCACTGCACTGACCTCCAGGTGACACAATACACCCAGTGGATTCTGGGAGGCCAGAGGCTGATCAGACGAAAGTGTAGTCAGGGTACGAAGCCAGAAGTAAGGGCAGGCGGCAGTCAGGCAAAGTCCATAAATGTAGATCAGGGTCAGGGCAGGCGGCAATCTGGCAAAGTCCGTAAAACGTAATCCGAACACTGATACACAGAATGACAAGAACCAACAGAACACCTTCACTCAAACAAGAAACTAGACAAGCTAGGAACCTAAGTTGCTCAGGTGCTTTCCTGTAGAAGAAGGCGCCCCTAAATACCTCCAGCAGGCCAGTCATAGGCTGGGGAAAATGACTGCCTCACATAAGGAAAAGAGACACGCCCGCACACACCCTAAATACGCACAAGGAACTCTGAGCCAGAGTGCTATCTCTGCTCAGATCCACAAGGGAGGTTCTGGTGGCAGGAGCACATACCACAGCTAAGAACGCCTCTGCCCGCGCCTGTCAACTAGGCCTGCAGCAGCAGGGGGAGTGAGGGAGCCCGGCGCCCATAACTGCATGTGGGGACAGAATTGCAGGCACAGGAAGCCAGGTTAACAGATAGGAATGTTCTATTATGGGCCAGCTGTTCCATTCCGCAAAATGTGGAATGCACATGGCCGGTATCCGTGTTTTGAGGATCAGCAATTTGCGGACCACAAAACAACGATGGTGTGCATGAGTCCTAAGTGTGCATACAGAGGTAGCTGTCAGTCACTGATAATGCCTAGATATAAATGTATAAATTACAAGTTTTACTGAATCTTTTCCACAAAACTATACATCAATCTGCTCAGCTCCTCCTGGTCTATAACATGGTGCTTTCAGATTGCATTGCATTTTTTCGGTGACAGGTCCTCTATAAATACTATTTTTTGGGCTCTATGTATGTGTTTTATTTTGGAAGATCGAGAAAATACTTCAAAATTAGTTAATTTTTTAAAAATGTTGAACTTTTTACATTTCTCTTTTTGGAATTTTCCGTTCACTGGAGATGTGTAATTACAGTAGGTATTCGGCTATTAATGTATTTCATTCCTGCAATTATTGTCATTGTTCAAAGCTCGTCTTGCAGAAACTCTTCTTGAATAGGACTTGAAAAGTTTGACTGAAATCCCTTTGACGGAAGCTCTTCATAAAATTGTTCTGCGATATAATGAGTTCAGGGTAATTTATGGTGATGACAGAAAGGATGACAGATAATGTACTGCGCTCAGAGGAAAGACTCCCCGCTCCTATCGGTATCCAGGCTCCTAAGAAACAAGTCTTTGTATTACGCTGTTTGACTTGGGTTTATTTCGGATTTGATACAGTAACATGGTCACATAAATCACCAAGTACAGGAGATAAAAAAAGACAAAAATAATTTGAGCCTCGACTCTGTTGTTACTACCACTGCATACACTTGTAGTAATTCTAATCTGTTTTCTTCTAGCACAGAGATCAGCAACCTCCGGCACTCCAGATGTTCTGAAACTACAACTCACAGAATGCTCGATTCACTTCTATGGGAGTTTTGACAACAGCCGAACATGTTTGCATGCTGGGAGTTGTAATTTCACAGCAGCTGGAGTGCCGAAGGTTGCTGATTAGAGTTAAGCGGACACCTGGATGTTCGGGTTCGACGGGTTTGGCCGAACTTCACAAAAAGGTCGAGTTCGGGACCCGAACTTGACCCCGAACCCGAACCCCATTGAAGTCAATGGGGACCCGAACTTTTGAGCACTAAAATGGCTGTAAAAATGTCATGGAGAGGGCTGCAAATGGCATCAAAATGTGGTTAAGAGCATGACAAGTGCTCTGCAAACAAATGTGGATAGGGAAATGACTTTAAATAACATAAAATGCGTAAAAATAAAAAATAATAATCTTGATCTAGGAGGACGAGGTCCATATGGAGTAGGAGGTTGTGGAGGCGGTGGATGTGGCGGTGTAGGTGGAAGCGGCGGTGGAGGAGGAGGAGGAGGTAGCCAACACTGGTTTTTGGTTTTAAATTTATTTATATTTTTCTAAATTAGGGTACACCCCAAAACATTGGGAAATATAACCTGTGATAACCCCCTCCAGTCGTGCTAAACACACGTTCAGACAATACACTGGCTGCAGGGCAGGCCAGCACCTCCAAGGCTTAAAGGGCAAGATCAGGCCATGTGCCCAATTTAGAGACCCATCAGTCAGTTCGTGTAGGTGTGTGCACACATACTGCCCCACCATGTCGCACGTCACCGTGACGTCCACAATCCATTTGGATATCTTCTCTATCAACTTTTGATGTTCTTTTCTGAGCCTACCATGTTGATAATGGTTATCGGCGAATCAGGGTTCCACTCCTGAGAGGGAGCGTGAGAAAGAGAGACCACATCCAAGGGAGATCAATGGATGAAATTTTATTGTGATCGAGCGGAAATATGGGAAAAGTTATTAAAGCAGAAGAATCGAAGGAAAGGAGGGGGCGCGCGGCAATTACCCACTCCCGACTCAGGGAGGTAGTAATGATAAATAACAATAAAGGACTCTTAAGATGCCCTGTTATTGGAATGATTAATAAAAAATTATAGGGAATGTCACTGGGGTATTTAGGATTTGGAAACGTTAGCCAGGAGAGGCCCTGCTGCCGCTTTGTTGACTCTAGATTAGAGTTGAGCGAACACCTGGATGTTCGGGTTCGAGAAGTTCGGCCGAACTTCCCGGAAATGTTCGGGTTCGGGATCCGAACCCGACCCGAACTTCGTCCCGAACCCCATTGAAGTCAATGGGGACCCGAACTTTTGGGCACTAAAAAGGCTGTAAAACAGCCCAGGAAAGAGCTAGAGGGCTGCAAAAGGCAGCAACATGTAGGTAAATCCCCTGCAAACAAATGTGGATAGGGAAATGAATTAAAATAAAAATTAAAAAAATAAAAATGAACCAATATCAATTGGACAGAGGTCCCATAGCAGAGAATCTGGCTTCACATCAGCAGAGAATCAGTCTCTTCATGCCATAGCAAAGAATCTGGCTTCATGTCAGCAGAGAATCAGTCTCTTCATGCCATAGCAGAGAATCTGGCTTCATGTTAGCGCAGAATCAGTCTTCATGTCATAGCAGAGAATCAGGCTTCACGTCACCCACCACTGGAACAGGCCACTGTCACATATTTAGGCCCCGGCACCCAGACAGAGGAGAGAGGTCCCGTAACAGAGAATCTGGCTTTATGTCAGCACAGAATCAGTCTTCATGTCATAGCAGAGAATCAGGCTTCACGTCACCCACCACTGGAACAGGCCACTGTCACATATTTAGGCCCCGGCACCCAGACAGAGGAGAGAGGTCCCGTAACAGAGAATCTGGCCTTATGTCAGCGCAGAATCAGTCTTCATGTCATAGCAGAGAATCAGGCTTCACGTCACCCACCACTGGAACAGGCCACTGTCACACATTTAGGCCCAGGCACCCAGGCAGAGGAGAGAGGTCCCGTAACAGAGAATCTAGCCTTATGTCAGCACAGAATCAGTCTTCATGTCATAGCAGAGAATCAGGCTTCACGTCACCCACCACTGGAACAGGCCACTGTCACACATTTAGGCCCCGGCACCCAGGCAGAGGAGAGAGGTCCCGTAACAGAGAATCTGGCCTTATGTCAGCACAGAATCTGTCTTCATGTCATAGCAGAGAATCAGGCTTCACGTCACCCACCACTGGAACAGGCAACTGTCACACATTTAGGCCCCGGCACCCAAACAGAGGAGAGAGGTCCCGTAACAGAGAATCTGGCCTTATGTCAGCGCAGAATCAGTCTTCATGTCATAGCAGAGAATCAGGCTTCACGTCACCCACCACTGGAACAGGCCACTGTCACACATTTAGGCCCCGGCACCCAGGCAGAGGAGAGAGGTCCCGTAACAGAGAATCTGGCCTTATGTCAGCGAAGAATCAGTCTTCATGTCATAGCAGAGAATCAGGCTTCACGTCACCCACCACTGGAACAGGCCACTGTCACACATTTAGGCCCAGGCGCCCAGGCACCCAGGCAGAGGAGAGAGGTCCCGTAACAGAGAATCTGGCCTTATGTCAGCGCAGAATCAGTCTTCATGTCATAGCAGAGAATCAGGCTTCACGTCACCCACCACTGGAACAGGCCACTGTCACACATTTAGGCCCAGGCACCCAGGCAGAGGAGGGAGGTCCCGTAACAGAGAATCTGGCCTTATGTCAGCGCAGAATCTGTCTTCATGTCATAGCAGAGAATCAGGCTTCACGTCACCCACCACTGGAACAGGCCACTGTCACACATTTAGGCCCAGGCACCCAGGCAGAGGAGAGAGGTCCCGTAACAGAGAATCTGGCCTTATGTCAGCGCAGAATCAGTCTTCATGTCATAGAAGAGAATCAGGCTTCACGTCACCCACCACTGGAACAGGCCACTGTCACACATTTAGGCCCAGGCACCCAGGCAGAGGAGAGAGGTCCCGTAACAGAGAATCTGGCCTTATGTCAGCGCAGAATCAGTCTTCATGTCATAGCAGAGAATCAGGCTTCACGTCACCCACCACTGGAACAGGCCACTGTCACACATTTAGGCCCAGGCACCCAGGCAGAGGAGAGAGGTCCCGTAACAGAGAATCTGGCCTTATGTTAGCACAGAATCTGTCTTTATGTCATAGCAGAGAATCAGGCTTCACGTCACCCACCACTGGAACAGGCCACTGTCACACATTTAGGCCCAGGCACCCAGGCAGAGGAGAGAGGTCCCGTAACAGAGAATCTGGCCTTATGTCAGCGCAGAATCAGTCTTCATGTGATAGCAGAGAGTCAGGCTTCACGTCACCCACCACTGGAACAGGCCACTGTCACACATTTAGGCCCAGGCACCCAGGCAGAGGAGAGAGGTCCCGTAACAGAGAATCTGGCCTTATGTCAGCGCAGAATCAGTCTTCATGTCATAGCAGAGAATCAGGCATCACGTCACCCACCACTGGAACAGGCCACTGTCACATATTTAGGCCCAGGCACCCAAACAGAGGAGAGAGGTCCAGTAACAGAGAATCTGGCCTTATGTCAGCGCAGAATCAGTCTTCATGTCATATCAGAGAATCAGGCTTCACGTCACCCACCACTGGAACAGGCCACTGTCACACATTTAGGCCCCGGCACCCAGACAGAGGAGAGGTTCATTCAACTTTGGGTTGCCCCGCAATATAATGGTAAAATGAAAATAAAAATAGTATTGAATGAGGAAGTGCCCTGGAGTAGAATAATATATTGTTAAGGGGAGGTAGTCTAATCTAATCTGCACAAGGGATGGACAGGTCCTGTGGGATCCATGCCTGGTTCATTTTTATGAACGTCAGCTTGTCCACATTGGCTGTAGACAGGCGGCTGCGTTTGTTTGTAATGACGCCCCCTGCCGTGCTGATTACACGTTCAGACAAAACGCTGGCCGCCGGGCAGGCCAGCACCTCCAAGGCATAAAAGGCTAGCTCTGGCCACGTGGACAATTTGGAGACCCAGAAGTTGAATGGGGCCGAACCATCAGTCAGTACGTGGAGGGGTGTGCACAGGTACTGTTCCACCATGTTAGTGAAATGTTGCCTTCTGCTAACACGTTCCGTATCAGGTGGTGGTGCACTTAGCTGTGGCGTGGTGACAAAACTTTTCCACATCTCTGCCATGCTAACCCTGCCCTCAGAGGAGCTGACCGTGACACAGCTGCGTTGGCGACCTCTTGCTCCTCCTCTGCCTTCGCCTTGGGCTTCCACTGGTTCCCCTGTGACATTTGGGAATGCTCTCAGTAGCGGGTCTACCAACGTGCGCTTGTAGTCGCGCATCTTCCTATCACTCTCCAGTGTGGGAAGTAAGGTGGGCACATTGTCTTTGTACCGGGGATCCAGCAGGGTGGCAACCCAGTAGTCCGCACACGTTAAAATGTGGGCAACTCTCTAGTGAAGTGTGTCTGATCCGCAGTGCGACTGACCCGTGCGTGCTGCAGCTGAAACTCCACTATGGCCTGCTGCTGCTCGCATAGTCTGTCCAGCATATGCAAGGTGGAGTTCCACCTGGTGGGTACGTCGCATATGAGGCGGTGAGCGGGAAGGCCGAAGTTACGCTGTAGCGCAGACAGGCGAGCAGCGGCAGGGTGTGAACGCCGGAAGCGCGAACAGATGGCCCACACTTTATGCAGCAGCTCTGACATGTCGGGGTAGTTGCGAATGAACTTCTGCACCACTAAATTCAGCACATGCGCCAGGCAAGGGATGTGCGTCAAACCGGCTAGTCCCAGAGCTGCAACGAGATTTCGCCCATTATCGCACACCACCAGGCCGGGCTTGAGGATCACCGGCAGCAACCACTCGTCGGTCTGTTGTTCTATACCCCGCCACAACTCCTGTGCGGTGTGGGGCCTGTCCCCCAAACATATGAGTTTCAGAATGGCCTGCTGACGTTTACCCCGGGCTGTGCTGAAGTTGATGGTGAAGGTGTGTGGCTGACTGGATGAGCAGGTGGAAGAAGAGGAGGAGGAAGCTGAGTAGGAGGAGGAGGAGACAGGAGGCAAAGAATGTTGCCCTGCGATCCTTGGCGGCAGAAGGACGTGAGCCAAACAGCTCTCCGCCTGGGGCCCAGCCGCCACTACATTTACCCAGTGTGCAGTTAGGGAGATATAGCGTACCTGGCCGTGCTTACTGGTCCACGTATCTGTGGTTAGGTGGACCTTGCCACAGATGGCGTTGCGCAGTGCACACTTGATTTTATCGGACACTTGTTTGTGCAGGGAATGCACGGCTCTCTTGGAAAAGTAGTGGCGGCTGGGAACAACATACTGTGGGACAGCAAGTGACATGAGCTGTTTGAAGCTGTGTGTGTCCACCAGCCTAAACGACAGCATTTCATAGGCCAGTAGTTTAGAAATGCTGGCATTCAGGGCCAGGGATCGAGGGTGGCTAGGTGGGAATTTACGCTTTCTCTCAAATGTTTGTGAGATGGAGAGCTGAACGCTGCCGTGTGACATGGTTGAGATGCTTGGTGACGCAGGTGGTGGTGTTGGTGGTACATCCCATGTTTGCTGGGCGGCAGGTGCCAACGTTCCTCCAGAGGCAGAGGAAGAGGACGAGGCGGCAGCAGCAGCAGAAGAGGCCGAGGCGACAGCAGCAGAAGAGGTAGCAGGGGGAGCCTGAGTGACTTCTTTGTTTTTAAGGTGTTTACTCCACTGCAGTTCATGCTTTGCATGCAGGTGCCTGGTCATGCAGGTTGTGCTAAGGTTCAGAACGTTAATGCCTCGCTTCAGGCTCTGATGGCACAGCGTGCAAACCACTCGGGTCTTGTCGTCAGCACATTGTTTGAAGAAGTGCCATGCCAGGGAACTCCTTGTTCTGATTTTGCCCACTGCTCCCTCTTTTGCTACGCTGTTGGCTCGGTCTCACCACTGCCTCTTCCTCCGAACTGTGAAAGTCAGTGGCACGACCTTCATTCCATGTGGGGTCTAGGACCTCATCGTCCCCTGCATCGTCTTCCACCCAGTCTTGATCCCTGACCTCCTGTTCAGTCTGCACACTGCAGAAAGACGCAGCAGTTGGCACCTGTGTTTCGTCATCATCAGAGACGTGCTGAGGTGGTATTCCCATGTCCTCATCATCAGGAAAAATAAGTGGTTGTGCGTTAGTGCATTCTATCTCTTCCACCCCTGGGGAAGGGCTAGGTGGATGCCCTTGGGAAACCCTGGCAGCAGAGTCTTCAAACAGCATAAGAGACTGCTGCATAACTTGAGGCTCAGACAGTTTCCCTGATATGCATGGGGGTGATGTGACAGACCGATGGGCTTGGTTTTCATGCGCCATCTGTGCGCTTTCTGCAGAAGACTGGGTGGGAGATAATGTGAACGTGCTGGATGCACTGTCGGCCACCCAATTGACTAATGCCTGTACCTGCTCAGGCCTTACCATCCTTAGAACGGCATTAGGCCCCACCAAATATGGCTGTAAATTCTGGCGGTTACTGGGACCTGAGGTAGTTGGTACACTAGGACGTGTGGCTGTGGCAGAACGGCCACGTCCTCTCCCAGCACCAGAGGGTCCACTAACACCACCACGACCATGTCCACGTCCGCGTCCGCGTCCCTTATTAGATGTTTTCCTCATTGTTCCCGTTCACCACAATTTTGAGAATGGCAAATTTGGGAATAGTTTTTCAACCCAGAAAAACAAGTGTGCTTTTACGGTCACTAGAAATAACTTGACCAGCTAAAACAGTAGAGATTTGGTTAAATAGAGATGTGAGGCCTGTTTTTTTTTGCGCTGTGTGACAGGTATAGGTTTAATCACACAATCAGATTTCTATCAGCACGCTAGCGTGTGTCTTAGGTTTTTCTGAATGGCACTATCACTAGCTTCAATGTAAGATATTCTTTTTGGGATAGATTTCAAGTAGGCCTCAAATACCAGAAACTAGTTATTTTTAGAATGGCAAATTTGGGAATGTTTTTTCAACCCAGAAAAACAAGTGTGCTTTTATGGTCACTAGAAATAACTTGACCAGCTAAAACAGTAGAGATTTGGTTAAATAGAGATGTGAGGCCTGTTTTTTTTTTGCGCTGTGTGACAGGTATAGGTTTAATCACACAATCAGGTTTCTATCAGCACGCTAGCGTGTGTCTTAGGTTTTTCTGAATGACACTATCACTAGCTTCAATGTAAGATATTCTTTTTGGGATAGATTTCAAGTAGGCCTCAAATACCAGAAACTAGTTATTTTTAGAATGGCAAATTTGGGAATGTTTTTTCAACCCAGAAAAACAAGTGTGCTTTTACGGTCACTACAAATAACTTGACCAGCTAAAACAGTAGAGATTTGGTTAAATAGAGATGTGAGGCCTGTTTTTTTTTGCGCTGTGTGACAGGTATAGGTTTAATCACACAATCAGATTTCTATCAGCACGCTAGCGTGTGTCTTAGGTTTTTCTGAATGACACTATCACTAGCTTCAATGTAAGATATTCTTTTTGGGATAGATTTCAAGTAGGCCTCAAATACCAGAAACTAGTTATTTTTAGAATGGCAAATTCGGGAATGTTTTTTCAACCCAGAAAAACAAGTGTGCTTTTACGGTCACTAGAAATAACTTGACCAGCTAAAACAGTAGAGATTTGGTTAAATAGAGATGTGAGGCCTGTTTTTTTTTGCGCTGTGTGACAGGTATAGGTTTAATCACACAATCAGATTTCTATCAGCACGCTAGCGTGTGTCTTAGGTTTTTCTGAATGACACTATCACTAGCTTCAATGTAAGATATTCTTTTTGGGATAGATTTCAAGTAGGCCTCAAATACCAGAAACTAGTTATTTTTAGAATGGCAAATTTGGGAATGGTTTTTCAACCCAGAAAAACAAGTGTGCTTTTACGGTCACTAGAAATAACTTGACCAGCTAAAACAGTAGAGATTTGGTTAAATAGAGATGTGAGGCCTGTTTTTTTTTGCGCTGTGTGACAGGTATAGGTTTAATCACACAATCAGATTTCTATCAGCACGCTAGCGTGTGTCTTAGGTTTTTCTGAATGACACTATCACTAGCTTCAATGTAAGATATTCTTTTTGGGATAGATTTCAAGTAGGCCTCAAATACCAGAAACTAGTTATTTTTAGAATGGCAAATTTGGGAATGTTTTTTCAACCCAGAAAAACAAGTGTGCTTTTACGGTCACTAGAAATAACTTGACCAGCTAAAACAGTAGAGATTTGGTTAAATAGAGATGTGAGGCCTGTTTTTTTTTTGCGCTGTGAGACAGGTATAGGTTTAATCACACAATCAGATTTCTATCAGCACGCTAGCGTGTGTCTTAGGTTTTTCTGAATGACACTATCACTAGCTTCAATGTAAGATATTCTTTTTGGGATAGATTTCCAGTAGGCCTCAAATACCAGAAACTAGTTATTTTTAGAATCGCAAATTTGGGAATGTTTTTTCAACCCAGAAAAACAAGTGTGCTTTTACGGTCACTACAAATAACTTGACCAGCTAAAACAGTAGAGATTTGGTTAAATAGAGATGTGAGGCCTGTTTTTTTTTGCGCTGTGTGACAGGTATAGGTTTAATCACACAATCAGATTTCTATCAGCACGCTAGCGTGTGTCTTAGGTTTTTCTGAATGACACTATCACTAGCTTCAATGTAAGATATTCTTTTTGGGATAGATTTCAAGTAGGCCTCAAATACCAGAAACTAGTTATTTTTAGAATGGCAAATTCGGGAATGTTTTTTCAACCCAGAAAAACAAGTGTGCTTTTACGGTCACTAGAAATAACTTGACCAGCTAAAACAGTAGAGATTTGGTTAAATAGAGATGTGAGGCCTGTTTTTTTTTGCGCTGTGTGACAGGTATAGGTTTAATCACACAATCAGATTTCTATCAGCACGCTAGCGTGTGTCTTAGGTTTTTCTGAATGACACTATCACTAGCTTCAATGTAAGATATTCTTTTTGGGATAGATTTCAAGTAGGCCTCAAATACCAGAAACTAGTTATTTTTAGAATGGCAAATTTGGGAATGGTTTTTCAACCCAGAAAAACAAGTGTGCTTTTACGGTCACTACAAATAACTTGACCAGCTAAAACAGTAGAGATTTGGTTAAATAGAGATTTGAGGCCTGTTTTTTTTTGCGCTGTGTGACAGGTATAGGTTTAATCACACAATCAGATTTCTATCAGCATGCTAGCGTGTGTCTTAGGTTTTTCTGAATGACACTATCACTAGCTTTAATGTAAGATATTCTTTTTGGGATAGATTTCAAGTAGGCCTCAAATACCAGAAACTAGTTATTTTGAGAATGGCAAATTTGGGAATGGTTTTTCAACCCAGAACAAAAAGTGTGCTTTTACGGTCACTACAAATAACTTGACCAGCTAAAACAGTACAGATTTGGTTGAATAGAAATGTCAGGTCTATTTTTTAGGCGCTGGGTGACAGGCTCAACTTGCCCCTGATGTAATATATGGCCAGAAAATAACCACACTGTCGGTGGTTAAATGCACTTCGGTGACACAGTGTCACGGAACCATGAACCAGACGTACAACAAGAGATAAGTGAAAATAAGAAGGCTTTATTGAAAATAAAGCTGTAAAGCAAAAGTCCAAACGGATGGTGAAACCGAGCAGAGTCTTTGCGAAGCCAGAGGTCAGGAACCAGAAGGGTAGTCAGACGAAGCCAGGATCAGGAACCAGCAGGGTAGTCAGACGAAGCCAGGATCAGGAACCAGCAGGGTAGTCAGACGAAGCCAGGATCAGGAACCAGCAGGGTAGTCAGACGAAGCCAGGATCAGGAACCAGCAGGGTAGTCAGACGAAGCCAGGATCAGGAACCAGAAGCAGCAGCAGTCTAGAAGCATGTGAACACAGGAGGACCAAGCAAGGAACTGAAGCCACAGACCTCCTATATATATGAGCTAGGCATCCAGCTCCTCCCAGGGAAAGGAGGAGCCGCAGGGTGGAAGGCTACAAGAAACCCAGAACCCAAGATGGCCGCCAGCACATGTCAAACGAAGGAGAGCAGCAAGCAGGTAAGACCATGACACACAGGCTTAGCCTGCACCAGATGTAGTATATGGCCAAAAAATAATCAGACTGTCGATGGTTAAATGCACTTCGGTGACACAGGCTCAGCCTGCAGCTGATGTAGTATATGGCCAAAAAATAACCACACTGTTGATGGTTAAATGCACTTGGGTGACACAGGCTCAGCCTGCACCAGATGTAGTATATGGCCAAAAAATAATCAGACTGTCGATGGTTAAATGCACTTCGGTGACACAGGCTCAGCCTGCAGCTGATGTAGTTTATGGCCAAAAAATAACCACACTGTTGATGGTTAAATGCACTTGGGTGACACAGGCTCAGCCTGCACCAGATGTAGTATATGGCCAAAAAATATTTAGACTGTCGATGGTTAAATGCACTTCGGTGACACAGGCTCAGCCTGCAGCTGATGTAGTATATGGCCAAAAAATAACCACACTGTTGATGGTTAAATGCACTTCGGTGACACAGGCTCAGCCTGCAGCTGATGTAGGATATAGCACAAAATAACCACACTATCGATGGTTAAATACACTTGGTGAAAGCTTGTGCTGGCGCACCACAAGTCACAAAATGGCCGCCGATCACCCCAGAAAAAAAGTGATCTAAAAACGCTCTGGGCAGCCTCAAAAAAGTGAGCAAGTCAATATTAGCACTTCAATGATCCACAGCTGCAGATCGATCACAGAATGAAGTCTTTTGGAGGAGTTAATCTGCCTAATCTCGCCCTAACGTCGCAGCTGCAACCTCTCCCTATACTGATCATAGCAGAGTGACGTGCAGCGCTATGTGACCCAAGCTTATATAGAGGCTGGGTCACATGCTGCACTGGCCAATCACAGCCATGCCAATAGAAGGGAAGGCTGTGATGGCCTCTTGGGGCAAGTAGTATGACGCTTGTTGATTGGCTGCTTTGCAGCCTTTCAAAAAGCGCCAAGAAAGCGCCGAACACCGAACCCGAACCCGGACTTTTACGAAAATGTTCGGGTTTGGGTCACGGACACCCCAAAATTCGGTACGAACCTGAACTATACAGTTCGTGTTCGCTCATCCCTACTCTAGATATCTTCTGCCTGATCGCACATCACCGTGATGTCCACGATCCATTTGGATATCTTCACTATCAACTTTCGATGCTCTTTTCTGAGCCTACCATGTTGATCATGGTTATCGGCGAATCAGGCTTCCACGCCGGAGAGGAAGCATGAGAAAGAGAGACCACATCCAAGGGAGGTTAATTTTTTTTAATTAAATATGATCGAGCGGAAAAGTGGGACAAGTTGTTAAAGTTTAAAAAGAGGGGGCGGCATCAATTAAAGAAGAATTTTTGAAATATAATTCCCTGTCACCTATGTAGAGCAGGGGGTTTTGAATACAGCAAAATTGGTAAAATGTCACCTTGTCAGAGACTATTTTTTTAAATTTAGGTCCCTATCACCTATGCAGAGCAGGGGTTTAGGCTCCATTCACACGTCCGCAAAATGGGTCCGCATCCTTTCTGCAATTTTGCGGAATGGGTGCGGACCTATTCATTCTCTATGGGGACGGAATGGATGCGGACAGCACACAGTGTGCTGTCTGCAGCCGCAATTGCGGAGCGCGGCCCCGATTTTGGGTCCGCAGCTTCGCAAAAAGATAGAGCATGTCCTATTCTTGTCCGCAGCTTGCGGACAAGAATAGGCATTTCTATAGGGGGTGCCGGGTCCGCAACACACCACGGACGTGTGAATGCAGCCTAAATCACGGCAAAAATGGTCAAATGTCACCCAAGAATGTAACAGACAAATTAGTGTTTTTTTTTTACCTGTCTACTAGGTATAGCAGTGGTATATCAAACACCAAAATTGGTGAATTTCACCCGAAAATGTAACAGACAAATTAGTGAAATGTTTTTACCTGTGTACTGGGTACAGCCGGGGTATATCACACACAAAAATTGGTGAATTTCAAACACATACAGTACAGACCAAAAGTTTGGACACACCTTCTCATTCAAAGACTTTTCTTTATTTTCATGACTATGAAAATTGTAGATTCACACTAAAGGCATCAAAACTATGAATTAACACACGTGGAATTATATACATAACAAACAAGTGTGAAACAACTGAAAATATGTCATATTCTAGGTTCTTCAAAGTAGCCACCTTTTGCTTTGATTACTGCTTTGCACACTCTTGGCATTCTCTTGATGAGCTTCAAGAGGTAGACCCCTGAAATGGTTTTCACTTCACAGGTGTGCCCTGTCAGGTTTAATATTTGGGATTTCTTGCCTTATAAATGGGGTTGGGACCATCAGTGGCGTTGAGGAGAAGTCAGGTGGATACACAGCTGATAGTCCTACTGAATAGACTGTTAGAATTTGTATTATGGCAAGAAAAAAGCAGCTAAGTAAAGAAAAACGAGTGGCCATCATTACTTTAAGAAATGAAGGTCAGTCAGTCAGCCGAAAAATTGGGAAAACTTTGAAAGTAAGGGCTATTTGACCATGAAGGAGAGTGATGGGGTGCTGCCCCAGATGACCTGGCCTCCACAGTCACCGGACCTGAACCCAATTGAGATGGTTTGGGGTGAGCTGGACCGCAGAGTGAAAGCAAAAGGGCCAACAAGTGCTAAGCATCTCTGGGAACTCCTTCAAGACTGTTGGAAGACCATTTGAGGGGACTACCTCTTGAAGCTCATCAAGAGAATGCCATGAGTGTGCAAAGCAGTAATCAAAGCAAAAGGTGGCTACTTTGAAGAACCTAGAATATGACATATTTTCAGTTGTTTCACACTTGTTTGTTATGTATATAATTCCACATGTGTTAATTCATAGTTTTGATGCCTTCATAGTCATGAAAATAAAGAAAAGTCTTTGAATGAGAAGGTGTGTCCAAACTTTTGGTCTGTACTGTATGTAACAGACAAATTAATGATTTTTTTTTACCTGTCTACTACAGTCAGGTCCATAAATATTGGGACATCGACACAATTCTAACATTTTTGGCTCTATACACCACCACAATGGATTTGAAATGAAACAAGCAAGATGTGCTTTAACTGCAGACTGTCAGCTTTAATTTGAGGGTATTTACATCTAAATCAGGTGAACGGTGTAGGAATTACAACAGTTTGCATATGTTCCTCCCACTTGTTAAGGAACCAAAAGTAATGGGACAGAATAATAATCATAAATCAATCTTTCACTTTTTAATACTTGGTTGCAAATCCTTTGCAGTCAATTACAGCCTGAAGTCTGGAACGCATAGACATCACCAGACGCTGGGTTTCATCCCTGGTGATGCTCTGCCAGGCCTCTACTGCAACTGTCTTCAGTTCCTGCTTGTTCTTGGGGCATTTTCCCTTCAGTTTTGTCTTCAGCAAGTGAAATGCATGCTCAATCGGATTCAGGTCAGGTGATTGACTTGGCCATTGCATAACATTCCACTTCTTTCCCTTAAAAAACTCTTTGGTTGCTTTTGCAGTATGCTTTGGGTCATTGTCCATCTGCACTGTGAAGCGCCGTCCAATGAGTTCTGAAGCATTTGGCTGAATATGAGCAGATAACATTGCCCGAAAAACAGAATTCAACCTGCTGCTTTTGTCAGCAGTCACATCATCAATAAATACAAGAGAACCAGTTCCATTGTCAGCCATACATGCCCACGCCATGACACTACCACCACCATGCTTCACTGATGAGGTGGTATGCTTAGGATCATGAGCAGTTCCATTCCTCCATACTCTTCTCTTCCCATCACTCTGGTACAAGTTGATCTTGGTCTCATCTGTCCATAGGATGTTGTTCCAGAACTGTGAAGGCTTTTTTAGATGTCGTTTGGCAAACTCTAATCTGGCCTTCCTGTTTTTGATGCTCACCAATGGTTTATATCTTGTGGTGAACCCTCTGTATTCACTCTGGTGAAGTCTTCTCTTGATTGTTGACTTTGACACACATACACCTACCTCCTGGAGAGTGTTCTTGATCTGGCAAACTGTTGTGAAAGGTGTTTTCTTCACCAGGGAAAGAATTCTTCGGTCATCCACCATAGTTGTTTACTGTGTTCTTCCAGGTCTTTTGGTGTTGATGAGCTCACCGGTGCATTCCTTCTTTTTAAGAATGTTCCAAACAATTGTTTTGGCCACGCCTAATGTTTTTGCTATCTCTCTGATGGGTTTGTTGTGTTTTTTTTCAGCCTAATGATGGCTTGCTTCATTGATAGTGACAACTCTTTAGATCTCATCTTGAGAGTTGACAGCAACAGATTCCAAATGCAAATAGCAGACTGGAAATGACCTCTGGACCTTTTATCTGCTCATTGTAATTGGGATAATGAGGGAATAACACACACCTGGCCATGGAACAGCTGAGAAGCCAATTGTCCCATTACTTTTGGTCCCTTAACAAGTGGGAGGCACTTATGCAAACTGTTGTAATTCCTGCACCGTTCACCTGATTAGGATGTAAATACCCTCAAGTTAAAGCTGACAGTCTGCAGGTAAAGCACACCTTGTTCGTTTAATTTCAAATCCATTGTGGTGGAGTATAGAGCCAAAAATGTTAAAATTGTGTCCATGTCCCAATATTTATGGACCTGACTGTAGGTATAGCAGTGGTATATCACACCCAAAGATTTGTGAATTTCACCCAAAAATGTAACAGACAAATTTGTGAATTTTTTTACCTGTCTACTAAGTAGAGCAGTGGTATATCAAACCCAAAAATTGGTGAATTTCACCCAAAAATGTAACAGACAAATTAGTAATTTTTTTTTACCTGTCTACTAGGTAGAGCAGTGGTATATTACACCCAAAAATTGCTGAATTTCACCCGAAAATGTAACAGACAAATTAGTGATTTTTTTTTTACCTGTCTACCAGGTATAGCAGTGAAAACAAACGAAACCGATCATGGGTGTCTGAGCCGAACAAATGCACACTAAAGTAGTGCGGCTATGTAAACAGACTTCTATAATATACATATGACTGGAAGAGCTCATTAATCAGGGGAAAAACTAAGAGAACTGAAGCTCATAAACATCCAATTATGAAATAAAGATATACTTTATTGTTACATAATAAATAGTTAATATATTACCATTAAAAAGGAAGTGAAGGAGCAAACAAACACCATCCCGGCAATACAGATCACTGACTCCTGCATCATGGGCAGTATTACCATCTGTTGCTTTTGTTCTTTATATCAATTACCAGGACTCACCTTTTATAAATATTTAGAAATGATTACTATGTATGCTACTGATGTAGTCTTGATCTTATACCTTTGTACTTGGAGTCAGTGATCTGTATTTGCCGGGATGGTGTTTGTTTGCTCCTTATCTTCCTTTTAAATGGTAATATATTAACTATAAATTATGTAACAATAAAGTATATATTTTTTTTCCATAATTGGATGTTTATGAGCTTCAGTTCTCTTAGTTTTTCCCCTTAGGTAGAGCAGTGGTATATCTCACCCAAAAATTGTGAATTTCACCCGAAAATGTAACAGATAAATTAGCGAAATGACATAAAATTAAATAAAATACGTACAAATTATAAACACAACAACTTGATTTATGAGGTGGAGGTCCATATGGAGTAGGAGTTTGAGGAGGCGGTGGACGTAGCGGTGTAGGTGGAAGTGGCGGTGGAGGAGGACGAGGTAGCCACACTGGTTTTTGGTTTTAATTTTTTAATTTTAATTTTTTTTATTAGTGTACACTCCAAAAGAGTAGGAAATATCCAAAATACAAGAATGAGCAATTGCGCTGTAGTATAACAATGGCTGGTTAAGGCCGGTATACATGTCTATTCTGCACAAGGTACGGACAAGTCCTGAGGGATCCATGCCAGGTTCATTCTAATGAACGTGAGCTCATCAACATTGGCTGTGAACAGACGGCTGCGCTTGTCTGTGATGACGCCCCCTGCCGTGCTAAACACACTTCCAGATAATACACTGGCTGCAGGGCAGGCCGGCACCTACAAGGTGTAAAGGGCAAGCTCAGGCCATGTGCCCAATTTGGAGACCCAGAAGTTGAAGGGGGCAGACCCATCAGTCAGTTCGTGTATGCGTGTGTGCAGCCAGCCAGTAGCGCAGGGGCAACTCGTGAGGTGCACGGTGGACCGATGAGGGGCCAAATAATAACACACAGTTCATCAGTTTACTCACGGTTAGCAGAAAGCCTCCCTGGACTGGCAGCATAGTGTTGAGGTGGACAGCACGAAATCCTCCGGGGAACGCTCTGTGGTAGGAAGCATCAGCCAAGATGGTGGTTGAGGTGCCCTTGATGTTAGGGGTGCTTAGGGTGCTTGTTGCGACTGAGTCCCTTGATGGTATTTGTTGTGACGCCAGTACCGTTAATGGTGGTACAACCAGTAGTGGTAATAATGAGGTAGACAGTGGTAAGATGCAACTCACAACTTTTACTGATGGTCGTTGCAGAGACACTGCATCATGTAATCGCTCATGTGTGCCAGGCTGCCCAGAGGCAACAAAAAGCTGTCCTCTGTGGGAGGTGTATCGTCTGTGTCCTCTGTATCCCCCCAGCCACGCACCAGTGATGGCCATGAGCTGGTTTGGGTGCCATTCTGCTGTGAACATGGTTCCTCCATCTCCTCCTCCTATCGCCTGTACTTGTTCAGGCCTCACCATTCGTAGAGCCGCATTAGGCCCGACCAAATACCGCTGAAGGTTCTGTTGCCTACTCGCACCTGAGGAAGGTGTTTCACTTGTGCGTGTAGCTGGCACAGATTGACCACGTCCTCTCCCTGCAACAGGAGCTCCACCAGCAGCACCACGACCGGGCCACAGCCCTTATGTGACGCTCTCCTCATATTTCTAAAATTTGGGATCTTGCCCTAAATGGGTGTTTTTCTAATAACAGAATAGAACCACAGTATATAAAGGGTGTATCTCACACGTACAGATGCAGACTAGGCCGCAATTAAAGTTTTTTTGCCCAAAATGTTTTATTAATAGCAGAATATGACAGCAGTATATAACGATTGAATTTTACACGTGCAGATGCAGCAAGGGCTGTAAAATTGTGTATTTTGCCCAAAAAGGGTGTTTTTTTAAACCCAGAAAATTATAGCTGTATTTCTAGCTTAAATTGCACACCGACTAATACGGCAGAGGCCCAAGATGAAAGTTATTGACAAAAATGGGTGTTTTTTCAAAGCCTGAAAATTATTGAAGTATTTCAAGCGTGTTTTTAACAATCACAGATGCAGCAAGGGCTGCAATATTAAGTATTTTGCCCAAAAAGGGTGTTTTTTAAAACCCAGAAAATTATAGCTGTATTTCTAGCTTAAATTACACACTGACTAATCCTGCAAAGACCCCAGATGGAGGGTATTGCCAAAAAAGGATGTTTTTTTAAAACCAGATTATTATTGCAGTATTTCAAGCTTGGATTTGAATGTCACAAAAGCACAGATGCAGTGCTGGTGCACTGAGCTTGCATAAAATGGCCGCCGCTGCCCACCTAACTAACAGACGGATAAAAGTTATTTTTCTGGGTCATTGGGCTCAGGGCAGGGTAAAAAGATTGTGCACTGCACCCACAAAACGAAATCTATGTAAATCGCTGAGTTCAATTGGAGTTCTGATTAAAGATTCTGTCCTATTCTCAGCAGCATCCTCTCCCTACACTAAGCACAGCAGAGTGACGTGCAGCGCTACATGACTCCAGCTTATATAGAGCCTGGGTCACATGTTGCACTGGCCAATCACAGCCATGTCATTAGTAGGCATGGCTGTGATGGCTTCTAAGGGCACAGAATTAAACGCTTGTTGATTGGCTGCTCTTTAGCCTTTCAAAAAGCGCTAAGAAATCGACGAACATCGAACCCGAACTTTTACAGAAATGTTCGGGGTCCAAAAATCCTAAAGTTCGGTACGAACACGAACTTTACAGTTCGGGTTCGCTCAACCCTATTGCTGATCCCTGTTCTAGCAGTTTCCCCCATGTGTGCGTTGTGCTGGTATAATACGTTCAGGTTGCGAAGAAAGGGATTTTACAGGTTGAATTGGTCAGTTCTACATGCTTTACAGTAGACCTCCTCCCATGTGTCACAGACTTGCTTTGGCCTCCACTCCACATTTATATAGCACTGCTATATTGCGCAGCGCTTTATAGACATTAGTATCACACTGTTCCCAATGGGGCTCACAATCTAAGCTCCCTATCAGTATGACTTTGGAGTGTGGGAAGAAGTCCGAGTACCCGGAGGAAACCCAAGGAGAACCTACAAACTCCATGCAGATGTTATCCTTGGTGGGATTCAAACTTAGGACTCCAGTGCTGCAAGACACCAATGCTAACCACTGAGCCACCAGTGCCAATGAGCGAGCACAATGCAAAATATCATGTAGCAATGAAAAGAAAGGGCAAAACAATATGGAAAAGATGAAGGAAAATAAAATGGGTAAGGCTACTTTCACACTTACGTTTCTGGGTCCGCTTGTGAGATCCGTTTCAGGGCTCTCACAAGCGGCCCAAAACGGATCAGTTCAGCCCCAAAGCATTCTGAATGGATAAGGATCTGTTCAGAATGCATCAATTTGGCTGCGTTTGGTCTCCGTTGCGTTTTTTAGATGGTCACTAAAACGCAGCTTGCAGCGTTTTGGTGTCCGCCTGACTATGTGTAGCCAAACGGATCCGTCCTGACTTACAATGTAAGTCAATGGGGACGGATCCGTTTTTCACTGACACAATATGGTGCAATTGAAAATGGATCCGTCCCCCATTGACTTCCGTCTTGACTTAGTCTTTTTTTTTTTTTATGAATAATGCAAACGGATCCGTTATGAATGGATACAAGCGTTTGCATTATTGGTGCAGATCCGTCTGTGCAGATACAAGACGGATCCGCACCGAACGCGAGTGTGAAAGTAGCCTAAGATGAGTGACATACAGTAAGTGTGCTGAGATCAGGGTCAGACTGGCCCACCATAGCATCTTCCTATAAACATGCTTTTGCTGTAATCGTACTGACCCAAAAAATGAATTTGACGTAAATTTTTAGCACATAGAGAACTCTGCAAAAACAAAACCCATAACCAGGGGCGTACATAGAGATCATGGGGCCCCATAGCAAAACTCAGAATTGCCCCCCCCCCAATAAAAAGTACAATTATTAAAGCTGATTATTGAGGGTGCAGGCTCATGTACACGACCGTATGTATTTTGCTGTCCGCAAAATGCGAATCCACAAAAAATACGGATGATGCCCGTGTAAAATCTGTGTTTTTTTGGGGGAAGCCATTGTAACAATGCCTATTCTTGTCCGCAAAACAGTGCGAGACTATGGAACAGACATCAGACATGGATGCAGAGAGCGCACGGTGTGCAGTCCACATTTTTTGCAGACCCATTGAAATGAATGGGTCCGCATTCTATCCCCCCCAAAAACAGAAACAGACAATATACATTCATGTGCATGAGCCCTAATTGAGAAAAGTTTATTTAGTGTATATATATGTTTTTTAACATTTTTTGTATTATTTATTATGTTTGCAGTGTTCAAACAGAGCATTTTAAGGGTTAAAATGGTGTAATTGCAACTAGCTCCAGTCCTGACAGTTGAAGCAGTGTGTTATATCAACAGCTGCTGTATATGTACATAGCAGAGCATGAAGAAAAAAAAAAATATATATATATATATACACATACATAGAGATGCAGTATGCTTCAAGTTCTCAGGGGGGATCCAGCCCATTTTTAAAATAGGGTATTTCTTATAGGGCAGTGAGAGGCAGGGAATGGATCGCCCCTCAGAACTCTAAGCATACTTGGGTGGGGTGGGTTGTATTTCTATGGGGGTGCTGGGTCTATGAGGGAAGGGTTGTATTTCTATGGGGGTGCTGGGTCTATGGGATTTAAAATGTATTACCACTAGGAATGAGCGAATCGACTTCGGATGAAACATCTGAAGTCGATTCGCATAAAACTTTGTTCCAATACTGTACGGAATGTATTGGCTCCGATGAGCCGAAGTTATTGCTTTGCGAAGTCTCGCGAGACTTTGCGTAATAACTTCATAAATTAATTTGTACTGAAAAAAACTTTTCCCGAACTCGGGTTCGGTTCCAAGGTACCACATGAAGCCGAACCCGAGTTCGGGAAATGTTTTTTTACAGTACAAATTAATATTATGAAGTTATTACCCGAAGACTCGCGAGACTTCCCAAAGCAATAACTTCGACTCATCAGAGCCAATACATTCTTATACTGTAGAGCTCCTGCTCCGTACAGTATTAGAACAAAAGTTTATGCGAATCAACTTCAGATGTCTCATCCGAAGTCGATTCGCTCATCCCTAATTACCACATTATTCTCATGTTACCGGATGCAGATCCCAATTACAACCTTCTGCATCATTCCCAACCATAGAATCATCATGTCATGGCAAAACTTAATTTGGATGGTGCCCTGTATGGTACCTTCAGCTAATGTCACCCCCACCCCACCCCCCACATACATTGGTCCTCTAATATTTCCATACAGTGCTGTAAAATAAATAACAGTGCTATACTATGGCACCACCAGCATACACTTAAAAAATATATATATACCGTACGGTGCCTGAGAACATATTGGTTTACAATGAGGGAACTAAATTGAATTGGAAATTAATAGAAGTCTCTTATCCAAGACATAACGGTTGTTATGTAGAGATTGTGATCTAGATGCAGGCCCTGCTTCTGGGGTACAGGACCAGTGCTGCCTCCTCATAGGAATAGCCTTACTCCAGAAAGAAGTGAACCTCAAACCTTAAAGGGGTTGTTCCACCTTTTTCTCAGGCACAACCCCTTTAAGGTTTAGCCTAAGATGAGTGACATACAGTAAGTGTGCTGAGATCAGGGTCAGACTGGCCCACCATAGCATCTTCCTATAAACATGCTTTTGCTGTAATCGTACTGACCCAAAAAATGAATTTGACGTAAATTTTTAGCACATAGAGAACTCTGCAAAAACAAAACCCATAACCAGGGGCGTACATAGAGATCATGGGGCCCCATAGCAAAACTCAGAATTGCCCCCCCCCCAATAAAAAGTACAATTATTAAAGCTGATTATTGAGGGTGCAGGCTCATGTACACGACCGTATGTATTTTGCTGTCCGCAAAATGCGAATCCACAAAAAATACGGATGATGCCCGTGTAAAATCTGTGTTTTTTTGGGGGAAGCCATTGTAACAATGCCTATTCTTGTCCGCAAAACAGTGCGAGACTATGGAACAGACATCAGACATGGATGCAGAGAGCGCACGGTGTGCAGTCCACATTTTTTGCAGACCCATTGAAATGAATGGGTCCGCATTCTATCCCCCCCAAAAACAGAAACAGACAATATACATTCATGTGCATGAGCCCTAATTGAGAAAAGTTTATTTAGTGTATATATATGTTTTTTAACATTTTTTGTATTATTTATTATGTTTGCAGTGTTCAAACAGAGCATTTTAAGGGTTAAAATGGTGTAATTGCAACTAGCTCCAGTCCTGACAGTTGAAGCAGTGTGTTATATCAACAGCTGCTGTATATGTACATAGCAGAGCATGAAGAAAAAAAAAAATATATATATATATATACACATACATAGAGATGCAGTATGCTTCAAGTTCTCAGGGGGGATCCAGCCCATTTTTAAAATAGGGTATTTCTTATAGGGCAGTGAGAGGCAGGGAATGGATCGCCCCTCAGAACTCTAAGCATACTTGGGTGGGGTGGGTTGTATTTCTATGGGGGTGCTGGGTCTATGAGGGAAGGGTTGTATTTCTATGGGGGTGCTGGGTCTATGAGGGAAGGGTTGTATTTCTATGGGGGTGCTGGGTCTATGAGGGAAGGGTTGTATTTCTATGGGGGTTTCTGGGTCTATGAGGGAAGGGTTGTATTTCTATGGGGGTGCTGGGTCTATGAGGGAAGGGTTTGTATTTCTATGGGGGTTTCTGGGTCTTTGAGGGAAGGGTTGTATTTCTATGGGGGTTTCTGGGTCTATGAGGGAAGGGTTGTATTTCTATGGGGGTGCTGGGTCTATGAGGGAAGGGTTGTATTTCTATGGGGGTGCTGGGTCTATGAGGGAAGGGTTGTATTTCTATGGGGGTGCTGGGTCTATGAGGGAAGGGTTGTATTTCTATGGGGGTGCTGGGTCTATGAGGGAAGGGTTGTATTTCTATGGGGGTGCTGGGTCTATGAGGGAAGGGTTGTATTTCTATGGGGGTGCTGGGTCTATGAGGGAAGGGTTGTATTTCTATGGGGGTGCTGGGTCTATGAGGGAAGGGTTGTATTTCTATGGGGGTGCTGGGTCTATGAGGGAAGGGTTGTATTTCTATGGCAGAGATGCAGTGTGTTTTGCTCTTATAGTAAGCTAATATTTCTCCCTCCACATTGCAGCGCTCCCTCACACAGATGCCGACTGCTACACTGCAGGCTGAAACTGTCCATATTCTCCAGTCTCCAGGCTCTCCTGCAGGTCACTAGGATTTAGGACGTCAGCCACGGATTGCACGGAAGATTTATGGGATTTAAAATGTATTACCACTAGGAATGAGCGAATCGACTTCGGATGAAACATCTGAAGTCGATTCGCATAAAACTTTGTTCCAATACTGTACGGAATGTATTGGCTCCGATGAGCCGAAGTTATTGCTTTGCGAAGTCTCGCGAGACTTTGCGTAATAACTTCATAAATTAATTTGTACTGAAAAAAACTTTTCCCGAACTCGGGTTCGGTTCCAAGGTACCACATGAAGCCGAACCCGAGTTCGGGAAATGTTTTTTTACAGTACAAATTAATATTATGAAGTTATTACCCGAAGACTCGCGAGACTTCCCAAAGCAATAACTTCGACTCATCAGAGCCAATACATTCTTATACTGTAGAGCTCCTGCTCCGTACAGTATTAGAACAAAAGTTTATGCGAATCAACTTCAGATGTCTCATCCGAAGTCGATTCGCTCATCCCTAATTACCACATTATTCTCATGTTACCGGATGCAGATCCCAATTACAACCTTCTGCATCATTCCCAACCATAGAATCATCATGTCATGGCAAAACTTAATTTGGATGGTGCCCTGTATGGTACCTTCAGCTAATGTCACCCCCACCCCACCCCCCACATACATTGGTCCTCTAATATTTCCATACAGTGCTGTAAAATAAATAACAGTGCTATACTATGGCACCACCAGCATACACTTAAAAAATATATATATACCGTACGGTGCCTGAGAACATATTGGTTTACAATGAGGGAACTAAATTGAATTGGAAATTAATAGAAGTCTCTTATCCAAGACATAACGGTTGTTATGTAGAGATTGTGATCTAGATGCAGGCCCTGCTTCTGGGGTACAGGACCAGTGCTGCCTCCTCATAGGAATAGCCTTACTCCAGAAAGAAGTGAACCTCAAACCTTAAAGGGGTTGTTCCACCTTTTTCTCAGGCACAACCCCTTTAAGGTTTGAGGTTCACTTCTTTCTGGAGTAAGGCTGTGAGGCGGCAGCACTGGTCCCGTACCCCAGAAGCAGGGCCTGCATCTAGATCACAATCTCTACATAACAACTGTTCTGTCTTGGATAAGAGATTTCTATTAATTTCCAATTCAATTTAGTTCCCTCATTGCAAACCAATATGTTAAAATTTTTTCCTCTTTCCAAAAAATATTGACCAACGTGAACCTCAAGATTTGCAAACTCTTTGCAATGATTTAAACTTCTTTCCCTGAGACTTATAATAAAGACAGCGCTGGCAGAGATTTTCTAATTTCCCAACAGGAAATAAAGGAGAAAAAATTATATTGGTAAATGAATGAAAGAAAACAATTCTGTATTTTTGAGGAACAACATAAAAAACAGCGCAGTCGGGAAATGTATTATTATAATTATTTTTTCTTTTTTAGCATTTCCAATTGAAAATTGATTAATTGAAAGCATTGAAAAGCATTTCATTCCAGATCGCTGTCGTGATCAGGTGCTCACGGCAAGTCTTTTGTGATACAAAAAAAAGCGATGAGAGTTTTTTCGGTGCCAGCCATGGAAGAAAACAAATAGCGGAGCTTAATAAACCATCTCAGTTCGACTTATTATACGCGCGGGCGTAAATAAATTCTAATGCCTTTACAAAGAGGGGAGGAAAAGCAGAGAGAAAAACCATTGATTTAGAAATGTTATATGTTCCCCGTGGGTCTGACAAGCTCCGTTCAATATGAACAATAGGAGCGAGATGTAGATTTACTGAGAGAAATTGTGATTATCGTATTAACTCAGAAATGTGCAGCTTCTCATCATCGGAACAATGTATCAACCCGGAACATTGTTTTCTTCTCACCATCAATGTCACTTTTGAAGCTACAGAAATGTATTTACCATGGTGATATAATGTTGATGCCACAAGAGAATGTTAACCCCTCAATGCCTTAATATACATTTTTTAACACGCTATAGAATGTATCCTGAACTGGCATCCCAAGTCACCCTGGAGTGGGTGCAAGTTTTAACAGATGGGATCAGAGTAGAGATGAGCAATTTTTTGAACTTCGTTTCAGGTCGAATTTGCCAATTTTTTTTAAATTTTATTTGGATACAAATTTATTCTACACAAATATGACTTAATTGCCCTAAAAATTGGTATATAACACTCTAGTCTCCTAAGACTTATATTTGTGAGAGGGCACGAGAATGAGCCTAGATTGCTACTGTGGGTTTCTGGGTAATGTAAATATGGTGCCTGGGGGGGTTCTCTTCCTCTTTATGGAGAGCACCTAGTGTGTGTACTACACGTACAGAGTATTGTAGGCCAGAAAATGCCCCTCTGGGTTTCTGAGAAAGGTATTCAAATTAGCTTTCCTGAGCCTACCTAATACCAGCAGATGAAAGTAATGTACAAATTTTTAGATATTTTTCCTAGAAACACAAAGGAGCGCTGTCTGGCTTACCATACTCCTCACTAAAGGGGTTGTCCAAGTTATTTTTATTGATGACCTATCTTATTATCAATATCAGA
The DNA here is from genome assembly GCF_905171765.1 of Bufo bufo. Classification (NCBI taxonomy): domain Eukaryota; kingdom Metazoa; phylum Chordata; class Amphibia; order Anura; family Bufonidae; genus Bufo; species Bufo bufo. The sequence continues at coordinate 33,889,009 of NC_053393.1, forward strand.
TCGGTGAGAGTCCAACACCGGGCACCCCCGCCGCTCAGCCAGTTGAAGAGAAGGTGTGGGCCATGCCAGCGCAGCCTTCTCTTCATTGTTTACCTGCTCACTGTCGCAATGGGACAGCTCATTCCTTTACACTTGAATGGGAAGCTAATGGGAAGCTGTTGCGACGGCGGGCAGGTAAACAATGAAGGGAAGACCACAAGCCTTCTCTTCAACCAGCTGAACGGCGGGGGTGCCGGGAGTCAAACCTCCGCTGATCTGATATTGATGACCTATCCTGAGGATAGGAAAAACACAAATATGAGAGCAGCACCACCGTTCCCTCCAGACCTCCACAAGGAATGCACACGCCAGTCAGCAGTCGCAGATCAGCAATGACCGCTCCATATCAATAGTCCAAATACAAAGTTGATGGCAGCATATCCTCCATGGTTCTTTATCCACAATGGGTCCATCAAAAATTACAAAGTGCAAAAATAGTGCAATGATTCGACTAATACATAGTCTTTATCAAGCATCATGCCATTCATCATGCACTATTCTATTTTTGTACTTTTTAATGGGCCCATTGTGAATAAAGAACCATGGAGGATATGCTGCTGTCGACTGTATTTGGACTATCCTGAGGATAGGTCATCAATAAAAATAACTTGGACTACCTACCCCTTTAATACTTGGTTGCCTGAGAGGCCTTGGTTGGGGTACTGCTTGTATGGAGGGCAACAAGCAAAGTTTATTTGCTCAGCAGTGTTAAAGGGTAGTTTCTGTCTCTCTCTCTCTCTTTCTCTCATCCTTAAGAATTAATCCTGCATGGGTTTCCCATGTTGTCAATTGCTATGATCAGAGGTCTTCTCCCTTTAGGGCTCTGTCACCAAGTGAGTTTTCTGTCCGGATAGAATGCATGTAGTGAACACATTGCAACTGGACTGAATTGTGCACCATTAATTTTAATGGGTCTGTGTACATGAGCGTCGTTTTTTATCTTTGTGTTCAGGAAAAATCACAGCATGTTCTATATTGTGCATTTTTCACACAGCTCTGGCTCCATAGACATGAATGGGGTTTGTTTGAAAAACGGAAGGAGTCCGGATGCAATTATAATGCCCCAGATTGGCATTACCACTACTGCACCTCGCTACGGTTAACCTAATGTCATCTGTGTATTTATTTCCAGGTCCTATATAATGTGCATTTCCTATTTTGCCACTGTTATGTTTTAGTTTAATATGCCTTGTTCACCAGCAGATGGCGGCAAACATGGCAGAGCTACAGGTACAAAGAGTGGAACCTTCCTTTCCATTCTAACCCCCTCTGTGTCGTGGTGGGCGTGTCCCACTTCTGTAGAGAGGGAGGAGTTCAGTTCCTAGTCAGTCTAGCTTACCCCCTGCTAAGGTAAGGAAGCAAGGGCTGGGCTGTAGGATGTGCCCACGCCAAGCCCAACCAAGCTAGCTAGAGCACCTTTAGCTCCGCTGGATCTGGAGGCCACAGCTGGAAGTCTCTGAAGCCAGGAGTAAAGTTCCCTGGACCAGTTTAGAGACAGGCTACCGAAAGAAGTTGCAGCCTACAGCAAAAGCTAAATTATACAGCTATCCTGCCAGTAAAGCTGAGCCAGAGAGTAACAGATGTAGCAGAGAGGAGTTTGCCTACCACAGTTAATGCCAAAGCCTGCTGGAACCAAGATAACGCCTGTAAACTGTTTGGATAAACGTTTATTGAAAGCAAAGCTGTTTTCAACTTCATCACAAGGTCTGGACTCAATTTATTCTTCATCTCACCATTCCACTACCCCCTTTTCATTGCTTCGGAGCCAACGCCTAGGATACAGTATATCCATTTAGGAGCACCGTGACACGTGCATAAGTACACTTAAAGGGACATTTTGGCCACCCTACACCACTCTGGCATTCCTACACCTGGGTACCATCCACAGTATCACTAAAAAGGAGCCCTGTGCCCTTGTTGCTTCATTGCAACTGGTGTCTCGAAGAGAAAATGTGTGAGTGCCTAAAGATGGTTTACCTCCACTATAACGGCTGGGTTCATATATCTTCTCTTTTAATTGGAAGCCCTGGGAAGCATATTACTATTAGTCCTAGAACCATTCTGTACCAAGCCAATATGGTTATAAGGCAGCTCTCACCTGTGTTATTGCAATCACCCTTTGTGCACGGGGATGCGGTAAAGTCCAGAAATATGTGAAGAAAATATTCAGCCCAGTTCAGGTGAAGTATAGTTGACTTTATTCCAGCGTCTAAAAACCGTACAGCAAGTATATATCTACATGTTTCAGACCTCTCAAATATATGGGTCCTTCCTCATGACGACCTATTCTGTACCAAGCCATCTTCTCCTCTATAAACATTGCACATAGTGACTAGTGTTGGGCATGAATATTCGAATATTAATCGCGAATATCGGCACTTTGAGAATTCGTGAATATTTAGAATATAGTGATATATATTCGTATTTTCGAATATTCTAGATTTTTTTCATCTGAACCCATGACCCCTCCCTGCTTCTGCCTTGTGGGCCAATGAGAAGGCTGCAATGTCTTTGCCTGAGCTTAGCAACATCCCTAGCAACCAATAGGCTTACTATATAAGAACCTCCCCAGCAGCCATTTTCTACAGTTTTTTTTAAAGTTCTGAGAGAGAGAGAGCAGTGTTATTGCTGTGCTCTGTGCTTTCTACTCATTACATTAGATAGATAGTTAGCTTATATACACTCACCTAAAGAATTATTAGGAACACCTGTTCTATTTCTCATTAATGCAATTATCTAGTCAACCAATCACATGGCAGTTGCTTCAATGCATTTAGGGGTGTGCTCCTGGTCAAGACAATCTCCTGAACTCCAAACTGAATGTCAGAATGGGAAAGAAAGGGGATTTAAGCAATTTTGAGCGTGGCATGGTTGTTGGTGCCAGACAGGCCGGTCTGAGTATTTCACAATCTGCTCAGTTACTGGGATTTTCACGCACAACCATTTCTAGGGTTTACAAAGAATGGTGTGAAAAGGGAAAAACATCCAGTATGCGGCAGTCCTGTGGGTGAAAATGCCTTGTGGATGCTAGAGGTCAGAGGAGAATGGGCCGACTGATTCAAGCTGATAGAAGAGCAACGTTGACTGAAATAACCACTCATTACAACCGAGGTATGCAGCAAAACATTTGTGAAGCCACAACACGCACAACCTTGAGGTGGATGGGCTACAACAGCAGAAGACCCCACCGGGTACCACTCATCTCCACTACAAATAGGAAAAAGAGGCTACAATTTGCACGAGCTCACCAAAATTGGACTGTTGAAGACTGGAAAAATTTTGCCTGGTCTGATGAGTCTCGATTTCTGTTGAGACATTCAAATGGTAGAGTCCAAATTTAGCGTAAACAAAATGAGAACATGTATCCATCATGCCTTGTTACCACTGTGCAGGCTGGTGGTGGTGGTGTAATGGTGTGGGCATCGTTTAAATGCCACGGTCTACCTGAGCATTGTTTCTAACCATGTCCATCCCTCATGACCACCATGTACCCATCCTCTGATGGCTACTTCCAGTAGGATAATGCACCATGTCACAAAGCTCGAATAATTTCAAATTGGTTTCTTGAACATGACAATGAGTTCACTGTATTAAAATGGCCCCCACAGTCACCAGATCTCAACCCAATAGAGCATCTTTGGGATGTGGTGGAACGGGAGCTTCGTGCCCTGGATGTGCATCCCTCAAATCTCCATCAACTGCAAGATGCTATCCTATCAATATGGGCCAACATTTCTAAAGAATGCTATCAGAACCTTGTGGAATCAATGCCACGTAGAATTAAGGCAGTTCTGAAGGCAAAAGGGGGTCCAACACCGCATTAGTATGGTGTTCCTAATAATTCTTTAGGTGAGTGTGTATATATATATATATATATATATATACACACAGATAGTTAGTGGGAGATAATCAGTGTAGGTTAGATCCTGATATAGTGTAGCTGACAGGTTCCAGTGCAGGGTGTTAGATAGTCTGGTAGGTTCTGCTGTCTATACATACATGCTACAGACATAGTGCTGTCACAACAATACATAGTGCACCAATCAGTAATATGTAGTCAGACCTGCTAAAATGTGAAGATTCACGTATTGCGCCAAAATTTTCGCATCATTAGTACCGATTAGCACAATCTCGAATATATTGGAGAACTCTATCTGCATATAAAGCCATTTTTTATGTTCTGCCATGCCAACCATTTTCTCCAGTCTCAGGAAACTTCTAGCAGTTTGGAAAATGTAGCAAAAGTGACCCACGCCTGTATTGCATTACGCGAATATTACATTGCCGATTTTCGCAATTAAAAAAATAATCGCGAATTCTCGAATTTGCAAATATATGACGAATATTCGACAAAATATTTGCAAAATATCGCAAATTCGAATATTGCCCCTGCCACTCATCACTAATAGCGACAAATACTGTGCAAAAAACGTAACAACATATGGCGAAACCAAAAAAAGCTCTATAGTAAGCTTTTTACACTATTTTACTGAGCCATCATAGACACCCATTGACTTTCGTGGAGACCAGTTGTGCTCCCATATTTCATACCTGGCCTGCTTCATCAGATGTCACCTTCCTCTAGAAGCACAATGCAACGGGTGCCTCCCCCCAGGGCCTTCCTATAACGCGTCCCAGGTGTAGGAAATGCCGACTGATATGTTGCGGCCTAAAATGTCTCTTTACGGTGCTCCTACCTGGATACGACTGGACCCCAGGCTTTGGCTCCAAAGCTATAAATAGGGGGAATAATTGAGGGATTTGAAGAAATATCTTGAGTCCAGACCTTGAGATGAAGTTCAATAGCAGCTTTACTTGAATAAACGTTTCTCCAAACAGTTTCAGGCTTTGTCTTGGTTCCAGCAGGCTTTAGCTTTAAACTGGCAGGCAAACTCAACCCTGCTATATCTTTCTCTCAATTTGCTGTACTGACAAGCTAAGGCTACTTTCACACTTGCGTTCGGAGCGGGTCCGTCTGATGTCTGCTCAGACGGATCCGCTCTTATAATGCAGACGTTTGTATCCGTTCAGAACAGATCCGTCTGCATTATAACTTAGAAAAAATTCTAAGTGTGAAAGTAGCCTGAACGGATCCGTCCAGACTTTACATTGAAAGTCAATGGGGGTGGATCCGTTTGAAGATTGAGCCATATTGTGTCATCTTCAAACGGATCTGTCCCCATTGACTTACATTGTAAGTCTGGACGGATCCGCTTGCCTCCGCACGGCCAGGCGGACACCCGAACGCTGCAAGCAGCGTTCAGGGGTCCGCTTACTGAGCGGAGGCTGAACGCCGCCAGACTGATGCATTCTGAGCGGATCCGCGTCCACACAGAATGCATTAGGGCTGGACGGATGCGTTCGGGGCCGCTTGTGAGCCCCTTCAAACGGAGCTCACGAGCGGACACCCGAACGCAGGTGTGAAAGTAGCCTAACTTGGTGTCTTTGTTTCCTCTTTATGCTGCACTTCACTCTTGTAGTCAGACTTATGTTCAGCCAAAAAGTAGGTTAGAATCCTGGCAGCTCCAACATGGAGTCTCAACCAGAAAAAACTAGAACTGCCCACCTCCTTCTGGTAGCAAGCAGTATTGGCCCACTTCTGCCCAAAGTGGGGAGAATGGAATGGTAAGTTCCATTCTCTCTATGGTTAGTTTTACACTAGCGGCAAGGAACTCCAGCAGGCTGTTCCAGCGGGTGAACAGCCTGTCGGATCCGTGCTGCCGCTAAAGCACTTGTGCCCTCGGACTACCGCTCCGGCCCCATTCACTACAATGGGGGCGGGGCGGAGTTCCAGCAGCAGCACGGCAAACATGCCGAGAGGCGGCCGGAATAAAACTACGACATGTTTACCCGCCGGGACAGCCTGCCAGAGTTCCTTGCAGCTAATGTGAACTAGCCTTAGAATAGCTCTGCCATTTTCACTGCCACCTGCTGGTGAACCAGGCAGATTACATGTAATAAACAGTTACATAACAAGATTATGAATAGTGTTGAGTGCGAATATTTTAATCGCGAATTGTTATTGCGAATATCGGCACTTTGAGAATTCGATAAGATCTAGAATATAGTGCTATATCTTTGTAATCGCAAATATTCTAGATTTTTTTTGTTACTAGTTAAACCTATAATATTTTTTTACTTATTGTATATAGCTTCTCTTTATCCTTATTATTCTATCTATCATCCGTACCTTTTTTTTTATTTTATAGTTATTATTTTACCTATCATTAATACTTTCTTTTTATAGACGCTATATTATTTTTAAAATACATCATTACCTATAACATACAATAGACAACATATGACAATCCCACGAAGGCTGTAAACTAAAAGCCAGGTATACGCAAACCAACAACCTATCCATGAGGCATGTACAGTCAGCATAGTGTGCAATGAGACATTCAAGACCAGCTCTCATCTGACCGAGAGCCAGTAATCCTCAAAGTTGCTTGATTGTTGTTGGATGGCTTGGGGGACCTGCGCACCTAGATCATTATCATTAGGGTGACAAAAATTGTAAAAAAAAAAATTGAATGCCCGTTAACTCTTCTCTCACTGCTTAAAAGGGCTGCATAAAATTTTTCAGTTTTCTAATTGTCCTAATATTTATATTCAATAACCTTTCTATACTGTTTTGTCATGTAAACTCATTTGAACAAACATGGGGATATGGGAAAGACATGCAAATAGTGTTTCAGCTGAAAAACAAGGCAGATTCTGCTAATTTGCATGTCTTTCCCATTCCCATCTTTATGTAAATGAGTTTACATGACAAAGCAGTATAGAAAGGTTATTGAATATAAATGTTAGGACAATTAGAAAACGGAAAATCTTTATGCAGCCCTCCTAAGCAGTGAGAGAAGAGCTGGCATCCAAAAATAACAAATTAAATTTTTTGTCACCCTAATGATAATGATCTAGGTGCACAGGTCCCTCAAGCCATCCAACAAAAGTCAAGCAACTTTTAGGCTTACTGGCTCTCAGTCAGATGAGAGCTGGTCTTGAATGTCTTATAGTGCACAAAGCTGCCATTGTAAGGTATGCTGACTGTACCTGTCTCATGGATAGGTTGTTGGCTTGCACATACCCCGCTTTTGGCATATAGCTTTTGTGCGATTGTATGTTATAGGTAATAAAATTGCGCACATAATATGTGCATATTACATTGCTGATTTTTGCAATTGTGAATTTTCAAATTTGTGAATTTATGGTGAATATTCAGCTAAAAATTCATGCAACATCATGAATTTGAATATTGCCTATGCCGCTCATCACTAATTATGAATGCACATTGTGGAGGACTTGGAAAAATATACTGTACATAAGATGGCATTATATTAGCCCATTAGAGATAGTAGCAGGGTGCAGTAGTGGTAACACCACTCTGGGGTGTTACAACAGCTTCTGTAATATGGTGCAGTGCATATGGCGGTACATATTATGCCTATAACCCTGAACTAGGGAAATTGAGGGTTTACAGGCCAGACTCTGCACATGAGACCTTAGTACACATTGCTTAGCTTCCAGAGGAAAATATCTCCACAATACGGTGCCAAACATTGGCCCCATATGGCAGCACACAGAGCGCCTATGGTTCTTAAGTAAGGACCCCTAGGGACTTCATAAGGCTCCGTACACAAAATAACCCGTTTTTTTTAATATAATTTGGTTAAAATTATTAACTTTCTGGATCATTAAACTAATTAAGTAGTCACCAGTTGTGCCAAGAACATCACAAGGTCTCTAAATACGACAATCTTGTGGAGGCCAAAATAGACTCAAGGGAGGGCTGGCACTAAATGTATACCGCCTTCTGTATCTTTTTATCGGAATAATCAAGAAAGCTGTCAGACCTGAAGATGTCACGAGTGCTAAAGCGGCGCTCTCTGCCAGAACAACACTGAACAGGATCCTTTCTAGGAGTTTTGGCAGATTTCCCGAAATAAAAAAAATAAAAAAAACTTGGCTTCAGACGTTAAATCACTCGTTAACCATCTTGTTTCTCCTGAGTCCCACCTGGCACATTTCACCCTTTCACAATTCAGAGTTATGTCAACTTAAGAAAAGCCTGTCAAGCAGATTCCCCCGGTTACGTCTCATTATTTCTGCTCGTATGCCTCGTTTTAATAAGAGGAACTAAAAATAATGTCTTAAATTATGGATGTTGCTGGTTCAAATCTTTAACGTTTACAGCTGAGATAGGCTCCTAGGGCACACGGCATGGTATGGCGGTTATATCACCTTCACTTGGGAATTGCATCTAATTGTTCATTAGAGTAGATGCAATTAAAGGCTATTTTGGTGGTAGATAACGGTAGTATTATTTAGTACTATACAGTACAGTGTTATATAGATCCGCAATATGGCCTTGATAGCCTGCTATGTGGGTGTCATGTTTAAACTGAAGCTGGATGAAAATCCAATTTTTTTAATTAGTAGATGCATTGACCATATTATATGACTGAAAATACCACCATACAGGAAATAAATAATACGTAACACTGTAACTTAATAATACCACTTTACCATAAATGAGTTAATAATATTCTACTACAATACAGGGTATATTATTTATTCTCTGAATGTTAAATCACTATATAGCGGTATTATTGAATTGCCAGATTACAGTATTAATCACTCTTTGTATAGTTGTACACAGTGACTGAATAATACTAGCACACAAGAAATGAATAATACCATTATACATTGACTAAATAATACTGCCACACAATCAGTAAATAATACCTTTGTACAATGACTGAAAAATACCACTATACAGGAAATTGCTAATATTGCAATATTGTAACAAAAAAATGCCGCCATACAGTAAAACAATAATACCACCATAAGGGTGGGTTCACACTAGAATTAGGGATTCGTTAGGGCTTTCCATTATAACATGTAAAATAACGGAATGCCCAAACAGAATGCAAAACGTAAGCCTTTAAAAGGCATTCCGTTTGCTTTCCGTCCTAATAGAAGTCTATGGGAAAGCATAACGGATCCATCTGGTTCCCGTTATGCAAGACGAAAAACAAAGTTCTGTCGACAGGACTTTGTTTTCCGTCTTGCATAACGGGAACCAGACGGATCCGTTTTGATTCCCATAGACTTCTATTAGGACGGAGAGAAAACTGAATGCCTTTGAAAGTCTTCCGTTTTGCATTCCGTCATAATGCAAGTCTATGGGCAGAAGAACGGATCCGTCCTTCCGTCTTATGGATTCCGTTATTTTCCGTTGTAACCATGTTATAACGGAAAGCCATAACGGAATCCCTAACGCTAGTGTGAACCCACCCTAATGTGTATATTATGTATACGCTTAATGGCAGTATTGTTGATTTACTTTATGATGGTAATATTGAGTTACCATATTGCAGTATTATTCACACCCTGTATGGTGGTACAGTATACACTCATAGAATAATACTAACACACATGATATGTATACAAGGAATAAATAGTACCATTATACAGTAACTGCAAAAATACCACCATACAGGGACTGAATTATACTGCAATATGGTAACATTATAAATGCTGCCATCAGTTAAACAATTATATCACCACACAGGATATGCTATTTATAAGCCCTATGGCAGCATTGTTGGTTCACCGTATGATGGTATTATTAAGTTGTCATAATGCAGAATTATTTTTTTCTCTGCATGGTGGTATGCAGCAAATGAATAGTACTAGCATACAAGAAATGAATAATACCACTATATACAGTGATTAAATAATGCAACCATATGGTGAGCGATTAATGCTGATGTCACACTTGGCAATGCTCTGTGCCCACGCTATCTGCTCCCTGTACTGGCCCTGAGTCCCCTGCCCTTCATCTCATGCCTGGTTCTTGGATTTGCATGTACTCTGCCCGCCTTGACCTTGGCCTGTTTCCTGACTACATGCGTTGCCTGATCCCTCGGTGCTTTGCACTGGTGTCTCTGGGTTATTGCTCATCACAGGCATTTGTTTGGGTGTATGCTGTTTTAAACAGCAGAATCCTGGTGGCTATGGTGTCCGCTGCACTCTGGAATGGGAGCCATTTTCAATTGTTAATGTGTGCATGACAATTCATGTATAGTGCTGCTGGCCACTGTATGTTGGTATTATATGAGCACTGTGTGGTAGGGATCGACCGATTATCGGTTTGGCCGATATTATCGGCCGATATTGAGGATTTTGAACGTTATCGGTATCGGCATCTATTTTGCCGATATACCGATAACGTATTGGGAACACAGATCGCGCTGCTCTCAGCGCGTTCTGTGTTCCCTCCGCAGCACAGGGGAGAAGGAAGCAGTGTCTCCTCCCCCTGTGCTACTGCTGCCGCCAATGACAAAAGAGAAGACAAGAGGAGGGGAGGGGCTGTGGCCGCTGCGCCACCAATGAAGATAAGCCTTTCATTCATTCATATACAGGAGGCGGGAGCTGGCTGCAGAATCACATAGCCGGCTCCCGGCCTCTATGAGCGATAGCTGCGATCCGCGGTAGTTAACTCCTCAGGTGCCGCGGATCGCAGCTACCGCTCATAGAGGTCGGGAGCCGGCTATGTGATTCTGCAGCCAGCTCCCGCCTCCTGTATATGAATGATTGAGAGACTTATCTTCATTGGTGGCGCAGTGCGCCCCCCCCCCCCAAGCCCCCCAGTATTAATCATTGGTGGCGCAGTGCGCCCCCCACCCCAATCCCGGCCAATAGTAAAAACATTGGTGGCGCAGTGCCCCCCCCCCCCCCCCCACCCAGTATTACTCATTGGTGGCAGTGGCCACAGGATCCCCTCTCCCCTGCTCCTCCGATCGGAGCCCCAGCAGTGTAAGCCTGGGGCTCCGATCGGTTACCATGGCAGCCAGGACGCTATTGAAGCCCTGGCTGCCATGTTCAGCTCCCTGCTGCTGTGTGCACAAAGCACAGAGCAGCATGGAGAGTGTGGGATCCTATTCACCCTGATAGAGATCTATCAGGGGGAATAGGACAAGGGTTCTAGTCCCTAAGGGGGCTAAAAGTTAGTAAAAAAAAAACACAAAAATATTAAGTATAAATGAAAAAGATTTATGAAAAAATACACATGAACAATAAACAAAAAAATACACATTAACAATAAACATTAATTTTCAGCAGATTTGTGTAGGAATTTTTTTTTTTCTCAAAAATGAAAATTCCCAGAATATCGGTATAAATTATCGGCTATCGGCCTGAAAGTTCACAAATTATCGGTATCGGTATCGGCCCTAAAAAATCAATATCGGTCGATCCCTACTGTGTGGTTATATTTACTTATGCAGTGTGTGGCACTGCACAGTATACCATTTCCAAAATGTATGGTAGTGGTTGAGTTACTGTATAGCATTTTTAGTTAGGCAACAGTATGCAAGTGTTATTTGGCAAACATATGGCGCTATTATGTGCGGTGTGGGTATTTGTAAATTGTATGACTGTGCACCATATGGGGTTTCCAAAAGAACCATGCTCCACAGAGTGTATGATCAGACCTGTGTGTATTTCTATCAGTCCTACTGATGGGGTTTCTAAAACAGACAACTCATTTAAAGGGGGTCTCTACTTTGTTAGAAGGGTCCCTTGATATTAGGCAGACCACAAGGTGTTCTGTTGCTGTGCCCCTAGAAATCAACTGTGCTTTTTAGGGAAACCTGGCCTTCCCATTAAAACCAGTGGCGCATCAGTGCAAAGCATGGACTTGTTCCAAAAAAGAGGAAGGCCTTTCGCAGTTTCTTTCCATTCTGGCAAAAATATTGGGGTCCTGAATGCCGGACCCCCCTCTATTATCTCACGGTATATTAGAAAAATAATACAGACCTACAAAAAGAAGTCCATTATTACCGGAGCTCCCCTTTAAGATTGATATAAAGAGCGTAGTCGCTATTTTCAGTTTTGTCGGCCGCTCTTCTCTGACTCTGAATCTATTACCGCCAATCGCCTCTTTCATCTCGTGATGCGCTTTTCAACAATAGCAATCAAACAGCCCGTATTAAGTCTCTCGACTCCCTGCATTCACAGACCGCGCGGAAATAACACAGTGAGAAATCTAAATATGAAATACAGGCATCTATTTTCTGGCGGAGGCGCACGCTCGTTCACCGGCACAGGGATATTTTTTCGTAGAGCTGTCATTTCCCATTCTGATTGCATTCTTCTACCATAATTATCACTGCAAACTCATAAATCTACAGATCCCCGCAGGATGCTTAGAATGACGACTCATTGGCGTTGTATTTGGGTTTTAATTTTAGTTCTTTTATTCTTCTGTGTGCCTAAAAAAATAAAAATAATCTTGTGCCATGTCTATCACAGGAAATAATTAGCGTGGGGGGTGCCATCCTTTGATAAGGCTCCTGGCTCATCGGTGCCACTTCTTGTCTGTAGGTTTTCACTTCTATCATTTTTACGATATAGGGGGTCATTTACTAAGCGGGTAAGGGGACGGGTGTAGAAAATGGTCTAAATGTAAGACAGCTAGGAAACTGTTTTACCTTTAGAAGCGGCGCTGGATGCGCCGAAGTTATGTAGAGGCGCCAGATCCACCGTCAGATATAGGAGATATTAAGACCGGAGTCTAAAAGGTCAGTCTTAATAAATGACCACCATAGATCTAGCTTCATTTGACGGTCAGATGTCTAATGTTATGACAAACCCCTACAGGACGCACGATGAGTGTGCTCAGGAGCAGCATGGTCAGCATGCTCACTATTCTATTGTGCCCATGCCATCACGAGTGAGTCTATGGTAAGAGTAGGCAACAGTGGCCCTACTCCAGTGGCGGATATCACATAAAGCTTTTGTCTCCGCTGTTTAAAGAGTTATTCCCATCTGGGACCTGCTCCTATCTCCAGAACGGGACCCCCAAAGTAAACAAGGGAGCATGCTGCGCACGCGCAGCCACCCACCATTGACTGCTATGGGAGTTCCGAGAGTTGGCTTGGCTATATCCGGCAGTCCCATAGCGGTGAATGGAGAGGTAGCCATACTTCTGCATTGCGTTCTCAAATTCACTGCAGGTGCAGCGTGCTCTCCTTCACGTTGGGGGCCACCTTCTCTAGATAGGTGCAGGTCCCACCTCTGGGACCCGATCCTATCTGACACTGATGGCATATCCTTGTCATTATTCCCCCTATGCCTGATTTTGGGGTAGAACTTTTCATTGCCATTGTGACTTTTTTAGTCGCAATTGACATTTTAAGCTACCATCACCAATTATATGAAAAGGGGGTGCTGTGAGGACAGGGTGTGGGCAGGGCTATTGGTCACGGCTCCACCATCATTATTTTGCCATAAATTGGGGTAAATACGCTCAACTGCCGGAGAATTCGTTCCGACACACAGACTGCCGGAGGAGCCATGTCATTTCATAAATAACATGGCTCCTCCGGCAGCGCAGGCCCCATCAAAACAGGTGTAGCAGACACTTTTCCTAATGAATCAGGGCCCAATTGTCCAGTTGTCCAGTCCACTCTGCGTTGAAGTCCGGTATCATCATGTCCGCAACCAGTGGTGACTTTAATGACCAGAAGTGGAAGATAATCCATTTTCCTGGCAGCCTCGCCATTATTTAACACCAATGCTCAGTGGCCAATTGACCATAGACCCTACAAGGAAATTTCCCGGTGGGCCACCCAAGCCCTCCTCTCTGCCGCTGACCGTGTACATAATGAGCTCTCAACAGTAATTAACGCTGTGAAAATCAGGTACTCATGTACCCAGCCAGCAACCGCACATTTCCTCCTGAATTCAACTGCTGTGGCTCGCACCTCACCTCCTAAGCCCCCTGCTCCATAGACAACTGGAGGAGGAGGACAGAAGATGGTAGCTATTGATGGCCACCACAGAGGGACAGCTTTTGGGGTAGTATATTGTTCTGCACTGTGTTATTTTGTTCTGCTTGGATGGTATTTTGCACTATGGTATTGTTGACCCAGCCTAATTGTGTTGCCCCGCCTAATGTTAATTTGGACCTGCCTACAAAATGGGTCCACTTTTAGTTTTTTTTTTCCAGGGCCACTTTAAGTTCCCAGTCAACCCCTGCCAATACTATTACATTCTGGTCCATCCATGACTTCTACACTTCTGACATATACAGTGCAGAGCGTCAGTGTCATGATCGATGGGGGTTACGATTTTTTATTTTTTATATAGCTACCAAAGATAGACCCTAAGATGTAAGAGATGCTGCAGGCTATCCCAGTATCAACCGGGAATAATGGGAATAGACCTAGAGCCACAAACCATGGAGCAAATAGTAGAGGCCTAAACAACTGAAGACCTATCTGCATAGTGTCCTGTGTACTAAATCTACATCACTGCCTGCAAGAACTGAACATATACATTCTGCACATAGGAGGCAATATTATAGTACAGATGCAGCAGAGTTAATAGTCAGAGTCATAACATGTTAACTAGATGTGATAACTCACCAAGTGTGAGGGGTAATTCTGCTGCATTTGTATTTTAGTTATATTCTTGTCCATAGGAGCAGTATTATAGTAGTTATATTCCTGTTCATAGGAGCAGTATTATAGTAGTTATATTCATGTACATAGGAGGCAGTATTATAGTAGTTATATTCTTGTACATAGGAGCAGTATTATAGTAGTTATATTCTTGTACATAGGAGCCAGTATTATAGTAGTTATATTCTTGTACATAGGAGCAGTATTATAATAGTTATATTCTTGTACATAGGAGGAGTATTATAGTAATTATAGTCTTGTACATAGGAGGCAGTATTATAATAGTTATATTCTTGTACATAGGAGCAGTATTATAGTAGTTATAGTCTTGTACATAGGAGGCAGTATTATAGTAGTTATATTCTTGTACATAGGAGGCAGTATTATAGTAGTTATATTCTTGTACATAGGAGGCAGTATTATAGTAGTTATATTCTTGTACATAGGAGGCAGTATTATAGTAGTTATATTCTTATCCATAGGAGGCAGTATTATATTAGTTATATTCTTGTACATAGGAGCCAGTATTATAGTAGTTATATTCTTGTACATAGGAGCAGTATTATAGTAGTTATATTCTTGTATATAGGATGCAGTATTATAGTAGTTATATTCTTATACATAGGGGCAGTATTATAGTAGGTATATTCTTGTACTTAGGAGCAGTATTATAGTAGTTATATTCTTGTACACAGGAGGCAGTATTATAGTGGTTATGTTCTTGTACATAGGAGCAGTATTATAGTAGTTATATTCTTGTACATAGGAGGCAGTATTATAGTAGTTATATTCTTGTACAAAGGAGCAGTATTATAATAGTTATATTGTACATAGGAGGCAGTATTATAATAGTTATATTCTTGTACATAGGAGCAGTATTATAGTAGTTATATTCTTGTACATAGGAGCAGTATTATAGTAGTTATATTCTTGTACATAGGGGCAGTATTATAATAGTTATATTCTTGTACATAGGAGCAGTATTATAGTAGTTATATTCTTGTACATAGGAGCAGTATTATAGTAGTTATATTCTTATACATAGGGGCAGTATTATAGTAGTTATATTCTTGTACATAGGAGCAGTATTATAGTAGTTATATTCTTGTACATAGGAGGCAGTATTACAGTAGTTATATTCTTGTACATAGGAGCAGTATTATAGTAGTTATATTCTTGTACATAGGAGGCAGTATTATAGTAGTTATATTCTTGTACATAGGAGAAGTATTATAATAGTTATATTGTACATAGGAGGCAGTATTATAGTAGTTATATTGTTGTAGAGCACATAGAGTGCAGAAATGCATGTACATAATAAGTGTAGGCAACAAAAAAATGTGCTCAATATATTTTCTGTTGTTGCCTACACTAATTATTATTTATAATTGTTTTGTTGGCGACTCTATATGAACAATCTATATCCTGCAGTCATTCTTAGCTTTATTAGTGGTTCCCTTGTGTCCAGAGTCATTGATTCTTGCAATATCTAATGAACGTACAAACTGAATAATCAATTTCAATTGGGTTAAAATCTTTCCAACTGAAATGTTATGATGACTATTGATATACATCAACAGTAACATTTAAAAATGCTGCTCCTATCACAATGTCCAAAACTCTCTACCGTTAGGCCTGATGAATGAGTGCTGGATGGGAGTTTCTTACATAAAGTATAAATGATGGAAACCAAAGAATTAATACTGCTCATTTCAGTATGGTCCTATTATTTCAGAATGGTGTGGTGCTATTATTTTCACACAGTCTTTCAGTATTACTCAGTATTACTCACACACATGTATGGCACTATTATTAATACATTGCAATTGTACACTCTAGGGCACTATTCATCATACTTTTGTATAGTACTGTTCTATATACACTGTGTCCCATTATTTGCATACTATATGGCACTATTACTTGCACATTTGTATAGCACTATGATATGTACACTGTATGAAACTATCATTTGTAAATTTTATGGCACAATCCCTCAGATTTATGAGACTATTAATAATAAAATATAAGCTCCACGATTTATTAATTGTATGACAGGCTTACTTCCACACTGCACAATGTGGCACTATTATTCACATATTTATATGGCAGAACTATTCACATAATTTATATATGCCTTTAATGGTAGTATTATTTATACGCTATTATTCATGCACTGCATGATGTTAATATTTGCCCTGGTTAATGTCCCTGTCAATTTAGAATTTTTGTTTGTTGGTAAGGCTAGTATTTCAGTGTTATAATTTACTTTTCTTAGTGTCATATTTCACGTATAATTATAGTACAACGTTTGCAATGTTTATGTTACAGGAGTGGATTTTAATTGACTCTCGCCAATGTACAGATGTAGCAAGCACCAAAAATGGGCAATGGCCCCTTTACACTGCTAGATTTAGTAGACGACTGTCAGGGGGAAGCGTTCCTTCCCAGCAAGCACCTGCACATTAGTGGAGGAGACCACTGCTATTACATCCAGAGATCTCCTCCACAGTATGGGGAAGAGTGATAGTTAATACCATTACTCATCCCCATGCAGAATCAGTGTTTGCCAGCAGAAGAGTGCTGTTTAGACGCCCCTGCATCTCTCCGTTGCTCAGATCAAAGCATCTGCCGACGGGGGGAGCAGCCAATAGCAGGTCATGATGGGAACGAGCATCCGTAGCATCACTCACCGGACGTTTTGATACATGCAACAGGGAGATGCAATGGCGGCCGTGCAGGGATCCGGAGCGATGCGGGTGCCAGGAAGCAGGTAAATATAATGTTTATGAGGGGCCCCGGCATTGGGGGGGGGGTTATTATAAGGGTTGGATAGCCCCTTTAAGACCTCTTTACACTGGCCGATGCATTTGTAGGAACGCTTGTTAGCGACTATCTGCCGGTGTAAAGGTCCCGTCGATTACATGACGAACGGGTGAAACGCTCATTCATTTTGTGCTGACACCTAAACAGTGATTCTGTATGGAGATTAGCGTTGACATTAGTGATCGCTCCTCTCCATACTGTGGAGGAGATCACTGATGAGCAGGCGATTTCTAGGAAGAAACACTTCCTTCCCAACAATCGTTTGTTACATTTAGAAGTGTAAGGAGGTGTCTGCACAAACAATGTTATTACCTGATGAACGAGCGTTTCAGCACCTTTACACCGGCAGATAATTGGTAATGAGCATTCCTACGAATGCTTTGGCGAAGCTTGGCCAGTGTACAGTGGGTTAGCACGCCATCCCGACGGTGTAACTCAATGGCAACTTTAAAGTGAAACTCTAATTTTTTTTTGTAATGTGTAGAGGCAGTGATAATGTAATATACTTTAATTAATTTTTGTAATATACTTTAATTAATTAGAAGCTTTTCACATAGTTACAATAAGCTAGTGCGATAATGCAGCAGGCAGAACTTTAATGAGGAATGAGGCCAAACAGGGGTGCACCTAGCCTTCCTGTTGCCTGAGGCGAAAACTGAAACAGCGTGCCCCCCTCCCAATGCCAATTTCTTAACCTTCCCTTTCCCCTTCCCTTCAGCTCATGGCCCTTCGGTAGTGATGAGTGGCAGGGGTCATATTCGAATTCGCGATATTTCGCAAATATTTTGTAGAATATTCATCGAATATTCGCGAATTCGAATATTCATTATATTCTACGATTTTTTTACTCGAAAAATCGACAAGGTAATGATCAAATATGGCAATGATGGTCATTGCTTGTGGGCCAATGAGTCATAGCACTATATGGAATATATTTGTTTTTTCAAATATTCGTAATATTCTAAAACAATAATATATAGCAATATAGCGAATATTAAAAAAACAAATATAAAGCAATTTAGCTAATATAGTGCTATAATCTTTTTTTTTAATAGTTTACATTTTTTTCCAATCTGAACTTCAGATGAGAAAAAAATTACAACTATTAGACAAAGATTATAGCACTATATTAGCTAAATTGCTCTATATTTGTTTTTTCGAATATTCACTATATTGCTATATATTCTTGTTTTAGAATATTACGAATATTCGAAAAAACTAATATATTCGATATAGTGCTATATATTCGTTTTTTTAGAATATTCATAATTTTTCCCATTTAAAGTCATGATTCCTCCCTGCTTCTTGCTTGTGGGCCAATGAGTCATTGGCCCACAATCAAGAAGCAGGGAGGAATCATGTTTTTACTCGGCAATTGAAAAATTTGCGATAAAAATTCGCATTACGAAAATTCGCAATAAAAAATCTTGAATATTCGAAATTACGAATATATAGCTATATTCTAAATATTTGCGAATTTTCAAAGTACCTATATTTGCGATAAAAATTTGCAATTCGAATATTCGTGATCAACACTACCCTTCGGCTGCCCTCCTTTTGCCTGTACCTGGTGCTGCCTGAGGCGATCGCCTCACCTGGCCTCATTGGTGGTGCACCCCTGAGCCCAAAGTCTGACATATTTGCAGGTATTATACTGTATGTGTGCTGCATTCATGTCGTATATGATCTTTCCCGTTACAATAAATCTGACAACGGTCACGAATGAGGATTCTAGAAAAAGTGCTACTAGGCCTCTGGGACCACCCTTAAACCATAAAGCAATCTGTAGTTGGTGGACGGGTATGTGCTACAAGGCCTCCGGGACCACCCTTAAACCATAAAGCAATCTGTAGTTGGTGGACGGGTATCTAATGCTTAACTTTTATTTCACAGTATAAAAACTCAAAGACCCTTCTTCCTTCTGTTGTGTGTTGTCATCAGCAAATCAAGTTTTAGATGTTAGTTCCACCGATTGTTGATTTTCCTTAGCCAGTCCCGATACCATTAAAAATAAATCACAACCTAAGTAAATTAATCAAAATGACATCAGAGGCCATACAACTGCCGAGAAGGATGAAGAGTAACATTGTAACAAAAGCTGTTAAGATGCTGAAAATGGAAACAAAGACAGACAAGTGAGATTGCTTTCTGAGAGATCCAAGAGATCAAAATGAAATTTCCTCCATGAGTTTATGGTGAAAGATATGAATGGACAAGTCATAAGAAAGTGATGAAACGAAGGTCGTTCAGAGGTGGCGGTAATACACAGAAGACGTCTGCAGATCAGACATCAATAAGCAAGGCCCTGAGGAGACTTCACTGCTGTCAGAATTGTCGAGGAATTCTTACTAAAATGGAAAGACAATCTAAAGGAATCTACAGGAACGTAATAGAAGAGGAGAGCAATATGTGTATCTAATATTGGATAAAATTCAGTGCGCTTCATAATCTTAGTTAAGTTCTAGATGGAGAGATAGAGAGAGATAGATATATAGATAGATAGATAGATAGATAGATAGATATGAAATAGATAGTAGATAGATAATAGATACATAGAGGATAGAGATAGATACAGTAGATAGATAGATACAAAAGAGGAAAATTGCTGCACAAGACAGAAAAGCACTAATTAAGGACAAAACAATCGCCCAGAAATACAAGAATAGCAAAAAAAGCAGCACTCTCCAGTAGAAAAAATGAACAGAGTTTATTCACCCACCTAGATAATAGATAGATAGATAGATAGATAATAGATAGATAAATAGATAGATAATAGATAGATAGATAGATAGATAGATATGAGATAGATAGATAGATAGATAGATAGATAGATAGATAGATAGATAGATAGATAGATAGATAGATAGATATGAGATAGATAGATAGATATGAGATAGATGATAGATAGATAGATAGATAGATAGATAGATATGAGATAGATAATAGATAGATAGATGATAGATAGATAGATATGAGATAGATAGATAGATAGATAGATAGATAGATATGAGATAGATAGATAGATAGATATGAGATAGATAGATAGATAGATAGATAGATAGATAGATAGATAGATAGATAGAT
This sequence comes from Bufo bufo, assembly GCF_905171765.1. Lineage (NCBI taxonomy): Eukaryota > Metazoa > Chordata > Amphibia > Anura > Bufonidae > Bufo > Bufo bufo. The sequence continues at coordinate 33,909,426 of NC_053393.1, forward strand.
AGATATGAGATAGATAGATAGATAGATCGATACAGTTGAAACCAGAAGTTTACATACACTATATAAAAAGACACAGATGCATGTTTTTCTCAATATCTGACATGAAATCAGAATAAACCTTTCCTGTTTTTGGTCAATTAGGATTATCATAATTATTATTATTTGCCAAATGCCAGAATAATTAGAGAAAGAGAATGTTTTAAGGCATTTTTATTACTTTCTGCAATGTCAAAAGTTTGCATACACTCAGATTACTATGCCGTTAAACAATCCTGGACTGCCCATATGATGATGTCATGTGTTTGGAAGCTTCTGTTAGGTTCGTTGATTAGAGACACACCTGTGGATGTATTTAAACGCACACCTGAAACACACTGCTTCTTTGTGTAGCATCATGGGAAAGTCTAAAGAAATCAGCCAAGATATCAGGAAGAGAATTGTGGACTTGCAAAAGTCTCGCTCAACCTTGGGTGCAATTTCAAGATACCTGAAGGCGCCTCGTTCATCTGTACAAACAATTATACACAAGTACAAACAAGATGGGGACGTCCGGCCATCATACCGCTCAGGAAGGAGACGTGTTCTGTGTCCCAGAGATGAACATGCTTTGGTCCGACATGTGCATATCAACCCAAGAACAAAAGCAAAAGACCTTGTGAAGATGACGGCGGAAGCGGGTAAGATTGTGTCACTATCAACAGTGAAACGAGTACTGTATCAACATAGGCTGAAAGGCCACTCTGCCAGGAAGAAGCCATCACTCCAAAAGAAACATAGAAAAGCCAGAATAATTTTGCAAATGCACACAGGAACAAAGACCTACATTTGTGGAGACATGTCCTGTGGCCTGACGAAACTAAAATGGAACTTTTTGGCCATAATGACCATCGTTACGTTTGGAGGAAAAAGGGAGAAGCTTGGAAGCCTAAGAACACCATCCCAACTGTGAAACATCATGTTGTGGGGTGGTTTTGTTGTAGGAGGGACTGGTGCACTTCACAAAATAGATGGCATCATGAGGAAAGAAGATTATGTGGAAATACTGAAGCAACATCTCAAGACATCAGCCAGGAAGTTAAAGCTTGGGTGGAAATGGGTCTTCCAAATGGACAATGACCCGAAGCATACTGCCAAACTGGTTACAAAGTGGCTTAAGGATAACAAAGTCAATGTTTTGGAGCAGCCATCACAAAGCCCTGATCTCAACCTTATTGAAAATTTATGGGCAAAGGTGAAAAGGCAGGTGTGAGCAAGGCGACCAACAAACATGGCTCAGTTACACCAGTTTTGTCAGGAGGAATGGGTCCAAATTTCAACTAACTATTGTGAGAAGCTTGTGGAAGGATATCCAAAACGTTTGACCCAAGTCATACAGTTTAAGGGTAATGGTACCAAATATAAATGAAATGTATGAAAACATTTGACTTTGCAGAAAGTAATAAAAATGCCTTAAAACATTATCTCTCTCTCTCATTATTCTGGCATTTGGCAAATAATAATAATTATGGTAATCCTAATTGACCAAAAGCAGGAAAGGTTTATTCTGATTTCATGTCAGATATTGAGAACAACATACATCTGTATCTTTTTATGTAGTGTATGTAAACGTCTGGTTTCAACAGTAGATAGATAACGTACCTCCCAACTTTTGAAAAGAAGGAAGAGGGATACTATGTGCGCCGCAGCTTTTTTTTTTTTTGCACTAGGCCACGCCTAGATAGATAGATAGATAGATATCAGATAGATAGATAATACTGTAGATAGGTATGATATGAAAAAATATTAGGTGGGAGATCGTGAACATGTATAACTCTATGTGGGAGATTTATCAAACTGGTCTAATGTAGAACTGGCTTAGTTGCCCATAGAAACCAATCAGATTCCACCTTTTATTACTCAAAGATCCTTTGGAAAATGAAAGGTGGAATCTGATTGGTTGCTATGGGTAACTAAGCCAGTTCTACTTTAGACCATGTAGTACTAGTATTATGAAATAACAGAAGGTGCACTATCCACTGGCTCACCCAATGCCAATAATGGGGTATAATAGAGTTGTATATAATGATAGGCACACCTCCAGGAGGTGAACCTATCATTATATACAACTCTACTTCAGACTACTTTGATAAATCTCTCCCCTAAGCAGTGGGTGTTGATGGTGGCATCCTATTACTGGTGGCAGGCTATCTCAGAGAGTCAGAAACTGACAGACCTGAGGACTTTTGGCGCTCTCTCTGGGCCATGTATGCAAATGTATAAAACTTATTTTAGTACATAGTATTTCAGAAAAATTATTTTGTAAGTTAGGGTAAAGGGATTGTGGATTCTTCCTGGACCCCCAGGCAGTCCTGCCAAAAGCACAGTTGCCCCATTTTCCCTGCCTATAATCTGATCTTGCCCAGCACTGTACAGCATCTGCCACTCTGTAATGCCATGCTCCCCTTATATCAGTGAATGGTGAAATTCTCAGGTCCCCCCCACCCACTGATGGGTATGTTACCAATTATTCTAGCAATATGCTTTAAAGGGGTTGTCCGCCTTCCAACATTTATTTTTCGTCCAGATGGCTTAAAAATGTATATAAAGTCATACCTCACCAATACTATTGTCTTCTTTTGTAGCAGGGGAGTTTTTGGGCCTCACCAGGACCAGGGCGCAATTGCTGCCTCTGCACCCCCTATAGGATGCAGTGCGGATTGATGTGCAGGGGCAGAACACGTCTGCTGCTGGGAAGAGCACAGGCAAAAGAATGAGGTGGAATGGGCCTAGGCGAAGTTTTCAAAAATTCGATTCGGCTGCTTTGTCATGAATCACATTCCATTGTATGTAGCGGGTGCAATGACGGGGAATGGTGATTGCGCCAGCCCCCGTCATTGAAACCCAATGCTGATCGCGGCATCTGAGAGTCACTTTGAGTCCTTTTAGGGGTTAAAAAACAACATACCACATCCATTTGATTGCGGGTAGGCCGTCGTGGCCATGTTGATTGAAGTAAATGCACCAAATCCTTTGCACGCTGACGTGATGATGACGTTGATGATGACGTGATGATGATGCTCACTGATTATGTCACCACACCCGACCAGCGAGTGAGATTTGGTGCATTTTCGTTAATCAAGATGGCCACGACGGCCTCTAATAAAATGGATGAGGTGAGTATGTATTGTTTTTATTTTGCCGCCATTTCAGGAAATTCACCTTCATGACAAATCAAATTTTCCTGAAATTCGGATCGAAGTCCACTTTGTTAACTTTGATTTGCCCAACACTAGCCTAAATGAGAATTACTTATTTTACTTTATTTTATTAACACTACAGGGGCTGCCCCTTCATGGATTGCTGCCTTGTCGAGGCGGAGGCGCTTGTGTAGCTCTGTGTAGCTGTGAACTATGCCATGCAGGTCCACCCAAGACGGACAGGTCATAGCAGAGAGCTGAGATAAAATGCAAATCCCTGGAGTAGGAAATGGCAAACCACTCCAGTATTCTGCCAAGAAAACCCTATGGAGAGAATCAAAAGTCTACTCGATATGACACTGGAAGATGAGCCCCCAAGATCAGCAGGTGTCCAAAATGCTACTGGGGAAAAGTGGAGGGTAAGTACAAGTAGCGCCAGAAAGAATGAAGCAACTGGGCCAAAGTTGAAAGGATGCTCAGCTGCAGATGTGACAGGAGGTGAAAGGAAAGTCCGATGCTGTAAAGAACAGTATTGTATAGGAACCTGGAACGTAAGATCCATGAACCAAGGCAAGTCGGAGATGGTGAAAGGTGAGATGGCAAGACTCAACATCGACATCTTGGGAGTCAGTGAACTAAAATGGACAGGAATGGGTGAATTTAATTCAGCTGACCATTATATCTACTACTGTGGGCAAGAATCTCGAAGAAAGAATGGAGTAGCCCTTATAGTCAATAAAAGAGCGAAAAAAGCAGTACTGGGTTACAGTTAAAAAAAATGACAGAATGATCTCTGTTAAAATTTAAAGCAAACCATTCAACATCACTGTAATTCAAGTTTATGCCCCAACTAGAGATGCTGATGAGGCTTAAGCTGACCAATTCTATCAAGGCCTGCAAGACCTTCTAGAACTAACACCCCAAAAAATGTAACTCTTACCATAGGGGACTGGAATGCTAAAGTAGAAAATCAAAAGATAACTGGAATAACAGGCAATTTTGACCTCGGAGAACAAAATGAAGCAGGTCAGAGACTAATAGAATGTTGTCAAGATAACTCGCTGGTCATAACAAACACACTTTTCCAACAGCACAAAAAGACGACTATACACATGGAAATCACAGAATGGTCAATACCGAAATCAGATTGACTATATACTCTGCAGTCAGAGATGGAGAAGTTCTGTAAAGTCAGCAAAAACAAGACCTGGTGCTGACTGTGGTTCAGATCATCAGCTTCTTATTGCAAAATTCTAACTTAAATTGAAGAAAGTCAGAAAAGATGCCAGACCTTGCAATTATGACTTTAATAATATCCCTTATAAATATGCAGTGGAGGTTAAAAATATATTTAAGGGATTAAATCTGGTAGAAAGGGTACCTGAGGAGCTATGGACAGAGGTTCACAACATTTCGCAAGAGGCAGCAACAAGGAACATTCTAAAGAAAGAGAAGAGCAAGAGAGCAAAATAGCTGAGGAAAGAAGGGAAGCAAAAGGCAAAGGAGAAAGGGGACAATATCACCAGTTGAATGCAGACTTCCAGAGAATAGCAAGGAGGGATAAGAAAGCCTTTCTGAATGAGCAATGCAATAAATAGAAAACACAACAGAATGGGAAAAACAAGAGATCTTTTCAAGAAAATTAGAGACATCCAGGGAACATTTCACACTAAAATGGGCATGATAAAAGACAAAAATGGTAGGGACCTAACAAAAGTGGAAGAGATTAAGAAAAGATGGCAAGAATATACAGAACTGTACAAAAAAAATCTCAATTTCACTGATAACTAGAGTTGAGCGAACACCTGGATGTTCGGGTTCGAGAAGTTTGGCCGAACTTCCCGGAAATGTTCGGGTTCGGGATCCGAACCCGATCCGAACTTCGTCCCGAACCCGAACCCCATTGAAGTCAATGGGGACCCGAACTTTTGGGCACTAAAAAGGCTGTAAAACAGCCCAGGAAAGAGCTAGAGGGCTGCAAAAGGCAGCAACATGTAGGTAAATCCCCTGCAAACAAATGTGGATAGGGAAATGAATTAAAATAAAAATTAAAAAAATAAAAATGAACCAATATCAATTGGACAGAGGTCCCATAGCAGAGAATCTGGCTTCACGTCAGCAGAGAATCAGTCTCTTCATGCCATAGCAAAGAATCTGGCTTCATGTCAGCAGAGAATCAGTCTCTTCATGCCATAGCAGAGAATCTGGCTTCATATCAGCGCAGAATCAGTCTTCATGTCATAGCAGAGAATCAGGCTTCACGTCACCCACCACTGGAACAGGCCACTGTCACACATTTAGGCCCCGGCACCCAGACAGAGGAGAGAGGTCCCGTAACAGAGAATCTGGCCTGATGTCAGCACAGAATCTGTCTTCATGTCATAGCAGAGAATCAGGCTTCACGTCACCCACCACTGGAACAGGCCACTGTCACACATTTAGGCCCCGGCACCCAGACAGAGGAGAGCGGTCCCGTAACAGAGAATCTGGCCTTATGTCAGCGCAGAATCTGTCTTCATGTCATAGCAGAGAATCAGGCTTCACGTCACCCACCACTGGAACAGGCCACTGTCACACATTTAGGCCCAGGCACCCAGGCAGAGGAGAGAGGTCCCGTAACAGAGAATCTGGCCTTATGTCAGCGCAGAATCTGTCTTCATGTCATAGCAGAGAATCAGGCTTCACGTCACCCACCACTGGAACAGGCCACTGTCACACATTTAGGCCCAGGCACCTAGGCAGAGGAGAGAGGTCCCGTAACAGAGAATCTGGCCTTATGTCAGCGCAGAATCTGTATTCATGTCATAGCAGAGAATCAGGCTTCACGTCACCCACCACTGGAACAGGCCACTGTCACACATTTAGGCCCCGGCACCCAGACAGAGGAGAGAGGTCCCGTAACAGAGAATCTGGCCTTATGTCAGCGCAGAATCTGTCTTCATGTCATAGCAGAGAATCAGGCTTCACGTCACCCACCACTGGAACAGGCCACTGTCACACATTTAGGCCCAGGCACCCAGGCAGAGGAGAGAGGTCCCGTAACAGAGAATCTGGCCTTATGTCAGCGCAGAATCTGTCTTCATGTCATAGCAGAGAATCAGGCTTCACGTCACCCACCACTGGAACAGGCCACTGTCACACATTTAGGCCCAGGCACCCAGGCAGAGGAGAGAGGTCCCGTAACAGAGAATCTGGCCTTATGTCAGCGCAGAATCTGTATTCATGTCATAGCAGAGAATCAGGCTTCACGTCACCCACCACTGGAACAGGCCACTGTCACATATTTAGGCCCAGGCACCCAGGCAGAGGAGAGAGGTCCCGTAACAGAGAATCTGGCCTTATGTCAGCGCAGAATCTGTATTCATGTCATAGCAGAGAATCAGGCTTCACGTCACCCACCACTGGAACAGGCCACTGTCACACATTTAGGCCCAGGCACCCAGGCAGAGGAGAAAGGTCCCGTAACAGAGAATCTGGCCTTATGTCAGCGCAGAATCTGTATTCATGTCATAGCAGAGAATCAGGCTTCACGTCACCCACCACTGGAACAGGCCACTGTCAAACATTTAGGCCCAGGCACCCAGGCAGAGGAGAGAGGTCCCGTAACAGAGAATCTGGCCTTATGTCAGCGCAGAATCTGTATTCATGTCATAGCAGAGAATCAGGCTTCACGTCACCCACCACTGGAACAGGCCACTGTCACACATTTAGGCCCAGGCACCCAGGCAGAGGAGAGGTTCATTCAACTTTGGGTTGCCCCGCAATATAATGGTAAAATGAAATTAAAAATAGTATTGAATGAGGAAGTGCCCTGGAGTAGAATAATATATTGTTAAGGGGAGGTAGTTAATATCTAATCTGCACAAGGGATGGACAGGTCCTGTGGGATCCATGCCTGGTTCATTTTTATGAACGTCAGCTTGTCCACATTGGCTGTAGACAGGCGGCTGCGTTTGTCTGTAATGACGCCCCCTGCCGTGCTGAATACACGTTCAGACAAAACGCTGGCCGCCGGGCAGGCCAGCACCTCCAAGGCATAAAAGGCTAGCTCTGGCCACGTGGACAATTTGGAGACCCAGAAGTTGAATGGGGCCGAACCATCAGTCAGTACGTGGAGGGGTGTGCACAGGTACTGTTCCACCATGTTAGTGAAATGTTGCCTCCTGCTAACACGTTCCGTATCAGGTGGTGGGGCAGTTAGCTGTGGCGTGGTGACAAAACTTTTCCACATCTCTGCCATGCTAACCCTGCCCTCAGAGGAGCTGGCCGTGACACAGTTGCGTTGGCGACCTCTTGCTCCTCCTCTGCCTTCGCCTTGGGCTTCCACTGGTTCCCCTGTGACATTTGGGAATGCTCTCAGTAGCGCGTCTACCAACGTGCGCTTGTACTCGCGCATCTTCCTATCACGCTCCAGTGTAGGAAGTAAGGTGGGCACATTGTCTTTGTACCGGGGATCCAGCAGGGTGGCAACCCAGTAGTCCGCACACGTTAAAATGTGGGCAACTCTGCTGTCGTTGCGCAGGCACTGCAGCATGTAGTCGCTCATGTGTGCCAGGCTGCCCAGAGGTAAGGACAAGCTGTCCTCTGTGGGAGGCGTATCGTCATCGTCCTGTGTTTCCCCCCAGCCACGCACCAGTGATGGGCCCGAGCTGCTTTGGGTGCCACCCCGCTGTGAACATGCTTCATCCTCATCCTCCTCCACCTCATCCTCGTCCTCCTCGTCCTCCAGTAGTGGGCCCTGTCTGGCCACATTTGTACCTGGCCTCTGCTGTTGCAAAAAACCTCCCTCTGAGTCACTTTGAAGAGACTGGCCTGAAAGTGCTAAAAATGACCCCTCTTCCTCCTCTTCCTTTTGGGCCACCTCCTCTTCCATCATCGCCCTAAGTGTTTTCTCAAGGAGACATAGAAGTGGTATTGTAACGCTGATAACGGCGTCATCGCCACTGGCCATGTTGGTGGAGTACTCGAAACAGCGCAACAGGGCACACAGGTCTCGCATGGAGGCCCAGTCATTGGTGGTGAAGTGTGTCTGATCCGCAGTGCGACTGACCCGTGCGTGCTGCAGCTGAAACTACACTATGGCCTGCTGCTGCTCGCACAGTCTGTCCAGCATATGCAAGGTGGAGTTCCACCTGGTGGGTACGTCGCATATGAGGCGGTGAGCGGGAAGGCCGAAGTTACGCTGTAGCGCAGACAGGAGAGCAGCGGCAGGGTGTGAACGCCGGAAGCGCGAACAGACGGCCCGCACTTTATGCAGCAGCTCTGACATGTCGGGGTAGTTGCGAATGAACTTCTGCACCACCAAATTCAGCACATGCGCCAGGCAAGGGATGTGCGTCAAACCGGCTAGTCCCAGAGCTGCAACGAGATTTCGCCCATTATCGCACACCACCAGGCCGGGCTTGAGGCTCACCGGCAGCAACCACTCGTCGGTCTGTTGTTCTATACCCCGCCACAACTCCTGTGCGGTGTGGGGTCTGTCCCCCAAACATATGAGTTTCAGAATGGCCTGCTGACGTTTACCCCGTGCTGTGCTGAATTTGGTGGTGAAGGTGTGTGGCTGACTGGATGAGCAGGTGGAAGAAGAGGAGGAGGAAGCTGAGTAGGAGGAGGAGGAGACAGGAGGCAAAGAATGTTGCCCTGCGATCCTTGGCGGCGGAAGGACGTGCGCCAAACAGCTCTCCGCCTGGGGCCCAGCCGCCACTACATTTACCCAGTGTGCAATTAGGGAGATATAGCGTCCCTGGCCGTGCTTACTGGTCCACGTTTCTGTGGTTAGGTGGACCTTGCCACAGATGGCGTTGCGCAGTGCACACTTGATTTTATCGGACACTTGTTTGTGCAGGGAAGGCACGACTCTCTTGGAGAAGTAGTGGCGGCTGGGAACAACATACTGTGGGACAGCAAGTGACATGAGCTGTTTGAAGCTGTGTGTGTCCACCAGCCTAAATGACAGCATTTCATAGGCCAGTAGTTTAGAAATGCTGGCATTCAGAGCCAGGGATCGAGGGTGGCTAGGTGGGAATTTACGCTTTCTCTCAAATGTTTGTGAGATGGAGAGCTGAACGCTGCCGTGTGACATGGTTGAGATGCTTGGTGACGCAGGTGGTGGTGTTGGTGGTTCATCCCATGTTTGCTGGGCGGCAGGTGCCAACGTTCCTCCAGAGGCGGAGGAAGAGGCCGAGGCGGCGGCAGCAGCAGAAGAGGCCGAGGCAGCAGCAGAAGAGGTAGCAGGGGGAGCCTGAGTGACTTCTTTGTTTTTAAGGTGTTTACTCCACTGCAGTTCATGCTTTGAATGCAGGTGCCTGGTCATGCAGGTTGTGCTAAGGTTCAGAACGTTAATGCCTCGCTTCAGGCTCTGATGGCACAGCGTGCAAACCACTCGGGTCTTGTCGTCAGCACATTGTTTGAAGAAGTCCCATGCCAGGGAACTCCTTGAAGCTGCCTTTGGGGTGCTCGGTCCCAGATGGCGGCGGTCAGTAGCAGGCGGAGTCTCTTGGCGGCGGGTGTTCTGATTTTGCCCACTGCTCCCTCTTTTGCTACGCTGTTGGCTCGGTCTCACCACTGCCTCTTCCTCCGAACTGTGAAAGTCAGTGGCACGACCTTCATTCCATGTGGGTTCTAGGACCTCATCGTCCCCTGCATCGTCTTCCACCCAGTCTTGATCCCTGACCTCCTGTTCAGTCTGCACACTGCAGAAAGACGCAGCAGTTGGCACCTGTGTTTCGTCATCATCAGAGACGTGCTGAGGTGGTATTCCCATGTCCTCATCATAAGGAAAAATAAGTGGTTGTGGGTTAGTGCATTCTATCTCTTCCACCCCTGGGGAAGGGCTAGGTGGATGCCCTTGGGAAACCCTGGCAGCAGAGTCTTCAAACAGCATAAGAGACTGCTGCATAACTTGAGGCTCAGACAGTTTCCCTGATATGCATGGGGGTGATGTGACAGACCGATGGGCTTGGTTTTCATGCGCCATCTGTGCGCTTTCTGCAGAAGACTGGGTGGGAGATAATGTGAACGTGCTGGATCCACTGTCGGCCACCCAATTGACTAATGCCTGCACCTGCTCAGGCCTTACCATCCTTAGAACGGCATTGGGCCCCACCAAATATCGCTGTAAATTCTGCTGGCTACTGGGACCTGAGGTAGTTGGTTCACTAGGACGTGTGGCTGTGGCAGAATGGCCACGTCCTCTCCCAGCACCAGAGGGTCCACTAACACCACCACGACCATGTCCACGTCCGCGTCCCTTATTAGATGTTTTCCTCATCGTTCCCGTTCACCACAATTTTGAGAATGGCAAATTTGGGAATGGTTTTTCAACCCAGAAAAAAAAGTGTGCTTTTACGGTCACTACAAATAACTTGACCAGCTAAAACAGTACAGATTTGGTTAAATAGAGATGTGAGGCCTGTTTTTTTTTGCGCTGTATGACAGGTATAGGTTTAATCACAGAATCAGACTTCTATCAGCACGCTAGCGTGTGTCTTAGGTTTTTCTGAATGACACTATCACTAGCTTCAATGTAAGATATTCTTTTTGGGATAGATTTCAAGTAGGCCTCAAATACCAGAAACTAGTTATTTTGAGAATGGCAAATTTGGGAATGTTTTTTCAACCCAGAAAAAAAAGTGTGCTTTTACGGTCACTACAAATAACTTGACCAGCTAAAACAGTACAGATTTGGTTAAATAGAGATGTGAGGCCTGTTTTTTTTTGCGCTGTGTGACAGGTATAGGTTTAATCACAGAATCAGACTTCTATCAGCACGCTAGCGTGTGTCTTAGGTTTTTCTGAATGACACTATCACTAGCTTCAATGTAAGATATTCTTTTTGGGATAGATTTCAAGTAGGCCTCAAATACCAGAAACTAGTTATTTTGAGAATGGCAAATTTGGGAATGGTTTTTCAACCCAGAAAAAAAAGTGTGCTTTTACGGTCACTACAAATAACTTGACCAGCTAAAACAGTACAGATTTGGTTAAATAGAGATGTGAGGCCTGTTTTTTTTTTGCGCTGTGTGACAGGTATAGGTTTAATCACAGAATCAGACTTCTATCAGCACGCTAGCGTGTGTCTTAGGTTTTTCTGAATGACACTATCACTAGCTTCAATGTAAGATATTCTTTTTGGGATAGATTTCAAGTAGGCCTCAAATACCAGAAACTAGTTATTTTGAGAATGGCAAATTTGGGAATGGTTTTTCAACCCAGAAAAAAAAAGTGTGCTTTTACGGTCACTACAAATAACTTGACCAGCTAAAACAGTACAGATTTGGTTAAATAGAGATGTGAGGCCTGTTTTTTTTTGCGCTGTGTGACAGGTATAGGTTTAATCACAGAATCAGATTTCTATCAGCACGCTAGCGTGTGTCTTAGGTTTTTCTGAATGACACTATCACTAGCTTCAATGTAAGATATTCTTTTTGGGATAGATTTCAAGTAGGCCTCAAATACCAGAAACTAGTTATTTTGAGAATGGCAAATTTGGGAATGGTTTTTCAACCCAGAAAAAAAAGTGTGCTTTTACGGTCACTACAAATAACTTGACCAGCTAAAACAGTACAGATTTGGTTAAATAGAGATGTGAGGCCTGTTTTTTTTTGCGCTGTGTGACAGGTATAGGTTTAATCACAGAATCAGACTTCTATCTGCACGCTAGCGTGTGTCTTAGGTTTTTCTGAATGACACTATCATTAGCTTCAATGTAAGATATTCTTTTTGGGATAGATTTCAAGTAGGCCTCAAATACCAGAAACTAGTTATTTTGAGAATGGCAAATTTGAGAATGGTTTTTCAACCCAGAAAAAAAAGTGTGCTTTTACGGTCACTACAAATAACTTGACCAGCTAAAACAGTACAGATTTGGTTGAATAGAAATGTCAGGTCTATTTTTTAGGCGCTGGGTGACAGGCTCAACTTGCCCCTGATGTAATATATGGCCAAAAAATAACCACACTGTTGATGGTTAAATGCACTTGGGTGACACAGGCTCAGCCTGCACCAGATGTAGTATATGGCCAAAAAATAATCAGACTGTCGATGGTTAAATGCACTTCGGTGACACAGGCTCAGCCTGCAGCTGATGTAGTATATGGCCAAAAAATAACCAGACTGTTGATGGTTAAATGCACTTCGGTGACACAGGCTCAGCCTGCAGCTGATGTAGGATATAGCACAAAATAACCACACTATCGATGGTTAAATACACTTGGTGATAGCTTGTGCTGGCGCACCACAAGTCACAAAATGGCCGCCGATCACCCCAGGAAAAAAAGTGATCTAAAAACGCTCTGGGCAGCCTCAAAAAAGTGAGCAAGTCAATAATAGCACTTCAATGATCCACAGCTGCAGATCGATCACAGAATGAAGTCTTTTGGAGGAGTTAATCTGCCTAATCTCGCCCTAACGTCGCAGCTGCAACCTCTCCCTATACTGATCATAGCAGAGTGACGTGCGGCGCTACGTGACTCCAGCTTAAATAGAGGCTGGGTCACATGCTGCACTGGCCAATCACAGCCATGCCAATAGTAGGCATGGCTGTGATGGCCTCTTGGGGCAAGTAGTATGACGCTTGTTGATTGGCTGCTTTGCAGCCTTTCAAAAAGCGGCAAGAAAGCGCCGAACACCGAACCCGAACCCGGACTTTTACGAAAATGTTCGGGTTCGGGTCCGTGTCACGGACACCCCAAAATTCGGTACAAACCCGAACTATACAGTTCGGGTTCGCTCATCCCTACTGATAACCCTTAAAAAAATAAAAAATAAAAACTATGATGAAATTGAAATTTTGCCAATCTTACTTCCTAAAAAAGGTAATAAAAGTGATCAAAAAAGTCATATGTATGCCGCGGCGGGCGAACATATGCGATGTTCGGTCCGCCCCCTATACATCATCATTGAGTAAAATTTGACCCTGTACCTCAGAGTCAGCAGACACATTCCAGCCAGTCAGCAGCAGACCCTCCCTCCCAGAGCCTCCCACCTCCTGAACAGCATCCATTTTTGATTCATTCAGAATCTACATTCTCAGTGAGAGGAGGGACAGTGCTGCTGCTGCTGCTGATTCAATAGGGAAAGCGTTAGCTAGGGCAGTGTTCTGTGTCCACAGACTCATCTGCTGTAAGGACAGCGTCCTGACAGCACCCCAAAAAGCCCTTTTCAGGGCTGGTACATCAGTCTGCTTTTTTTAAAATTTATATATACATATATATTGCAGTTGCCTACCCGTGTGTGAGAGGCTGCAGGCTCAGTCACAGACAGTACTGTGTGCACACCATTCATACAGGGTGTGACAGAAAATACCTATAAGATAAAAAAAATTCTATTTAATATTTTTCTGTGATCTAATCACATTTGCAAGCCCGTGTGTGTCAGGCCCACACAGACTGTATTGTGGCCACTGGCTAGTAACTAGGCCTCCACTTATACCCAAAGAAGGAAAAAAGAAGCTCAAAGTACCAAAAAGAATGAATGAATAGATACAGTGGGATTCGAAAGTTTGGGCAACCTTGTTAATCGTCATGATTTTCCTGTATAAATCGTTGGTTGTTACGATAAAAAATGTCAGTTAAATCTATCATATAGGAGACACACACAGTGATATTTGAGAAGTGAAATGAAGTTTATTGGATTTACAGAAAGCCTGCTATAATTGTTTAAACAGAATTAGGCAGGTGCATAAATTTGGGCACCACATAAAGTAAATGAATTCAATATTTAGTAGATCCTCCTTTTGCAGAAATTACAGCCTCTAAACGCCTCCTGTAGGTTCCAATGAGTCTGGATTCTGGTTGAAGGTATTTTGGACCATTCCTCTTTACAAAACATCCAGTTCATTCAGGTTTGATGGCTTCCGAGCATGGACAGTTCTCTTTAAGTCACACCACAGATTTTCAATTATTTTCAGGTCTGGGGACTGAGATGGCCATTCCAGAACGTTGTACTTGTTCCTCTGCATAAATGCCTTAGTGGATTTTGAGCAGTGTTTAGGGTCGTTGTCTTGTTGAAAGATCCAGCCCCGGCGCAGCTTCAGCTTTGTCACTGATTCCTGGACATTGGTCTCCAGAATCTGCTGATACTGAGTGGAATCCATGCGTCCCTCAACTTTGAGAAGATTCCCAGTCCCTGCACTGGCCACACAGCCCCACAGCATGATGGAACCACCACCATATTGTACTGTAGGTAGCAGGTGGTTTTCTTGGAATGCTGTGTTCTTTATCCTCCATGCATAACGCCCCTTGTTATGGCCAAATAACTCCATTTTAGTTTCATCAGTCCACAGCACCTTATTCCAAAATGAAGCTGGCTTGTCCAAATGTGCTTTAGCTCACCTCAAGCAGAAAAGGCTTCCTCTGCATCACTCTCGCATACAGAATCTCCTTGTGTAAAGTGCGCCGAATGGTTGAACGATGCACAGTGACTCCATCTGCAGCAAGATGATGTTGTAGGTCTTTGGTGCTGGTCTGTGGGTTGACTCTGACTGTTCTCACCATTCGTCGCTTCTGTCTAGCCGATATTTTTCTTGGTCTGCCACTTCGAGCCTTAACTTGAACTGAGCCTGTGGTCTTCCATTTCCTCAATATGTTCCTAACTGTGGAAAAAGAAGCTGAAATCTCTGAGACAGCTTTCTGTATCCTTCCCCTAAACCATGATGGGGAACAATCTTTGTCTTCAGGTCATTTGAGAGTTGTTTTGAGACCCCCATGTTGCTACTCTTCAGAGAAAATTAAAAGAGGAGGGAAACTTACAATTGACCCCCTTAAATACTCTTTCTCCTAATTGGATTTACCTGTGTATGTAGGTCAGGGGTTGCTGATCTTACCAAGCCAATTTGAGTTCCAATAATTAGTTCTAAAGGTTTTGGAATCAATAAAATGACAACAGTGCCCAAATTTATGCACCTGCCTAATTCTGTTTAAACAATTATAGCACTTTCTGTAAATCCAATAAACTTCATTTCACTTCTCAGATATCACTGTGTGTGTCTCCTATATGATAGATTTAACTGACATTTTTTATCGCAACAAGCAACGATTTATACGGGAAAATCATGACGATTAACAAGGTTGCCCAAACTTTCGCATCCCACTGTAATTAATAAATAAGTATTTTATTAAATTGTATCAAAACATAGTTAAAAATACATACAGGTGATGCCATGAACATGGTGGTGGGAGCAGGGAAGAGGAGAGAACAGGCGCCACCCTGGGAGAACACACAGGTCACAAAGTACATAGTACAAATGAGTAATGGTCATGGGAAAATACTGGATACAATGATCAGCCCATAGACCAAATGTGAAAAGATGTAAAAAATATATAGGGTAAGGAAAGGTCAATGAGAAAAACAACCACGGCTGTAATACATAGTATGCTGAACAGGAAAATAATAAATGGCCAGCAACTGAAATGAAAAAGCCAGGTGTGAAGTCTCAACACCGGCAACGCTGGGCCGTGGGAGCAGGACTACGACCTTAAGCTTACCTAAAGTGGACCTTGTGTGAACTGACAACCCAGGATGGCGCTACCCCAAAGCGCGTTTCGGCGTGCCTTCGTCAGGGGGTAACGCCATCACTGTGAACCAGATATTTGAAGTCTCCTTAGACCAATGGGGAAACAGTACTTACTCGTCCCCAGGTGTGCTTGCTGACTGGCGCGCGAAAATCTAACACAGACACATCCGGCTACCCCACGGCCGGTGTCCCGCCGGCACGCACACCTCACGTGACAAAGTCACGGAAATGACGTAAGGACGCTCGGGCGCGGGGTGCCGGAGGCGGTGCCGGATGACGCGCGCACGCATCACAGAAGGGAAGGAGAAGCAGAATGTCAATATGGCAAAATACAAACCCCAGCCATGAAGTACAGGGTGGGCCATTTATATGGATACACCTTAATAAAATGGGAATGGTTGGTGATATTAACTTCCTGTTTGTGGCACATTAGTATATGTGAGGGGGGAAACTTTTCAAGATGGGTGGTGACCATGGCGGCCATTTTGAAGTCAGCCATTTTGAATCCAACTTTTGTTTTTTCAGAAGGAAGAGGGTCATGTGACACATCAAACTTATTGGGAATTTCACAAGAAAAACAATGGTGTGCTTAGTTTTAACGTAACTTTATTTTTTCATGGGTTATTTACAAGTTTCTGACCACTTATAAAATGTGTTCAATGTGCTGCCCATTGTGTTAGATTGTCAATGCAACCCTCTTCTCCCACTCTTCACACACTGATAGCAACACCGCAGGAGAAATGCTAGCACAGGCTTCCAGTATCCGTAGTTTCAGGTGCTGCACATCTCGTATCTTCACAGCATAGACGATTGCCTTCAGATGATACGAGATGTGCAGCACCTGAAACTACGGATACTGGAAGCCTGTGCTAGCATTTCTCCTGCGGTGTTGCTATCAGTGTGTGAAGAGTGGGAGAAAAGGGTTGCATTGACAATCCAACACAATGGGCAGCACATTGAACACATTTTGTAAGTGGTCAGAAACTTGAAAATAACTCATGAAAGAATAAAGTTACCTTAAAACCAAGCACATCATTGTTTTTCTTGTGAAATTCACAATAAGTTTGATGTGTCAAATTACCCTCTTCCTATTGAAAAAACAAAAGTTGGATTCAAAATGGCCGACTTCAAAATGGCCGCCATGGTCACCACCCATCTTGAAAAGTTTCCCCCCTCACATATACTAATGTGCCACAAACAGGAAGTTAATATCACCAACCATTCCCATTTTATTAAGGTGTATCCATATAAATGGCCCACCCTGTACTTCATGGCTGGGGTTTGTATTTTGCCATATTGACATTCTGCTTCTCCTCCCCTTCTGTGATGCGTGCGCGCGTCATCCGGCACCGCCTCCGGCACCCCGCGCCCGAGCGTCCTTACGTCATTGCCGCCCGATCAGGTGACTTTGTCACGTGAGGTGGGCGTCCCGGCGGGACACCGGCCGTGGGGTAGCCGGATGTGTCTGTGTTAGATTTTCGCGCGCCAGTCAGCAAGCACACCTGGGGGTGAGTAAGTACTGTTTCCCCATTGGTCTAAGGAGACTTCAAATATCTGGTTCACAGTGATGGCGTTACCCCCTGACGAAGGCACGCCGAAACGTGCGTTGAGGTAGCGCTATCCTGGGTTGTCAGTTCACACAAGGTCCACTTTAGGTAAGCTTAAGGTCATTGTCCTGCTCCCACGGCCCAGCGTTGCCGGTGTTGAGACTTCACACCTGGCTTTTTCATTTCAGTTGCTGGCCATTTATTATTTTCCTGTTCAGCATACTATGTATTACAGCCGTGGTTGTTTTTCTCATTGACCTTTCCTTACCCTATATATTTTTTACATTTTTTCACATTTGGTCTATGGGCTGATCATTGTATCCAGTATTTTCCCATGACCATTACTCATTTGTACTATGTACTTTGTGACCTGTGTGTTCTCCAAGGGTGGCGCCTGTTCTCTCCTCTTCCCTGCTCCCACCACCATGTTCATGGCATCACCTGTATGTATTTTTAACTATGTTTTGATAGAATTTAATAAAATACTTATTTATTAATTATCTATTCATTCATTCTTTTTGGTACTTTGAGCTTCTTTTTTCCTTCTTTGGGTATAAGTGGAGGCCTAGTTACTAGCCAGTGGCCACAATACAGTCTGTGTGGGCCTGACACACACGGGCTTGCAAATGTGATTATATCACAGAAAAAGATTAAATAGAATTTTTTTTTATCTGCAAGGTATTTGTGAGTAAATGGCCCACCCTGTAAATAATCTGCATCAAGAGCAAAAGTAGAATGCAATATGGAGCGCACCGGCATACATATCTGTGACAGGAACACCAGAGATAAGCTTATGATATGCTGTGAGATTATTGTAATAACCCAGTGTATGAATGGTGAATGACAATAAATAAATACATATGGACCAAAGAGTGAAGATGGAAGAGTGCATAAAATCCACTGATCTATAATTACCGCAATCAATAAATCCATGATTAGAATAAAAACCGGGTCATGATTAGAGATAATAGTAAATCCGAAACATGATCATAGTAATCAACAGGTCAGTGATTAGAAAAGGTAACCAATAAGTGAAAGTGAAAGTATAAAGATGTGAAGATACGGTGGAAAGTACAGGTGGGCATGAGTATGAAATTACAAGTATATAAGAGTAGTGAAAGTTATAAAAACCACAAATCCATGATCACAATAATAGATGGATACATAATTAATGGGACATACCATGACCACAACTAATAATTATCGCAATTAATAGATCCATGATTGTAATGAAAAGGACATACACTCACCTAAAGAATTATTAGGAACACCATACTAATACGGTGTTGGACCCCCTTTTGCCTTCAGAACTGCCTTAATTCTACGTGGCATTGATTCAACAAGGTGCTGATAGCATTCTTTAGAAATGTTGGCCCATATTGATAGGATAGCATCTTGCAGTTGATGGAGATTTGTGGGATGCACATCCAGGGCACGAAGCTCCCGTTCCACCACATCCAAAAGATGCTCTATTGGGTTGAGATCTGGTGACTGTGGGGGCCATTTTAGTACAGTGAACTCATTGTCATGTTCAAGAAACCAATTTGAAATGATTCGAGCTTTGTGACATGGTGCATTAACCTGCTGGAAGTAGCCATCAGAGGATGGGTATATGGTGGTCATGAAGGGATGGACATGGTCAGAAACAATGCTCAGGTAGCCCGTGGCATTTAAACGATGCCCAATTGGCACTTAGGGGCCTAAAGTGTGCCCAGAAAACATCCCCCACACCATTACACCACCACCACCAGCCTGCACAGTGGTAACAAGTCATGATGGATACATGTTCTTATTCTGTGTACGCCAAATTCGGACTCTACTATTTGATTGTCTCAACAGAAATCGAGACTCATCAGACCAGGCAACATTTTTCCAGTCTTCAACAGTCCAATTTTGGTGAGCTCGTGCAAATTGTAGCCTCTTTTTCCTATTTGTAGTGGAGATGAGTGGTACCCGGTGGGGTCTTCTGCTGTTGTAGCCCATCCGCCTCAAGGTTGTGCGTGTTGTGGCTTCACAAATGCTTTGCTGCATACCTCGGTTGTAACGAGTGGTTATTTCAGTCAACGTTGCTCTTCTATCAGCTTGAATCAGTCGGCCCATTCTCCTCTGACCTCTAGCATCAACAAGGCATTTTCGCCCACAGGACTGCCGCATACTGGATGTTTTTCCCTTTTCACACCATTCTTTGTAAACCCTAGAAATGGTTGTGCGTGAAAATCCCAGTAACTGAGCAGATTGTGAAATACTCAGACCGGCCCGTCTGGCACCAACAACCATGCCACGCTCAAAATTGCTTAAATCTCCTTTCTTTCCCATTCTGACATTCAGTTTGGAGTTCAGGAGATTGTCTTGACCAGGACCACCCTCCTAAATGCATTGAAGCAACTGCCATGTGATTGGTTGACTAGATAATTGCATTAATAAGAAATAGAACAGGTGTTCCTAATAATTCTTTAGGTGAGTGTACATGTGATGGTGCGAATAGGTGAAAAAATCTTGAAAAATGATGAAAAAAATAAAAATGATGAATAATAATGGTACTGGACTAAGGCCAGTGATTCATGGTTGGCGTGGCCAAAAAACTAATAATGACAAAAGTGCGGTAGTGAATGGATGTATAAACCTACAATGATATAAAAATCAAGAGATCATGATATTAATAAATTAAAATGCACAATTGCTACACACAGTGTGCATTATATTCATAATAGACAATACGCAAAAAAATAATAAAAATGAACACCATAGAAATATATATAAATGATGCGTGAGATAATAATGTAGAATTGAGGGTGAGGCGTGATAATGATGAACAAAAAAATAGTATGTCGGGCGCATCATGACAACATGTCACCGTAAATGATAGCAATATAACGTCATGACAATTTGTCACTGTAAATAACAGCAATATAACAGAAGCTCCAATGATAAAAACACGGCCAGAAAGAAAATCCAACGCAGTAATGAAAGGATGTGATGTCCTGCAAGAAAATGATGAAAGCTGGAAAAGGAGACAAAATTACAGAAAATCAATAAAGATTAGAAATTAATAACACACAAACTGTTAAAAGAAATAGTGGGATCCACAGTTGTGGGCCCAGCGGCTACAGAAAAGCAGAGAATCCCAAATTGTCATTAAGGCCCCTGGGACGTAAAGTCCCCAGGGTCCAGATCCACCGGCTCTCTCATTGAGCCAGCCTCTTGGATACATTTCCCGCACGTAAATCCACCTGGATACAATCAATCCCCTTCACCCTGAGGAGTCTCGGGTTGCATGAATGGAATTCTTTAAAATGCCTCGCAATGGGTTTAAGAACTTCAGCTTCCTTCAACTCTTGTGCATTCAAAATGTCTCTCACGTGCTCCCTCACACGGACCCTTAGCTCACGTGTTGTTAAGCCCACATAAATCTTGGGGCATGGGCACTGGGCATAATATACCACTCGTGTGCTGGAGCACGTGAGAGATTGATTAATCTTGAACACCCTGGTTCCAGCAGAGTCCACAAAATCGAAGGAGCGCTCCATATTAGGACATGCGGCACATCTGCCGCATGGTCTGAAGCCAGTCTTAGGACCACCCTGTCCCGCAAACAAAAGGGGGGAACTGGTTGGAGATATCCTCTAACCAGATTGTCTCGCAGGGTGTTAGCCCTGCGTGCTGTGACCAAAGGTCGTGTTGGTAAAAGTTTTTCCAAAACTGGATCAGTCAATAGAATGGACCAATGTGAGGCCAGACAGTTTCTCATTTCATCCCAATAGGAGTGGTATTTGCTTATGAATCTGATCTTATTATCAGACACCCTATCTCCCTTGATTTGTAAAAGTTGGGACTGTCTGTCACGGAAGGTGTACAGCAAACTAGAAGACACAAAAGGAAGATCCGACTGACTGGATCCAAAACTAAGGAACCAAAGGGATAGCCCTGCAACAGACCTGGCTCTCTCCCTAACTGCTCAGCCTATGCAAAATTCTCAATGGTAGAAGATCGCATATCCTCGTACCTCGACTGTATAACCCCTGAACACCCTATAATAGTGAGGGGACACGACCACCGGCTCCCTACACTTGATACGGAGGGAGTCAGGGTCACCTGGATCCAGCAAACAGGAAAATACAAATGAATGAACAAAACTTATCTGTAGAAGACTCAGTAGTAGCATCCAGCATGCATACACTCCAGGAAGTTGTATAAACCGCAAAGTGAAGCAGTATGGGAAGGGATTTAAAGGGATGCAATCAGTGCAACTACATGACAGCTGAGAGAGGCTAACGAGATGAGAAAATGAAAGC
Organism: Bufo bufo; assembly: GCF_905171765.1. Taxonomy (NCBI): domain Eukaryota; kingdom Metazoa; phylum Chordata; class Amphibia; order Anura; family Bufonidae; genus Bufo; species Bufo bufo. The sequence continues at coordinate 33,930,955 of NC_053393.1, forward strand.
AAAACAAAAGGAACCTCAAGGAGGAGGTTCTGAAGGACGTCTGTCAGAGCTTCTCAGATGTCCGGTGGTGACAGTACCCCTCCTTCTACGAGTGGACTCCGGACACTCAGAGCCCACCTTCTCAGGATAGGACCAATGGAAAGCCCTGATGAGACGAGTGGCCTTAATGTCCGTCACTGGGACCCACATCCTCTCCTCAGGACCATAACCCTCCCAATGAACGAGGTACTGGAGAGAACCGCGGACAACACGAGAATCCACAATCCTAGAAATTCAAACCTGAAATTCAAGATTACCATCAACCACAATCGGAGGAGGAGGCAAAAACGAGGGTACAATGGGTTGGACATAAGGTTTTAATAAGGACTTATGAAAAAATTTATGGATCTTCCAAGTCTGAGGAAGATCAAGACGGTAGGCAACAGGATTGATGACGGACAAGATTTTGTAAGGCCCAATAAACTTAGGACCCAACTTCCAGGAGGGAACCTTCAATTTGATATTCTTAGTAGACAACCACACCAGATCACCAACATTCAGGTCCGGACCAGGCACACGTCTCTTATCCGCCACACGCTTATATCTCTCACTCATGCTCTTTAGATTATCCTGAATCTTTTGCCAAATCGATGACAAAGATGAGGAGAATCTGTCCTCATCAGGCAAACCAGAAGACCCCTCTCCAGAGAATGTCCCAAACTGCGGATGAAACCCATATGCACCAAAAAATGGTGACTTATCAGAGGACTCCTGACGACGGTTATTTAAAGCAAACTCAGCAAGGGACAGAAAAGAACACCAATCCTCCTGATTCTCCGCCACAAAACAGCGCAGATATGTCTCCAGATTCTGATTCACGCGCTCTGTCTGACCATTCGACTGAGGGTGGAAAGCAGAAGAGAATGACAACCGAACCCCCAAGCGAGAACAGAAAGCCTTCCAGAATCTGGAAACAAACTGTGTGCCCCTATCAGAGACTATGTCTGAAGGAATACCATGCAATTTGACAATGTGATCAATAAATGCCTGCGCCAGCGTCTTACCATTGGGCAAGCCAGAAAAAGGAATGAAATGCACCATTTTGCTAAAACGGTCCACCACCACCAGAATCACAGTCTTCCCCGAGGAACGAGGCAGGTCCGTAATGAAGTCCATGGACAGATGTGTCCAAGGACGGGAAGGAATGGGTAACGGAAGGAGAGGACCTGATGGCCGTGAATGAGGGACTTTGGCACGAGCGCAGGTCTCGCAGGCTGCCACAAAACCCTCAACCGACTTACGAAGCGCCGGCCACCAGAATCTCCGAGCTATGAGATCCACTGTGGCTCTTGCCCCCGGGTGCCCAGCAAGGACAGCATCGTGGTGCTCCTTAAAAATCTTGTGTCTTAAAGCGAGAGCACAAGCAACTTCCCAGGAGGACAAAGATCAGGAGCCTCTGACTGGGCTACCTGAACCTCTGCCTCCAATTCAGGATATAGAGCACAGACCACCACACCTTCAGCCAAAATGGGACCCGGGTCTTCAAAATTCCCACCTCCCGGAAAACAACGTGACAGGGCATCCGCCTTCACATTCTTAACCCCAGGGCGGAAGGTGACAACAAAATTAAACCTTGAAAAGAACAAAGACCATCTGGCCTGTCTCGGGTTCAGACGCTTGGCTGACTCCAAGTAGGCCAGATTCTTATGGTCAGTAAACACGGTAATAGGGTGTCTGGCTCCCTCTAGCCAATGGCGCCATTCCTCAAAAGCTAACTTGATGACCAACAACTCCCTATCTCCCACATTGTAATTTCTCTCTGCGGAGGAGAGTTTCTTCGAGAAAAAGGCACACGGTCGCCATTTGGCAGGAGAGGGACCCTGAGACAAGACCGCACCCACACCCACCTCAGAAGCATCAACCTCAACTATGAAGGGTAGAGAAATATCAGGTTGTACCAAGATGGGAGCGGAAGCAAAACTCTCCTTGATATTAGAAAAGGCCTTACGCGCCTCTACCGACCAGGAGGAAAAATCTACCCCCCTTCTAGTCATATCAGTGAGTGGTTTAACAACAGAGGAATAATTCAAAATTAACTTCCTGTAATAATTGGCAAAACCCAGAAAACGCATCAGCGCCTTCTGATTCTCAGGAAGCTCCCACTCAAGCACAGCGCGGACCTTCTCAGGGTCCATGCGAAAACCAGAAGCGGAGAGAAGAAACCCCAGAAATTGAATTTCTGGAACCGCAAACACACATTTTTCCAGTTTAGCGTACAATTTATTCTCCCACAGGATGAGCAAGACCTGACGTAAATGTTCCTTATGAGTTTTGAAATCAGGAGAAAAAATCAAAATGTCATCCAGATACACTAATACAAATTTCCCCATTAAATGATAAAAAATGCTGTTCACAAAATGCTGAAAGACGGCTGGAGCATTCATCAAACCAAAAGGCATAACCAAATTCTCAAAATGGCCCTCAGGGGTATTGAAGGCCGTCTTCCATTCGTCTCCTTCTCTGACCCTGACCAGGTTGTATGCCCCTCTTAGATCCAATTTGGAAAAAACTTTAGCCCCCACAATCTGGTTAAACAGGTCCGGGATCAGAGGAAGCGGATAAGGGTCACGAATTGTGATACTGTTCAGCTCCCTGAAATCCAGACATGGTCTTAAAGAACCATCTTTTTTCTTAACAAAGAAAAAACCAGCGGCAACAGGTGACTTCGAGGGTCGTATGTGTCCCTTTCTCAGACTCTCAGAGATTTAAGCACGCATAGCGACCCTTTCAGGTTGGGAGAGATTGTATAAACGAGATTTAGGCAGCTTGGCGCCTGGGGTGAGATTAATAGGGCAATCGTACTTCCTGTGAGGGGGCAATTCCTGAACACCACTCTCAGAAAACACATCCAAAAATTCAGAGAGAAAAGATGGTACAGTCTTAGTAGAAACCTCTGAAACAAATGTCGTGAGGCAATTCTCTCTGCAAAAGTCACTCCAACCATTTATTTGCCTCGCTTGCCAATCAATGGTGGGGTTATGTTTAGTGAGCCAGGGTAGCCCCAACACTAGAGGAGTAGGCAACCCGTTTAGGACGAAACATGACACATCCTCAACATGAGTATCACTCACAATCAAACGGATATTGTGAACTATGCCCTTTAACGATTTCTGAGAAAGTGGAACGGAATCAATAGCAAAAACAGGTATATCCTTTCCCAAAGTGCATACCTGGAAACCATGAGTTATAGCAAATTGATTATCAATAAGATTGACAGCTGCTCCACTATCTACAAAAATCTCACAAAAAAATATTCTTGCTCTCTAGCGGCACCCTGGCAGGTAGGACAAAACGGGAACTACAAGCAAACGGAAAACCTTCAATTTCCGCATCAACCTTGCCAATAGTAACAGATGGAACGTTTTAGAGGATCTTTTTCTTTTTGTTTCTTTACTCTCAAAAAACTGCCTGAATCTCCTAGAGGGACAAACATTTGCCAAATGATTTATACCTCCACAACAGAAACAAACCTTCCCATGAGAGCTGAATCCTCTATTGTCAGAGGCAAGCAAACCCAGCTGCATGGGCCCCTGCTCAGAAGGGATTGAGAACGACTGAGACCCCTGTGCACTGAATGAGACCGCCGCACTGTCCTTGGACTGAGTATGACAGGAAGGAGTGATCTCTCCTCTCTCTCTAAGACGCCTGTCAATACGAACGGCCCGAGACATGGCAGAATCCAAGGAGGTAGGTCTCTCATGAAAGGCAAATGCATCTTTCAATCCCTCTGAAAGACCATGGCAAAATTGACTTCGGAGTGCAGCATCATTCCAACCAGTATCAGCTGCCCATCTCCGAAATTCTGAGCAGTATATCTCTGCGGATTGTTTACCCTGGCATAAAAGACGTAGTCTAGACTCAGCCAGAGCAATACGATCCGGATCATCATATAGCTGACCCAGGGCTAAAAAAAATTAATCCACTGAACGGAGGGGCCGTGCCCCCACCTGCAGCGAAAAAGCCCAAGACTGAGCGTTATCCCTGAGCAGCGAGATGATGATCCCCACCCTCCGCTCCTCATCACCAGAGGAATGGGGAAGTAAGCGAAAATGGAGTTTGCAAGCCTCTCTAAAACGAACAAAATTCTCACTACCCCCGGAGAACGTATCCAGAAGTGAGATCTTAGGCTCAGAACAAACTCCATGAACGCAAGCAGAAACGGTCACCTCAAACTGAGAGACAGTTTTCCGGAGATCTTTTACCTCCAGTGAAAGACCCTGCATGCGGTCAATCAAGGTTGAAACCGGATTCATGCTTAAGACGGTTTTGGCGGTTTATAATGTCACGGAAGGTGTACAGCAAACTAGAAGACACAAAAGGAAGATCCGACTGACTGGATCCAAAACTAAGGAACCAAAGGGATAGCCCTGCAACAGACCTGGCTCTCTCCCTAACTGCTCAGCCTATGCAAAATTCTCAATGGTAGAAGATCGCATATCCTCGTACCTCGACTTTATAACCCCTGAACACCCTATAATAGTGAGGGGACACGACCACCGGCTCCCTACACTTGATACGGAGGGAGTCAGGGTCACCTGGATCCAGCAAACAGGAAAATACAAATGAATGAACAAAACTTATCTGTAGAAGACTCAGTAGTAGCATCCAGCATGCATACACTCCAGGAAGTTGTATAAACCGCAAAGTGAAGCAGTATGGGAAGGGATTTAAAGGGATGCAATCAGTGCAACTACATGACAGCTGAGAGAGGCTAACGAGATGAGAAAATGAAAGCAAAACAAAAGGAACCCCAAGGAGGAGGTTCTGAAGGACGTCTGTCAGAGCTTCTCAGATGTCTGGTGGTGACACTGTCCCTGGGTCTTAGCCCGCCAGTAAGCCTTTTTGATGGATCGGTGGCTATAACCTCTCCTGAGGAACCGATCCCTCAGATCACTGGCCTGTCTTTCAAAAGTCGCATCGTCGGAACATATCCGGCGGATGCGTAGAAATTGGCCAATGGGAATTGCGGAGATGGTATTCTTGGGATGTAAAGAGGTTGCATGCAAGTAGGCATTGACAGCTGTTTCCTTGCGGAAAACATCAGTCCTGAGGTGTCCGCCAATATCCCTGAATATGGATACATCCAGAAAGTCCACCCTATATTTATGGTATGTATAGGTTAATTTGATATTTCTGGAGTTGGTGTTGAGTAGCTTGAAAAATCCATGAAGTTGTTCCTCAGTTCCCTGCCAGATCAAGAAGACGTCGTCTATGTACCGCACCCATAAAATGGCGCGGTCCATGACGACGTGTCTGTCTGACAGGAATAGGTCCCTTTCCCACAGCCCCAGGAACAGGTTGGCGTACACAGGCGCACAGGCTGCCCCCATTGCTGTCCCCTGGAGCTGCAGGAAAAAGGACCCGTTGAAGGAGAAAAAATTCCTTGTGAGTACAAATTTAAGAAGTTGTAATAGGAATGTGGAAAAATCCCTAGGTAGGTTGCTGGCAGAGAGAAAAAACTCTACTGCCCTCAAACCGTCCACATGTTGAATACTAGTGTAGAGGGATTCTACATCACACGTTACCATGATGTTGTCATCGTCAAGGATAATCCCCTGTATCCTCTGCAGGAAATCAGAGATATCCTTGACGTAGGATGGTAAGGTTTCCACAATCGGTTTTAAATGGAAATCAAGTAGTTTACAAATACTTTCCACCATGCTGTTACACCCAGAAATAATGGGCCTACCTGGAGGTACAGATGCATTCTTATGGACCTTAGGTAAAAGGTACAAAGTAGCGATAGATGGTTCCTGGATAATAAGGGCTTCATACAGCTGTTTGGAGATGATGTTCTTCTCCAAACCAGTATCCAGGATTTTCAATAATTCACCTCTAAAGGAAATGGAGGGGTTAAAAGTTAGTTTCTGGTAGCAAATGGGATCATTAAGCTGTCGATATGCCTCTGCTAGATACATATTCCGGGGCCAGACCACCAAATTTCCCCCCTTGTCAGCCGGTTTATAAATCACATCTTTAATGTTTTTCAATCTATCAAGGCTGAGCCGTTGGTCCCTATGGAGATTGTCATGTCGTACTGACGTGGGTATTTGTTTAAAGTCCCTGCTAACCGTCTTGACAAAAAGATCTATCGCCGGACACAAAGACAGGGGGGAAATTTCGTGGACTTTTTTCTAATCTCCGATGGTATCATATTGGTGACATTGGTAGTCGGTCCCTCCTGTTCTGCTAATAAGTCCTCCAACACGCGGAGAGCACGCTGCTCATACCTCGGTGTTGAGGACCCCGACGGAATCACCTCTAGCATGCCACCTCTTCATCATCAAGGAACGCCCAAAGAGGTGCAGATCCTTGATGGCGGTGAAGCAGGCGAAACCACAGCTAGGTGCATACGACAGACTTTTCTCTGCTCCATCTTTCTCTTATTGCGGGTCAGGCGGGTAGGATTAGTGTCCTGTGACTGGGAGTCTCCAGCAGATGATACAGAGGATACCGAAGAGGATCTACTGCGGGCCCTGCTCTTATTTCTATGATTGTGAAGTTCTCTATTTTTCCATTTATAGACACGGTTTTGTTGTGAGTCGTTACTGTCCCTAGAGAACTTCTGAATTTTTGCTTCCTGGATCTCTTTTTCCCAAATTGGGTATTTTGTATCTAATTGCTCTTCGAAGTTTTTCAGATTTTCTGTACTACAATTACTGGACAGACATGCTTGCAGTGAATCAATTTCACTATCCATTTGCTCCAGACTCTTTTTATTGTGACCAATCAGAAGCTCAATGAATTTAAATGGCAAATCTCCTCCCATTTAGAGGCAAACGTGTCATCCTCTATGGGGAAAGAGGGAAAGACCTGTATCCTTAGGCCACGTGGTATAAGACCTCTCTGGAGATATTTTTCCAGAAAGGCCTTATTCCACCACGTGCGTGCTCTTTTATGTAGCAATTGTTGTAATGAATTCTGGATCTCTTTAGTTGTGCTGCCGCTGGGACCACCCACTGCTCCTTCGTCCTTGAAGACGGCATCGAGTTGGGAAAGCCAGGACAATTCTCTGGCCCTGTAATCCATGGTGGTCGTTCAGGTCAGGAAATCTGTGAAAATACACAGTACACAATTAGTCAGAAAGAAAAGGGGAGACCCCGGGTGTCCCAAAAACGGATGGAGGACGATGCCTACCCAATGTAAACGCGATGGGGCACCCGTAAAGAGGTAACTCGGTACAAGCTCCGAGTGCAATAATCAAAGAAGGAAAAAAGAAGCTCAAAGTACCAAAAAGAATGAATGAATGAATAGATAATTAATAAATAAGTATTTTATTAAATTGTATCAAAACATAGTTAAAAATACATACAGGTGATGCCATGAACATGGTGGTGGGAGCAGGGAAGAGGAGAGAACAGGCGCCACCCTGGGAGAACACACAGGTCACAAAGTACATAGTACAAATGAGTAATGGTCATGGGAAAATACTGGATACAATGATAAGCCCATAGACCAAATGTGAAAAGAAGTAAAAAATATATAGGGTAAGGAAAGGTCAATGAGAAAAACAACCACGGCTGTAATACATAGTATGCTGAACAGGAAAATAATAAATGGCCAGCAACTGAAATGAAAAAGCCAGGTGTGAAGTCTCAACACCGGCAACGCTGGGCTGTGGGAGCAGGACTATGACCTTAAGCTTACCTAAAGTGGACCTTGTGTGAACTGACAACCCAGGATGGCGCTACCCCAACGCGCGTTTCGGCGTGCCTTCGTCAGGGGGTAACGCCATCACTGTGAACCAGATATTTGAAGTCTCCTTAGACCAATGGGGAAACAGTACTTACTCGTCCCCAGGTGTGCTTGCTGACTGGCGCGCGAAAATCTAACACAGACACATCCGGCTACCCCGCGGCCGGCGTCCCGCCGGCACGCCCCCTCACGTGACAAAGTCACCTGATCGGGCGGCAATGATGTAAGGACGCTCGGGCACAGGGTGCCGGAGAGGGTGCCGGATGACGCGCGCACGCATCACAGAAGGGGAGGAGAAGCAGAACGTCAATATGGCAAAATACAAACCCCAGCCATGAAGTAAATAATCTGCATCAAGAGCAAAAGTAGAATACAATATGGAGCGCACCGGCATACATATCTGTGACAGGAACACAAGAGATAAGCTAATCATATGCTGTGAGATTATTGTAATAACCCAGTGTATGAATGGTGAATGACAATAAATAAATACATATGGACCAAAGAGTGAAGATGGAAGAGTGCATAAAATCCACTGATCTATAATTACCGCAATCAATAAATCCATGATTAGAATAAAAACCGGGTCATGATTAGAGATAATAGTAAATCCGAAACATGATCATAGTAATCAACAGGTCAGTGATTAGAAAAAGTAACCAATAAGTGAAAGTGAAAGTATAAAGATGTGAAGATACGGTGGAAAGTACAGGTGGGCATGAGTATAAAATTACAAGTATATAAGAGTAGTGAAAGTTATAAAAACCACAAATCCATGATCACAATAATAGATGGATACATAATTAATGGGACATACCATGACCACAACTAATAATTATCGCAATCAATAGATCCATGATTGTAATGAAAAGGACATACATGTGATGGCGCGAATAGGTGAAAAAATCTTGAAAAATGATGAAAAAAATAAAAATGATGAATAATAATGGTACTGGACTAAGGCCAGTGATCCATGGTTGGCGTGGCCAAAAAAATAATAATGACAAAAGTGCGTTAGTGAATGGATGTATAAACCTACAATGATATAAAAATCAAGAGATCATGATATTAATAAATTAAAATGCACAATTGCTACACACAGTGTGCATTATATTCATAATAGACAATATGCAAAAAAATAATAAAAATGAACACCATGGAAATATATATATATGATGCGCGAGATAATAATGTAGAATTGAGGGTGAGGCGTGATAATGATGAACAAAAAAATAGTATGTCGGGCGCATCATGACAACATGTCACCGTAAATGATAGCAATATAACGTCATGACAATTTGTCACTGTAAATAACAGCAATATAACAGAAGCTCCAATGATGAAAACACGGCCAGAAAGAAAATCCAACGCAGTAATGGAAGGATGTGATGTCCTGCAAGAAAATGATGAAAGCTGGAAAAGGAGACAAAATTACAGAAAATCAATAAAGATTGGAAATTTATAACACACAAACTGTTAAAAGAAATAGTGGGCTCCACAGTTGTGGGCCCAGCGGCTACAGAAAAGCAGAGAATCCCAAATTGTCATTAAGGCCCCTGGGACGTAAAGTCCCCAGGGTCCAGATCCACCGGCTCTCTCGTTGAGCCAGCCTCTTGGATACATTTCCCGCACGTAAATCCACCTGGATACAATCAATCTCCTTCACCCTGAGGAGTCTCGGGTTGCATGAATGGAACTCCTTAAAATGCCTCGCAATGGGTTTAAGAACTTCAGCTTCCTTCAACTCTTGTGCATTCAAAATGTCCCTCACGTGCTCCCTCACACGGACCCTTAGCTCACGTGTTGTTAAGCCCACATAAATCTTGGGGCATGGGCACTGGGCATAATATACCACTCGTGTGCTGGAGCACGTGAGAGATTGATTAATCTTGAACACCCTGGTTCCAGCGGATTCCACAAAATCGAAGGAGCGCTCCATATTAGGACATGCGGCACATCTGCCGCATGGTCTGAAGCCAGTCTTAGGACCACCCTGTCCCGCAAACAAAAGGGGGGGAACTGGTTGGAGATATCCTCTAGCCAGATTGTCTCGCAGGGTGTTAGCCATACGTGCTGTGACCAAAGGTCGTGTTGGTAAAAGTTTTTCCAAAACTGGATCAGTCAATAGAATGGACCAATGTGAGGCCAGACAGTTTCTCATTTCATCCCAATAGGAGTGGTATTTGCTTATGAATCTGATCTTATTATCAGACACCCTATCTCCCTTGATTTGTAAAAGTTGGGACTGTCCCTGGGTCTTAGCCCGCCAGTAAGCCTTTTTCGATGGATCGTTGGCTATAACCTCTCCTGAGGAACCGATCCCTCAGATCACTGGCCTGTCTTTCAAAAGTCGCATCGTCTGAACATATCCGGCGGATGCGTAGAAATTGGCCAATGGGAATTGTGGAGATGGTATTCTTGGGATGTAAAGAGGTTGCATGCAAGTAGGCATTGACAGCTGTTTCCTTGCGGAAAACATCAGTCCTGAGGTGTCCGCCAATATCCCTGAATATGGATACATCCAGAAAGTCCACCCTATATTTATGGTATGTATAGGTTAATTTGATATTTCTGGAGTTGATGTTGAGTAGCTTGAAAAATCCATGAAGTTGTTCCTCAGTTCCCTGCCAGATCAAGAAGACGTCGTCTATGTACCGCGACGTGTCTGTCTGACAGGAATAAGTCCCTTTCCCACAGCCCCAGGAACAGGTTGGCGTACGCAGGCGCACAGGCCGCCCCCATTGCTGTCCCCTGGAGCTGCAGGAAAAAGGACCCGTTGAAGGAGAAAAAATTCCTTGTGAGTACAAATTTAAGAAGTTGTAATAGGAATGTGGAAAAATCCCTAGGTAGGTTGCTGGCAGAGAGAAAAAACTCTACTGCCCTCAAACCGTCCACATGTTGAATACTAGTGTAGAGGGATTCTACATCACACGTTACCATGATGTTGTCATCGTCAAGGATAATCCCCTGTATCCTCTGCAGGAAATCAGAGGTATCCCTGACGTAGGATGGTAAGGTTTCCACAATCGGTTTTAAATGGAAATCAAGTAGTTTACAAATACTTTCCACCATGCTGTTACACCCAGAAATAATGGGCCTACCTGGAGGTACAGATGCATTCTTATGGACCTTAGGTAAAAGGTACAAAGTAGGGATAGATGGTTCCTGGATAATAAGGGCTTCATACAGCTGTTTGGAGATGATGTTCTTCTCCAAACCAGTATCCAGGGTTTTCAATAATTCACCTATAAAAGGAAATGGAGGGGTTAAAAGTTAGTTTCTGGTAGCAAATGGGATCATTAAGCTGTCGATATGCCTCTGCTAGATACATATTCCGGGGCCAGACCACCAAATTTCACCCCTTGTCAGACGGTTTATAAATCACATCTTTAATGTTTTTCAATCTATCAAGGCTGAGCCGTTGGTCCATATGGAGATTGTCATGTCGTACTGACGTGGGTATTTGTTTAAAGTCCCTGCTAACCGTCTTGACAAAAAGATCTATCGCCGGACACAAAGACAGGGGGGGAAATTTCGTGGACTTTTTTCTAATCTCCGATGGTATCATATTGGTGACATTGGTAGTCGGTCCCTCCTGTTCTGCTAATAAGTCCTCCAACACGCGGAGAGCACGCTGCTCATCCTCACTGTTGAGGACCCTGACGGAATCACCTCTTGCATGCTACCTCTTCATCATCAAGGAACGCCCACCATGCGGTAATTATGGATCAGTGGATTTTATGCACTCTTCCATCTTCACTCTTTGGTCCATATGTATTTATTTATTGTCATTCACCATTCATACACTGGGTTATTACAATAATCTCACAGCATATGATAAGCTTATCTCTGGTGTTCCTGTCACAGATATGTATGCCGGTGCGCTCCATATTGTATTCTACTTTTGCTCTTGATGCAGATTATTTGTATTTTGGGTTTGTATTTTGCCATATTGACGTTCTGCTTCTCCTCCCCTTCTGTGATGCGTGCGCGCGTTATCCGGCACCGCCTCCGGCACCCTGCGCCCGAGGGTCCTTACATCATTGCCGCCCGATCAGGTGACTTTGTCAAGTAAGGTGGGCGTGCCGGCGGGACGCCGGCCGCGGGGTAGCCGGATGTGTCTGTGTTAGATTTTCGAGCGCCAGTCAGCAAGCACACCTGGGGACGAGTAAGTACTGTTTCCCCATTGGTCTAAGGAGACTTCAAATATCTGGTTCACAGTGATGGCGTTACCCCCTGACGAAGGCACGCCGAAACGCGCGTTGGGGTAGCGCCATCCTGGGTTGTCAGTTCACACAAGGTCCACTTTAGGTAAGCTTAAGGTCATTGTCCTGCTCCCACGGCCCAGCGTTGCCGGTGTTGCGACTTCACACCTGGCTTTTTCATTTCAGTTGCTGGCCATTTATTATTTTCCTGTTCAGCATACTATGTATTACAGCCGTGGTTGTTTTTCTCATTGACCTTTCCTAACCCTATATATTTTTAACATTTTTTCACATTTGGTCTATGGGCTGATCATTGTATCCAGTATTTTCCCATGACCATTACTCATTTGTACTATGTACTTTGTGACCTGTGTGTTCTCCAAGGGTGGCGCCTGTTCTCTCCTCTTCCCTGCTCCCACCACCATGTTCATGGCATCACCTGTATGTATTTTTAACTATGTTTTGATACAATTTAATAAAATACTTATTTATTAATTATCTATTCATTCATTCATTCTTTTTGGTACTTTGAGCTTCTTTTTTCCTTCTTTGATTATTGCACTCGGAGCTTGTACCGAGTTACCTCTTTACGGGTGCCCCATCGCGTTTACATTGGTTAGGCATTGTCCTCCATCCGTTTTTGGGACACTCGGGGTCTCCCCTTTTCTCTCCACTTATACCGTTACAGGGTGTCACTCACTCACAAATACCTCGCAGATAAAAAAAAATTATATTTAATATTTTTCTGTGATCTAATCACATTTGCAAGGCCGTGTGTGTCAGGCCCACACAGACTGTATTGTGGCCACTGGCTAGTGGCTAGGCCTCCACTTATACCGTTACAGGGTGTCACTCACTCACAAATACCTTGCAGATAAATAAAAATTATATTTAATATTTTTCTGTGATATAATCACAGTTGCAAGCCAGTGTGTGTCTGTGCCCACTGCCCACCACTTATATAGGGTGGCACAGTACCTTGCACGCATAGTAACACTTATCTAATAAAAAATGACAGGCAAAGGCAGGCCACGCCGCAGGGACCGTCGTGTTCGTGGTGCTGTGATTTCCACTAGCCCTGGAATAATGCCCAGTGTTCAGAGGCCACGTACCCTGAACGCAAAAAATTCTGAGAAAATAGTTGACTGGCTTACACAGGACACCCAATCTTCAACAGCTTCCGCTAAGAACCTTGACGCACCATCCTCCTCCAGCTCAGCTTTGGTCATCTGCTCTCAAGTTACCACTCTCCCGCCTGCCGCCACCACCACCACCACCACTACCACCACAGCCACCACAGCCTCTTCACTTGATCCCTCAGAGGAGTTATTTACACATCAGATGGATGAAATTAGTGATGCGCAACCATTATTGCCAGAGGATGGAGATAACAGGGATATGTCTCAGTCAGGCAGCATTACACACATGGACGTACAGTGTGATGATGATGATGATGTTGTACCCGCTGCTGCTTCCTTTGTTGAGGTGTCAGATACAAGTGAAGTGGTTGATGATGACGATGTGTCCGTGGATGCCACGTGGGTGCCTGCTCGAAGAGAAGAAGAAGAGGGGGAAAGTCCAGAAGGGGAGACAGAGAGAAGGAGGAGACGAGTTGGAAGCAGGGGGAGGTCGTCGCAAGGAGCTAGTGGCACAGTCAGACAGCATGTATCGGCACCCGGGGTCAGCCAGACAGCACGCCAATCAACGCATGCTGTTGCCACCACCATAATGCCGTCATTGCAAAGCTCAGCAGTGTGGCATTTTTTTTGTGTGTCCGCCTCTGACAACAGCGATGCCATTTGCAACCTGTGCCAAAAGAAACTGAGTCGTGGGAAATCCAACACCCACCTAGGTACAACTGCTTTGCGAAGGCACATGATCGCACATCACAAACGCCTATGGGATCAACACATGATGACGAGTAGAAGCAGCACACAACCTCAAAGCCACCATCCTCCTCCTGGTCCAGCATCTTCAGCCACGTCAACCACTGCTGTCCTCCTTGCCCCCTCTCAACCACCCGCCACTCCGCCTCTCACCTTCAGCAGTTCCATCTCATCTGCCCACAGTCAGTTGTCTGTAAAGGAAATGTTTTGAGCGTAGGAAGCCAATGTCACAGAGTCACCCCCTTGCCCGGCGTCTGACAGCTGGCTTGACGGAACTCTTAGCCCGCCAGCTTTTACCATACCAGCTGGTGGAGTCTGAGGCCTTCAAAAAATTTGTCGCTATTGGGACACCACAGTGGAAGGTACCCGGACGAATTTTTTTTTCAAAAAAGGCAATCCCAAACCTCTACTCAGTGATTGAAAAGGAAGTCATGGCATCTCTGGCATACAGTGTTGGGGCAAGGGTCCATCTGACCACTGATACCTGGTCTGCAAAGCACGGTCAGGGCAGGTATATCACCTACACTGCGCATTGGGTCAACCTGCTGACGGCTGACAAGCATGGAATGCGTGGCTCTGCAGCGGAGTTGGTGACACCGCCACGACTTGCAGGCAGGCCTACTGCCACCTCCTCTACTCCTCCTACTCCATCCTCTTCCATAACCTCCTCGGCTAAGTCCTCTTTTGCTGCGGTGTCTGGCTGCACATCAACTGAATCCCCCCAGCTCCCCAGGGGCTATTCCACATCCCGGATACGACAGTGTCACACTGTCTTGGGGTTGACTTGCCTGAAAGCAGAGAGCCACACCGGACCAGCTGACCCCGCACCAACTGGAGATCGGCAAAGTGGTGTGTGACAATGGAAGCAATTTGTTGGCGGCATTGAATTTGGGCAAGTTGTCAGATGTGCCGTGCATGGCACATGTGTTGAATCTCATCATACAACGCTTTGTGTCTAAGTACCCAGGCTTACAGGACGTCCTCAAGCAGGCCAGGAAGGTGTGTGGCCATTTCAGGCGTTCCTACACGGCCATGGCGCAATTTTCAGATATTCAGCGCCGAAACAACATGCCAGTGAGGCGCTTGATTTGCGACAGCCCGACACGTTGGAATTCAACACTCCTAATGTTCGACCGCCTGCTCCAACAAGAAAAAGCAATCAACGAGTATTTGTATGACTGGGGTGCTAGAACAGCCTCTGCGGAGCTGGGAATTTTTTTGCCATGTTACTGGACGCTCATGCGCAATGCCTGTAGGCTCATGCGTCCTTTTGAGGAGGTGACAAACCTAGTCAGTCGCACCGAAGGCACCATCAGCGACCTCATCCAATTTGTTTTCTTACTGGAGCGTGCCCTGCGAAGAGTGCTGGATCAGGCTGTAGATGAGCGTGAAGAGGAAGAGGAAGAGTTGTGGTCACCATCACCACCAGAAACAACCTTTTCATCATCGCTTGCCGGACCTGCGGCAACGCTGCAAGAGGAGTATGAGGAAGAGGAGTCAGAGGAGGAATGTGGCTTTGAGGAGGAGGAAGACCAACCACAGCAGGCATCCCAAGGTGCTCGTTGTTGTCACCTATCTGGGACCTGTGGTGTTGTACGTGGCTGGGGTGAAGAACAGACCGTCAATGACATCTGTGAGGACGAGGAACGGCAAATGAGTAGCTCGGCATCCAACCTTGTGCAAATGGGGTCTTTAATGCTGCCATGTCTGTTGAGGGACCCTCGTATAAAAAGGATGAAGGAGAACGACCTGTACTGGGTGGCCACGCTACTAGACCCCCGATATAAGCAGAAAGTGGCGGAAATGTTACCAACTTACCGAAAGTAAGAAAGGATGCAGCACTTCAAAACCAAACTAAAAAATATGCTTTACACAGCTTATAAGGGGGATGTCACAGCACAACGGGAATCTAACAGGGGAAGAGGTGAAAGTAATCCTCCTCCTACCACGACCACGGCGGCAAGGACAGGACGCTTTACAGATGTGTTGTTGATAGAGGACATGCAGAGCTTTTTCAGTCCTACACATCGCCACAGCCCTTCGGGATCCAGCCTTAGAGAACGACTCGACTGACAGGTAGCAGACTACCTCGCCTTAACTGCAGATATTGACACTCTGAGGAGCGATGAACCCCTTGACTACTGGGTGTGCAGGCTTGACCTGTGGCCTGAGCTATCCCAGTTTGCGATAGAACTTCTGGCCTGCCCCGCTTCAAGTGTCCTGTCAGAAAGGACCTTCAGTGCAGAAGGAGGCATTGTCACTGACAAAAGAAGTCGCCTCGGTCAAAAAAGTGTTGATTACCTCACCTTCATTAAGATGAAAGAGGCATGGATCCCGAAGGGACTGACAGTGGGGGATACATTTGACTAACAAAAGGCCTGATGACATGCCTTGGCCTCAAAATGGTCCCCACACTGCTGTTTTTAATGTCTGCATACCGGATGACTTTCGTGAATTCTCCGCCACCAACTAGGGTTCAAGCCACAATGTTTTAGTCACCTTTCTGCCTTGAAAACATCAATTTTTCCGGCCGCTGCTACAGCAGCGGCTGCAACAATAACATTATTTTTCAGGCATGTGTACATGCCTAATTTTTCTGGCCTCTGGTGCAGCACTGTGGCTGCAAAAACAAAACAAAAAAAAAAGGCACATACAAGTGTCAATTCCCCTTCGTGATCGTTACCTTGTTGTGGTGAAGGGGCTTGCGTATCACAATGAAGCGATCATCACCTCTGAGTGTGTTGGCAATGTTGCCACACCCCAGATGATAAGGCCGTTGCTTCATTATGATCAGACCAAAAGCGATCGGCTGGATAATTTTTAATAGAAAAAACTTACATTTTTTTTTTTTTTTTTTTTAAGTTGTATGGGTGGGTTTTTAATACATAAAATAAAAAAATCATAATAAAGTCTCTTAATAGTTTATTAGAAATAATGCAGACAATTTAAAAAATCCCCATCAATTCCAATACAAAGCAAGTACAAAGCTCAGAACTAAATTATTCCAGGATGTCGTAATGGTTCGTTAATTCGACAATGGTTAATCAATTCGACACACGTCCCCGGATAGGGGACGTAACAGGGATTAAACTGATAGGAATAGTACTAGTTAAGACACCACTCATATAGGGTATCACAGCACATTGCTCCGTGCACGCGCAGTGCCCCAACTTGGGAGTAAGAGGACCGACCAAGCTGCTTTTTCCATCTCCCGATTCCTAAAATCAATTCAGTTTGGTGTATCAGACTTTGGTCTGTCACTGTGAAGGCAGTCGAAGGTACCCGGCCTAAATTGTTTTTCACAAAAGGCAATCCCACCCTGATATGGGACGTAACAGGGATTAAACTGATGAGAAGAGAGAACTACAGAAAATAGCACTCATATCGGGTGTGACAGTAAATTGCACGGCGCAGACGCAGTGACCGTGGCGTAAATTCAAACAAAGGGGAGGGAGCCAGCTTTTTTTTTAACCATCTCCCCGTTCGAAAAATCAATTTAATAAATGGACCCCAGATTGGGGACGTAACAGGGATTAAACTGATGAGAAGAGAGAACTACAGAAAATACCACTCATATCGGGTGTGACAGTAAATTGCACGGCGCAGACGCAGTGACCGTGGCGTAAATTCAAACAAAGGGGAGGGAGCCAGCGTTTTTTTAACCATCTCCCCGTTCGAAAAATCAATTTAATAAATGGACCCCAGATTGGGGACGTAACAGGGATTAAACTGATGAGAAGAGAGAACTACAGAAAATACCACTCATATCGGGTGTGACAGTAAATTGCACGGCGCACACGCAGTCACCGTGGCGTAATTTAAACAAAGGGGAGGGAGCCAGCGTTTTTTTAACCATCTCCCCGTTCGAAAAATCAATTTAATAAATGGACCCCAGATTGGGGACGTAACAGGGATTAAACTGATGAGAAGAGAGAACTACAGAAAATACCACTCATATCGGGTGTGACAGTAAATTGCACGGCGCAGACGCAGTGACCGTGGCGTAAATTCAAACAAAGGGGAGGGAGCCAGCGTTTTTTTAACCATCTCCCCGTTCGAAAAATCAATTTAATAAATGGACCCCAGATTGGGGACGTAACAGGGATTAAACTGATGAGAAGAGAGAACTACAGAAAATACCACTCATATCGGGTGTGACAGTAAATTGCACGGCGCAGACGCAGTCACCGAGGCGTAATTCAAACAAAGGGGAGGGAGCCAGCGTTTTTTTAACCATCTCCCCGTTTGAAAAATCAATTTAATAAATGGACCCCAGATTGGGGATGTAACAGGGATTAAACTGATGAGAAGAGAGAACTACAGAAAATAGCACTCATATCGGGTGTGAGAGTAAATTGCACGGCGCAGACGCAGTGACCGTGGCGTAAATTCAAACAAAGGGGAGGGAGCCAGCTTTTTTTTTAACCATCTCCCCGTTCGAAAAATCAATTTAATAAATGGACCCCAGATTGGGGACGTAATAGGGATTAAACTGATGAGAAGAGAGAACTACAGAAAATACCACTCATATCGGGTGTGGCAGTAAATTGCACGACACAGACGCAGTGACCGTGGCGTGGATTCAAACAAAGGGGAGGGAGCCAGCGTTTTTTTAACCATCTCCCTGTTCGAAAAATCTATTTAATAAATGGACCCCAGAATGGGGACGTAACAGGGATTAAACTGATGAGAAGAGAGAACTACAAAAAATAGCACTCATATCGGGTGGGACAGTAAATTGCACGGTGCAGACGCAGTGACCATGTCGTGGATTCAAACAAAGGGGAGGGAGCCAGCGTTTTTTTAACCATCTCCCTGTTCGAAAAATCTATTTAATAAATGGACCCCAGATTGGGGACGTAACAGGGATTAAACTGATGAGAAGAGAGAACTACATAAAATAGCACTCATATCGGGTGGGACAGTAAATTGCACTTTGGGTACGGCATCAATTCTGCGCATGCTCCAGCCGGCGAAGCAATGCGCAGGCGCGGGATCTCGGCCGGACCTAGGGATGATACAAGGGACTAGGAGGGAATTTTTCGAAAAAAAAATTGGGTTTTCGAAAAATTCTGAAAAATTTCAAGATTTGCTTCTAAACTTCTAAGCCTTGTAACGTCCCCAAAATATAAAATGTAATTCCCAAAATGATCCTAACATGAAGTAGACATATGGGGAATCTAAAGTAATAACTATTTTTGTAGGTATTACCATGTATTATAGAAGTAGAACTTGGAAATTTGCAAATTTTTCTAAATTTTGGGTAAATTTGGTATTTTTTTATAAATAAAAATGATTTTTTTTTTTACTCCATTTTACCAGTGTCATGAAGTACAATATGTGACGAAAAAACAATCTCAGAATGGCCTGGATATGTCAAAGCGTTTTAAAGGTATTCACACATAAAGTGACACTGGTCAGATTTGCAAAAAATGGCCTGGTCCTTAAGGTGAAAATGAGCCCGGTCCCTAAGGGGTTAAAGAGATGGGAGTACCGGATCACCTAACATGTCTCCTGAGGAACTTGTATGCAGGTCAAGAAGCAACTGTGAGAACTGTACATGGAACAATTGATTGGTTCAATATCGGAAAAGGAGTACGACAAGGCTGTATATCTTATGTGGGAAAGGGTCGGCACTGCTGGAATAGACGCGGTGCACGAGTCAGTGGGAAGACGTCCCAATACTTGCAATAAAGAAGGAAGGACCAGCACTCGCGATGATGATGAATGTTGCGTTTATTCAGTCACATATTAAGGACATATAGTGACGCGTTTCAGCACAACACGTGCTTTCTTCAGACTATACAATAAACTCCTATCACATCTCTTTTATACACAGAGAGAGGGAGGAGTAACAAAACAAAAGGAAAATGGCATCATACTATGTAGCTCCACCCACCTCAGGGCTGACACAGGTGAAGTAATGAAAGATGCAATAAACCAAAAAAAAAAAAAAAAAAAAAAAAAATCAATGTGGATACATTGATGAAACAATGGAACAGTTGATAACAATTCAGGAATCAAGTCCGCTGAAAGAGACAAATGAAATGTATATTATTATAATCTAAATTCTTATAATAAGAATAATATAGTCAAGAACTAGGTGAAACTGGAAATATTATACTCGCGGTTGAGCCCCCTTGGATCCACAGTTTGTAACCGGTGGATCCAATAAGCCTCACGCTTTAAAAGCAAATTATTCCTGTCGCCGCCTCGGCGAGGTAAAGATACGCTCTCAATCACTTGAAACCGCAACTGCGATATCGCATGACGCTTCTCATGGAAATGATGCGGTAGGGGTAACAACAAATTCTCAGTGCGGATAGTGGACTTATGCTTGCTTAATCTATCTTTAATCCGCATTGAGGTTTCCCCTACATAGACCAAACCGCAGGGACATTTCAAAATATAAATGACATTTTTACTATCACATGTGAACATGCCTTTAATGGGAATTTGTTCTCCAGAATGAGGGTGGGTCAGTGTAGAACCTCTAATGACACTCGAACAGTTGTTACAATTTAAACACGGAAATGTGCCCTGACGCGGAGTAGTCAGTGTGGTTTGTCTGACTATAGGTTTGTTAGTGCCTATGTCTGCTCTAATAATTTTGTCACGGATATTGTCCGCTCTTTTGAAACACATCATTGGAGAATTTTGAAATATCTCCATATGAGGATATGATCTAGACATGATGTGCCAATGCTTATTGATTATGCCCCTTATTCTCTGTGTCCAAGGATGGTACTTCACTATTAATGGGATACGTGGTGGTTTAATAATCTTCTGTCCCTGCGGTTGATCTAACTTCTGCTTTTGAGATTGTAATAAGTGTAGGGGATAGCCTCTGTTGAGGAACTTTTTCGTCATCTCTTGCAACCTAATTTCACAGGTGTCAGGATCAGTCACGATCCTTTTAACCCTCTGGTACTGTGAAAAAGGAATCGCCTTCTTGATTGCTGGGGGATGGCTGCTAGTGTAGGTAAGTAGACTATTTCGATCTGTATCCTTGATATATAAATCAGTGTACACTGTACCATCATCCTTGCGCTTTACCCATGTATCAAGAAAGGATATTTGTTGAAAATCAAAGTGTATGGTAAATTGAAGCTCACTCCAAATGGAGTTAAGATGACTGTTAAATTCCATGAGGGATCGAACGTCGCCTCGCCATACGCAAAACACGTCATCTATAAATCGACGCCAAAATATGCAATGCTTTAAATATAAAGAATTGGAATAAACAAATTCACTTTCAAACGATGACATATAACTGTTTGCGTACGGCGGCGCGACGTTCGATCCCATCGCGGTCCCGCGGCGCTGTTGAAAAAAGGTGTCTTGAAATAAGAAGTAATTTTCCTCCAACACTAGTTTTAAAAGTGTCAGAAAAAAATCCTTCTGTGCTGATGTATAATGACTGGTATTCAATAGTCTGGATGCTGCCTCTAAACCCTTTTCGTGAGTAATGGAAGTATAGAGGCTGCATACATCAAAAGTGACCAGTATGCAGTCTCTATCTAGATGAAGGGGACGTATTTCACTCAAGAAATGTCCTGTGTCTCGTAGGTAGGAAGGAGATAACATGGTCAAAGGTGTGAGCACTTTCTCCAGAAAAATGGCTGGGGGAGAGAGGATTGAATCAGAGGAGGCCACAATAGGGCGTCCCGGTGGTCTGGTCATGGACTTGTGAATTTTCGGAAGGGTGTAAAACACCGGTGTAATAGGATGCTGATTTATCAAAAATTCACTTAATTTATTATCTATGATGCCATCCTCTCTCGCCTCAGTCACTATCCTCTGTAATACACCTTTAATTGAAAAAACCGGATCAGATTGTAAAATCTTATATGTCTCATTATCACTCAGTTGACCTAAAATCTCTGTGATGTAATACTCCCTATCCAGAATCACAAGGGCACCCCCCTTGTCAGCTGGTTTGAATATAAGTGACTTATCCTCTAATATACCATTCAGTGCATGTTTCTCTTCAGCTGTTAAATTATTACGTATCTGTAAAGAACCTTGTCTACACTGTTGCAATAGAGAATTAACATCCCGTTGAACTAAATTAGCAAAGGTTTCCACTGGATGGTATATTTTCGGAGGTGCAAAATGACTTTTAACTCTCAATGAAAATTGTTGCAATGTTAAAGAACCTGACGGCTCCTCAGAGCTAGCATGACCGCCCCCCATGTCATCTACATCAACATTTTTAGTAAAGTGTACTTTAAGACGTATATTACGGAAAAACCGCTGCAAATCAATGTCCAGAGAAAAGGTGTCCAGCGTCCCTGTGGGGCTAAAGGACAGTCCCTTCTTTAGTAAATTCAATTGCGCAGGACTCACAGTTTTACTTGAAAGATTAACAACTAAGTTCTCGGCAGTACCTGCGATCTCGTCAGTCTCGGTGCGTCTGCTTCTCCTATGATGGCGGCCGGCTCTCCTGGTGTTGCTCTTCTTTTGCCGCGGCGCTTGCCTAAAAAATGAATTGACGTTGCTCCCGAGGTGTCGCTGCCTGTACTGGAAGATGCAGATCCCGTTCTGCGATCTCTTGTAAACGAAAAAGGGATAGCTGTCCCGGACTTGTCCTGCCACCTGTATACACGCTGTGATGAATAATCCTCCACATCTCGGAGGAACTTGGAGCGTTTGGTAGCTTCTAT
This sequence comes from Bufo bufo, assembly GCF_905171765.1. NCBI lineage: Eukaryota > Metazoa > Chordata > Amphibia > Anura > Bufonidae > Bufo > Bufo bufo. The sequence continues at coordinate 33,953,446 of NC_053393.1, forward strand.
TTTCACCTGAAGTTCTCTGCATTGTTTGTCGGTTTTCTCATACAATGTCGCGAGATCCTCTGGTTTGAGGCAATCCCTCAGCTGTTCTTTAGCAGTGGTGATGTGAGCTTTACACTCTTCAATGGCAGTATTGAGGTATTCCACAGTTAGAACAATCAAGTCCAATGAGCATTTATTGAGAATGTTAGAGAAACGAGTGCAGTATTCAAGGTTATTACCAAAAAATGTTGGTCTCAATTTCACCCTTAGTCCTCGCGGAATTCTCTGTGTGCGGTGATATTCTGCTAGAGTAGCAGCATGTAGTTCAAGCGCAATCAGGTGTTTGCTTTCCTTCATTAGATTCCTGCTCTTCAGCTCACTGGTGGGAATCTGGAGAAAATCAGTTGAAGCTGTGACTTGTGATACAATATCACGGGCCTCATCCTCTGTGTAGGCAAAGGTGCTCATTTATAGGAGTAATGCGTGCTCGTACCCAAAAGTCAGGCAATCTTATGTGGGAAAGGGTCGGCACTGCTGGAATAGACGCGGTGCACGAGTCAGTGGGAAGACGTCCCAATACTTGCAATAAAGAAGGAAGGACCAGCACTCGCGATGATGATGAATGTTGCGTTTATTCAGTCACATATTAAGGACATATAGTGACGCGTTTCAGCACAACACGTGCTTTCTTCAGACTATACAATAAACTCCTATCACATCTCTTTTATACACAGAGAGAGGGAGGAGTAACAAAACAAAAGGAAAATGGCATCATACTATGTAGCTCCACCCACCTCAGGGCTGACACAGGTGAAGTAATGAAAGATGCAATAAACCAAAAAAAAAAAAAAAAAAAAAAAAAAAAAAAATCAATGTGGATACATTGATGAAACAATGGAACAGTTGATAACAATTCAGGAATCAAGTCCGCTGAAAGAGACAAATGAAATGTATATTATTATAATCTAAATTCTTATAATAAGAATAATATAGTCAAGAACTAGGTGAAACTGGAAATATTATACTCGCGGTTGAGCCCCCTTGGATCCACAGTTTGTAACCGGTGGATCCAATAAGCCTCACGCTTTAAAAGCAAATTATTCCTGTCGCCGCCTCGGCGAGGTAAAGATACGCTCTCAATCACTTGAAACCGCAACTGCGATATCGCATGACGCTTCTCATGGAAATGATGGCATCATAGATAATAAATTAAGTGAATTTTTGATAAATCAGCATCCTATTACACCGGTGTTTTACACCCTTCCGAAAATTCACAAGTCCATGACCAGACCACCGGGACGCCCTATTGTGGCCTCCTCTGATTCAATCCTCTCTCCCCCAGCCATTTTTCTGGAGAAAGTGCTCACACCTTTGACCATGTTATCTCCTTCCTACCTACGAGACACAGGACATTTCTTGAGTGAAATACGTCCCCTTCATCTAGATAGAGACTGCATACTGGTCACTTTTGATGTATGCAGCCTCTATACTTCCATTACTCACGAAAAGGGTTTAGAGGCAGCATCCAGACTATTGAATACCAGTCATTATACATCAGCACAGAAGGATTTTTTTCTGACACTTTTAAAACTAGTGTTGGAGGAAAATTACTTCTTATTTCAAGACACCTTTTTTCAACAGCGCCGCGGGACCGCGATGGGATCGAACGTCGCGCCGCCGTACGCAAACAGTTATATGTCATCGTTTGAAAGTGAATTTGTTTATTCCAATTCTTTATATTTAAAGCATTGCATATTTTGGCGTCGATTTATAGATGACGTGTTTTGCGTATGGCGAGGCGACGTTCGATCCCTCATGGAATTTAACAGTCATCTTAACTCCATTTGGAGTGAGCTTCAATTTACCATACACTTTGATTTTCAACAAATATCCTTTCTTGATACATGGGTAAAGCGCAAGGATGATGGTACAGTGTACACTGATTTATATATCAAGGATACAGATCGAAATAGTCTACTTACCTACACTAGCAGCCATCCCCCAGCAATCAAGAAGGCGATTCCTTTTTCACAGTACCAGAGGGTTAAAAGGATCGTGACTGATCCTGACACCTGTGAAATTAGGTTGCAAGAGATGACGAAAAAGTTCCTCAACAGAGGCTATCCCCTACACTTATTACAATCTCAAAAGCAGAAGTTAGATCAACCGCAGGGACAGAAGATTATTAAACCACCACGTATCCCATTAATAGTGAAGTACCATCCTTGGACACAGAGAATAAGGGGCATAATCAATAAGCATTGGCACATCATGTCTAGATCATATCCTCATATGGAGATATTTCAAAATTCTCCAATGATGTGTTTCAAAAGAGCGGACAATATCCGTGACAAAATTATTAGAGCAGACATAGGCACTAACAAACCTATAGTCAGACAAACCACACTGACTACTCCGCGTCAGGGCACATTTCCGTGTTTAAATTGTAACAACTGTTCGAGTGTCATTAGAGGTTCTACACTGACCCACCCTCATTCTGGAGAACAAATTCCCATTAAAGGCATGTTCACATGTGATAGTAAAAATGTCATTTATATTTTGAAATGTCCCTGCGGTTTGGTCTATGTAGGGGAAACCTCAATGCGGATTAAAGATAGATTAAGCAAGCATAAGTCCACTATCCGCACTGAGAATTTGTTGTTACCCCTACCGCATCATTTCCATGAGAAGCGTCATGCGATATCGCAGTTGCGGTTTCAAGTGATTGAGAGCGTATCTTTACCTCGCCGAGGCGGCGACAGGAATAATTTGCTTTTAAAGCGTGAGGCTTATTGGATCCACCGGTTACAAACTGTGGATCCAAGGGGGCTCAACCGCGAGTATAATATTTCCAGTTTCACCTAGTTCTTGACTATATTATTCTTATTATAAGAATTTAGATTATAATAATATACATTTCATTTGTCTCTTTCAGCGGACTTGATTCCTGAATTGTTATCAACTGTTCCATTGTTTCATCAATGTATCCACATTGATTTTTTTTTTTTTTTTTTTTTTTTTTTTTTTTTGGTTTATTGCATCTTTCATTACTTCACCTGTGTCAGCCCTGAGGTGGGTGGAGCTACATAGTATGATGCCATTTTCCTTTTGTTTTGTTACTCCTCCCTCTCTCTGTGTATAAAAGAGATGTGATAGGAGTTTATTGTATAGTCTGAAGAAAGCACGTGTTGTGCTGAAACGCGTCACTATATGTCCTTAATATGTGACTGAATAAACGCAACATTCATCATCATCGCGAGTGCTGGTCCTTCCTTCTTTAAGGCTGTATATCATCACCCTATTTATTTAACTTATATGCAGAATTTATCATCAGAAATGCTGGACTGGATAAATCAAAAGCTGGAATTAGAATTGCTGGAAGAAATGTCAACAATCTCAGATATGCAGATGATATGACTCCAATGGCAGAAAGCGAAGAAGAATTAAGGAGCCTCTTGATGAGGGTGAAAGAGGAGAGTGCAAAAGTTGGCCTAAGTCTCAACATTAAAAAAACTAAGATCATGGCATCAGGATCCATTCCCTCCTGGCAAATAGAGGGGGAAGAATTGGAAGCAGTATTAGGTTTTGTTTTCTTGGGCTCAAAGATCACTGCAGATGGTGACTGCAGCAATTAAATTAAAAGACGTTTGCTTATTGGAAGGAAAGCAATGACAAACTTGGACAGTGTAATTAAAAGCAGAGATGTCACCTTGCCAACAAAAGTTCGTATGGTCAAAGCGATGGTTTTTCCTGTAGTAATGTATAGTCGTGAGAGCTGGACCATAAGGAAGGCTGAGCGGAGAAGAATCGACGCCTTCGAACTGTGGTGCTGGAGAAGACTTCTGAGAGTTCCATGGACAGCAAGAAGATCCAATCAATAAATCAATCAATCCTTGAAGAAATTAACCCTGATTGTTCATTGGAAGGAGCAATACTGAAGCTGAAATACTTTGGACACATAATGAGAAGCCAGGAGTCATTGGAGAAGACCCTGATGCTGGGAAAGATCGAAGGCAAAAGGAGAAGGGGACGGAAGAGAATTAGATGGCTGGACAGTATCATGGAAGCAACAAACATGAGCTTAGGCAAGCTTCAAGAGACAGTGGAAGATAGAGGGGCCTGGCGTGTTGTGGTCCATGGGGTCTCAAAGAGTTGAGCACAACTAAATTGTGACTGGACAACAACAACAGGGGCTGCAGTATGGTAAACAGGGCAGTAAGGGGCCAGCACTACTGTAAGGACAAGAAGGCAGTAAGGGGCCAGCTCTACTGTAAGGGGGCACTAAGGGGCAGGGCAGGTGCAAGGATTTTTTTACCCACCCTAGGCAAAAGCTAATTTTGCCGCACCCTTAATTCCACCCATTGACCACGCCCTTTGACCCACCCCCTTTTCACTGGGCAGGAATGTGCCCCCTCCCCCCCAGTGTACAGGGACTGAGCTAGCAATGTAATCCTGGTGAAGCCAGGCATAGGGCACCATACTGAGCTGCACATAGAACTGACCATGGTCTTCATGGCACATGTGGAGGCACACTACACCCACAAACAGTAGTAGGGGTCCTCTCCTATTCCCCCTGTCACAGGAGTCTCCTGCCTTACTTACCGTGTCTGAGCCAGAGCTCACATGCTGAAAGGTGTGGGCACCAAACACTAACCCTGACATGAGCGCTCTGGTGCTCTCCCCTGCCATGGTGCCCGCCGCTCACCCCCTGCAACCTGTGGCAACCCCGGCTCTACAACTTCCCTGTCTCCTAGGCGCGGTATGGGCTTTGTCCAGTAGAGGTCACTGTTTCTTCTGGTGTCGCACTATACATGCTTATCTGCCCGCAGCCCGCTCTCTCTGCTGTGTGTGAAGAGTCGGAGATACTTCCGCAGCACAGCCAGCAGTCCGTACCCCATAGAGACGGGGATGCCACAGGTTGCAGGCGGTGAGCGGCGGGCAGGACTGGCGCCATCCATAAGCAAAGTAGGCCACCTAGGGCTCCCCCAGCAAGAGTGCGCTCTACGCGGTGGCCTACTTTGCTTATGGGTGGCACCGGCCCTGCTAAGGGGGGCATTAAGGGGGGCAACACTTCTGTAAGCGGGCATAACTAGTGTTTAGGGGCACTGTAGGGTTGTTCTACTATGTCGAGCACTAAGGGGGAATTCAACTGTGTGAGCCCATGGTGTCTAATCCCTCTCTCCAGCCCTTCCTGGGGCTCCACACGTGCAATGAGTGGAGGGTGCAGCCATTCTTCCCCCTGGGCACACCCTAGACTTTCTGGGTATCCTGCCTGGTGTTAGGTGGGGTGCCCTTGATGTTAGGTAGAGGGGTTACAAGCAGGAAGGCAAACATAGGGCTACAATTCAGGAAATTCTGTTCTCATTAACTCTTTCTGCAATGCCTGGGCTGTGGGGTGCAGATCTTAGACACCAAAGCAATATACCCTTTCCACAAGCAGTAAGGTCTTTTGCCATAAGCAATCAAATACCTTACTGTCTTTCCTGCACAGCTTTGATGGTTCTCTACCTTCCATAAAAGTCTGTTCTCTTTCTCTCAGAGGTAATCTTTCAGTTCAGTCGATCTCTGGCAGTTTTCAATATCAGGGATAAAGGTTCCCTGAACCAGGCTTCTCTTTTCAGGAGCTGACACATGCATGTTCTCACTCTAGGCGTGACTTAGCTAAGACTTACTAACCAGGGGGGTGGGGCCAGCCCATCACGTAAGCAACCTGTTGTGAAAATTTTATTATGCGGACATTTTACTTTAGGATGTGGGTGTGTTTTTATAGATTGTCATCTGTCTCCCTGTGTCGGATTTAGCCAAAGAGCGCTCTAGCAGAGGGTACTTGGGTTGAATCGGGACCAGTGGTGAAACCGTCAGTATGAAAACCTTCTCATGGGCTTAGAGACGTGTTCTCAGTGTGTAGGGGGGCGTTTGCCGGTTTGTGAGCACTAAGTGCAATGCACTGGGCTTCTTCCCTTCAAACGTCTCTACACATTAGAGAAGTGAAGTCTGCATAACGAGAGATACATATTATACCTCTGCTGCGGCTTCGCTATCCCTTTCTGGATACATATCTGCTTTTAAGACATGCATATCTGCCTTGTCGGTATACTCGTACCGTATACTGACAATAGCCGTAGCAATGTCTCGCATATAATCTCAAACCTATAAGAACCAGTAGAATGATCTTCACTAGATACTAGTCACTTTGAGCAGTATTGAATGGGGTCCGTGCTGACAGTGATGGGGGGTGGGCGGCCACCTGGCTGATCAGACAATGGACGTGACTCATCCTTCCTTATACAGGGATGGGGCGTGTGCATTGCACTGTTCGGCCATCTTGATGCCCTCCCCTGTCCTTTGACATGTACCTGAACTTTCTCATCTTCCTGTGTCATCACTTCCCGTATCCTTGTTACATGAAGTAAGTGGTCGGGTGATGGGCCAGACCCTTTTCTATTGTTACTGTGACTAAATAAAAGGTGAGCAGACTGTGGAGGAGGAGGAGTGCTCAGCAAGAATTCAAGATGGTAACACCTTTGTCTGACTGCGGTTGAGGGATTTACCTTTCCTTACACAAAATCTGATGCGGATTTCAACTACAAATATTTCTATAACAAACTGGACTAGGACTGCCAGTTTTAACTATTATGTATAGACAACCATAAAGGACACATAGTACATATGTAAATGAGTACTTTAAATCCCAACATTACCTCTTTAGTATAAGATTAACTTTTTAGCAGTTCTCTTTGATGATGTTAACCTTTTTGCGATGATTTGCTGGGTCACTGCGGGGGCAGTAAAGGGGCATCACTACTGTGAAGGGGGCACTTAGGGATTATTCTACTGTGTGGGGACAGTAACGGGGAATCAACACTGTGTGGGGGCACTAAGGGAGCATTCTAATGTGAAGAGGCACATGCTGCTGAGTTTAACATTGTGATTTCCTGAAAAAAGCACTGATTTCTTTGTGCATATGTGTAGAACTACAGACAAGACCTGCATGCGCCAGCTCCTGTAGAGTAGGCTGAGAGAGAAGCCTCTATCAGGAGGCACCACGTCTCAGACTGAAAATCTGCCAGAAAGCTACTTAAAGTGGTTGTCCCATCACAGACAATGGGGGAATATTGCTTCTTCATCGACCACTGATGAAGAAGTCAGAGCTAAACTTCGAAACGCGTCTGGTGAATCAAACACAGTATCCGCATATCCCATCTTGAGATGAACAATAGCTATTGAACTGTCTGGAAGCGCTTCCATTATCTAAACCTGCCAGCATTGACCTACGCGCCCACTGAACATACCGATATACAACATGTGGAACGCCGAGGTTGTAGAACCACGTGGGACGAGAACGGTGTAGCTGAACAAGAGAACCGGCCACACATAAGCGACTACAGACCGCGAAGACGCCGAGAGAGGTAATAGTGGTCAGTGTACATGTGTCATGTGGGACGCCACAGTAGGCACTTGCTAGTACCTGACCCAGGGCTGGGACAAGGTCCACCACCAACAGAGGCTGAGCTGCCCAAGTGCGCCCCCCCCCCCCCCCCCTTGCCTGTGCCCAGGGCCGGTGCAAGGTTTTTTACCAACACAAGCGAACCTACATTTTGGCGCCCCCTCCCACCCTCCCCCTTCAGCTCACCTAGGGGAAGGGTGGGTGCGATCTTATGCTAAAAGTAGTGGTAATAGAATCTCAAAGGTCTATAGAAGCAGGTACAATATTTTTACAAACCTTTGAGACTCTATTAACACTACTATCAACATCAGGTCATTTAGAGAAACAGCATCTTTTTTTAATTATGTTTTTTTTTAGGTGTTAAAACATAACTTTCATTTGATTGCTGTAACACCTAAAGGAAAAATCTTTTTAAAAACCTGCTGTGTCTCTAGATGACCTTATGTTGATAGTAGTGTTAATAGAGCCGCATAGGTCTGTAAAAAATAGGGTAACTGCTTCTATAGACCTTCCAGACTCTATTACCACTGCTATCAACATAAGGTCATCTTGAGACACAGCAGGTTTTTAATTTGTTTTCCTTTAGGTGTTCAAGCAATCAAATAAGTTATGTTTTAACACCTAAAGGGAAAAAAGAATTTTAAAAACTTGCTCTTTCTCTAGATGACCTTATGTTTATAGTAGTGTTAATAGAGTCTCAAGGGTCTATAAAAGCAGTTACCCTATTTTTATAGACCATTGAGACTCTATTAACACTACTATTAACATAAGGTCATCTAGAGAAACAGCAGGTTTTAAAAAAAAATCCCTTTAGGTGTTAGGGTAAATTGCAATCAAATGAACGTTATGTGTTAAGATTAGGGTCAGAAGCCGACAAGCCGGGTTTTGTTTAGCCTCTTGGGTATTAGTTTTTACATTCATAAAGCTCCACATTGAGCTTCCAGCAGCAGACAGATGCCAGGGCACTTCTGTGGTCACCTCACCTGGGCACATGGTCTTTGCTCAGCAGAGTCCTGCCATACATGCTGGGTAGATGCTAGAATGGATTTGTTAGAAGGAGGTCTGTGACGTCACTGGTCACATGCTCCTTCATGGTCACATGATCCACTGTGAGAACGCCTGCCTCCTGCTGTGTTCAGCTCCAGAGAGAAGGGGGTGTGAAAGGATGGACCAATGGCAGGGCAACTAGCTGATACTGGCCAATCAGCAGCCTCCTGCTCCTATCTATAAGCGCAGCTTAGAGTGAACACTGGCTGGGGAGGGGAGGGGAGGGCGCCCGGCAGCAAGTAAGTGATAAAAATAAAAAAAAGAGGTTTGTTTTTCCGCCCACCCCAGGCTGCGCCCTGAGGCTGGAGCCTCCCCAGCCTCTGTGTCGGCCCGGCCCTGACCTGACCACTAAGGTAATTACTATTAAGCCGGTAATGTGGTATAGATTTTAATGAATGGGACACTAAGGTGAAACACTAAGCTGCAACTTCTCACCTGATTTAAACCTGATTTGTTTCGCAGCCCCTGACCGGAGATACACGGCGGTGGTGCGCATCGCAGTTTATTTAGATGAACCAACGTGTGTGCTCACCACTAGAGGTTACTACATTACGGCAATGTGATACTGTTGACATCATTGGAGACTGTGCCCCTAAACAACGGAGTCAGAGCAAGGCTGAGTATACATCCTCTGTCATTCCAGTGGAGAGCTAAAGGATATGGGAGACAGCTATGGTTAAAAGGACTATTAGTACACACGATATACCCTTGCAGAAAGAGATTTGGAACATTTTTGATTACTATTGAACAACAATAGGTCCTATACTATAAATCATTCACCACTTTTAGACTATCTGCATGCATGACCTACCTATTCTACATGTATCGTAGTAGCGATTATGCATAGGTGATAAATTGCTCTCTGTACAATCACGTGGCCTCAGGGGGTATTTCTGTATGTTTATCTGCGTCCCTTAGGGGTTATTTTTTAATTATTTTTAGTAATTTTTTGATATTTTTAGACATTTGTGTGATCCTACTATCACTATTATCTAATTTTTTATTGAATAAATAGACACTAATTTGTACAACTCTCTCCGTGACTCTAGATGTAGAGTGCCTACATAATGAATTGACATATCACTAGGATATGCCCCTATTGTCTGATAGGTGTGGGTCCCACCTCTGGAAACCGCACGTACACCAAGAACGGGGAAAAGTGGTGGAGGGGGCAGTGCGCATGCGCAGCCGCCCTCCATTCATTTCTATGGGACCTCCGGAAATAGCCAAGCGCTGGCTTGGCTATTTCCTTCAGCCCCATAGAAATGAATTGGAGCGGTGGCAATCCATCCAAGCGCGGTGGGCTCCCATTCATTTGTATGGAAAGAGCGCTTGGCAGAGTCCTCCAGACTCCACTCTCCCCGCTCCGTTCTCGGCATAGGTGCATATCAGACAATGGGGGCATATCCTAGCCATATGTCCCCATTGTCTTTGATTGCAATGCCCCTTTAACCGAGAGGTTACCTCATAGGGAAAGAGAACAGACAACCATAGAAGGTAAAGAACCATTAAGACCATGCAAGATAACATCAGTAAGGTGCTGCTCATTTATGGCAAAAGATGTTACTGCTGTGGAAAGGGTTCATTGCACACAGAGCTACAAGCAGCCGAGCTTGGCATCACCAGTTTCCGAGCTGACCATAATAGAAGCAGATCAAACCCGGCTAATATTTTTGGAGGTTCTGACTGTACATTGCCTCTGCTCTTTTTTGCCATTGCTGCAGCCATCACCCTCCTCCTCAGTTGTCACCTCCTCCTAAGCACTCCGATCTAGCTCCTGGGATCTTGTCGAGCACACAGTCATAGTTATAATCCTCATCCTCCTCACCGATTTTATCAGACTGTGATATGACATTGTGGGCTCCTTTGCCCACCTCTTAATTCCCTGCTTTGTATCTTCCCTGAATGGCACTGTCGCTACCAGGGGCAGACTGGACATATACCATACAGGGAAATTTCCCAGTGAGACGATGCCCAGGGGCCACCTGATACCCCCTCACAGCCACTAGCCAGGTACATAATGACCTGATGCTCTCAGCAATAATTATTGCTAGGAGCATCAGGTACTCATACACTGCCCTCCTGAATTCAACTGAATTGCAGTCCTCAGTAATGTTATAGGGCAGTATTTTATGCTGCAATGTCGTATTTGGTTTTGCTGGGGCAGTATTTTGTGCTGCACTATGGTATTGCTGTCCCGCCTACTTCTGTTGTCCCTGCCTATTTGTATTTCCCCACCTTTTGTCAATTTGGACTTGCCTACAACTTGGGGCCATTTTTAGTTCTTTTTTTCCAGGGCCACTTTAAGTTCTCAAGTTGCTACCACTGCCCCTACCGCCACCATTGTGGCTACAAATGCCAATACTATTACTACCACCACCAACACAGCTATGCAGGGGTCCCTCACCTACCCCTAAACTTCCTCCTCATGGCAGTGAAAACGCTGGCTGTGCTCACAGAACTCATCAACAGGGAGACCATCTTGAGTATCATTCATATGGCGGGGTTTTGTTGCCTCTTCTTAGAAAAAAAAGACACCGCACTGAGAGGGGCTGCAAGGAGGTGAACCAGGAGGAATGATGTGACCCGGGGTCCAAAGCAAAAAGTGACATCTTTATCATCCTGCTGTGACTGAAAGGAGGAGTGAACCATCCAGTCCAAGTGAGGGAGAACTGTGGCCTTCTACTACTGCTACTACTGTCTGGACAGGTGGTGGTGCTACTGCTGTTGGCACTACTACAGCCACCAATGTTCAAACTCTCAAATTACAAGACATGGGTCTTTCGTTTTACACTCTTCTGTTGACCAGACTTTTTATTATGAAGTCTATATAAATGTAAAGTCACAGGTTTTGTACACATATTATTAAATGGTACTAGCAAAATTGTAAGTGTTTTTTTTATGTAATTTAAAGACAGACAGAGGTACAATTAAATGACCCTCCCCTTCTACAAACACACTGCACACTGGTATTGACAGTTTACAATGGTAATATAACGCAATAACTGAAACAGGTATATAAATGTTATTGCAGCACATCTTTTTCACTAATAATGCATGTTATCTTGAGCTAATACAATGTGTTAACTGAAACGGGTATATAAATGCTGTTATTGCAGCACAATGCATTAACTAATACTGCACATTATCTTCAAGCGATACAATGCATTAATTGAAACTGGTATATTGATGCTCTGTAATATGCTGAAATACGAAAAATAAATGGTAGTTAAATTGAAACTGTTATTTTTTAGGAAAAAATGGACAATTGCTCAGAGTTTGCATCAGACTCTATGCTATTGATGCTGGAGGTGCTGGCAATAAACCTATAAAACACTTATGAACTATATAAACTTCAGGTGTTTTTTTAAAAAAAAGATGGTTTCATATTCAGAGAATAAGGAGATTGGTGCAGTAGGATTTTAGTGATTGCAGAATCTGCAACTCATACATGAACTTTTTACTTGCTGCCAGGCAGCACCTTTCCTCAGTATGAAACACACACAGAACTCTGAGTGAACATCCTCCCTATGCTTCCCTGATAAAACCTTGAACTACCTAATTAAATTCAGTATGTTCCTATACTGTCCTAAACTCTCCCTACCATACCTAGGTTGCTGTCTTATCTCTGCAATTGTTTTTTGGCTTGCAGAAGGCGAGCTGCACACAGAATGGCCTATATGGCATTCTGAACAAAAGGACCTGCCAGAATCCTGACACTTGACAGGCTGCCTGTTAGTCTCTGAGCCTATCAGGGCAAGCCCCCCCCCAGTGTCATGTGATCCTTCATCTTCCTCCTCCCTTTCGCTTTACCCGCCAATTTTCACAGTAAAATAACAGCGCCGTTTTTGCACGATTTGTCAAAGTGAATCACAAAAACTTTTTATAAAATGATTAATGAATCCAATTCATTTAGAATCAATTCACTCATCTCTATTTGGAATGTAATACAGTATGTGCCTAATATAACTGACCGACTGGAATAAGCACTAGCAGAATTCTGAATGCAGCTCTGGATTTGACTGGGGCACAAGACAAAGCAAAGCTAATGAAGAGAAAAGCAATTTGTGTAATCTCTGCAGCTTCTAAATATCCTATCTGGCTTCTTAATGTAACATTGACATAACCTGAGATGCTGCAAAGCAGGCGCTAAGGCTTCATGTAATTATCTGCAGCTTCCTTTAAGCTCAGTAAATAGAGAAATCTAATTAAGTTCTGTTAAGGTTATTTTTTTCAGTTCTAGTATTTTTTATTTCTTTTAATTTTAATAATATTTCATATTTTCTCCAGCTTTTGGAGGAATGTAATTACATGCGCGGGAACGGCAACAGCTTTTTCCATATCTTCAAAGAACACCTGTCTCATTAGCCCTTTATTCTGTGCACATACTGCAATTAGACTATAGCATTACGGGACTTTTTATAGGTCGGAGATGAGAGTCATTCCTGCTCGTATTCTTCTTGTATGCTGCTCTTTTCTTATTAACCATTTGAGGGCACTTCCATATATATATATTTTTTATATACCTGTATAGGCAGTTATTGAAGCTAAATAATATTTATTCACAAAATTCTTGCTGACTGCAGCCACCACTAGGGGGAGCTCACTACATATGCATGTGTTATTCAGTTCAAGAAGAAGTTGTATAAATCTCTTGTCTGAGAACTCCTCCTGATAGTGTCTGTAGGCAGTTTTAGGGGGTGGCCAACTAAGCAATTAAACAGGGTCCCTGCTTCTTAGGGGGTATCAAGAGAAATGACTCCAAGGACCTTGTAAACTTTAAGTGCCCCGGGTCACCAAAAACTTTGCCACTAACCCTCTTGGAGACTGAATGGCATTGTTTTTCGCCTTTGTAGGCAGTGTTAGGTAGGTATGTTATGTTAGCATTACAGTATATGCATAATGTATGGAGTCATTATTTAAGCTTTGTACGATGTTATTTTTTGGGTTCTCTGTCATCACTGTCCCCTTTTTTTTTGTGCTGTCATCTATACCGACTTCCCATCCTAGACCATCAAGAATGCAGATACAATATAAACATCTTATTGCCCAGGACCACCAGGTATCCTGACAATACTATCTTTTCTGACCTATCCCACCAGAGATGTTGCCACAACCCCCTCCATTATCCTAGACTACCAGGGATGCTAATATCAAACACTTCACTGTTCTAGACCACCATAGATACTGACAGTAACACTTTTGCTGTTTTAGACCTTCAATGATATTGGAATTGAGCCCTTTACTACCCTAGAAAACCACAGGGTTGCGAAAACATAGGGGATCATTTACTAAGTGAGATACGCAAGTTTTCTGGCATATATCTGTCACAGATTGCGGCACAACTTTTCCTCGCTCACGTCAGGTCTAAAAAATGGGGTGTGGCGTGGATGGGGAAGGGGATGGCCCATGTCATTTATCATTTTCTATGCCTGTTTTATGGGTAGAAAATGGTCTAAATTTAAGCTAACAAGGAAGCTGGTGTACATTTAAACTGGCCGGCGCCTCTACATAACTTTTTCGGATCAAGCGCAAGGGTTTATTAAGACCGACATCTAAAACGCCGGTCTTAATAAATTACCTCCATAGTTTCTTTTTATTCTGGACAACTTATCTAAAAATTTTGGAGAGCCAATCTGTATGCTGGACACATTAGAAAATGGTATACCGTAGATCTATAGCTCAGTATGGTGATACGAACTCCTTATAGCATTTACTGTGATGATGACAATCATAATAATCTGCACAAGATGCAGCTTTGTAAAAAATTAATGGACGCATCAATCAAACAACAGAAGAACAGCTGAATTTTTTGGATTGTCCAGATATTTATGGGCACTAGGACAATATGCACTAATCCTTAACTACCCTAGATCACTAAGAATGTCAGTGTAACCCCTTCAATACTCAAAACCACCAGGAATGTTGCAATGAACCCCTCCACCCCCTTAGAAGACCACTTACCTATTCTAGTGCACCAGACTTACAAACACTAACCCCTTCATTGGACTGGAACCCCAGGATGTCACCATAAACAGCTTCACTAGACTGGGTTCATCATCATGAATTACTCTTTTGACCACCCTAGACCACAAGGGACATTACCATTACCACCCCAGGAAGATATGATTTTGTTAGGGGACCCAGTATTTGTATGGGCGCTGATTTATCTTGTCTCTGTGTGGAATATTAATATACAGTTGTGTTCAAAATAATAGCAGTGTGTTTAAAAAAAAGTGAATAAAGCTCAAAATTCTTCTAATAGCTTCTATTTCCATACACACAAATGAATTGGGAACACTACACATTCTATTCCAAATCAAAACATGAAGAAAAATATATCAAATTTGTGTTGTTCTTCAAAAGAATTTGAAGAAAAGTGATTAGACTGTTCAAAAAAATAGCAGTGTTTGTATTCTTCTTTACAAACTCAAACATCATTATATAAACTGAAAAATGTTTGAAGATTTTGCTTTCCTTTGAATCCCTTCACTAATATTTAGTTGTATAACCGCTGTTTCTGAGAACTGCTGTACATCTGTGTTGCTCGGAGTCACCACCTTCAGCCCCTGTGGACAGGTATTCCGGCCCAGGAGGATCGGACTACATTCCACAGTTCTTCTCTCTTTCTTGGTTTTGCCTCAGAAGCTGCATTTTTGATGTCACCCACAAGTTTTCTATTGGATTAAGATCGGGGGATTGGGCTGGCCGCTCCATAACGTCAATCTTGTTGGTCTGGAACCAAGATGTTCCACGTTTACTGGTGTGTTTGGGGTTGTTGTCTTCAAGGGCATTTCCTCTTCAGCATAAGGCAGCATGACCTCTTCAAGTATTATGATGTATTCCAACTGATCCATGATCCCTGGTATGTGATAAATAAGCCCAACACCGTAGTATGAGAAACATCCTCATATCATGATGCTTGCCCACCATGCTTCACTGTCTTCGCAGTGTACTGTGGCTTGAATTCAGTGTTTGGGGGTCGTCTGACAAACTGTCTCCGGCCACTAGACCCAAAATGAACAATCTTACTTTTATCAGTCCACAAAATGTCTCTTTAGGCCGTCAATGTGCTCTTTGGCAACTTGTAACGTCTTTTTTTCAACAGTGGGACTTTGCGGGGGCTTCTTGCAGATAGCTCGGCTTCACATAGGCGTCTTCTAATTGTAACAGGACTCACAGGTAACCTTAGACCTTCTTTGATCTTCCTGGAGCTGATTGTTGGCCGAGTCCTTGCCATTTTGGCTATTCTTCTATCCATTCGAATGGTAGTTTTTCGCTTTATTCCACGTCTTTCAGGTTTTGGTTGCCATTTTAAAGCATTTGCAATCATTTTAGCTGAACAACCTATCATTTTCTGCACTTCTTTATATGTTTTCCCCTCTCCAATCAACTTTTTAATCAAGGTACGCTGTTCTTCTGAACAATTTCTGGAGCGACCCATTTTCCTAAGGAATTTCAGAGACAAATGCACTGTAACCAGCATATTCAACATTTGCTGCCTTCCTTCCTTAAATAAGGGCAATATTTGCAACCTGTTTTTCAAAGAATGAATGACCTCACTTATTGAACTCCACACTGCTATTATTTTGAACATGCCCCTTTCAATTAGTGATTCAATTACACAGAATCAGCAGCATGTATGTCATATCTGTTGGGTTTGTTGGATTTCTATTACTCTACTACACGTACCAGTAAATTATTTGCCATGTAGAAATATAATTTCTACCAAAAACATTGATTGATCAGTTTAGTTATGTCTGACTGCTATTATTTTGAACACAACTGTACATACATCGGGACTCTGATACTAGACACTATAAAGCTATAAACCTTTGCATCACTCTGTATCTGGCTGCTCTATAAAGGGATATATTTTTCAATGCTGTTTTCGATGCCCAGGAGGGGGAACACCAACCACTTCCCTAATTGCCTGCTCACTAGTTACAAAGGCATAGAGGAACATTGCTTGCAACACTATAATTGTCCTCATATCTTCTACATCATCACAGTAATCTACAGCAAAACAACATTTAGCCTGAAACGACACAAAATATAATTACATGGGAAGCATCTGTAATAGTGACAGCACCGTTTATCCTTTCATCGCCACTTTTTAATGCCACTGTTTCCAAGTTTTAAACAGATGTAATAGAGCTGAATTTGTCACATAGCCCAATTAGCACTTTCATCTTATATGCCTTTAAAAAGTCATATATAACACTATCACTGACAGTACACATGATTGTTAGTGTTCATCGAGCACCAAAATGCTTGGGTGCTCAAGTAGAACACTTTGCGATGCTCGGGTGTTCTACAGAGCACCCGAGCACAATGGAAGTCAATGGGAGAAACTGAGCATTAAACCAGACACCCCCTGCTCTGAAGAGGGGAGGGTGCCGGGTCCCACTGAGGTTTATGCAGAAGATCGCTGTACAGTGAGAGAATTCCCCAGTGAGTCCGTGGCTTAGGAGTCCCTGCTCTGAATCCATATATAGCTATGTCCATATATGGAGTCAGTGCTTGGGGACACCCAGTGTATTTAAATCTAATTTAGCCTCTATTTCTGAAAAGTTTCTTCTGGATTTGGACTCACAGCCTTCTACATTAGAGGACTTCAACCAGCTATAAAGCTGAATGATAAACTATGTCAGAAAAACCTCATAGTAGTTTGTCATGTAGTACTGTAAGTATTCCTATACAGCAGAAGTATAATTTCATATTTCAGTGCAGGTTAACATGTAGCTGTATAGCGCAGTGGTTAAAGTTCTTGGGTCTAATGTAGAAGGTTGTAAGTTCAAATCCCAGCAAAAACGTTTCTGAAATAGAGGCTAAATTGAATTAAAATATATATATAAAAGTTTTTAGCTAGCGATAATATATTTAGAATATATAATATATTATAATGTATATAAATATATTATGGCTAAAAACATCAGTAGTAGTTTCCCACATATTATGCATTCATATTTTTAATAAGTATGATTATATATATATATATATATATATATATATATATATTTTTTTTTTTATACATTTTTTAGTAATTACACATTTATTTTGTGCCATACATTTTTTACAATTACTAAAAAAAATATAAAATGTATATTTAATTTAGCCTCTATTTCTGAAACGTTTAAATTAAATTTATATATTTTATATTTTTCTTAGTAATTGTAAAAAAAGAATGGCACAAAATAAATGTGTAATTACTAAAAAAATTATATATATATGTATATATATATAATCATACTTCTGATATATATGAATGCATAATATGTGGGAAACTACTACTGATGCTTTTAGCCATAATATATTTATATATATATATATATTATAATATATTATATATTCTAAATATATAATAATATATGTAAATATATTATGGCGAGCTAAAAACTTTTATATATATATATATATATATATATATATATTTTATTTAATTAAATTTAGCCTCTATTTCTGAAAAGTTTTTGCTGGAATTTGAACTCACAAGCTTCTACATTAGAGCCAAGAACCTTAACCTCTACACTATACAGCTACATGTTAACCAGCAGTGAAATATGAAATGATTCTTCTGCTGTATAGAAATACTTACTACATGACAAACTACTATGAGGTTTTTCTGACACAGTTTATCATTCAGCTTTATAGCTGGGAAGTTAAAGTCCTGGCCTCTAATGTAGAAGGTTGTGAGTTCAAATCCCATCAGAAACATTTCAGAAATAGAGGCTAGATTGGATTTAAATACTCTGACCCAAGCACACAAGGTATTCGGCTGAACACTGTGATGCTCAAGCCGAACTGGTGTTTGGCCAAGCATGCTCGCTCAACGCTAATGTCTTTTTCATTATGTGTGCATAGCTGTGTCTTCAGTTGCTATATGTATCTTACTGTTATATTTACTGTAAGATTCTGGTGGATGCCTCCTATGGATCCTATCGGTTTGCCCCTTTCCAATATGGTGCTGGGGATTTATATGCACCCCAATCTATGATTGGTGGGGAATGATACAGTCAAGCTAGAATATGAGTGTATAGATGATGGGACACCACATTCCCCAAACGTGATATAGGCCGACCTTCCTTCAAGTAGGTATGAGTGGAGGAGTCGGGCATAGGCTTCTGGGCTGAGCTGGAGCCCTGTGAGTTGTGTACCAGGGTGTTCAGGTATTCCACAGCTGGAGGAACAAGAGGGTTGAGGTGTGCTTTGGGCTGTTGACCACAAAACTTCGGCGAAGCATTTCAGACCATAGAGAGGTCCTGCAGTACTTACCAGAGATAAATTAGGTTGTATTGAAGCTAAGCTGAGCTAGACTTGAGCTGTGATATCTTCTGGGTGTATTACAGATGTATTTTGTCAAGGAGAAAGTCACTACTGCCACCTTGTTCAAGTTTTACTGTAACTGTTAAGAGACTGTCCCTCTCGCTATCTTTGACTATGATCAGATTTATACCAATGGAGACCATAATTTGTTTGCTGCAATTGTTTGAAAAAAAAACAGGTTGCTTGTTACAAAATGGATGTGGATCCGTTACATCACCAAGTAGCTACCGTGATCTTCACCCTTTAACCCCTATACAGGGATCTGGACTACACTGCAGGGGAACTACCAGGCTGCTACCTCTTGAAGGATTTTTTGTTTAAGTGACTGCTGACCTATGGGGATCAAGAGACACTGATGCAAAGCACCAAGGGACCAGGTAAAACCATAGTCAAGGCCAGCTCGAGGTCAGGGCAGACAGAGTTCATGTAATCTAAAAAATAGTACCATGTCAGGGTGAGCTGCTCAGGTTCAATATGGAGATCAGACAGAGGTCAGGTCAGGCAGAAATACAGTACAGACCAAAAGTTTGGACACACCTTCTCATTCAAAGAGTTTTCTTTATTTTCATGACTATGAAGGCATCAAAACTATGAATTAACACATGTGGAATTATATACATAACAAACAAGTGTGAAACAACTGAAAATATGTCATATTCTAGGTTCTTCAAAGTAGCCACCTTTTGCTTTGATTACTGCTTTGCACACTCTTGGCATTCTCTTGATGAGCTTCAAGAGGTAGTCCCCTGAAATGGTCTTCCAACAGTCCTGAAGGAGTTCCCAGAGATGCTTAGCACTTGTTGGCCCTTTTGCCTTCACTCTGCGGTCCAGCTCACCCCAAACCATCTCGATTGGGTTCAGGTCCGGTGACTGTGGAGGCCAGGTTATCTGGCGCAGCACCCCATCACTCTCCTTCATGGTCAAATAGCCCTTACTTTCAAAGTTTTCCCAATTTCTCGGCTGACTGACTGACCTTCATTTCTTAAAATAATGATGGCCACTAGTTTTTCTTTACTTAGCTGCTTTTTTCTTGCCATAATACAAATTCTAACAGTCTATTCAGTAGGACTATCAGCTGTGTATCCACCTGACTTCTCCTCAACGCCACTGATGGTCCCAACCCCATTTATAAGGCAAGAAATCCCACTTATTAAACCTGACAGGGCACACCTGTGAAGTGAAAACCATTTCAGGGGACTATCTCTTGAAGCTCATCAAGAGAATGCCAAGAGTGTGCAAAGCAGTAATCAAAGCAAAAGGTGGCTACTTTGAAGAACCTAGAATATGACATATTTTCAGTTGTTTCACACTTGTTTGTTATGTATATAATTCCACATGTGTTAATTCATAGTTTTGATGCCTTCATAGTCATGAAAATAAAGAAAACTCTTTGAATTAGAAGGTGTGTCCAAACTTTTGGTCTGTACTGTAGGTCAAATCCAGATTTCAGGCCGAAGTCAGTACACAGGGCAAGCAAACAAGCTAACGGCACACCTTTGCAAGACAATAACATACTAGAACCTGTTGGTAAGGCATCTTCCCACAATTTGAATTGAACTGTTATATTATATAGAATTTTGGACTATTATGAATAGTTTAGGTTGCTATTAATTTATTTTCCTACCACACCCTGTTCCTCCATTGTTAGTATTTAAAGATGTGCAGAAATACATTGCCAGGACTGTCATGCATGCGCACAGGAGTCCTCTCCATTATGACAGTACAGCACAGCAGTCCTGGCTGTGTATTTAAGCACAGTCTTGAGCACTCTCAATAGGGGAAAAGGGAACAGTAGGAAAATAAAAGATGTTTATATGGACTCCTTATGTGCAATACTATTCATATATTACTGCAGATAATACTGGAGAATTGTGGTGACAGATTCCCTTTAAGTACCTCCAAGGTGGCCAGCCTTTGTCTGGGGAAAATTAGGATGCGTCCTAAGGATAAGTCATCAACATCAGACATCTGCCACCCCCTCTGATCAGCTGGTTGAAGAGAAGCTTGCATGCTGTGCCAACAGAGCCTTCCCTTCATTGTTTACCCACTCACCACTGACATCAAAGCAGGTGTAATTACAAGAAGCCGTCCCATTGAAGTGAATGGTTATGCCACACAGGCTGCTCAAATAAACACAATTAAAATGTGGCCTGGCGTTGTCCTGTTAAAAAACAGCTCCTGGGACACTTTGGAGAAATTGCTGGACCACTGGATCCACAACTAAATCAATTTAACACCAACTGTTTGGGGTCTAGAGGGGTCTGGCTACTGTAAATTATCCCAGACATTACCGTTAATTATACCTCACACTATAATCCCAGGGACTGGTGTGACATTCCTTTATGAATGCCTCTTCATGGCGTTGTCCACATGGTCTCCAGTAGTGATGAGCGGCAGGTGCCATATTTGATTTCGACGAAATTCGCGAATATTCGATAGAATATCCGCTTCATATTCGTCGAAATTGAATATTCGTCATTATTCTAGTTATCGTGATTATTATGCGATTTAAATAATCGCGTATTGCGATTTTAACTTAAGGCTACTTTCGAATTTCGATTTAAACTTAGCGCTGCTATATTCCATATTCGTTAATTCTAGCCTAATATGGAATATAGCAGTGCTTAGTTGAAATCGAAATTCGATTATTATAACTTGAATTAATCGAATTGCTATTTCAACTTGGACCTGGTTTACTATGGTTGGCTTGGTAGAATTAGCGAATATGACGAATGTATTCGTCATATTCCTCAAAACGAAGATAACGAAGTATTCTCCATATTCGTTTTAGCTACCTATTTGTCAACTTTGCTAATTCTAGCAATCAAATAGGAAGGTTGACTATAGAGACAGCTGTGTTTAATTCGCTATGCGATTATATTACTTAGCTTTTTTTTTTTATAAATAGAATCATTATAATAATCAAGTATTTAACTATTCAATAAAAAAAAAAAAAGCAAAGTAATATAATCGCATAGCGAATTAAACTTAGCTGTCTCTATAGTCAACTTTCCTATTTGATTGCTAGAATTAGCAAAGTTGGCGAATAGGTAGCTAAAACGAAGAAGGAGAATACTTCGTTATCATCGTTTTGAGGAATATGACGAATACATTCGATATATTCGCTAATTCTACCAAGCCACCATAGTAAACCAGGTCCAAGTTGAAATAGCAATGCGATTAATTCAAGTTATAATAATCGAATTTCGATTTCAACTTAGCACTGCTATATTTCATATTAGGCTAGAATTAACAAATATGGAATATAGCAGTGCTAAGTTGAAATCGAAATTCGATTATTATAACTTGAATTAATCGAATTGCGATTTCAACGTAATTCTCAAATCCGACAGTACATTCTAGTATGGAGACGTTCCATGGTGATGGGGACACTCCATGAGCACGGAAGTCGTCAGAAGCGGCAACGGGCACTGACTGGAGCAACCAGGAAGCCAGGAATCCTAAGGACAGGTAAGAACTACTTTTGGGAAGTGGGAAAGAAAAAAATATAACAATAAAAAAACAAAAAAAATTGAATATTCGAAATATCAAATTTATAGCACTAAATTCGAAATATTTGCAAATTAGCAAAGTGGCGATATTCACAAAAAAAAAATCGATATTCGAATATTCGCGCTCAACACTAGTCTCCAGATTAATTTTCAGCTATTATTGCATCTGAGACAAAAGTCGGACTCATCACTGAAGAGGACAGACCTCCATTCCAGCCTCCATTTCCGTCTTGCTGTGTAAAATGGTAGCCTTTGAAAGTGGTGGTGTGAGGTCAATGGTACACCTGTAGCTGGATGTCTGGCTTGTTGCCCAATGTTGTGCAGATGCCTACTGGTGGTTTGTGTAGATACTTTTTGCCGCCCTGGGCTTGGGATCACATCCTGTATCTGGCCAGCTAAGACCTGTCCTAGGTTGCTAATATAGCTTATAGGTGTGTACAGCTAGACCTGCCAATAATGTAATACAGTTTGTGTGTTAAAGACAAAAGCAGAGTTATATATAGTGACTTCATGTTTGGATGTCATATAACTGTTATATATTGTGTTCACAGAAGCAGAAAAGATAATATGCCTTTAAGATTCATTATATTAATGTGAGGTAAGCTCAATGACACAGCAGAAACAACAGAAAGATTAGGGTTAAACTGTTGTTGCTGGGCAGGAGTCTTGACTAATCCTAGCCAGCCTCACACAGCAGGAGTTTTGACCAATCACAGCCAGCCTCACACACAGCCTGTGTGGTAAATTCCCCTAGCAGGAGCTGCTGTAATCATTACTCACCAGAGAAAGAAGCTGAACAGACAGTCTCTCCACCAGAGCTGTGTTTTATGGAAGCAGAGAGGCCAAAATAGGTATTTAAAACAGTTATATAATGTTCTTACTAGTAATATAGTGATTAGAACTGTATACTGATCTGGTTATATGTATGTTTACTTACAGTTCCACCATACTGAGCTATATAATCATACAATCCATACAACTTGCAAAAGCAAACTGCAATATTCAGTAGAATTATTAGTTAGACCTAAGATATACCGCTCAGAGAGATCATAAAGTGCTTAAATAAATTAAAGTGAGAGTACAGATACTCAAGAGAGAAAAATATCCACTATTTTATGTTGAATGACAAGATTGAACAGTTGAACCACCATCTTATGCATACCGCCATTTTATGATACTTTATTCAACACGCGTTTTGTACATGGACTATCTGCTGTGGAGGCGGCATTGTTATATATGAAGAAAAGTTGAAGTTAATAAAGAAGTTATTTCAAGCATTTGGTGTGCTCTTTAAACCTACTGCTTCTATAGAATGGCGCTAGAGGAAATACAGAGTAATAGACAGTCTGGTAAGACTAAAAGCCAGAGATATCAAAATTCTTCTAATGCCACAATGCAAAAGGCACTTTATAGTGCTGCGCCTGCCACACATCCCATTTTACTTGCAGTACAGACAGGATCACTACATGCCATTTTTCTAATCAGATGATCAGAGGTTTGCCTCTGTGCACCTCTCAATGTCATTCCAGTTTGTTGTTGTTCTCTCAACCACCGGGACAAACAACATTGAAAAATGCTGACAACTTATCATAGACGCATAGCAATTTTCCAGAGTGATAAACCAAGATCTCTCAGTTTAAGTATTCTGTCCTTCCCAGTTTGCGACAAGTGGTAAAAACTGGCACATTGATGAACAGGAGGCATTGCACAGTCATCTCAAACGACTTGATCAGATTTGTGGTTTGATGAGGCTTGCTTTCAATCTGGCTTTTATGCCCATCCCACGTGCCACAGATAAGAACTAGGTGCTTGAAAATTTGATCATTTGTAGATCTTACTGACACGACTACTTCCTCGATTTGCATAACCTTACGGGTTGTCCTTCCTGGTGTTGTAATTTCCATGTTGAGTACAGATGGACAGACTGAGTGTACCAGAACAGAAAAACAATTTGCTTTGAGTGGGGACCATTTTTAGCACCATGATTGGAGAAGACTTCTATGCATGGGCTATTTTCAGATTTTAGGGATAAACATTCTTAAATTTTTCGCACTCCATTAGATATTTTCCAAACTACAAGCACTACAGAGTCAGACAATGAATGTATTTAGTTTATTTCAGGGAAAAATTTGGGCCTTGATTCTCCCAATAGACATAAAGTACATGGACAAAAATCTGGGACAACATTAAAAAGAAATGAATCAACTTCCGACGTCTTCAAATTGTCATCAGTGATTAGTTTTATGTGACTTTGCTCCAGTGGTTTTAAATAATGTGTTTGTATAATACGCATATTTAATCTTTTCTCCTGCTGCCATAAGCAGACTGAAGTATAGAGCAGCACGAAGGGAAACAAAATGAATCTGTAGAAATTAACTGCAATTTTCGCTGCATGTATAGCAACATTTCCTCGAGAGCCCCCAAGTTACCTTGAGGGTGTCATTCAGCAGGACTGGAGTATTGATCTATGAGGCTGTACATCACTTCACGTCTACCCTGTAGAGTTGACTACAGAACTAAGATGGACACATTAATAGCAACCACCTGGCACAACTTATGGCCAGTACCTGCTTTACACATCAATTAGGCCACATATTTTGTACCTATGTACAAACATTTTCGTCACTCTTTCAGTCCCTCTTCTCATTGTGGCTCATAATTCCAAATTAACCCACCTGTATGTCTTGGGAGTGTGGAGGAAACTGGAATAACCCTACACAAACATAGTAAAAACATACAAAATCCATGCAGATGCTGTCCTTGGACTATTCAAACCCAGGAATCCAATGTTGCAAGGTATGCCATGCTCTTTTGATGCCACCTTCTCCCAGGACGTGTCTCTTAAGCTGGCCATTATTTAGCTTCACTGTAAGACCATGTCTACCCATTTGTGGATAGGGTTTTTATAATTTATATAATATATTTGCATTAGAGATGAGCGAATCGAAGTTGACGAAGTGGAATTCGATCTGAATTTCAGGAAAAATTTGATTCCCACCGAATTCGAATTTCCTCACGCTTCGTGGTAACGAATCACATTTTTTCCTAAAATGGCTGCTGCACGTGTTAGGACATGGAGCAAGGAACTCTGGGAACGAGGGATCACCCATAATGCCATGCATGCAGCCAATCAGCAGCCAGCCATGTGATGTCACAGCCCTATAAATAGCGTCAGCCATTTTGGATTCAGCCATTTTCCAGTGTACTTAGTGCAGGGAGAGACATCAGCAGGCGCTAGGGACATTGCTAGGAAAGACTTTAAAACTTTTATTTTTCTGTACAGAAGTTCAGTGGAAGGATAGGGAAGAATCATTCCGCAGTATTGAAGCAGAACAGGGTTCAGTAGGGGAGGTTACAGCCTGGGTAATATGAACAATACTATTACACATTTCTGCACTGACTGGGGATCCAAATTGCCATTATACAGCTCTGTAATTCCAGCAATCTCTTCTTGTTATTGAAAAAATGGAAACAAGGCGGCTCACCTCCAATCCGAATGGGATCAGGTGCTCACGTAAATGTTTACCCCAATAAAGAAACAGAAAATAAAAATATGTAGAAAACGGGCACTCAAGTCATAGGGTGTTGCATCGGAAAAGTTTATATAAACATACCATCATAACATTTAAAATAACATTTAAAACATATTATATAAAAACAATATTCCATTGTAAATCGATATTATAGTCGATAATATAAATCGATGTTATAATCGACTCTTAGGACTAATAGTGAAATAGTCAATTGAAGTGTTCAAAAGTATCGATCCCAGAAACATTGACTATTTGAAAAAAGCCACAAGAAATACTGGAAAAGGAGCAAAAAACATATTCTTCTTGTTATTGGGGTGCAAGTGCTGTTTGATACAACCATTAACAGGGTTTATTACAAGGAAATATTTCTAAGTCTTATTTGCCCTTGTGCGGTGCAGTTATATGTTCTAAAGCATTTTTTGGCTTGTATTAGTGGGAAAAAAGGGCTTATTAGCCGTTGTGTGGTGAAGTGAGAAAATTGCAATTACAATTGCAATTACTATGGAGGGGGCACAGAGGATTTTGTTACAATGGAGGGGGCACAGAGGGCATTACTACTATGGAGGAGGCACAGAGGGAATTATTACTGTGAAGGGGGCACAGTTTGCATTATTACTGTGAAGGGGGCACAATGGGGATTTATACTATGGAGGGGGCACAGAGCCAGAGGGCATTATTACAATGAAGGGGGCACAGAGGGAATTATTACTGTGAAGGGGCACAGTGGGGATTTATACTATGGAGGGGGCACAGAGGGCATTACTAGCACAGTGGGCATTACTACTATTAAGGGGGCACAATGGGCATTATTACTATGAAGGGTGTACAGTGGGCATTATTACTATAAAGTGGTCACAATGGAGATTATTACTATGAAGGGGGCACAATGGGGATTATTACTGTGAAGGGGGCACAATGGGGATTATTATTGTGAAGGGGGCACAAAGAGGACATTACAACTGTGAAAGGGGCACAGAGAGGGCACAATGGGAGCATAACTACTGTGAGGGGGTACACATCTGTACAAAACTACTGTTCAGGTTGTACAATGGGGGCAAAGAAAGGACCCGCCTCAGCTGCCAAACACCCTAGGCACACCACTGGCTTCATTATCATTGGGAAAAGAGGGTAGCAGCTTGCCCGTGAGGCAGAGGCGGAGCCAGCAAGTGCAAGTCGCTAGCATGGCCGGGAGTCAGCAGGGTGGAAGCAGTGGGAGGTCGGGAGCCAAACGTGCCTGGGGTAGACCACAAGCTTCACAGGAGCCTACCTGCCCGTAATGTAGTGGTGCAGGAGTTCACGGAAGCAGTAGCAGTCAGTCAGTGCAGAGTGTTGGAGGTAAAATCACCTACTCATCGGTCTGGTCGTTTTTTGTTAAGCCGCCGGAGGAGGTGAACATGCTTATTTTTAGAATCTGTGGGCAGAAGATGAAGCGTGGCCAGGGTACCAATGTTGGCACCACGGGCCTAAGCCAACATATGCAGTATCACCATAAAGTGGCCTGGGAGAACCGTGGCTCCGATGTGGTGGTCCAGCCTGCCATAGCAACCGCTATTTAGGATGCGCACATGTTAAACAGGAGGTATAGCGCAAGTAATGTTGCTGTCACCGGCGGCTAATAAAAAATTACACTGAATTAATGTCACTGATATTTCGGATGGGCAAACGTTATACAGGAGATGTAGCGCAGGTAATGTAACTGTCCGCAGCGGACACAGTCTACAGAAAAAATACACTAGATGTCACAGATACTTTTAGGCTACACACACACGTTATACAGGAGATGTAGTGCAGGTAATGTCGCTGTCAATAGCGGCGAAAAAAAAATGACACTGAATGTCACTGATATTTCGGATGCACTAACGTTATACAGGAGATGTAGCGCAGGTAATGTAACTGTCTGCAGCGGACACCGTCTATGGAAAAAGTACACTGGATGTCATGGATATTTTTAGGCTGCGCACGCGTTAGACAGGAGATGTAGTGCAGGTAATGTCGCTGTCTGCAGCGGCCAAACAATTGCAAGCTATTTAGTGCAGGATGCGCTAAAAAATATATATTGCTGCCAGATACAACTATAATCCTTAAAAGGACTTTTGGGTCTCTAACAAGTTTTATCAATTTAGTGCAGGTTGCACTAATAAAAGTTATATTGCTGCCACACACAATCCTTAAAAGGACTTTTAGGTCTATAAAAAGTATAAAAACTAAAATATTGCTATTTCAATCCCTACACTATCTCTCCCTTCTGCTCTCCCTGACTAATACTGATCCGAATACGTGTCATTGGGTGCTATATAGCACCCGATGGTGCGTTTCGGCCAGCCAATCGCTGTAATGACAGCAGCCAACATGGCTAAGGCATTACAGTGAAGGGCAGTACTTACCTGCATGTTTATTGGATGCATAGCAGCCAACAAACGTGCGGGAAGGAGACTCGAGCATCGCGCTCGAGCACACGCGGTATTCGGCCGAACACCGCGATGTGCCAAGCATCGCGATGCTCGAGCATGCTCGCCCAACACTAGCCATGAACTGTCGAATCCATGTCTTGCTAGCCGTCCACTGCTTCAACCTACATACATATGTACACCAGGTTAAGATTGTCTCAACTAATACTTCATAGCCCTCAACTCTAACTCATCCACTGCCTTGTAACTCTTACAAGCACTCTACTGTCCCATCCAGATGTTGCTGACCATTAATAATTTGTTACCATCCATTATTTTACTCAAATATCCACAGAATTCCAACTTCTCTGCCAGCTCTTGCCAGCCATTCACTGCCTCATCCATTTTATACTACTAGCTCTCTATTGTCTCAACCAGCTCATACCACCATTGACAGTCTTGTCCAATTCTTAACAAAATTGACATGAAGATTAATGAAAGTGAGGAATGCTGGCATGGACTAATTAACAATAAGCCCCAAACTTTGTAAATGTGAGAGATAAGCTGCCACCAGAGGAGTCTGGCGGCAGGGGTTTATTCCCCTTGCCCCATTACAAAGACATGCACATTCATGTATGCTAAATTGCTTCAACAGTCCAGACTAGTGAAGAATGGAATCCTTATGTAATCTTGGCCATGGCTCAAGATGATGGTCCTAGCTAGAGATTAATGCATTTTATTTTGGTTATGACTTTATCAATTCATACTTCACACTTGATTCGATGCAAATATATTTGACCTGGATCAAAAGTGCCCTCATTGCCCTGAAATGTTGTCTATGACCTAGGATGGTATACAATCCTACTCAAGCTCTTCAACGTCAAGACGACATAAGTAATATCAGTGTGACAGTGACATCTGTGGCTATGGGTAAACGCATGGTAGCCATTAGTAACTACCAGCCTCTTTTTTTATGATTTAATTTAAAATATGGTCCAAAATTATCTGTTTTTGTTGGTGTAGTACCCCAGACCTGGTGGTGTCTGCAATTACCATGTTATATAATATTATGCTTTTTGTCATGTTATTTATGTGCACCAGTATGCAGAAGTATGGTTGGCAGGGACAGTGTTAACCAGCCTGTTCCAACCCTCTTAATAAGAGTGGGCTAGTCCTGCTTCCTGCCAGGTGGGGGACATCTAATCTAGTTGGTATGGAGGTAGGAAGCACATGCTACAGGTAGATCTCCTACTCCAAGGGTCTTTATCCAGATCTTCTGTGAGACCACTACTCCAGAGAGTTTAACAGAACCAAAACTTCTTCTTACTTAGAAGCTACAGAATTCTTAGTCAGCAAGGTGACCAGAAACCACAACTTGCAGACCCTACTGCAGGTGAGGGATTACAGTTTGGATAACCATCACCTAAACAACATCCAGGCCAGACTAACTCCAAGCCTGCATTACACAGTGGACACCCATAGCCATAGTCTCTAAAATATGGAGGAGGAGGCTGAGGAGGTGAGATGCCAGTCACAGCAGTGAGCCAGCTCTACCGACCATACAGGACAATACCACACTTCATACCTCTTACATGTAGTGGTGTCTCCTGTGATGCAGAAGTTCTCTTTCTTCATCTTCTCCATTCAGCCCAGGTTACCATGACAAATTCTTTCTGTCACATCTTCTCTCTGCAGAGTTTGCCGCACAGACATATTAGACTCCTCGCTTTTAAATCATCCTGTCCCCTCCGGGTGCCCCAACATCTTCATCGTGCTGCCATCCCAAATACTGTTCCCGCTGTGCTCCCCAATGCCCCCAAATACTGAAATGCTGAAAAAATAGTGACTCCAGTATTAATAATGCCTATATACTGTAGTGCCCCAGTAGTAATAATACTCATATAATGCCTTCAACAATAATAATGCCCCTTATAGTGACCTCCAGTAATATTAATGTACATTAAAATGCCCCAGTAATAATACTTCCCTCTATTATGCTCCTAGTAACAATGCCTGTTTAGTGACCCCAGAAATATTGTCCTCTAATATGCCCCTAGTAATAGAAATGCCCCTACAGTGCCTCCAGCAATAATACCTCCTATTGTACCCACAGTAAAAATGCCATTTTAGTGTCCCCAGTATTAATAATGTCCCATATAGTGCCCCCAGTAATAATGCCCTTGTCCAAAAAATCTCCCTATAGTGCCCGAGTATTAAAATGCTCCCAGTACCTCCAGTAATTTCCCCTATAGTCCCCACATATTTAAAAAAAATGCCTCAGTAATGCCCCAGTATTAAAATGTCCCCAGTGCCTCCAGTAATGCTCCCAGTGATACCCCCTATAGTGCCCCAGTGTTGAGTCAGCAGTGCCTCTAGTAATGCCCCTTATACTGACCCCTGTATTGGTTCTGCTGATTCAGTATATTTTGTTGCACTGCGGTATTTGGTTCTGCTGATTCAGTATATTTTATTGCACTGCAGTATTTTTTTTCTACTGGGGCAGCATCTTGTATTGCGCTCTGGTATTTGGTTCTGCAGGGGCAGTATGTTGTGCTTTACTGTATTAAAAATTCCCCTATAGTGCCCCCTACAAAGCGCCCCACAGTGTCTTCAGTGGTATTGTCCCCCACACAGTTCCCCTCCAGTAGTAATGTCCCCCTCAGTGCCTCCCCAGTAGGTATGTCACCCACATTGCCTCCCCAGTAGTAATGTCCCCCCACAGTGCCCCTCCAGTAATGCCCCCAAGTAGCAATGTCCCCCAGTGCTTCCCTAAGTAGTAATGTCTCCCACAGTGCCTCCCCAGTAGTAATGTCCCCCACAATGCTCCCCCAGTAGTAATGTGTGCCCCAGTGTTGGGTCCCGAGAGCCTCTAGTGCCCCCAGCAATGTCCCCCACAGTGTCTCCAGTAGTAATGTCCCCCACACAGTTCCTCTCCAGTAGTAAAATCACCCACAGTGCCTCCCCAGTAGGTATGTCCCCCACAGTGCCTCCCTAGTAGTAATTTCCCCCGCTGTGCCTCCCCAGTATTAATGTCCCCCACAGTGCCCCCTATTTGTAATGTCCCCCACAGTGCTCTCCCAGTAGTAATGTGATCCCTCTCCTAGTTATGACCCCATAGTGCCCCTCCAGTAATGTCCTGAATGTAGTAATTTCCCCCAGTGCTTCCCCCAGTAGTAATTTCTCCCACAGTGCCTCCCCAGTAGTAATGTCCCCCACGGTCCCCCCCCCATTAGTAATGTCCCCCACAATGCTCCTCCAGTAGTAATGTGATCCCTCCACTAGTAATGTCCCCCACAGTGCCACTCCAGTAATGTCCCCAAGTAGTAATGTCCCCCAGTGCTTCCCCCAGTAGTAATGCCCCACACAGTGATCCTCCAGTAGAAAAGGCCCAGGTAGAAATGTCCTCCACAGTGCCCCCTCCTCCCCCAGTAATGTCCACAAGTGTCAAGTAAAGGAAAAAAAATAATGGCTCTTCTGGCCTGGGATGCAGGGATTTACTGCTTCATAGGCTTCAGACCTGCCAGGCCTTAGGCCTGAGGCCTATGAGGATGAACTTAGGCCTGAGGCCTACAGGACCATTGGTTCTCATACCCTGCAGCAGTATGAAACTGCTTCAGGAGGGGAACTTGCAACTGTACACAATATCTTGCCGCCCCCTGACTTTCTGGTGCCCAAGGATTGCCTTGTGAGAAATACGGCCCTGCCTGAGGGAGTAAACTCTGACACATCTTATCAGGGTCACTACCACTTTTATCCTATGCACAGGGTCCTCCGGGGCTAACTAAAGTGGCTGATGCCTTCTTCATTGTCTTCAGATCTGTACAATGGTGCCCTTCATTTTGAGCAATTTGTAAGGGCCGAATTACAAAGGTTTAGGATTTGCTGAAATTAGAATTTGATTTGTGTAGAATCGATCTGTTCTGATCTCTAGTCTTAGACTAACGAAGAAAGCATAGCTGCAGCGTCCCACTTATGTGTGTATAAGTGTTCCCCTTACATTTCTGTATAATTATTTGTATTTAATGTATTGTATTTCCTAACATCAGGCTGGCATTGTCATTACATCTATTTGCCACTAGGTGGTGCTGGCGCCACAAAATGTGAATATATAGCTTGGGGTTTGCTACAGGAGGAAGTGTTTTTTAAGTTGAAGTTGTGGTAGTGTGAAGGAAGTGTATAGAGGAGCAGAACAGGCAAAAGTTCAACTGTGTTTTATTACAACTGTCTCCTCATCCTTTCTACTACTCTCAACATTTGCACCTTATGGTGCTGGCGTCATGAACACAGGGACCCAGCCACCAAACCACCTTAAACAGCTATACCATCAAGGGCACCTCAACTTCCATCTGGCTGGTGTTCCCTGCAATAGAAAGTGCCCCGCAGGATTTAGAGCTGTCCTTTCCTCCACTGCACTGCCGGGCCAGGGAGGCTCTGCTAACCGTGAGTAAATTAACTACTACCCCCATCGGCCCACCGTAACTCATGTGTTGCCCGGTCGTTGCATAGCCACCACAGATAATGGCATCATACCAAACATACCCAATTATTGCCCCTGTCTTCAGATCTGCTCTGTCTGTATAACGCAGGAACAGAGCGATGGTCACATTCTTTGAAGGTTTCTACTGTAGATTTTTTTTCATATACGGAATAAAGTAGCAGAACTTTACAGAGTCGAAAATTATACGACGAGTTGTATTACCTTCTGAAATAGCTTTTCTTGTTTAAGGAAACCGAGAGAACATCCTCTAGACGGAAGAAACTTGAAAAGAAGGCATTTTATTTTCATGCTTGAAGGAATAATAGAAAATTCTATTATGCTTTCAAGTGCTGTGTAATCATATTGTGGGAATGAAGATCGGACCATGTCGGAAGCTGGCGTCTTGTAAACTGTATATTATTCTTAAAGACAGAGAGTAGAGGTTAAAACCAGATATGTGGAAATGAAAGATGACTGATGAAGAATGTGCAATCTATACATTAGAGAATCAAAGACACGTCAATACCATGAGCAGTATACTGATATTTCTCTAGTGCCCATCTGTTCATTGAAGCAAATCATATTATTTTTCAGAATCTATTGAGGTTCACCTCTCTTCATCTTCCTACGTTTCTCATTCTATGGATTGACTCATCAGTGATACTGGTGGCAAATCGCTATAATTGTCATTCATACATCCGCCCAGTAGGAAACAGGCTAGTGAATGGTTAAGGTTAGAGTAGTTGGACACTGGTTGCATATGTCTACATTAGTAAAACATCCAGGAAACAAAACTGGCACTAGCATTGCTATAGGTTTGTCCAAGTGATCGGGAGAGGTTCATAGACATTTGTGGAATATCTTTGTAAGGCCTTGAGAAAAGACTTTTAGGAAATCAGTAGAGTTCTGTCAACTTGTACCTTCACTAATCGCTAGTTTGAAAGGGTTGCTCTTCTAGTTTAAGTGCCTTAATCTTTAATTTTTTGGCTACAATATATTTCGACCACCAACCAATACTACCATTGGTTGTTCCAATCACAGTTAACAGTTCTGTGTGGTCCAAGTAGTTCTGTTCCCATTGATGGGAAAACCTCAAGATTTGATCTATTGGTCAATAAATGAAGGAACATGGTGATCATAGAAGAGATTTTGTACTGGAGATTGGTAGAGATCCCAATGGGATTTCTCAATGGTCAAGTCCAATTGACCTGCTTACCTTAAAGTCTATGTAACTGCTCCTAATATTTGGCCCTTTACCACCTACGTAGGACAGGGCAGAAGACTGAAACATTTGTCCTCCTCTACCCTCACATTTACAGTGAAATTTTGATGATTATTTTTACTACTACATGTCTACTTGAAACACTCTACTGCTGCACAGAACCTCTAACACCCTTGAACCCCTGCAAAGGGGAATGTTTATTACTGGTCAGGTTCCTGTGTGGAAGTCCCGAGAGTAGTCAACAACTGATTGTGGGTGCACTCTAGAAATGTCTGGAGCAGTTGGCAACCAGAGTTGAAGCGAAGCCGGGGTTTAAACCAGGAGAACGCCAAAGATATGCAACAATCTAGAGGAGGAGACAAAGACCTACTGTAATCAAATGAAGACCAGATGTCAGAACAAGAAGGTGAAAAATTTGAAAGGGCAAGACAAAGGCAAAATTCAGAGACAAGCCTAGGCCAGGATCACAGTCCAAACACAGATTATTGTCACTTTTTAAAGCTGATGCTGCACAACCATTATGGCGACCTGACATTGCCCTCGAACGTGTGCAGAAAACCAATGTCCATGGGCAAGAGAACAGAGCTAGATCTGGAAAAGTATTATTTTTTTTAATATAGAGAACTATAGACTTTCATCTATTCAATTTCCTAATATTTCACACATTTCAACAATTTATGCCAATAAAAGTATTTTTGCTGTTGGTAAGATAGGAGAGCGTGGGGCTTACATGCCGAGTTTGATCAATGACTCGCTTAGCTTTAACATGTTCCTAGAGCTTTGCTCTCATCTATCAGCCACAATTGTCATTTATCTTCCAAGGGACTGATCATCTGTAACCTTTTAATCTGGTGATGACTCAGAAACAGAATGATAGTATGATGATACCCATCCGAATTATTCATGATTTTAATCTTTGGACAAACCGGCAACCAAGGACACATAGAGGGGTCAGAGATGTAATCTTCAGATGTCCAACACAAAATCAAACCTCTCCACAAGTCTCCTTTACTAGGTGTCCTCCATTACCAAGATTCAAAAGAGGCGTTAACAGGGTAAATTTAAAGGGAACCTGTTAATACGTATTGCTCACATCGTCCTATCTGCGGGCAGCATGTTATAGAGCAGAAGGAGCTGAGCAGACTGATATATAGTTTTAAGGGAAAAGATTCAACATAACCCATGATTTAAAGCGCACCTACACCTCAGATATAGATGACCATTATATGGCTTCTGGCATTTCTAGCAGTGTCCCCCTCTGCAGGTTCCATCTCCAACGAGCTAATGAGTGGATGCTTACTTCTAATTTTGTCGGAATGTTTGAATCCTCGGTCTTTCTACACTTAAGGGTCCAGTGTGAGGTGCTATCGATGACTGACAGCTGTCTCTTAATGACCATTTATAGAGGGAAGACCCTTAATCACTGAAAGGACCGCCCACTGGACTCCTAAGCAGACGAAGAGCAGGGATTTCAATGAATGAATTATCAATTATACTGAATCTTTCCCCACAAAACTACATACAGCGACAAACGTTTATCAGCTGGTCGGTCAGTTTCTGACTTGCTTAGGGATAGCACGACACCAGTAAGAGGATGCCACCATCAACACCCACTAACTAGACATATAGTTGTACAGTATATGTAACATATTCTATGCTGATAAGGTCCCAACTAATATTTTTCTATCTCATATCTATCTGCAGCGACCGGGTCTGCAGGGGCAAGATGTGAGGCTACGGTAAGCTGATGGGGGTAGTAGTTGTCTGTACTTACGGTTAGCAGAGCTTCCCTAGGCCGGCAGTGTAGTGGAAGGAAGGACAGCACTAAATCCTCTGGGGCACTCTCTATTGCAGGGAACACCAGCAAGATGGAAGTTGAGGTGCCCTTGATGGTATGTGTTTAGGGTGCTTTAGGGTGCAAATGTTGAGGGTAGTAAAACGGATGAGGATTCAGTTGTAATAAAACACAGTTGAAATTTTACTGAATCAATGGTCTCAGGACAGTTGGTACAGTTCATTTATGTATCAAAGGTAATAATCCAGATGTTACTTTAGCTGAGATCCTTATAACAGGTCTGGCAATAGTCAGTTGAGGAGTTCTCTAATGCTGTTACTTTACAGGCAAAGAATGTACAAAGTAGCAAATTTGCACTAAGTCCACTTTCTAGCACTCAGGTACCAAATATAATGATTTCCTATTTATCTTGAGCAATCCAATAATGGCGTTCTCCCTTGTGGCAGGCAAACTCTCTGCTACATTATTTGATGCAGGATGCTCTCCTGAAATATTCAGGTTCACTATGTTCCCAGAAGGCATTTAGTGAAAAAGAATAATTCTGCACACTAATCATCCAGTTGTTTCCAGGTACCTTTAAGTTCCTTCTGGTCACTTGTGCTGGTGAAGTCCCTTGGCTAGACTCAGCTCTAATCTTCACCAGACTTGCTCTATATTCATACTTACTGTAGACTTACTGTCTTGTGCTGGGCTGCAGTAAACTCTTGGTTTGTCCTCTCCAGGCTTGATCAGGGCACATAGGAAAGAAAGGCAGCTACTGTACATTGTGGAACTTGCCTGTTCTCCTCCTCCATTAACTTCCTTCTCCTCTCTCTCTCACTCCAACTAACTACTTCCTCTCTAAGCTAGCACACCCCTGGCTATATATATTATGTGGCGCCAGCACCACCTAGGGGAGAATAAATGTAATGACAATGCCAGCCTGATATTAGGAAAATACAATACATTAAATACATTAATTGAGACAGTTAGCAGCAAAAGTTTAAAGTGCTCACATATACAGATGGAGCAGGGTTAGCAATCCAGCTCTTAACTCAAATTTCTTAACTCATCGCGTTATCTTGAGACAAAAGCCATTGAAAAGCAATTGAAGGTGTTTTCTTAGATTAGATAATACAACTCAGAAATCTCAGAAAACAGGAGTGTTAACTCTACTCCATCCGTAGCACATCCTACTATATATTTACTATCTATCTATCTATCTATCTATCTATCTATCTATCTATCTATCTATCTATCTATCTATCTGCAATCCCTACACTTCCTATAGCTACACCCCTTTGGTTGGCTGTGAATCGGTGAGACATTGTAGTGGGGGTGTACTGGTTCTTTCTTTCTTGACTCCTGAATATATTTCATTTTTAGTAATTGCATACAAACCTCCCCCCCCTCCCCTCCGCTAACACTTTACACAGATTTATTTATGTACCTTTAGAAGTGAGCAGAACAGCTAAATCTGTTAGAGCCCTTCCAGATGAATAAACTGCAAATTGATTAGGATTCAGTAAAACTCTCGCCCTGTGGGTTTTATTATTCATATTGAGATTCTGACTTAATGCAACAAGACGGCTTTGAACGTCAAGCCGTTTATCACGAGCAGAGAGAACGAGGGGCGCGGCGGAAACATTTCCAATTTATACAGTAGAATTAGGATGTGAACACAACCGGGAGACACTGCACAAAGCAGATTTGCAAGGACAGGACACACCTTGGCTGCCGGACACAATAAATGTTTTCATAAAATTTTTGGAATTTTTTTGCTGTAAGATTGAGGAAAATTTCCAAATCAGTTTTCATACATGTAACTGTAGGGTGGTTCTATAAGCTAAGAAAACTCAACGTGACAGTGAACGACTTCTGAGAGAAAGGTGACCTGCACACCGCCAGAATTTCCGTTTGGGATTATGGGTTCCATTAACGTTTTCTTGTATAATTTCATCTCACTTAACGGATCTGTAATGTAGGACTAACTTATTCACAAAGGAAGGAGTGAACCCTTACAGGGAGTGTATGGTCTGAAAATGAAATATTGATTAAATGGGTATTCCCATCACATACAATGGAGGCATATCGCTAGGATATGCCCCCATTGTCTGATAGGTGAGGGTCCCACCTCTGGGACCCGCATCTATGCCGAGAAGGGAGCGGGGAGAGCAGTGGCTGGAGGAGCCCATTTGCATAAACTGAAGATAGTAGAATAAAAAATCTACAATCAGAAAATAAATACAGATTAGAAAAAAAAATAATAAATACATGAAAGATTCATTTTGAGTCATTGCCTAAGTTTCATTTTAATAACATCTTTAATGGCAACATTTTTTTTTATTACAAAACATTTTATCCTAAAATCTTGTTGATTAAAGGTGTTCTCTGGGTTTTTTATAAAAATTGGCATTTCTTCTAACCTGTTGAAGAAAGACAGTTTGGTTAATACTTACTCATTCCCTCGCTCCACCGATGCTGCTATCCCCGCTGCACTCATACAGACTATGGGCTCTTCCACCCGGGTTCTGAACGGTTTTGTGACCTTCTTTTTCTGTTCAACTGCATTTACTATTAATCATCTAAACAGGAAAAAGAGCCCACACCACCAGTCAGAATCCCGGTGGAAGAGCCTGTATGAGTGCAGCGATGGAGAAAGGGATTGGTAAGTATTAACAAAAGTGTCTTTCTTCCACAGGTTAGAAGAAAGGCTGCTTTTTATAAAAAAAACAAACAAACAAACAAACAGAGAACCGCTTTTATATACTATACTATACTTTAAGTAGGGGCAGTTTTATAGTAGTTATATTCTTGTACATAGGAGCAGTTTTATAGTAGTTATATTCTTGTACACAGGAGCAGTATTATAGTAGTTATATTCTTATACATAGGAGGCAGTATTATAGTAGTAATATTCTTGTACATAGGAGGCAGTATTATAGTAGTTATATTCTTGTACATAGGAGGCAGTATTATAGTAGTTATATTCTTGTACATAGGAGGCAGTGTTATAGTAGTTATATTCGTTACGCTGCCGCCGTCCGCCCAGCCTGCCTGCAAGAGTTTCAAGTGAGTTCTGTACTACATGGATTTCTCTATGCTGCAGAGGATTACTATAGTTTAAAACAGCGCCCATGCCTACACATTACCTATACTACAGTGAGCGGAGCCCGATGTAATAGAATACAGTGACTGCACCGGGCCCCGCTGTCATTACAACACCAGATGCCGGCCCGCACCCTCTGTATTGGGGGTCATTCACTATTTTACACAGGGACACTGTTATGGGGGGGGGGGGGGGTCTGTGGGTGACACTGTTATGGGGGGGGGGGGGATCTGTGGATGATACATATACAGGGAGTGCAGAATTATTAGGCAAGTTGTATTTTTGAGGATTAATTTTATTATTGAACAACAACCATGTTCTCAGTGAACCCAAAAAACTCATTAATATCAAAGCTGAATATTTTTGGAAGTAGTTTTTAGTTTGTTTTTAGTTTTAGCTATTTTAGGGGGATATCTGTGTGTGCAGGTGACTATTACTGTGCATAATTATTAAGCAACTTAACAAAAAACAAATATATACCAGTTTCAATTATTTATTTTTACCAGTGAAACCAATATAACATCTCAAAATTCACAAATATACATTTCTGACATTCAAAAACAAAACAAAAACAAATCAGTGACCAATATAGCCACCTTTCTTTGCAAGGACACTCAAAAGCCTGCCATCCATGGATTCTGTCAGTGTTTTGATCTGTTCACCATCAACATTGCGTGCAGCAGCAACCACAGCCTCCCAGACACTGTTCAGAGAGGTGTACTGTTTTCCCTCCTTGTAAATCTCACATTTGATGATGGACCACAGGTTCTCAATGGGGTTCAGATCAGGTGAACAAGGAGGCCATGTCATTAGATTTTCTTCTTTTATACCCTTTCTTGCCAGCCACGCTGTGGAGTACTTGGACGCGTGTGATGGAGCATTGTCCTGCATGAAAATCATGTTTTTCTTGAAGGATGCAGACTTCTTCCTGTACCACTGCTTGAAGAAGGTGTCTTCCAGAAACTGGCAGTAGGACTGGGAGTTGAGCTTGACTCCATCCTCAACCCGAAAAGGCCCCACAAGCTCATCTTTGATGATACCAGCCCAAACCAGTACTCCACCTCCACCTTGCTGGCGTCTGAGTCGGACTGGAGCTCTCTGCCCTTTACCAATCCAGCCACGGGCCCATCAAGACTCACTCTCATTTCATCAGTCCATAAAACCTTAGAAAAATCAGTCTTGAGATATTTCTTGGCCCAGTCTTGACGTTTCAGCTTGTGTGTCTTGTTCAGTGGTGGTCGTCTTTCAGCCTTTCTTACCTTGGCCATGTCTCTGAGGATTGCACACCTTGTGCTTTTGGGCACTCCAGTGATGTTGCAGCTCTGAAATATGGCCAAACTGGTGGCAAGTGGCATCTTGGCAGCTGCACGCTTGACTTTTATAAGTTCATGGGCAGTTATTTTGCGCCTTGGTTTTTCCACACGCTTCTTGCGACCCTGTTGACTATTTTGAATGAAACGCTTGATTGTTCGATGATCACGCTTCAGAAGCTTTGCAATTTTAAGAGTGCTGCATCCCTCTGCAAGATATCTCACTATTTTTGACTTTTCTGAGCCTGTCAAGTCCTTCTTTTGACCCATTTTGCCAAAGGAAAGGAAGTTGCCTAATAATTATGCACACCTGATATAGGGTGTTGATGTCATTAGACCACACCCCTCCTCATTACAGAGATGCACATCACCTAATATGCTTAATTGGTAGTAGGCTTTCGAGCCTATACAGCTTGGAGTAAGACAACATGCATAAAGAGGATGATGTGGTCAAAATACTCATTTGCCTAATAATTCTGCACGCAGTGTATAGCATAAGATGCTATATATGTGTCATCCACAGATCCCCCCATAACAGTGTCA
Source organism: Bufo bufo (assembly GCF_905171765.1). Classification (NCBI taxonomy): domain Eukaryota; kingdom Metazoa; phylum Chordata; class Amphibia; order Anura; family Bufonidae; genus Bufo; species Bufo bufo. The sequence goes on from NC_053393.1 coordinate 33,994,112, forward strand.
TCCACAGATCCCCCCATACCAGTGCCATCCACAGATCCCCCATAACAGTGCCATCCACAGATCCCCCATAACAGTAGCCATCCACAGATCCCCCATAACAGTGTCATCCGCAGATCTCCCATAACAGTGTCATCCACAGATCCCCCATAACAGTAGCCATCCACAGATCCCCCATAACAGTGCCATCTACAGAACCCCATAACAGTGCCATCTACATAACCCCATAACAGTGCCATCCACAGATCTCCTATAACAGTGTCATCCACAGATCCCCCATAATAGTGTCATACACAGACTACCATTAGTTCAAAACCCATCAAAAGCACACCTTTTGGTTCAAAATATATTTTTTCTTATTGTCCTCCTCTAAAACCTAGTGCGTCTTATAGGGTGAAAAATACTGTACATTCTTGTATATAGGGGCAGTATTATAGTAGTTAAATTCTTGTACATAGGAGGCAGTATTATAGCAGTTATATTCTTGTACATAGGAGCAGTATTATAGTAGTTATATTCTTGTACATAGGAGCAGTATTGTAGTAGTTATATTCTTGTACATAGGAGCAGTATTATAGTAGTTATATTCTTGTACATAGGAGGCAGTATTATAGTAGTTATATTCTTGTACATAGGAGGCAGTATTATAGCAGTTATATTCTTGTACATAGGAGCAGTATTGTAGTAGTTATATTCTTGTACATAGGAGCAGTACTATAGTAGTTATATTCTTGTACATAGGAGCAGTATTGTAGTAGTTATATTCTTAACCATATTTCTTTTTATTGAAAGAGAGCAAAAGATCAGGGTCGAGACCCGTACATGACATTACAGTGGCGGTGACAAATCTCCATACGTTCATCCAGCATATACATCATGTATAGACATTACATGCAATCTTGCCATAGTCAATAAGAGACATCAAATAAAAATGTAAAAGGGAAGAGGGGAAAGGAACAATCAGGAGGGAGAGAAGGGAGGAGGGGGGGAAACGAGGAAGGAGGTAGCTTCTGCTCTATCATGTAAAATTCCTATGAGCTTTCCATGGGGACCACAATTTTAAGAAGCGGGCACGTGAGTTAGTCTCCCAATGCGCAAGCTCCTCAAAACGGTAAATTTGATCCACCTTATCAGTCCACATATGGAGAGTCGGTGGGGAGTCATTCTTCCACAAAAAGGGAATAAGTAGCTTAGCTGCTGTAAGCAACATCGTAGGTAGGTTATGCTTAGAGGGGGTGAGAGAGCTGTTAGGGCACCATAAGAGCACTAGTTTAGCATCTATTGATATCTTAGTGTTGCATATTTGGTTGACCACCGTCTCGATTGATTTCCAAAACGGTTGAATCTTGTGACAAAACCACCAAATATGCGACAAAGACCCAATACCTGTACCACATCTCCAACACGATTCAGGGACCTCAGGGTTTAATTTATGCAAAAACTCAGGTGTTTTATACCATCTACTGAGAAGCTTAAAGGAATTCTCCTGAATCCTCACACAACGACTGAAGCCGTGTGAGTGGGATAAGATGAACGCCTTCTCCGGCTCAGTGAGAGACATGGAGAGCTCACGCTCCCAGGAGACCACATAATGTAGCTCTGGGGGTAATGAAGAAAGTATTTCTTTATACATCTGGGATAACGGTCTAAAGGGGGGTTTAGTAGCTAAAACCCTTTTTTCAAGCCAGGAGGGGGGACTATGACCTGCAAAAGGCCCAGTACACTTTTTAGTGTCTCGCTTAAAATCTGCTAAGTGGAAAAAAGGCGCAGCTTTAATCTCAGGGAGGTCCACCACTGAATCCCAGTTCAAACTGCCGTCCGGGAGAAGGACATCTCGCAGAGGAATGTCAGCGAGCTTAGACCAAATCCCGGAGGGGTTCAACACAGAGGGGTGAATGTGGCTCTGCAACAAGTTAAGTGGCATACTAGGGTTAGGAAAATTAAAAATGCGAGATTGAACCATTTTGGACCATTCAACCAGCATACCCTTCCAAACCGGAGAGGAGTAGTAGTGATTGGCCGAAAGAGGCCTAATGCCCCATAAAGTAAGTAGTTCTTGGTCCGTGAACAGCACCTTTTCAAGGCGGGAACAAAGGGAAACGGAGTGACGAGTCATGATAGCTACACATCTACAAAGCTGTACTGCATTATAATATATTTTCACATCTGGCATCCCAAAACCACCAAACCTTCTGTCCCTTGTGAGAACCGAATAAGCTATACGCGGAGATTTTCCGTTCCACAGGAAGCGTGTGAATACTCTCCGTAGTTCTGTAAAATATGAGTTTGGCAACCAAATAGGGAGCACTTGCAGCAAGTACAAAAATTTGGGAAGAATAAAGGTCTTAAGGTAGTTCTTTCTCCCTACCCAGGAGACAAATGGAAGCTTCAAATTTTGTAAATGCGTACGCACTGTTTTCAGAAGTGGTATATAGTTAAGGAAAGCCAGATCCTGTACATTGGCCGATATGTGAGTCCCCAAATACGCAATGTCTCTGGAGGCCCAGGTGAATGGAGTGGCACGTTTGGTAGCCTTAATCACCGCTTGTGGGCAGGAGATGTTAAGTGCCGTGGACTTTCCATAATTAATTTTGAAATTAGATATAAATCCAAAGTCCTCAAATATGGTCAGTAGTTTGGGTAAAGCCTCCTTAGGATTAGAGATCATGACCAACAAGTCATCTGCAAATGCTGCAGCAACATGTGTAGAAGCACCGATCTGAAGACCTTTAATATCCGGGTCTTCTCTTATTTTACACAAAAGGGTCTCCATTACTAAGACGAATAGCGCAGGGGAGAGGGGGCAACCCTGCCTCGTCCCGTTAGTGATGCGAAATGGTGGTGACAATGCACCGTTGACCTTGACCCTGGCAGAGGGGGCCGAATACAGGGTATAAATGGCTGCAATGAATTGTTCTGGAAGACCAAACCTCGACAGGGTCCGCGACATATAGTGCCAGCTGACCCTGTCGAAGGCCTTTTCCGCATCGGTGCTAACCAACACTAAGGGCTTAGAGGATCTTTTGGCCCAATTTACAAGATGAAGAAGCCGTACCGTATTATCGGACCCCTGTCTGCCATGGACAAAGCCAACTTGCTCTTCATGAACGATGTCAGGAAGAACCTCCTGAAGCCTAGTAGCCAAGATCTTCGCCCACCACTTCACATCACAGTTAAGCAAAGAGATCGGTCTGTAATTGCTGCAGCAAGTTGGATCCTTATTCTCCTTATGCAGGACAGTGATGTGCGCCAATAAGGAGTGAGGAGCGAGGGAACCTCCTGAGAGAAGATAGTTGCACAAATCCCTGAAGCGGGGTATTAAAACGTCCTTAAAGGACTTATAATACATGATGGAGAAACCATCTGGGCCCGGACTTTTGCCCGAAGGGATGGACGCGAGCACCTTCTGAATCTCAGAGTCAGTAATGGGTCTAGTAAGCTGGGACGCCTTGGTTGAGGATATAGAAGGAAGGTCTAGTGTCTGCAAAAACTTATCTGTCGCTTCTGAAAGATCACTAGTAGTGGACCCCTCAGGGTTGGGTAAGTTATATAAGGCTTCATAAAAGGCGCAAAATGCCTTGGCGATATCAGGAGTGGACTTATGTATTTTGCCATTGGAGTCCTTAATAGAGGAAACAAAGGAGTCAGAAAACTGCTTCTTGGCAATCGCCGACATCAGTCTGTTTCCTCTATCTCCGTGTGCGTATGCTTTAAATCGTGAGCGTAGGACCAGCTTAGCAGAGGTGACATTCAATAGATTTTTTAAGCGTACTCTGGCTTCAGTAAGATCTTTCAAGCAGCGCTTGGCCTGTGACTCCTTGTGAGAGGATTCAAGGCGAGCAATGTCTGCTAGTACAGTATCCAAGGCCTGCGTCCTCTGTTTCTTCACATGAGCTCCTAGCGCGATAAGTTCCCCCCTAATTACTACCTTATGGGATTCCCATAATATGGAAGGAGAAGGAGGGGAATTAGGCGTATCATTAAGTTTGAAAAATTCAGAAATCGACTTCTTGATTTTGCAAGCGTGGGTGGGATCCAAAACCAAGGTGTCGTTGAGCCACCATAAGCGTTCCTTTCTGAGTGGTCCAGACAGGGAAAAATTAATAATAACAGGTGCGTGATCGGATAGCGTGATACTACCAATCCGGGCCCCAGAGACATTGCGCATGTGCGAGTCAGACAAGAACAGATAATCCAATCTATGGAAGGACGACTTGGCATGTGAATAATATGTATAATCCCTGCTACTGGGATTAAAAGTACGCCATACATCCCTGACCTTCAATTTTCGTAGGGAAGATTTAAGCCTTTTCAAAAGCCTGTAGGACACAGACGGTCTGCCCACTGAGGTGTCCACCGCCGGTTCCAGGGCAACATTGAAGTCGCCCCCTAAAACTAACAGTCCCTCAGAAAAGGATGCCAGTAGGTCAAGGGTCTGAACGAGCCATGGTACTTGGCCTCTATTAGGCGCATAAAGATTGGCAAATGTAACCGGTGAATCGCTTAAAACACCCTTTACAAAAATGTACCGTCCCTCAGGGTCTGCTGAGGTAGCGGTGTGCTTGAATGGTAGATTTTTGTGCATAGCCACACTAACTCCCCTACTAGCTGAGTCATTTGTGCTATGGAACCACTGAACAAATTTCTTAGGGGGGAGATTGGGGATTCTACCTGTCCTAAAGTGAGTCTCCTGTAGGAAAGCAACTGAGACCTTATCCCTCAGGAGGAGGGAGATAATTTGAGACCTTTTGCATGGCTCGTTCAGCCCATGAGCATTTAGGGAGGCGACTACAATTGACGACATATCAACATACGTGTATGAGAGAGATAGTGCCAGATACCCAGGAAAGTATTAGATAGCGCATAGAATATATGAGCAGAGCAGGGAATATGAGGAGAAAGGGGGGAAAGGTAAAAAGGAATAAAAAATAAGAAAAACATTACAATCAACATGTGAGACTGGCAATGAGCCAGCGCAGACAGAATATCCATCTGAAAAAGAGTGAGTGCTTCACCTATCACCATCCAAGACAGGGTTGGATCGGCAAGGGGGCAGGTAAAGCACCCTATGGTCTGTAACAAAAAGAGACCAACAACAAAAAACATATCCAGCACCGGAAACGCTCCGGTCATTACCCTGCATGTGGGGATCAAAGTTCTCAGTTCAGAGATAACGTCCATCACATAATAAGGAGGTAATTGCAGTTCCTTACAACATCATATTCCCATCCACCAATATGGAAAAAGCAGCTCAGGCCCCAAAAACAAAAAATAGGTCAGGATCTCCCCTGGCCCCATGGAGACTGAAAAAAGGCAGGACAAGAGATGTAAAACAGACATCCCCATAACCAAGGGGAAAATGAAACCTCAGGCCCATAAACTTATCCTGAAAGAAAAAAGGTTAGCATAAATCAGGTGGGGGCCCTCTCCGCCTTGCTACGATTCGGGCGCTCAGGTCTGCCCGATGAGGTCTTCTGCCAGGCCGAGATCCGCGGTCGAACCGGTAAGGGGCCATCTTGGTCGGCCGGTAGCCAGGAAGGGATCTCCACAGGGGGGACATCCAGAGAGTTCCAGACTGAGGCGAGATCGGCAGGGGATCGTATGGTAAGTACTTTACCGTTTCTAGATACAGCAAGCCCAAAGGGGTATAACCACCGGAATGGCGTTGATGATTTCCTCAAGACATCCAGGAGGGGCTTTAGCAGGCGCCGCTTCGCCAGGGTCGATGGCGCCAAATCTTGGTACATCTGGAATGGTGTTCCTTCATATTCGAGTGTCTCCATCTCTCTTTGCCTCTTCAAGAGGGCCGCAGTGTCCACGTAGCTCAACAAGCCACAGATGATGTCTCGTGGGGGCTCTTGCGGCTTAGGCCTGGGCCGCAGCGCCCGGTGTATCCGCTCCACCACGACACCCTCCGCTCTATCCGGGCCCAGCAGCATGGAGAAGATTTCGCGCGCCATTGTCGGCAGGGCCTCCGCCGCTATCGATTCAGGTAAGCCGCGGAATCGAATATTGCGCCTACGGCTGCGGTTCTCCTGGTCCTCAAGCTTTAAAAAGGCATCATTCAATAAGGCCCTATGGGCCGCCAGCACCTCCGATGCTTTGCCTTCATACTCCATGATGGATTCCTGCACCGTTTCTAGCGCAACCACCCTCTGGCCTAAGTGCCTCAGGTCATCTTTTATATCGGATAGGTCTTGCTTGATGGGCGAGAGGGCTGATTCCAGGACCCGTCGGAGAGTCCGTTCTGAAATCGGTGGGTCTCTGGGTCTCCTGTCTGAGATGTCAGATCCGCTGCACACGTCTGAGAGGTCTCCGGCATCGGAGTCATGGACAGCAGACTCCGCCATATTGGGGCCTTTCTGTGCTACAAGCCGCGGCGTTTTCCAGAGAAACTTCTCCATTTCTGGCTGTTTGGAATGCCTCGGAGTCGTCTCTGTACTTCCTCTGACCTTGTCCTTGCCAGATTTCCCCATAATAAGGCAAAATTATATGATTAATTAGGGCAAATGAGCCGGAATGCTGGAGGAGCTCAAGCTCGTGCGGCCATTCAGCAGCGTGGCTAGGCTCCGCCCAGTAGTAGTTATATTCTTGTACATAGGAGCAGTATTATAGTAGTTATATTCTTGTACATAGGAGGCAGTATTATAGTAGTTATATTCTTGTACATAGGAGGCAGTATTATAGCAGTTATATTCTTGTACATAGGAGCAGTATTGTAGTAGTTATATTCTTGTACATAGGAGCAGTATTATAGCAGTTATATTCTTGTACATAGGAGCAGTATTGTAGTAGTTACCGTATATTCTTGTACATACTATATGATGCAGTATTATAGTAGTTATATTCATGATGTCATCTTTGATTTATGTCTGATAATCTGAAATTGTTTAGCTTCATTCTGGATAGCAGAACACTATAAGAATGATGTGAGTATCTAAGAAGAATTACCGTAATCTAATTATAAATATCATTTTAGCCATTGGAGAGCCGAGATGGCTAATATAATCTTTCCTCAAATACATTTAAAGAGCAAATTTTATCCTTAATGTTGTAATTAAACAAATTAGAAAACTACCACAATTTCTGCTGAAAGCAATTTCCTTTAATCAACCATCATTTCCACAAATGTAGAAGAATAAAAGGATTTCTGTGTTTCTAGCAGTCATATACTCATACAGTGGTCTTTGGCAAATTACTAATTACATGTAAATCTTACAAAATTGATCCATTTGATGTTGTGAACCTATTACATCATTCTTGGTACTATACTTAAGGTCTGAAGGTCAGGTCTCTGTGTGTGTGTGGGGGGGGGGGGGGGGGGGTAGGGGTTGTAAACATTTTTAAACAAAAAAATACAAGGCAAGGACTAAAACTGTACTTTCCACCACCCAGCTTTCACCATATGCAGGTTGGTTTTATTTGCTTCAATTTTAATACCTAGCAATATTGTCATGGTAGCGCTTCATGCCCGCCACCTCTCATTATTTGGGTAGAGCACAGGGCGTTGCATCACTCACCCATCTCCACAGCAGGGCCCCGCTAAATCCTTCTTCCATTAGCGCGGCTAGCTGCCATAATCCAGTGTCCCATGCTGGAGGTTGCATCCAGCGCCAGGCAGCAAAGCCTCTTCCTGTATCCCATATGACACAAGCATCTCCCTGCTACTAAAGGGCTAATACTCATGCACCTGAACTGTGCCAACCAATGGCTGGTCACCATGGGTATTTAAGGCAACTTCCCTTAGGGTAGGGTGCCCGAGCTTTAGGTTCCTAGCTTGCTAGTTTTCCAATGAAGGTGTTCTTTTCCGTTTGTCTGCCCATGTACTGAACTCTGCTTGTTTACCAACTCTGATTCTCCCATGCCTGCCCTGACTTTTGCCTGTTTATTGTATTTACCCTCTCCTGCCTGCCCTTGCAGTGGCCATGTTTATGGTGGCCCCAACGTTACGCTGGGTCCCCCGGACACCATTGAGGTGTCGCCACGTGTTGCTGCCCTCGAAAAGGGAAGGTAAGGTGTGGTGCACCCCAATGGGAAATAAGTCCAGAAAGTCAGGGTGTGCAGTAAACCAGTGTCAGAAGGCTGGTACCCTGCCCAACGGCTGGTAATCCAGGGTCTGTGGCAGAGTATCTACGTCTCAGTGTCTTCTTCTGGTAACTCAATAGTCTGACAGAGTCTCCTCTTCTAAGCACTGTTCTCTAACTGCAGCACACTAGGGGCTCTGACTGCTCTCCTTATATACCGTTTTTAGCTGAACTAGAACCTTCTAGTGGGAGGGGTGGAGTGGAGAACCTCAGCACAAACAAATACAATGTTACAAATCTGGTCTCTCATAGACTTATATTAAACTTCCAATGATACGCAATGGCACAACGGTTTTTCCAGACAAAAACTAATATTCCTCCGTAATACATTGCTAAACCAGACATCCAAAAGGTCAGTCTGTCTTGTTTTGGTGGCAAACAAGTCTGGCTTTTTCCGTCCAAAACATATTCTTTTTTAAACCCTATGGTAACTGTGGAAAATTACCATCTTTTAATTTTGAGCTAGAAAGTCCCAAAAGACTTTCAGTATTCATTAACCCTTTCCACAATGCAGTACATTCATATGAAGTGCAGTTATACAGTATAAGTCAATGCAAGTTAAAGGGGTTGTCTGAGTTGTTTTTTTCTTCTTTGTATGTAGGCAAATGTAAGGACTTTACAATTCACTTACTTTATCTCCGGTTGCTGCTTTCTCAGATTCCACCGAGGGTCACATGACCTGTGATGTCACCTTCTCTCCCTGCTCTGATTATGTTTCGTGCACAAGCCTGAGAGAGCAGATATGTGCCTGTACAGGAGACATCACTGTGCTGGCCATGCCCATTGGCACTGTCGGCTGCTGCTTATTGCTCTCTCCCTGGATTCTTGAGGAAAAACATCAACCACTTTAGCTGCACAGACTCAGGGTTGAAAGCTTTACTGAGTTGCTCAGTCATTGAGGAGACAAATGCTGGGCGCAGGAGCTGACAGAGAAGTTCTACAGAGCATTGCACAAGAACAGGTAGGGAGAAGATCCTGTGTATCAGCAGTGTCATTGTACAGCTGGGACTTGTAGTCCTACAAATACAACATGCTGCTGAGTATCCCAGCAGTCAGACATGTCAATCAGGGCAGGACTTGTATTCACTCCCTTTGCAGAGCAGGGGGAGGGTCAGAGATTGTTGTTATTGCAGGTAAACAAAGGGCCAGAAGAGAACCAGGGAAATGAGGAAATATTTTTTTTTCCCCTAAAACTTTCTTAGCTTAGTTATATATTGCTGCTCATCAGATTTACAGTGCTATATTTTTTTTTCATAACTCGGACAACCCCTTTAACTCTTTTAAAGTAAAATAAAGTAAGGAGTTGATGACTTTGTGTATGGGAAAGAGGCAAATGTCCACAAATATTAAGACCCCCTTGCTTCAGGGCACTACACCCCGACCTCAGTTTGTTTTACGCATACGCAGAAACTCTGCATGCCCTGAACTCAGCTTGTTTCCTGATTATGAGCATTGCCTGTTCCCTCGATACTTCTCATCAGTATCTCTGACTCCTGTGGGACAGGCATTGGTCCCATGGCTCCCTTGCAGCGAAGTCCAGATCCCTTTACAGGGGTTAAAGGGGGAATAACAGAGCATCTCCAAGGTAACACCCTTTGGTCTAGCTCTAAGTCAAACTGGTTAGTCGGTACAGTGATTCCATAACCATTGTCCATTGCAAATATTTATTGAACAAAATCTACAATGCCATTTAACCAACTTTAACATTTGCCACTTATTACCCCTTTATGCAGGACTTCTCAATTTTGTAGATTGTGTGTTAAGCGTAGGAGGTAGGGGAAGGGGCCTACACAACCTGACATATTTAAGATGACTTCCACCTCCAAGTCACACCTGAAATCTTCGCCAACTCCTAACTGGTGCAGATGATATTCTGATGCATATAATAGGTTTGTTGCATCTCACGTTAAGTATATTGACTGATGTCAGAAATGCCAAGATACTCTTGATAAATCCCACCCCTCCCAAGTGTTCAAAGTAAAATGCATAGAAATCTTTATTATTCTTGAAAAAAAAGATGCCAAAAACATTAAGTCACTAGCCCAAGAAATAAAATGTTAGAGCCGTTAGACCCACACTTTTGAAAAACATCAAAATTGTGTCCGATCGGAAGATGGAAATTATTTTGGACCTGAATCAGTTAAACAAAGGGTAATAGAGTATCTCAATAAATGCACTAAAATCCTACAATTTTTTACTGCCCCCATGATCCCTAGACCAGGGAACCTCCATAACAATGATAAATCTGAAAGAAATCAAAACATAAAATGCCATCGGAACCTGGCTTTGACCATCAGAACCTGGCAAAAGTGCAGTTCAGGCTTTTACCATCAAAGCCTGTCAGAAGTGCAACCTCAAGCTTTGCCCCTGAGAACCTGGCAGAAGAGCAGCCGCAGGCTTTAGGTAAAAAAACATGGCAGAAGTGCAGCCTCAGGCTTTGAGGATCAGACCTTGGCAGAAGTGCAGCCTCAGGCTTTGAGCATCAGACCTTGGCAGAAGTGCAGCCTCAGGCTTTGCTCACCAGAACCTGACAGAAGTGCAGCCCTATATTGGCGCATCAGAACTTGGCAGAAGTAAAGCCTCAAGCTTTGGGCATAAAATCCTGGCAGAAGTGCAGCCTCATACTTTAGGTATCAGAACCTGGCAGAAGTACAGCATCAGTCATAGCTGCTGTAGTGGCTGCTACAAGGCCCACAGTGGCATGTGCCTTACCTGCAAGTACATACACAAGCACACACTCAATAATGGTGTGTGTATTGGCAACCAAGCCCCGGCTGGGCCATAATTGATGACAGACACAGCAGCTGGACCAGAACCTGAAATGTGTCCCTGAGTCTCACTGCTGTGTCTGTCATCCATGAGGGCCCAATCCTCATTCCCAGGCCACGCTGACCCCAGAAGTCACAACGCAGTGACATCATTGCGCATGATGGGCTGAGTAGTAGGACGTAATGGAAGAGGAGCTCTCCTACTCAGCCCAGTGTAGTGCCCTGTTGCAGGAGTACTGTAAAGTCTGGACATTTGTGGACATTTGCCTATTTCCCCTATGCAAAGTTATAAACTTACTTTATTTCACTTTAAAGGGTTAACTTGCAATGAATTATGCTGTTTGATACTGTACACTGCGTGCAGAATTATTAGGCAAATGAGTATTTTGACCACATCATCCTCTTTATGCATGTTGTCTTACTCCAAGCTGTATAGGCTCGAAAGCCTACTACCAATTAAGCATATTAGGTGATGTGCATCTCTGTAATGAGAAGGGGTGTGGTCTAATGACATCAACACCCTATATTAGGGTAAAATGGGTCAAAAGAAGGACTTGACAGGCTCAGAAAAGTCTAAAATAGTGAGATATCTTGCAGAGGGATGCAGCACTCTTAAAATTGCAAAGCTTCTGAAGCGTGATCATCGAACAATCAAGCGTTTCATTCAAAATAGTCAACAGGGTCGCAAGAAGCGTGTGGAAAAACCAAGGCGCAAAATAACTGCCCATGAACTGAGAAAAGTCAAACGTGCAGCTGCCAAGATGCCACTTGCCACCAGTTTGGCCATATTTCAGAGCTGCAACATCACTGGAGTGCCCAAAAGCACAAGGTGTGCAATACTAAGAGACATGGCCAAGGTAAGAAAGGCTGAAAGACGACCACCACTGAACAAGACACACAAGCTGAAACGTCAAGACTGGGCCAAGAAATATCTCAAGACTGATTTTTCTAAGGTTTTATGGACTGATGAAATGAGAGTGAGTCTTGATGGGCCAGATGGATGGGCCCGTGGCTGGATTGGTAAAGGGCAGAGAGCTCCAGTCCGACTCAGACGCCAGCAAGGTGGAGGTGGAGTACTGGTTTGGGCTGGTATCATCAAAGATGAGCTTGTGGGGCCTTTTCGGGTTGAGAATGGAGTCAAGCTCAACTCCCAGTCCTACTGCCAGTTTCTGGAAGACACCTTCTTCAAGCAGTGGTACAGGAAGAAGTCTGCATCCTTCAAGAAAAACATGATTTTCATGCAGGAAAATGCTCCATCACACGCGTCCAAGTACTCCACAGCGTGGCTGGCAAGAAAGGGTATAAAAGAAGAAAATCTAATGACATGGCCTCCTTGTTCACCTGATCTGAACCCCATTGAGAACCTGTGGTCCATCATCAAATGTGAGATTTACAAGGAGGGAAAACAGTACACCTCTCTGAACAGTGTCTGGGAGGCTGTGGTTGCTGCTGCACGCAATGTTGATGGTGAACAGATCAAAACACTGACAGAATCCATGGATGGCAGGCTTTTGAGTGTCCTTGCAAAGAAAGGTGGCTATATTGGTCACTGATTTGTTTTTGTTTTGTTTTTGAATGTCAGAAATGTATATTTGTGAATGTTGAGATGTTATATTGGTTTCACTGGTAAAAATAAATAATTGAAATGGGTATATATTTGTTTTTTGTTAAGTTGCCTAATAATTATGCACAGTAATAGTCACCTGCACACACAGATATCCCCCTAAAATAGCTAAAACTAAAAACAAACTAAAAACTACTTCCAAAAATATTCAGCTTTGATATTAATGAGTTTTTGGGGTTCATTGAGAACATGGTTGTTGTTCAATAATAAAATTAATCCTCAAAAATACAACTTGCCTAATAATTCTGCACTCCCTGTATAACCGCATTTCATATGTTTGGTGCAATATATATCCTGTTCATTTGCACAGCACTGTGGAAAGGGTAAATGGACTGACAAACTTTTGGGACTGGTAATTTTCCACAGCTACCACATGGTTTGAAGAAGAGCATGCTTTGGAGGGAAAATGCCAGACGTTGGTTACCCCCAAAACTAGACAGCCTGACCTTTTGAATGCCAGGTGCTGCTATGGTATTATGTCTGAAAACCTGCTTTTGTCATTGGGTATCATTGAAGCTCTAATGTAAGTCAATGAGACATGGGAGTTGAAACATTGTATTTGTTTCTGCTGAGTTTCTCCACTCCACCCCTCCGACTAGAAGGTTCTAGTTCAGCCAGAAACTGTATATAAGGAGAGCAGTCAGAGACCCTAGTGTGCTGCAGTTAGGGAATAGTGCTTGGAGGGGGATACTCTGCCAGACTACTGAGTGACCAGACGAAGAAGTTGAAATGGGGATACTCTGCCACAGACCCTGGGCCAGACAAGCCTTCTGCGAGAGGGACAGCTAGCTCAGGACTTTCCTCAGCATCAAACCCTCCTTCTGCCAGGGAGAAGACTGCAGAAGCCAGCCCAATGCCTCGCCTGTATTACCTGAATTCCTCTAGTAAAGAAGCACACTGGTTTACTGCAGACCCTGACTCTCTGGACTTAATTCCCATTAGGGTGCACCACGCCTTACAACCTCTTCTGGAGAGCAGCAACACATGGTGAAACCTCAATGGTGTCCGGGGGACCCAGCATAGCATTGGGGCCAGCAAAAAATCGGCCACCGGTCCAGCAAGTCCAATGATTTCACTATATTGTATCTGTAGCTGGGGATGGCATGACATGCTCTGTTCATCGGGAGAATGGGGCTAGGTGAGTATTACTTCTTTGTTTTGTTTTATTAACACTACAGAGGCACGGCAATTGTAAGGGGGGACTAAGGAGGCATAACTACTGTGTGGTGACACTAAGGGTGCTTTCACACTAGCGTTTTTCTTTTCCGGCACTGAGTTCCGCCGAAAGGGCTCAATGCCGGAAAAGAACTGATCATTTTTTTCCCCATGCATTCTGAATGGAGAGTAATCTGTTCAGGATGCATCAGGATGTCTTCAGTTCAGTCATTTTGACTGATCAGGCAAAAGAGAAAACCGTAGCATGCTACGGTTTTATCTCCGGCCAAAAAAACTGAAGACTTGCCTGAATGCCGGATCTGGCATTTATTTCCATAGGAATGTATTAGTGCCGGATCCAGCATTCTAAATACCGTAACGCTGGATCCGTCCTTCCGGTCTGCGCATGCGCAGACCAAAAAAAAAGGTGAAAAAAATAAATGCCGTATCCGGCCGGATCCGTTTTGCCGGATGACACCGGAAAGACGGATCTGACATTTCAATGCATTTTTTTGACTAATCAGGCATTTTTAAGACTGATCATGATTCTGATCAGTCTTACTAATGCCATCAGTTGGCATACGGCGACGGAACTTCTTGCCAGATCACTCTGCCGCAAGATTGAAAGTAGCCTTAGTGGGAATGACTATTGTGTGTGGACACTAAGGGGGCATGACTACTGTTAAAGGAGCATTAAGAGGGCAGGACTAATTTGAGGGGCACTAAGTGGGAATAAATACTTTGTGGAACACAGGGCCTGAGTGGCATACTTTAAAGTACATTTTTTATTCCTATTCCTGATCAGTTCACGACTTGCTTTGGTCGGGGGGCTCCAGGGAAGTTGCTTGGGAGGGGCCTGTTCAAAATTTGCTATGGAGTCCAGATGTGACCGTTGTTGTTTCTCATTCCTTTTGCACTGTGGATTCCTGATCTATATTTGTCAGCTCATAAAAGCTACAGATGTAGCAGAATTCTATTTGTCGAGTGAATGTTTTTTATTTTTTTTGTGTATCATGATTATAAAGATACAAGAACTCAGCCCCGAGAATTGCCAAAGCTTAAGAACATATTTCACCTGGTCAAATGACAAATTCAGTTATACTACATCTGTAATGCAATCCAAACAGCTGCCTTTGTAAAAGTGTATGTCTGAAATGAATTATCTTCCAGAAGAGCATGAAAGGCTTTATTATAATCAGCGAAAAGAGCGTTATATGAAGAAGACGGGAGACTACAGCAGCGCATGGATACAATATCAGATTATGAGGCATTGTCCTCTCCGGGATAATCAGTATCCAACAAATGACTTTACAAAAAAGATGAGGTGATAAAAAAGTAGAGAAAATGATGGCTGTGAAATTTAGGTGCACGCCGAGGCGGTGGAAGTGAGACCGGCGCTCAGTCAGGACTCTTTGATCATCCAACAATCGAAGCCTTGATGCTATGATGTCTAACAATGCAGCAGAGCTGAGCGGAGTGGCAATTATACCGTGCTTGTAATTATCATACACATCCAGAGAGACGTGATACCATACAATGGGAAGTAATGGCGAGACTGCAGATGTCCTTCAAGTGTAGGACATTAAAGGGGTTTCTGGTACTTAGAAACAGCTGATCGGTGGGGATGCAGAAGGTCGGACCTCTGCCGATCTGATATTGATGACCTATCCTGAGGTCAGGCCATCAATATCTATACCCCTTTGACATACATGTACGTCATATCTGGCCGTGACTTAAGGACCAGTGACGTACATGTACTGCATGGTGATCAGCGGCTAGAGTTCGGCAATCAATGACCGCAGCACGTGCGGGGCTGACCGCAGCACGTGCGGGCTTCAGACATGTGTGGGGTGGCCATTGGGTCCCCGCGCTGCTGTGACGTGGACCCGATGGCAGGGAAGGCAGCCCGATGCCTTCCTTAGGCATTATGGCTGCCTTACGGTAGAGCCTGTGAGATCCAGCCCCCTGGATCTCACAGGCAAACAGGCTGTAAGTGTATGACAGTCTATAATACACTTAGGCCCCTTTCACACGGGCGAGTAATCCGCACGGGTGCAATGCGTGATGTGAACGCATTGCACCCGCACTGAATCCTGACCCATTCATTTCTATGGGGCTGTGCACAAGAGCAGTGATTTTCACGCATCACTTGTGCGTTGCGTGAAAATCGCAGCATGCTCTATATTGTGCGTTTTCCACACAACGCAGGCCCCATAGAAGTGAATGGGGCTGCGTGAAAATCGCAAGCATCCGCAAGCAAGTGCGGATGCGGTGCGATCTTCACGCACGGTTGCTAGGAGACGAACGGGATGGAGACCCGATCATTATTATTTTCCCTTATAACATGGTTATAATGGAAAATAATAGCATTCTGAATACAGAATGCATAGTACAATAGGGCTGGAGGGGTTAAAAAATAATAATAATAATTTAACTCACCTTAATCCACTTGATCGCGCAGCCGGCATCTCCTTCTGTCTTCTTCTTTGCTGTGTGCAGGAAAAGGACCTGTGGTAAAGTCACTCCGGTCATCACATGGTCCATCACCATGGAAAATAATACAATCTACAGAACACCGATCCCAAGCCCGAACTTCTGTGAAGAAGTTCGGGTTTGGGTGCCAAACATGCCGATTTTTCTCACGCGCGTGCAAAACGCATTACAATGTTTTGCACTCGCGCGGAAAAATCGTGCATGTTCCCGCAACGCACCCGCATCTTTTCCTGCAACGCACGTGTGAAAGAGGCCTTACAGCCAATGCATCACAATACAGAAATATTGTCATGCATTGTAAAGGTTATCAGACCCCCAAAAGTTGAAGTCCAACAGTGAAGTTTCCCCCCCAAAAATTAAAAGTTTCAAGTGAGAAAAAAATTTCCTTTTGCCAAAATAAAGGGGAAAAAAATTGTAAAAAATAGGAAAAAATAAATAAACTAGATATATAAGTTATTGCTGCGTCTGTATTGACCAGCTATATAAAAATATCACTAGAGTTGAGCGAACACCTGGATGTTCGGGTTCGACGATTTCGGCCGAACTTTCGAAAAATGTTCGGGTTCGGGATCCGAACTCGACCCGAACTTCATCCCGAACCCGAACCCCATAGAAGTCAATGGGGACCCGAACTTTTGGGCACTAAAAAGGCTGTAAAACACACCCGGAAAGGGCTAGAGGGCTGCAAAAGGCAGCAAAATGTAGTTAAATCCCCTGCAAACAAATGTAGATAGGGAAATGATGAGTTAACATAAAATAAATAAAAATTAAACAATATTAATTGGAGTGAGGTCCCATAGCACAGAATCAGGCTTCAAGTCACCCACCAATGGAGAAGGTCACTTACTATTATTTTGACCACAGCACCCAGACAAAGGAGAGAGGTCCCACAGCAGAGAACCAGGCATCATATCACCCACCACAGGAGTAGGCCACCATTTAGTTACTTTGACCCCTACACCCAGACGGAGGAGAGAGGTTACACAGCAGAGAATCAGGCATTTAGATCACCCACCACAGGAGTAGGCCACCATTGAATCATGTCAGATGGCACAAGCATAAGCTTTATATCAATCAGCACAGGAGAAGGCGACTTTGACAGACTTTGACCCCTACACCCGGACGGAGGAGAGAGGTTTCAAAGCAGAGAATCAGGCATTTAGATCACCCACCACAGGAGTAGGCCCCAATTTAATGGGACCCCGGCAACCATGTCAGATGGCACAACCATCAGCTTCATATCAATCAGCACAGGAGAAGGCGACTTTGAAAGACTTTGACCCCTACACCCAGACGGAGGAGAGAGGTTTCACAGCAGAGAATCAGGCATTTAGATCACCCACCACAGGAGTAGGCCCCCATTGAATCAGACCCTGGCAACCATGTCAGATGGCACAACCATCAGCTTTATATCAATCAGCACAGGAGAAGGCGACTTTGAAAGACTTTGACCCCTACACCCAGATGGAGGAGAGAGGTTTCACAGCGGAGAATCAGGCATCATATCAACCACCACAGGAGAAGCCACCATTTAGTTACTTTGACCCCTGCACCCAGGAAGAGGAGAGAGGCACCACAGCAAATATTCTGGCATCATATCAGCCACCACAGGAGAAGCCACCATTGAGTTACTTTGACCCCCGCACCCAGGAAGAGGAGAGAGGCACCACAGCACATATTCTGGCATCATATCAGCCACCACAGGAGAAGCCACCATTGAGTTACTTTGACCCCCGCACCCAAGAAGAGGAGAGAGGCACCACAGCACATATTCTGGCATCATATCAGCCACCACAGGAGAAGCCACCATTTAGTTACTTTGACCCCTTCACCCAAACAGAGGAGAGAGGTTCCACATCAGAGAATCAGGCATCATATCAACCACCACAGGAGTAGGCCACAATTTAGTTTATTTGACCCCTGCACCCAGGAAGAGGAGAGAGGCCCCACAGCACATATTCTGGCATCATATCACACACCACAGGAGAAGGCCTCTTTCAGTGATTTAGGCCTTTGGACCCAGACAGAGGAGAGAGGTCAGAGATTAGCTTCATATCCCCCAGCACAGCAGAAGACCGCTTTATTTGACTTAGGCCTCAGCACCCAGACAGAAGACAGAGGTAGCATGGCAGAGGTTATGGCTTCATGTCACCCGTTAGTTTAACCGGCCACTTTCATCTGGTTAGGCCCCGGCGCCCAGACAGAGAAGAGTTTCATTCAACTGTGGGTTTCATAAAATTTGTATCAAATAAAGAAGTGGCCCGTAGCACAACAAGACATGTTTTAGGCAGTTAATAAGGACTACTCTGCACAAGGGAGGGACAGGTCCTGTGGGATCCATGCCTGGTTCATCTTTATGAAGGTCAGCTTGTCCACGTTGGCTGTGGACAGGCGGCTGCGCTTGTCAGTAATGACGCCCCCTGCCGTGCTGAATACGCGTTCAGATAAAACGCTGGCCGCCGGGCAGGAAAGCACCTCCAAGGCATAACATGCTAACTCTGGCCACGTGGACAATTTCGAAACCCAGTAGTTGAATGGGGCCGAACCATCCGTCAGGATGTGGAGGGGTGTGCAGACATACTGTTCAACCATGTTAGTGAAATGCTGCCTCCTGCTAACACGTTCCGTATCAGGTGTCGGTGCAGATAGCTGTGGCGTGGAGACAAAACTTTTCCACATTTCTGCCATGCTAACCCTGCCCTCAGATGAGCTGGCCGTTACACAGCTGCGTTGGCGACCTCTTGCCACTCCTCTGCCTTCACCTTCCACCTGTTCCCCTGTGACATGTGGGAATGCTCTCAAGAGCGCCTCTATCAGCGTGCGCTTGTACTCGCGCATCTTACGGTCGCGCTCCAGTTCAGGAATTAAAGTGGGCACATTGTCTTTATACCGGGGATCTAGCAGGGTGGCCACCCAGTAGTCTGCACACGTTAAAACGTGGGCAACTCTGCTGTCGTTGCGCAGGCATTGGAGCATATATTCGCTCATGTGGGCCAGGCTACCCATGGGTAAGGACAAGCTGTCCTCTGTGGGAGGCGTATCGTCATCGTCCACCGTATCCCCCCAGCCACGCACCAGTGATGGGCCTGGGCTGCCACCCCGCTGTGAACTTGCGTCATCCTCGTCCCCCTCCACCTCCTCCTCCTCATCCTCCTCGTCCTCCAGTACAGTGCCTTGGCTGGCGACTTGTGAACCTGTCCTCTGCTGCTTAAACAAACCTCCCTCTGAGCCACTTCGAACAGACTGGCCCGAAAGTGTTAGAAACGAGCCCTCATCCTCCTCCTCCTCCTCCACCTGGGCCACCTCCTCTAACATCATTGCCCTAAGTGTTTTCTCAAGGAGACATAGAAGTGGTATTGTAACGCTGATAACAGTGTCATCGCCACTGGCCATGTTGGTGGAGTACTCGAAACAGCGCAGCAGGGCACACAGGTCTCGCATGGAGGCCCAATCATTGGTGGTGAAGTGGTGCTGTTCGGCAGTACGACTGACGCGAGTGTGCTGCAGCTGAAACTCCACTATGGCCTGCTGCTGCTCGCACAGTCTCTCCAGCATGTGCAAGGTGGAGTTCCACCGGGTGGGCACGTCGCATATGAGGCGGTGAGCGGGAAGGCCGAAGTTCCGCTGTAGCGCAGACAGGCGAGCAGCGGCAGGATGTGAACGGCGGAAGCGCGCACAGACGGCCCGCACTTTATGCAGCAGCTCTGACATATTGGGGTAGTGGTGAATGAACCTCTGCACCACCAAGTTCAGCACATGCGCCAGGCAAGGGATGTGCGTCAAACCGGCTAGTCCCAGAGCTGCCACGAGATTTCGCCCATTATCGCATACCACCAGGCCTGGCTTGAGGCCCACCGGCAGAAACCACTCGTCGGTCTGTTGTTCAATACCCCGCCACAACTCCTGTGCGGTGTGGGGCCTGTCCCCCAAACATATGAGTTTCAGAATGGCCTACTGACGTTTACCCCGGGCTGTGCTGAAGTTGGTGGTGAAGGTGTGTGGCTGACCGGATGAGCTGGTGGAAGCAGTGGAGGAGGAAGCCGAGTAGGAGGAGGAGGCTACAGGAGGCAGAGAATGATGCCCTGCGATCCTAGGGGGCGGAAGGACGTGCGCCAAGGAACTGTCCGCCGGGGGCCCAGCCGCCACTACATTCATCCAGTGTGCAGTTAGTGAGATATAGCGTCCCTGGCCGTGCTTACTGGTCCACGTATCTGTGGTTAGGTGGACCTTGCCACAAATGGCGTTGCGCAGTGCACATTTGATTTTATCGGACACTTGCATGTGCAGGGAAGGCACGGCTGTCTTGGAGAAGTAGTGGCGGCTGGGAACCACATACTGCGGGACAGCCATGGCCATCAGCTGTTTGAAGCTGTCTGTGTCCACCAGCCGGAATGACAGCATTTCAAAGGCCAGCAGTTTAGAAATGCTGGCGTTCAGGCCAAGGGCTCGAGGGTGACTCGGGGGGAATTTGCGCTTCCTCTCTAAGGTTTGAGATATTGAGAGCTGAACGCTGCTGTGTGATATAGTGGAGACGCTAGTTGACGGTGGCGGTGGTGGTGGTGTCGGTGGCACATCCTCTGTTTGCTGCTCGGCAGGTGGCAACATTCCTCTCGAGGCGGAAGCCGAGGCAGCAGCGGTAGAGGGAGCAGGGGGAGCCTCAGCGAGTGCCTGGTTTTTAAGGTGTGTACCCCACTGCAGTTCATGCTTTGCATGTAGATGCCTGGTCATGCAGGTTGTGCTGAGGTTCAGAACGTTAATGCCTCGCCTCAGGCTCTGATGGCAGAGCGTGCAAGTCACTCGGGTCTTGTCGGTAGGACATTGTTTAAAGAAGTGCCATGCCAGGGAACTCTTTGAAGCTGCCTTTGTGGGGCTGGGTCCCTGTTGGCGATATCCAGTAGCAGGCGAACTCTGGGGGCGGCGGCTCGTCTGCTTTGGCCCCCTGCTCCCTCTTTGGCTTCGCTGTTGTCTCGGTCTCACCACTACCTCTTCCTCTGAACTGTGAAAGTCATCGCCACGACCTTCAGTCCATGTGGGGTCTAAGACCTCATCGTCCTCTGCATCGTCTTCCACCCAGTCTCCCTCCCTGACCTCCTCCTGTTCAGTCTGCACACTGCAAAAAGACGCGGCAGTGGGCACCTGTGTTTCGTCATCATCAGAGAGTCGGTGACTCTGCTGTGGTGGTATTCCCATGTCCTCTTCATCTGGAGACATAAGTGGTTGTGCGTCAGTGCATGGTATGTCTTCCTCCACTGGGGAAGGGCTAGGTGGACGCCCCTGGGAAACCCTGGAAGCAGAGTCTTCAAACAGAAGAAGAGACTGCTGCATAACTTGTGGCTCAGACCGTTTCCCTGATATGCTTGGGGGTGATGTGACAGACTGATGGGCTTGGTTTTCAGGTGCCACCTGTGCGCTTTCCGCAGAAGACTGGGTGGAAGACCATGTGGTGAACGTTCTGGAAGCACTGTCGGCCATCCAATCGATTAATGCCTGTACCTGCTCAGGCCTTACCATCCTAAGAGCGGCATTGGGCCCCACGAGATATTGCGGTACATTCTGCCGGCTAGTTGAGGGAGTTCGTTCCCTACTGTGTGCGCCTGGGGCCGAACGGCCACGTCCTCTACCAGCAACAGAGGCTCCACGGACACCACTACGACCGCGTCCTCGTCCCTTAATAGTATTTTTCTTCATTGTTGCGATTCAACTCGCACCACAATGAAATATATTATTTTTTATAAGCAAAATCCCCTCACTGGAATACTTTCAGTCTTTTGACTGTATGGATTACAGATGGAATGACTGTTATATGTGAGTACCGCTTTCTTTGACAGATTCTAGTATGGGTACATATATGTTTTCCCAACCCCAGCACATTAGTTTGCTAATTCCAGATGTATGAAACGCAGGCCTAACTGTATCTAGTATATTGAACGCCAGATAAACTAACTTGGCCTTTTTTAAATAAAAAAAATCCCCTCACTGGAATACTTTCAGTCTTTTGACTGTATGGATTACAGATGGAATGACTGTTATATGTGAGTACCGCTTTCTTTGACAGATTCTAGTATGGGTACATATATGTTTTCCCAACCCCAGCACATTAGTTTGCTAATTCCAGATGTATGAAACGCAGGCCTAACTGTATCTAGTATATTGAACGCCAGATAAACTAACTTGGCCTTTTTTAAATAAAAAAAAAATTCCCTCACTGGAATACTTTATGGCTTTTCACTGTATGGATTACAGGTGGACTGGTATTAGTAGGGGTGACACAAGCACACCAAAGTCCCTGATGTAGGATTTCTATGGCACAGACCACTATTACAAGTGATTAATGGACGTTGGGAGAGATTGTGCTGCAGCACTAGTCCCAAGATGGCCGCCGCCTATCAGCCCAGTAACATGTGCCACAAAATGGTCTGCACAACCTTTAAAAAAAATAGCCTTGGACTGTGCTGCTAAATCGCTATTGGTCTGAATCCCAGGTGTAGATGTCTGACTTGTTTGGAGCTTTGGAATGCACACTGTGGCAGCTTCTGCTGCAGCACTACAAGTCGCAAAATGGCGGCCGGCGGTCAGCCCAGGTACATGTGGATGGAAAAATCACTCTGGCCACTCTATAAATAGCCAATCCCTATCAAAAAAGCAGCTCAGCTGCAGTTGTTCAGATGAATCACAGGTGGAGGAGAGAAATTTGCTTCCAGTTATTCAATTATCCCTGCCTATTCTCGCCCTAGCATCAGCTGCGTCTATCCCTGTTCTATTCACATCGGGAGTGAGCACGTCCTGACGTGCGCACAAGCTTATAAAGAGGCTGAGTCACATGCTGCACTTGGCCAATCACAGCCTTGCCAATAGTAGGCATGGCTGCGATGGCATCTTAGGGCAAGTAGTATGATGCATGTTGATTGGCTGCTTTGCAGCCTTTCAAAATGCGCCAAAATACATGCCGAACGACGAACCCGAACCCGAACTTTTCCGAAAAAGTTCGGGTTCGGGTCCGTGTCACGAACACCCCAAAATTCGGTACGGACCCGAACTATGCTCGAACTGTTCGCTCAACACTAAATATCACATGATCTAACCCCTCAGGTGAACACTGGCAAAAAAAATAAAAACTGTGCTAAATAAAAAACATTTATTTGTCACCTTACATCAGTAAAATTGCAACACTAAGCAATCAAAAAAGCGTATGCCCCCCACAATAGTACCAATCTAACTGTCACCTCATCCCGCAAAAAATTAGCCCCTACCTAAGACAGGCCCTCAGAATATAGAGACACTAAAACATAATTTTTTTGGTTTAAAAAATGCTGTTATTGTGTAAAACTTAAGTAAATAAAAAAAATATACATATTATGTATTTCCGCATCTGTAACAACCTACTCTATAAAAATACCACATGACCTAACCGCTGTAAGATCCTCACCTGTCTCGCACTCCGGTGTGACCAAAAAGGGTCCTCGTGGAGCTGCGGGACAGGTTACGCGTGTCTCCATTGATACACCAGCTCCGACCCCTTTGCGAAACCGACACGGGGATGCGTTTGCATGTGCGCCGGAGGGGAAGACCGCATGGCTTTCGAGGACAGCTTGGCCGGTGCCTATTGCGTATTCCATTCCGGTGTCCATGTCGACGTGCTCGGGCACTCTCACAGAGCCTGTCGTGCATCCGCGTGTAAGTTCGAAGTTGGGTTCGCAAGGGGATACGCGGTCGCGCGTACGCGCTTCTTATGTGCTTCGCCGACCAGCGAAGGGAATAGCACCTGGCCGCAAGTTCAAAGTAGATTAGGAGGGCCAGCATTGGTCTAATTGACTAATGACCAACCAAAGCCTTGTACACAGGTGTAGGGCAGGATCATGACCTATGGGGAGTGGACACTTGGCGCCCTGGGATTTGTTAGCAGGCACATAAAAGGTGGCCTCCCAGGTCGGTCAGTGCCCACTGTTATCCTTCCTTATCCAGGTGCAGGCCAGTACTGCTAGCTACTAACTGAAGATTACTGGGACTCCATCCATTCCAGTAGGACCCAGGACCCGGGACTTTCCGTGACACATCAGTTTACCTGGCAAGTTGCACAGAGACGTATGCACGGATCGGGACTACTCCTGGCTTCCCTTTGTTTTTGTTTGCCTGATATTTGCCAAAAGAAGAATACCTGGACTTTGTATATTTTGTTAATACACCCCTTTGACTTCATCCTCACTGGTCTGTTTCGTTGGTGCCTTGCATTACAACAGCTCATGTGAACACCATGAAAATAAAACCAGTGTCAAAAAAAACTTTTTTTGTCACCCTACATCACAAAAAGTGCAATAGCAAGCGATCAAAAAGTCATATGCACCCTAAAATAGTACCAATCAAACCGTCATCACTTCCAAAAAAAAATTAGCCCCTACACAAGACAGTCGCCCCAAAAAAAAAAAAAACTACGGCTTTCAGAATGTGGAGACACTAGAAAATCTTTTTTTTTCAAAAATGCTTTATTATGTAAAACTGAAACAAACAACAACAAAAAAGTTGTCATATTTGGTATTCTCGCGTCCGTAACAACCTGCTCTATAAAAATTCTACATGATCTAACCTGTCAGATGAACGTTGTAAATAACAAAAAATAAAAACGGTGCCAAAACAGCAATTTTTTGTTACCTTGCCTCTCAAAATGTGTAATAGAGCAACCAAAAATCATATGTAACCTAAAATAGTACCAACAAAACTGCCACCTTATCCCGTAGTTTCCAAAATGGGGTCACTTTTTTCTGGAGTTTCTACTCCAGGGGTGCATCAGGGGGGCTTCAAATGTGACATGGCAGCTTAAAATTATCCCAGTTAAAACTGCTTTCCAAAAACCATATGGCGTTCCTTTCCTTCTGCGCAATGCCGTGTGCCCGTACAGCAGTTTACGACTGCATATGGGGTGTTTCTGTAAACTACAGAATCAAGGCCATAAATATTGAGTTTTGTTTGGCTGTTAACCCTTGCTTTGTAACTGGAAAAAATGGATTAACATGGAAAATCTGCCAAGAAAGTGAAATTCTGAAATTTCATCTCCATTTTCCATAAATTCTTGTGGAACACCTAAAGGGTTAACAAAGTTTATAAAATCAGTTTTGTAAACTGTGAGGGGTGTAGATTCTAAAATGGGGTCACTTTTTTGGAGTTTTTACTCTAGGGGTGCATCAGGGGGTCTTCAAATGTGACATGGCAGCTTAAAATTATCCCAGTGAAATCTGGCTTCCAAGAACCATATGGGGTTCCTTTCCTTCTGCGCAATGTGGTGAGTAGTATAGTGGGACATGTCTCGTCAAACTCAAAGTGACAGGTGCCCCGCCGCTTTTTCACACCATAACCCCTCCCAGAAACACCCTAACCCCGCCCATATCCACCCATTTCTCTCCCCTCGCTACCCCAAACCAAAATGCCTCCCACTTTAATATGATTTTTATTTCATTTTATATGGTTTAATATAAATTTTATATCAAATGATAAGCTTTTTATATCACTTTATAAGTCCTTATCAAATGATAAGCTTTTATTAACACTTTATATCCCATTTATAACATTTTGATACGGTTTTATACAACTTTTATGTCATTTTGTGATTTGATATCACTTTGATATCATTTTGATATGCCTTTTATATATTGGCATGCCCTTTTGATACAGTTTTATACCACTTTTATGTCATTTTGTGATTTGATATCACTTTGATATCATTTTGATATGACTTTTATATATTGGCATGCCCGGACATGTCCAAAAGACGTATACTAGACGGCCGGGCATCTTTTAATTATAATAGCAACGATAAAAAAAATCAAGGATGACAAAATTTAAATCATTTTAAAAAGTTTATTAATTTAATTATAATTAGGGATGAGCGAATTATAATTAAAATTTTCGTAAAAGTCTGGGTTCGGGTTCGGTGTTCGGCGCTTTCTTGGCGCTTTTTGAAAGGCTGCAAAGCAGCCAATCAACAAGCGTCATACTACTTGCCCCAAGAGGCCATCACAGCCATGCCTACTATTGGCATGGCTGTGATTGGCCAGTGCAGCATGTGACCCAGCCTCTATTTAAGCTGGAGTCACGTAGCGCCGCACGTCACTCTGCTATGATCAGTGTAGGGAGAGGATGCAGCTGCTGCTGTTAGGGCGAGATTAGGCAGGGATTTATTTACTAAAGTGATCGATATACAGCTGTGTATCATACAACCTCTGCTATTCAATTGCTCACTGTTTTAAGGCTGCCCAGAGCGTTTTTCAGTCACTTTTTTCTGGGGTGATCAGCGGCCATTTTGTGTCTTGTGGTGCGCCAGCACAAGATGCCACCAAGTCCATTTTTAACCATCAATAGTGTGTTGTTGTTTTTTTTGCTATATCCTACATCAGGGGCTTGGCTGTGCTTGCTATTTTATTGAGGGGTAAAATACAATTGCCAAAATAGCAGTACCCTAAATCTGGTGTTTCAGCTGTGGCTAGCCAATTGTAATACTGTTTGCTGTCTGCTGAAGCACAGTTTTTGTTCTGGGTTGAAATACAATTCCCAACTTAGCAATTCCCTAAATTTGTGGTTTCTGCTCTATCAGGCCAAGGTTAAATCTATCCATAAAAGGGTATATTAGATTGAAGGTGCGGATAGGGTCATCCTCAATAACTTCACACGCTACCGTGCATTTCCAAGTCTAATTCTGTCCGTAAACGTATACCTGTCATCCAGCGCCTAAATACTAGGCCTACAATTTATATTCAGCTAAATCTGTCGTTACTGCTGTGCCTGTATTAGTGTAATACGGTACCTAAATAGATAGCCAGATAGTGTTAGGTGCATGTAAAAAAAGGCCTGAATTTGAATTCAATACATTGGGCCAAATAATTTTTTTCTTATTGTGGTGAACGGTAACAATAAGGAAAACATCTAGTAAGGGACTAGTAACTCGACCCGAACTTCGCCCCGAACCCGAACCCCATTGAAGTCAATGGGGACCCGAACTTTTCGGCACTAAAAAAGCTGTAAAATAGCCCAGGAAAGGGCTAGAGGGCTACAAAAGGCAGCAAAATGTAGGCAAATCCCATGCAAACAAATGTGGATAGGGAAATGAATAAAAATAAAAATAAAATAAATTAAAATTAACCAATATCAATTGGAGAGAGGTCTCATGGCAGAGAATCAGGCTTCATGTCATAGCAGAGAATCAGGCTTCAGGTCACCCACCACTGGAACAGGCCATTGTCAGATATTTAGGCTCCGGCACCCAGACAGAGGAGAGAGGTCCCATAGCAGAGAATCAGGCTTCATGTCATAGCAGAGAATCAGGCTTCAAGTCATAGCAGAGAATCAGGCTTCATGTCATAGCAGAGAATCAGGCTTCACGTCACCCACCACTGGAACAGGCCATTGTCAGATATTTTTAGGCCCCGGCACCCAGACAGAGGAGAGAGGTCCCATAGCAGAGAATCAGGCTTCATGTCATAGCAGAGAATTACAGGATTTTACTAATGTATGACGTAAAGTCATGATTTTATTAAAGACACGGAGGCGAGTATTGCTTTAACCTTTCTTTACTTCTACCATAGCAGCAAAGAGAAAAAAAGGTATACAAAATGGAAACCATAGTAACAGACTCCTCCCCTTATCCCAGTATATCCTTCCTTGTCTGCCTGGGATCCTCCTCTTTCTTTGCGTCTCAACCAGCGCTGTCCAACCGGAACGACTGACGCTGAAAACAACCGGATAACGAAAAACCTCTTGAAACTGTCGGCTTGGACCGCAACAATCGGACATCCGACCGGACCGGAACTGTGTAACTCAAAAGCATGAAGCCGTTAGTCTCTCAACCTAGGAAAAAAGAATATAAAGAAAACCTTCTAAGAGCATAATCCAGTGCATCAGAAAAACATAGGATCCACATGTAGTAAAAATACTAACAACTTCAATATCCTGACCATAAGGTAAATCAACATTACATACTTACTCAAGCCCCAAGGGTGGGTCCAGGGAGGGCAATACTCGCCTCCGTGTCTTTAATAAAATCATGACTTTACGTCATACATTAGACACGGAGGCTCATATTGCTCGTTTAAAGCTGAGCCACTAAAGAATCAAAAGCGTGTGATGCCGGTCTGAAATAAAACTCGCGGAAAGTGGAAGTCCTGGACCAATCCGCCAATCTCATAACATCTTCTAAGCGAGCTCCAGATGTTGTCATGGAAGTAGCCGCTGCACTGCGAACCGAGTGTGCCGTAAAGACGGTCGTATCAATCCCAGAAAGGGAGAGAATCCACTTAACCCAGCGAGATAATGTAACGCTGGTAACCGGAGCAAATGGGCTGCGAAAAGAAATGAATAAGTGGGGAAGAGAAGGCGACCGCAAGGGACGGGTTCTCTCTTCATATTCGCGTAAACACGCCACAGGACAAAGTTGTGGTGAATCCGGAAAACGGGGGTAAGAGACCGAACGGATACTAGTTTTTGTGCGTCGGGAGATGTTAAAGTGGACCCCTTCCGGGGTGAAGGATCTAGCGTCCCAATCTAAAGCGCGCACATCCGAAACTCTCTTACAGGAGATTAAACAGAATAAAGTGACTAATTTGGCCGATAACTGACGTAAAGACAGTTGAGCATTAGAGGGCCAATTGACTAAAAAGGATAAGACACCAGACACATCCCAAGTCGATGAAAACCGTGGCCGAGGTGGTCGGGCCAAACCTGAACCTTTAAGTAAACGACAGACCAGGGGGTGCTGACCCGCTGGACGTCCCTCGAAACCGTTATGCCTGGAGGAAATTGCTGACCTAAAGACATTGATGGTACGGTAAGCCTTCCCGGCCTCAAAAAGTGAGGATAAAAAGGCTAAAATGGAATTCACAGGAGCCTCAACGGGATCCAAAGTTCGCTCGACGCACCAGCGAGACCAAGAACCCCAGGTGGCTCGATAAGCCCGTCTTGATCCGGGTGCCCAAGCGCAGTCCAATAAGAACCTAGTCGTTCCTGAAAGTCCAGCGCCTCCTTCTGGACTCCCGAGATCTTGCAAGCTAGAAGACGTAACGACCCGTTCCGGAGGAGTGGATGAAATTCTCCTGCAGGCCCTAGAAGCAGAGACAACTGATCGGGAAGGAGAAGCGGAAAATCCACCAGAAGTTCCAGGATTTGAGGGAACCAAGACTGAGTTCTCCAAAATGGCACAATCAGAATCAGGTTCTCCAACTGCTGACGAACTTGAAGGAGTACCCTCGGAATGAGCGCGAAGGGAGGGAATACATACATCAGCGCGTCCCCCCAGTGTTGAAGTAGAGCATCTACCGCTTCCGCCAAGGGGTCCGGCCTCCAGCTGAAAAACCTGGGTAGCTGGGTATTCAAGCGGGAAGCGAACAGGTTGACTGAAAAGGGACCCCACAGAGAAGAAATAGCAGAAAAAAACGTCTCGTCTAACCTCCAGTCGCTGGAGTCCGATATGTAGCGTGAACTCCAGTCCGCCAGGGTATTGTGAAGGCCTGGAAGGTACTCTGCCACCACAGAAATGTTCCTGTCGAGACAAAACTCCCAAAAATCCTTCGCTAAATGGGTCAGAACCACGGACCGTGTTCCACCCATACAATTGACATACCTGACCGCTGATATGTTGTCCATGCGGAGTCTGATGGCTGAGCTGACCACACAATTGGCAAAACTGTGAATGGCAAACGACCCTGCGAGAAGCTCCAGGGCGTTGATGTGAAGGCGGGATTCTTCTAGAGACCATGGACCGCCCGTGGAGACACCACTGCAATGTGCTCCCCATCCGTGCAGGCTCGCATCGGACTCTATGATCAGATCCGGTTGTGGACCCACAATTGCTCTGCCATTCCAGACTGACAGGTTGTGGATCCACCATCTCATTTCGTCCTTCGTCTCTGCATCCAAAGTGACAAAATCTGCGTAAGAGGCCCCCGTACGAAGGTGAGCAATTTTGAGGTGCTGCAACGCCCGATAATAGAGGGGGGCTGGAAATATGGCTTGTATCGAGGAGGCCAAAAGTCCGATTATCCTCGCTAAATGTCGCAAAGACATCTGATCTAGTCGCAGGACATGCCGCAGTTCCTTGCGGATAGCCTTAATTTTTGAGAGGGGAAGACTGAGGGATAACTCCACCGAGTTCACCTGGAACCCCAGGAACTCCATTGACCTGGAAGGGGTCAGACAAGATTTCTCCTGATTGACGATAAACCCCAAATTGGACACGAGCGACACCGTCAAGTGGAGGTGCCTCAGTAGGAGTGTATGTGATTGGGCCATAATCAAGATATCGTCCAGGTAGACAATTAGGCGGACACCTCGGTTGCGAAGCCAAGCCACTACTGGGCGCATGATCTTGGTAAAGCACCAGGGGGCGGAGGATAGGCCGAACGGAAGGCAGGTGAAACGCCAGGTTTGACCGTTCCATAGGAACCGCAGCAGGTCTCTTGAAGAGGGAGACACTGGAACCGTGAGATAGGCGTCTTTGAGATCTATCTTGGCCATCCAATCGCCTGGAAGGAGTAGATCTCTCAAAAGATGGATGCCCTCCATCTTGAAATGCCGATATTGTACAAAAGCGTTTAAGGCTTTCAGATTGATCACCGGGCGCATCTGGCACCCTTTCTTTTGCACCAAAAATATACTGCTGATCACACCCCTTTGATCCTCTGGTGCGCGTTCGATCGCGCCTTTTTGTAGTAGATCCGAAAGTTCCCTCTGAAACAGGAGTCGTGCTGAATTGGACAGTGGTATTGAAGGGGGGACCGGGATGGAGCTCGGATCGGCAATCAGATCTATTGTGAACCCCTGCACAGTAGAAAGGACCCATTGGTCTGAGGTTATGCCTGGCCACACATGAGAAAAGAACCGGAGTCTGCCTCCGACATAATGGTCTGAAAAAGGTAGAGGACGAAGAATATAACTTACCAAAAGGTCGGCGGGAGCTTTGATTTCCTCTGAAACCTCGTGACCGGAAAGGAGTGCCTCGTGATGGAAAAAAGGCCGGTTGGTGTCTCTGATCCTGGAGGGATGCTCTATAAAATTAAAGGAGCCTCTGCCGAAACCTCGGGCATGAAAATTGGAACGGCCGGACAGTCGGCCCCTTGAACTGCCGGCCCTATTGGAAAAACGCCCTTGAAAGACTCGACGCATCGATGTCTAGGCCTTATCAAGAGCCATAAAGGCTCCTACATATTTACCTAATTCTTTAATAAAAGAGTCACCAAAGAGCAACCCCTGGGCATCTTTGCCCGCTTCAGTCAAAGCCAAGTTAGACAGCTTTGGTTCTATTTTAATCAGTATCGCTTTGCGCCTTTCAATGGCGAGCGAGGCATTGACATTACCAGCCACGCATATGGCCCTCTGGGCCCAACCTCTCAATTCTTCCGGGTCCACCTGGCTACCTGCCGCTTTGGCGGATTCAGCCAAATCAAAGATTTTTGCTAAAGGACCTGTAATGTCCAGTAGTTTATCTTGGACTGCCTTCAGGGCCGCGTCCAGCCCTTTACGGGGGTTAAAACCCGTTTTTGCCAAAAACTGGACCATTTTAGGATCCACTGAGGGCGTTTCACACACTTTGTGTGGTATCAAAGGACGAGGGCACTCTGCTCGCAACTTATTACGCGATTCCTTACTAAGCGGATTGCGTATGCGAGCCTCCATATATTGTGCTACATGCGTGGCGGGCATCCATTCCGCAGAGCGGGGATGGTGCAGCTCATCGGGGTTAAACAGTGGTTCCCCAGACGGATCCAATAAAAGATCCTCTGCTGACCCCTAGTGTGGAAAAGGGGTTTCCGGGCATACATTAAGTGCCGGGTCCACAGCAATATCCGCCAATTCGTCCTCCACCTCATCCGTCAAATCATAGACATTCTCATGAGTTTCCTCCTCCGACTCCCTATCAGAGTCTGACATTGGCTCAGGTAGAGACCTGGCAGTCTTCCATGCCCGTGTTTTTTCTGCCTGGCGGGTGCAAGCTCGTTTACGCGAACAATGCGCGTTATCTTGGGATGGGGATGTCCCATCAATCTGAGGTGTTCTGGAGGCAATAGGTAATGGCCCTGGAGGCGGGACCGAGCCCTGGGTAGCAGTGCTAGGACGAGCCATAAGGGCCTGAGAGATAGATTGGGTCAATGCAGAAGACATTGAACCCATGGCGGTTATAATAGCATTAGATATTGATCTTTGCAGTGCCACATCATGGTCGTCCGGGTGAATCACCTCGGACTTTCTATCCTGAGCAGGGGAACCCTGATCTGTAGGGGGGGATCACTAGGGGCCACTGAAGCAACAGAATTCTTTCTGAGGGACATAGTAATGGAAGGAAACGGCAGGAGTTAGTCACCCCAGCCGGAAGAAGCAGGTACAGCACTAAAAGAAAAGGAGAGAGCATGTAGTAACCTGCAGCAGGAATATAATAGAGGAAGAAGCGAATATATATGTAGTGAAGGAACTTACAAGGCCCAGAGGAGCACTAGTAAACCGCAGGAGGTTAAGCTGTGCAGAGCGGTAATGTCCGGTGCGTACAGAGCGGGGAACTCACAGAGACGGCGAAGTCTCGCGAGATCTCGCCGTCAGCAACAGCCGAACCAGTGAAAATGCGGCCGAAATCTCGTTATCGCGAGACTTCGGGCGGGAAGGAGAAGAAGAAGACAGAAAAAGCGCGCGCAATGGCGGGCGCAAACTGAGGTAAACCGGGAACGAAAGGTAAGAGGAGTGGGCGCGGTTCACGCCAGGAGGGCGGAGGAGCCGCAAGGACCGTTAAAGAGGGCAAAATCCCATAAGAAAAGGAAGCACTGAGGAATAAAAGACCTAAAAGGGAAAAATTATACTGTACACCAGACAAATTATACATATATATAAGACCGTAAAAATGACGTTTGTTAAAGAAGAACCCCAAACAACCCAAAAAGGGGGGGGGGGGTAAATCAATGAGCAAAACAAATATATATATATACCAGACCCTGAGCAACGCCACAGAGCTGGAGAGTACTTATCTGCCTGGTAGCAGCAAAGAAAGAGAAAGATCCCAGGCAGACAAGGAAGGATATACTGGGATAAGGGGAGGAGTCTGTTACTATGGTTTCCATTTTGTATACCTTTTTTTCTCTTTGCTGCTATGGTAGAAGTAAAGAAAGGTTAAAGCAATATGAGCCTCCGTGTCTTGTTATAAAATCAGGCTTCATGTCACCCACCACTGGAACAGGCCATTGTCAGATATTTTTAGGCCCCGGCACCCAGACAGAGGAGAGAGGTCCCATAGCAGAGAATCAGGCTTCATGTCATAGCAGAGAATCAGGCTTCATGTCACCCACCACTGGAACAGGCCCTTGTCAGATATTTTTAGGCCCCGGCACCCAGACAGAGGAGAGAGGTCCCATAGCAGAGAATCAGGCTTCATGTCATAGCAGAGAATCAGGCTTCATGTCACCCAACACTGGAACAGGCCATTGTCAGATATTTTTAGGCCCCGGCACCCAGACAGAGGAGAGAGGTCCCATAGCAGAGAATCAGGCTTCATGTCACCCAACACTGGAACAGGCCATTGTCAGATATTTTTAGGCCCCGGCACCCAGACAGAGGAGAGAGGTCCCATAGCAGAGAATCTGGCTTCATGTCATAGCAGAGAATCAGTCTTCATGTCATAGCAGAGAATCAGGCTTCATGTCACCCAACACTGGAACAGGCCACTGTCAGATATTTTTAGTCCCCGGCACCCAGACAGAGGAGAGGTTCATTCAACTTTGGGTTGCCCCGCAATATAATGGTAAAATGAAAATAAAAAAAGGATTGAATGAGGAAGTGCCCTGGAGTACAATAATATATGGTTAAGGGGAGGTAGTTATAAATGTCTAATCTGCACAAGGGATGGACAGGTCCTGTGGGATCCATGCTTGGTTCATTTTTATGAACGTCAGCTTGTCCACATTGGCTGTAGACAGGCGGCTGCGTTTGTCTGTAATGACGCCCCCTGCCGTGCTGAATACACGTTCAGACAAAACGCTGGCCGCCGGGCAGGCCAGCACCTCCAAGGCATAAAAGGCTAGCTCTGGCCACGTGGACAATTTGGAGACCCAGAAGTTGAATGGGGCCGAACCATCAGTCAGTACGTGGAGGGGTGTGCACACGTACTGTTCCACCATGTTAGTGAAATGTTGCCTCCTGCTAACACGTTCCGTATCAGGTGGTGGTGCAGTTAGCTGTGGCGTGGTGACAAAACTTTTCCACATCTCTGCCATGCTAACCCTGCCCTTAGAGGAGCTGGCCGTGACACAGCTGCGTTGGCGACCTCTTGCTCCTCCTCTGCCTTCGCCTTGGGCTTCCACTTGTTCCCCTGTGACATTTGGGAATGCTCTCAGTATCGCGTCTACCAACGTGCGCTTGTACTCGCGCATCTTCCTCTCACGCTCCAGTGTCTTTGTATCGGGGATCCAGCAGGGTGGCAACCCAGTAGTCCGCACACGTTAAAATATGGGCAACTCTGCTGTCGTTGCGCAGGCACTGCAGCATGTAGTCGCTCATGTGTGCCACGCTGCCCAGAGGTAAGGACAAGCTGTCCTCTGTGGGAGGCGTATCGTCATCGTCCTGCGTTTCCCCCCAGCCACGCACCAGTGATGGGCCCGAGCTGCGTTGGGTGCCACCCCGCTGTGAACATGCTTCATCCTCATCCTCCTCCACCTCCTCCTCGTCCTTCAGTAATGGGCCCTGTCTGGCCACATTTGTACCTGGCCTCTGCTGTTGCAAAAAACCTCCCTCTGAGTCACTTCTAAGAGACTGGCCTGAAAGTGCTAAAAATAACCCCTCTTCCTCCTCCTCCTCCTCCTGGGCCACCTCCTCTTCCATCATAGCCCTAAGTGTTTTCTCAAGGAGACATAGAAGTGGTATTGTAACGCTGATAACGGCGTCATCGCCACTGGCCATGTTGGTGGAGTACTCGAAACAGCGCAACAGGGCACACAGGTCTCGCATGGAGGCCCAGTCATTGGTGGTGAAGTGGTGCTGTTCCGCAGTGTGACTGACCCGTGCGTGCTGCAGCTGAAACTCCACTATGGCCTGCTGCTGCTCGCACAGTCTGTCCAGCATGTGCAAGGTGGAGTTCCACCTGGTGGGCACGTCGCATATGAGGCGGTGAGCGGGAAGGCCGAAGTTACGCTGTAGCGCAGACAGGCGAGCAGCGGCAGGATGTGAACGCCGGAAGTTCGCACAGACGGCCCGCACTTTATGCAGCAGCTCTGACATGTCGGGGTAGTTGTGAATGAACTTCTGCACCACCAAATTCAGCACATGCGCCAGGCAAGGGATGTGCGTCAAACCGGCTAGTCCCAGAGCTGCAACATGATTTTGCCCATTATCGCACACCACCAGGCCGGGCTTGAGGCTCACCGGCAGCAACCACTCGTCGGTCTGTTGTTCTATACCCCGCCACAACTCCTGTGCGGTGTGGGGCCTGTCCCCCAAACATATGAGTTTCAGAATGGCCTGCTGACGTTTACCTCGGGCTGTGCTGAAGTTGGTGGTGAAGGTGTGTGGCTGACTGGATGAGCAGGTGGAAGAAGAGGAGGAGGAAGCAGAGTAGGAGGAGGAGACAACAGGAGGCAAAGAATGTTGCCCTGCAATCCTTGGCGGCGGAAGGACGTGCGCCAAACAGCTCTCCGCCTGGGGCCCAGCCGCCACTACATTTACCCAGTGTGCAGTTAGGGAGATATAGCGTCCCTGGCCGTGCTTACTGGTCCACGTATCTGTGGTTAGGTGGACCTTGCCACAGATGGCGTTGCGCAGTGCACACTTGATTTTATCGGATGCTTGGTTGTGCAGGGAAGGCACGGCTCTCTTGGAGAAGTAGTGGCGGCTGGGAACAACATACTGTGGGACAGCAAGCAACATGAGCTGTTTGAAGCTGTCTGTGTCCACCAGCCTGAATGACAGCATTTCATAGGCCAGTAGTTTAGAAATGCTGGCATTCAGGGCCAGGGATCGAGGGTGTCTAGGTGGGAATTTACGCTTTCTCTTAAATGTTTGTGAGATGGAGAGCTGAACGCTGCCGTGTGACATGGTTGAGATGCTTGGTGACGGAGGTGGTGGTGTTGGTGGTACATCCTCTGTTTGCAGGGCGGCAGGTGCCAACGTTCCTCCAGAGGCGGAGGAAGAGGTCGAGGCGGCGGCAGCAGCAGAAGAGGCAACAGGGGGAGCCTGAGTGAGTTCCTTATTTTTAAGGTGTTTACTCCACTGCAGTTCATGCTTTGCATACAGGTGCCTGGTCATGCAGGTTGTGCTAAGGTTCAGAACGTTAATGCCTCGCTTCAGGCTCTGATGGCACAGCGTGCAAACCACTCGGGTCTTGTCGTCAGCACATTGTTTGAAGAACTGCCACGCCAGGGAAGTCCTTGAAGCTGCCTTTGGGGTGCTCGGTCCCAGATGGCGGTGGCCAGTAGCACACGGACTCTCTTGGCGGCGGGTGTTCTGCTTTTGCCCACTGCTCCCTCTTTTGCTACGCTGTTGGCTCGGTCTCACCACTGCCTCTTCCTCCGAATTCTGAAAGTCAGTGGCACGACCTTCATTCCATGTGGGGTCTAGGACCTCATCGTCCCCTGCATCGTCTTCCACCCAGTCTTCCTCCCTGACCTCCTGTTCAGTCTGCACACTGCAGAAAGACGCAGCAGTTGGCACCTGTGTTTCGTCATCATCAGAGACGTGCTGAGGTGGTATTCCCATGTCCTCATTATCAGGAAACATAAGTGGTTGTGCGTTAGTGCATTCTATCTCTTCCACCCCTGGGGAAGGGCTAGGTGGATGCCCTTGGGAAACCCTGGCAGCAGAGTCTTCAAACAGCATAAGAGACTGCTGCATAACTTGAGGCTCAGACAGTTTCCCTGATATGCATGGGGGTGATGTGACAGACTGATGGGCTTGGTTTTCAGGCGCCATCTGTGCGCTTTCTGCAGAAGACTGGGTGGGAGATAATGTGAACGTGCTGGATCCACTGTCGACCACCCAATTGACTAATGCCTGTACCTTCTCAGGCCTTACCATCCTTAGAACGGCATTGGGCCCCACTAAATATTGCTGTAAATTCTGGTGGCTACTGGGACCTGAGGTAGTTGGTTCACTAGGACGTGTGGCTGTGGCAGAACGGGCACGTCCTCTCCCAGCACCAGAGGGTCCACTAACACCACCACGACCATGTCCGCGTCCGTGTCCCTTACTAGATGTTTTCCTCATTGTTACCGTTCACCACAATAAGAAAAAAATTATTTGGCGCAATGTATTCGATTCAAATTCAGGCCTTTTTTTTACAGGCACCTAACACTATCTGGTATATAGTGGAAAACCGGCACTCTACATCTATCAATAATGCTAAAGAAGCAATCTACACAGGTGGTAGTAAAAAATATATATTTATTTTTAGGAGGATGGGTTTAAGAGTGGAGAGTAGGAGTAGACGTTCTAAAAAATGTAGAAGTTCTAAAAATGGGGTACTCAAGGAAAAAATGTAGATTTGCAATATGCGGCAGTGGGGGTGCATATCACTCAAACACACCATGAAAAAACGCAGCAATACCGCAGGGCAACAACAAAAACAAAAAATCAAAACCACAACAAGAAACTACACAAGGCCTCTTAGATATCAAACATCTCAAACAAAAATACAACACGGACAAAATACCGCAGAAAAAAACACAGAATCCAGAGCATAATAGAAACCAGCAACCAATAAAGAACTAACCACTAAAAAAACACAGCGGTAGCAGAAGCAAAGTCTCACAACAGGCCCCAATACAAAAATGCACCACCAGCAGATAACGCAGCGGTACCGCAGCAAACATAGACACTGCAAAAACCGCAAAATCATAACAGAAACCACAATAAAGCACCAAAGCAATAACCAGCACACACATCATACCGCCAACAGCAGTATAAAAAGCAAACAGTTACACATAAAAGAGCAAACATAGGAAAACACCAAAACAGCACTTACCCAGATTTTCGATGGAACCATCACACCCAAAAGTCTGGACCATACAAAATGAGATCCAGTCCAGGTTTTTGAAAGATCCACAGGCAGCATAAAAGGCAGCACAACGGCAGTCAGAGGGCTACCACTGATGAAGAAGGCAGCTTAGTCCTTCGAAACGCGTCTGGTGACTTCCCTCTAAAAAACCTGCTAAGAACTTTACTCTGGAAGCGCTTCCACACTACCGACTCCATCCAAGTCCCCTGGATCGAAAAAGACCACCAGTGAAAATCCCAATACCGAATCCGGCAAAGACACGCGAGACGCCAGAGAAGTGACGTCACACACACGCGGCACGCCGAGAAGACCGGGAAACAGATACCGCTGAGCGCTGCAAGGCCGCTCCAACAGCCAGGATATCCATACCCCACAAGGAAGGTAAACAGTCAGGGTGCAGTCTTTACTAAATGTGTGGGACGCCACCCAACTGCACCCAGCAGTACAGCACCCAACTGACATACCACTTATTTTTACCTTTTTATTCTTTTATTGTTCTATCCATATTATATATATTTTTTACTATATTTTTCTATGTGGTAATACATAAAGACAATTCTTATGGACTGCATACTAATGGACACAGCTACTCATTGTACCTACTGAAAGGGGGTAATCATCACTAGACAATCACAGCATTGTCATACCCCCACCTTGCACAATTTTTCACTGTGCACCCCCACTGCCGCATATTGCAAATCTACATTTTTTCCTTGAGTACCCCATTTTTAGAACTTCTACATTTTTTTAGAACGTCTACTCCTACTCTCCACTCTTAAACCCATCCTCCTAAAAATAAATATATATTTTTTACTACCACCTGTGTAGATTGCTTCTTTAGCATTATAGATAGATGTAGAGTGCCGGTTTTCCACTATATACCTTTATTGTTATAAACTACTTTCCTGATTGGGTGAATCAGTCTAGAACCAGAGCACCTACACATTGCAGTGATCGGGTGAGCCACCAATAACCCACCTTTTTCACCTAACACTATCTGGCTATCTATTCAGGTACCGTATTACACTAATACAGGCACAGCAGTAACAACAGATTTAGCTGAATATAAATTGTAGGCCTAGTATTTAGGCGCTGGATGACAGGTATACGTTTACGGACAGAATTAGACTTGGAAATGCACGGTAGCGTGTGAAGTTATTGAGGATGACCCTATCCGCACCTTCAATCTAATATACCCTTTTATGGATAGATTTAACCTTGGCCTGATAGAGCAGAAACCACTAATTTAGGGAATTGCTAAGTTGGGAATTGTATTTCAACCCAGAACAAAAACTGTGCTTTGGCGGACACTTAACAGTGCCATCCACAGATGCCCCACCTAAATAGTGCCATCCACAGATCCCCCTCCCCTAAACAGTGGCTATCCACAGATCCCCCTCCCCTAAACAGTGCCATCCACAGATCCCCCTCCCCTAAACAGTGCCATCCACAGATCCCCCTAAACAGTGCCATCCACAGATCCCCCTCCCCTAAACAGTGCAATCCACAGATCCCCCAAACAGTGCCATCCACAGATCCCCCCAAACAGTGCCGTCCACAGATCCCCCCTAAACAGTGCCATCCACAGATCCCCCTAAACAGTGCCATCCATAGATCAGCCTCCTCTAAACAGTGCCATCCACAGATCCCCCCCTAAACAGTGCCATCCACAGATCCCCCTCCCCAAAACAGTGCCATCCACAGATCCCCCCTAAACAGTGCCATCCACAGATCCCCCTCCCCTAAACAGTGCCATCCACAGATCCCAAACAGTGCCATCCACAGATCCCCCTAAACAGTGCCATCCACAGTTCCCCCCTAAACAGTGCCATCCCAGATCCCCCCTAAACAGTGCTATCCACAGATCCGCCTCCTCTAAACAGTGCCATCCACAGATCCCCCCTAAACACTGCCATCCAGAAGCCCCACCTAAACAGTGCCATCCACAGATCCCCCTCCCCTAAACAGTGGCTATCCACAGATCCCCCTCCCCTAAACAGTGGCTATCCACAGATCGCCCTCCCCTAAACAGTGCCATCCACAGATCCCCCTCCCCTAAACAGTGCCATCCACAGATCCCCCTCCCCTAAACAGTGCCATCCACAGATCCCCCCCTAAACAGTGCCATCCACAAATTGCCCTCCCCTAAACAGTGCCATCCACAGATCCCCCTCCCGACACTCACAGGAGTACATTTATAAACTGTAATCCGTAACTTTAACTTTAATCATCGCTCATCTCTTTACTAGGATACCTTACTCTCAGCTCTGGTAACAGCAGGCAGTGCAGGCGGTGTTCACTTACTGATGTCACGCGCCTGTGCCGCCTTGTGGGAGGAGCAGGCACGTGACATCAGTGAGTGAGCGCCGCTCGCACTGCCTGCTGTTACCGGAGCTGAGAGTAAGGTACCCTAGTAAAGAGATGAGTGATGATTAAAGTTAAAGTTACTGATTACAGTTTATAAATGTACTAATGTGAGCGGCGTGACCCTGTCGTGACCCTGTATATTCTAACCCCCAGGCAAGCGTCCCCGTCACCATGGGAAGAATTTCTAGTGTTAGAAAGTTGTCTTATGCGCCAGAAAATACGGTAACTATTTTTGGCGGTATTACTATCTATTATAACAGTAGAGAAATTTTTATTTTTAAATTTGCTAATTTTTCAAAATTTTGGGTAAATTTGGTATTTTTTTATAAATAAAAATGCATTTTTTGGACTCAATTTTACCACTGTAATGAAGTACAATATGTGACGAGAAAACTGTCTCAGAATGGCCTGGATAAGTAAAAGCATTTTAAAGTTATCAACACATAAATTGACACATGTCAGATTTGTAAAAATAATGGACTAGTCCTTTAGGTGAAATATGGCAGGGTCCTTAAGGGGTAATATTTGTGATTTCATTCAATGCACACCTCAAATCAAACCTGAAAAATCAAAGTTAATTCCCCCCCCCCCCCCCCAACCCCCAAATCATACACACAGGGGTTCAGACGTAGGCTGCTGTATGAGAGCCACTTACAGTGAAGTTGTCAGGTAATTTCTGGGGTCCTACTGCAGGACAGAATACAGGGAGAGAAGCTGAGCTCTGCAATATATAGGCTTATATGGTGTGGAGGAGGAATTCTGAGTGAAAAGCCAAGTAGGGTATATCCTGACAGGACTTCTAGGAGAGACAGTGAGAGTCCTGATAACTCTGCCCACACACAGGATGCGCAGTGTCCCACTGTAAGTGATCAAGTCACTGCATTGTGTACACTGTATGTCCCAAAGGCTGTATATAGAGGGTGTGGGAGGCTCCCAGCTACTTTTGCTAGGCAGGGCTGGCACCACCCTTTCCTCTCCAGGAGGAAGTAGAGCAGTCTAGTGTGAACTGTAAATGAGTAAGCAGCATGGACCAGAGCTTAACAGGGAATACCTTACCCTGTGGATTAAAAATCAGCAAAGGGGTAGCAGATGTGCCAGCCCTGGATTCAGCACAACGTATAGCAGC
This sequence comes from Bufo bufo, assembly GCF_905171765.1. Lineage (NCBI taxonomy): Eukaryota > Metazoa > Chordata > Amphibia > Anura > Bufonidae > Bufo > Bufo bufo. The sequence continues at coordinate 34,035,726 of NC_053393.1, forward strand.
CACATAAGGGGAAGCGCAGAGCATTTGTCAGAGAAAGGTAACAAATCAACATTGTCGCTACAGACTTCCATGTATACTGGTGGGAACAATAAGCTTCAGGTTCCACATCGTTTCAAAAGGACAGAAGAGCCATACATTTAGAGACTGTATTCCATCGAGGATACTGCAGAGATTCCATATAGTTGGAGTGAGAGAGGTCAGTTGCACCTCTTAGGCCAGGAAAAGAGATGAAGAGAGACCAGCCTTTCATACACAGCCTTGGAATGCCATATGCCAACTGTAAAAACTGTCCTTAATATGTACTGTGTCGGTGAGACCCATCTATTGAACTCAGTAAAGTACATTAGCCTTATTGCTTTAAACCTACATTCATCATTGTGTGCATAATAACCTGCTGTCATGGTAGGTGAGGGAAGGGAAGCAAACCAAACACAACAAAATTAAAAAAAACAGCAGGTTAGGCCCCACAGCTAGGGAACAGGTAGAGGCCATCTCCTGACAATCCCTGAGCCTTTCCCTGACTGCTACCAACATGAACAAATCTCGATGGTAGAAGTGTTCATGCACACCAACCTAAACCCTGCTGCAACTGACACAAACACTCAGCTTTGAAACAGGCAAAAGACAACCGGTTCCTTTCACAAGATGAAGGAACCAGCATCTACCTAAGGCCTAGCCAGTACAAACAACAGAAGGGAAGGAAGGAGAACTTAACTGAAGACGAACTGGGAGCAGGAGATCCACCAAACACCAGAAGAGATCTCCAGGAGAAACTATAAACCTCAAGTGCTATAGTGAGAGGCGGGTATAAATAGCACCACTAACTATGAGCAGAACCTGTGAGGAGGTGGGATCCTGCCCAAAGCCACAACAAAGCAATCTGTCAGATAGAATCACATGCAGCAAGTCTGACAGATCTTCTCAGATCACTCACAGGGAAGGGTGTGACACCTGCATTGCTGTCACATAATTTAGGGACTCTGCCCTGCACCTCAAAACTTATCTACAGCAAGTGCACCCCATCTAACATTAGGCATGAGCCCCAAAACTAGGGTGTGTCCCAAATGGAAGAAAATGGGCAGACTTCCAATGACTGCACGTCCCAGGGAGCAACATAGCGAGAACTGTCATCTTCAGTACAGCTACTCCCATCCTCCTCTTCTCCCCTGTGGCTCGCTGATGACGATTGACCTTCTGTGTACACACACTGACACATTGAGAACTGTCAATCCTGGAAAAAGGGGAAAGGGGAGAACTTCTAGAAGAGTCGATAAATCTCTGGGGTGCCACAGTAGACTCCTGGCGTCTGCCAGAAATAGTCCCCTAGCTGGTTGTGGTCGTGCTGGGCTCTGTTAGTTCCAAACACACACTGTGTGGACCGCGTGAAGGGGGTAGGGCCTGTCTTTAATGGTGGCATGGCATGGAAAAGGGATCAAAAGGATTGTGTCTAGCCACCCCCTCCACCCCTGCTATAGGACCATGGGGTACCAATTTGTTGCTATGATAGAGGACTACAGTTCTACCATCTAGAGAACAACGCAACACCATTCTGTTATGTTGAAAGGCTGCAGAGCGATCCTTAGTAAAAGCCAAAGTCTCAATATAGCCCCGGCCATAATGTTCATCATTAATTATGTAATTTGAAGTCCTGAGGCCCCATGAGCATGTATGAGCATGTATGAGCATGTATAACCGGCCCACCACCTAGCATGTTACATTTACACTCACCTAAAGAATTATTAGGAACACCTGTTCTATTTCACATTAATGTAATTATCTAGTCAACCAATCACATGGCAGTTGCTTCAATGCATTTAGGGGTGTGGTCCTGGTCAAGACAATCTCCTGAACTCCAAACTGAATGTCAGTATGGGAAAGAAAGGTGATTTAAGCTATTTTGAACGTGGCATGGTTGTTGGTGCCAGACGGGCCGGTCTGAGTATTTAACAATCTGCTGTTACTGGGATTTTCACGCACAACCATTTCTAGGGTTTACAAAGAATGGTGTGAAAAGGGAAAAACATTGAGTATGCGGCAGTCCTGTGGGCAAAAATGCCTTGTGGATGCTAGAGGTCAGAGGAGAATGGGCCGACTGATTCAAGCTGATAGAAGAGCAACGTTGACTGAAATAACCACTCGTTACAACCAAGGTATGCAGCAAAGCATTTGTGAAGCCACAACATGCACAACCTTGAGGCGGATGGGCTACAACAGCAGAAGACCCCACCGGGTACCACTCATCTCCACTACAAATAGGAAAAAGAGGCTACAATTTGCACGAGCTCACCAAAATTGGACTGTTGAAGACTGGAAAAATGTTGCCTGGTCTGATGAGTCTCGATTTCTGTTGAGACATTCAAATGGTAGAGTCCGAATTTGTCGTAAACAGAATGAGAACATGTATCCATCATGCCTGGTTACCACTGTGCAGGCTGGTGGTGGTGGTGTAATGGTGTGGGGGATGTTTTCTGGGCACACTTTAGGCCCCTTAGTGCCAATTGGGCATCATTTAAATGCCACTGGCTACCTGAGCATTGTTTCTGACCATGTCCATCCCTTCATGACCACCATGTACCCATCCTCTGATGGCTACTTCCAGCAGGATAATGCACCATGTCACAAAGCTCAAATAATTTCAAATTGGTTTCTTGAACATGACAATGAGTTCACTGTACTAAAATGGCCCCCAAAGTCACCAGATCTCAACCCAATAGAGCATCTTTGGGATGTGGTGGAGCGGGAGCTTCGTGCCCTGGATGTGCATCCCTCAAATCTCCATCAACTGCAAGATGCTATCCTATCAATATGGGCCAACATTTCTAAAGAAGGCTATCAGCACCTTGTTGAATCAATGCCACGTAGAATTAAGGCAGTTCTGAAGGCAAAAGGGGGTCCAACACCGTATTAGTATGGTGTTCCTAATAATTCTTTAGGTGAGTGTATAATACTGGTGTCTCCTCATGTAGTACAGGAGCCTTTGAGCCCCATAAAGTACCAGGGACCGGGTATGACTGACTGGCTTGGTTACAAAGACAATAAAATAAAATAAACTTAGGCACTCCTTTACTGTAGTTTTGTTTGAAGTATTGTGTTGATTTTTATTTGGTTTTCATATGCAAGGCAACTTGTCGTGTACATGTGACGTTTCGGTCCTATTTAGACCTTTTGGTGATAATTCACCTTCCTTAAACCACTATACTCTTCTTCCCATGGCAACTAGTGTTTGAAAAAGGTCTAAATAGGACCGAAACATCACACAAATACGCTCAGGTATGATGGTAGGTATGATTTGTCCCCGTGCCTGGGCTGAAACTCCCTAAATTCCCTGAGATGGTGAAGAGGGGAAATAGGAGCAGCCTGCTCACACAGAACCTGGATGGGAGAGATGACACAAAACCACCAAACTTAAAACCACACTTATCTTTCTGAGTTGGAACAGACAACCTTCCTTCCTAGCTTCCAAGACCACAGTGATTCCTATAATCCGCTCAGAGCACTGGGATGGTGTGCCATTTAAATTAATTACCCCACCCAGTGCACCTGATGAGAGGCGGATCCAGCACGGCTCCAAAACAAACACTAAACTCGTGCTGCTATCCTGGCCGACCTCCGCACATTGTCAGAGCGGGGCATGACAGATATGATAACATCTGAGACACTTAGCCAATATATTTTGATCAAAACACATCTGAGCCCGCCTACCAAGCGCCAAGGTGGTCTTAGGTCAGGCGGGTCCTACGCTAAACGTACCTAAGCCATTGGGCTTCTATGTTCAGGAGCGCAGATGCCGCACATATGGTGTGCTGCTCCAAGTCACCTCCATGTGCATTAAGCAACCAATGGGAGGAGGAGCAAGCTGTCACGGCCTATGGTGTGCACTGTGACACTGTTGCTACACTTGCAGTTGCCAGCGGCAACGTGTTGCTGTGTATGCATGCGGTGGCAGTGTCTCGGACTTCTGGGTGATTGCTGTGACATGGTTGTCATGCATGTTGTTGCCTGCGGCAATGTGTAGCTTTCCTATGTTTGTGTGTGCACTTCCCCTTTAAGTGGCTTCCTCCCCTTGTCTGGTGTTGGAAGGGTTAACTCCCTTCCTAGTGTTTTAACACTGGGTTTATGTGTGTGTGGGTGTGGCTGCTTAGCCTATTTAGCCTCTGCTGGATGCCTGAAGCTGAGGGGTACTCCAGCTATGGTGTATGCTGGAGTTATCCTCCTGGTCTTCATATGCCATCTGTCCAGTGAGGGCCATCCTTGTGATCATAGAAGATAGAAGATGTTTTTATGGTGTCTTATGTTTATTTCAGCTATGGGTGTCCTGGGTTCCTGTGTGGTTTGTTGTGTGTGCTGTGTCCTTAATGTTGGTGTGGACACCAGCACTTGTGCACGGGTTCCAGACTTAGAGTTGAGCGAACACCTGGATGTTCGGGTTCGAGAAGTTCGGCCGAACTTCCCGGAAATGTTCGGGTTCGGGATCCGAACCCGATCCGAACTTCGTCCCGAACCCGAACCCCATTGAAGTCAATAGGGACCCGAACTTTTGGGCACTAAAAAGGCTGTAAAACAGCCCAGGAAAGAGCTAGAGGGCTGCAAAAGGCAGCAACATGTAGGTAAATCCCCTGCAAACAAATGTGGATAGGGAAATGAATTAAAATAAAAATTTAAAAAATAAAAATGAACCAATATCAATTGGACAGAGGTCCCATAGCAGAGAATCTGGCTTCACGTCAGCAGAGAATCAGTCTCTTCATGCCATAGCAGAGAATCTGGCTTCATGTCAGCGCAGAATCAGTCTTCATGTCATAGCAGAGAATCAGGCTTCACGTCACCCACCACTGGAACAGGCCACTGTCACACATTTAGGCCCCGGCACCCAGACAGAGGAGAGCGGTCCCGTAACAGAGAATCTGGCCTTATGTCAGCGCAGAATCTGTCTTCATGTCATAGCAGAGAATCAGGCTTCACGTCACCCACCACTGGAACAGGCCACTGTCACACATTTAGGCCCCATCACCCAGGCAGAGGAGAGAGGTCCCGTAACAGAGAATCTGGCCTGATGTCAGCACAGAATCTGTCTTCATGTCATAGCAGAGAATCAGGCTTCACGTCACCCACCACTGGAACAGGCCACTGTCACACATTTAGGCCCCGGCACCCAGACAGAGGAGAGCGGTCCCGTAACAGAGAATCTGGCCTTATGTCAGCGCAGAATCTGTCTTCATGTCATAGCAGAGAATCAGGCTTCACGTCACCCACCACTGGAACAGGCCACTGTCACACATTTAGGCCCAGGCACCCAGACAGAGGAGAGAGGTCCCGTAACAGAGAATCTGGCCTTATGTCAGCGCAGAATCTGTCTTCATGTCATAGCAGAGAATCAGGCTTCACGTCACCCACCACTGGAACAGGCCACTGTCACACATTTAGGCCCCGGCACCCAGACAGAGGAGAGCGGTCCCGTAACTGAGAATCTGGCCTTATGTCAGCGCAGAATCTGTCTTCATGTCATAGCAGAGAATCAGGCTTCACGTCACCCACCACTGGAACAGGCCACTGTCACACATTTAGGCCCCGGCACCCAGACAGAGGAGAGGTTCATTCAACTTTGGGTTGCCCCGCAATTTAATGGTAAAATGAAATTAAAAATAGTATTGAATGAGGAAGTGCCCTGGAGTAGAATAATATATTGTTAAAGGGAGGTAGTTAATATCTAATCTGCACAAGGGATGGACAGGTCCTGTGGGATCCATGCCTGGTTCATTTTTATGAACGTCAGCTTGTCCACATTGGCTGTAGACAGGCGGCTGCGTTTGTCTGTAATGACGCCCCCTGCCGTGCTGAATACACGTTCAGACAAAACGCTGGCCGCCGGGCAGGCCAGCACCTCCAAGGCATAAAAGGCTAGCTCTGGCCACGTGGACAATTTGGAGACCCAGAAGGTGAATGGGGCCGAACCATCAGTCAGTACGTGGAGGGGTGTGCACAGGTACTGTTCCACCATGTTAGTGAAATGTTGCCTCCTGCTAACACGTTCCGTATCAGGTGGTGGTGCAGTTAGCTGTGGCGTGGTGACAAAACTTTTCCACATCTCTGCCATGCTAACCCTGCCCTCAGAGGAGCTGGCCGTGACACAGCTGCGTTGGCGACCTCTTGCTCCTCCTCTGCCTTCGCCTTGGGCTTCCACTGGTTCCCCTGTGACATTTGGGAATGCTCTCAGTAGCGCGTCTACCAACGTGTGCTTGTAGTCGCGCATCTTCCTATCACGCTCCAGTGTAGGAAGTAAGGTGGGCACATTGTCTTTGTACCGGGGATCCAGCAGGGTGGCAACCCAGTAGTCCGCACACGTTAAAATGTGGGCAACTCTGCTGTCGTTGCGCAGGCACTGTAGCATGTAGTCGCTCATGTGTGCCAGGCTGCCCAGAGGTAAGGACAAGCTGTCCTCTGTGGGAGGCGTATCGTCATCGTCCTGTGTTTCCCCCCAGCCACGCACCAGTGATGGGCCCGAGCTGCTTTGGGTGCCACCCCGCTGTGAACATGCTTCATCCTCATCCTCCTCCACCTCCTCCTCATCCTCGTCCTCCTCGTCCTCCAGTAGTGGGCCCTGTCTGGCCACATTTGTACCTGGCCTCTGGTGTTGCAAAAAACCTCCCTCTGAGTCACTTTGAAGAGACTGGCCTGAAAGTGCTAAAAATGACCCCTCTTCCTCCTCTTCCTCCTGGGCCACCTCCTCTTCCATCATCGCCCTAAGTGTTTTCTCAAGGAGACATAGAAGTGGTATTGTAACGCTGATAACGGCGTCATCGCCATGGCCATGTTGGTGGAGTACTCGAAACAGCGCAACAGGGCACACAGGCCTCGCATGGAGGCCCAGTCATTGGTGGTGAAGTGTGTCTGATCCGCAGTGCGACTGATCCGTGCGTGCTGCAGCTGAAACTCCACTATGGCCTGCTGCTGCTCGCACAGTCTGTCCAGCATATGCAAGGTGGAGTTCCACCTGGTGGGTACGTCGCATATGAGGCGGTGAGCGGGAAGGCCAAAGTTACGCTGTAGCGCAGACAGGCGAGCAGCGGCAGGGTGTGAACGCCGGAAGCGCGAACAGACGGCCCGCACTTTATGCAGCAGCTCTGACATGTCGGGGTAGTTGCGAATGAACTTCTGCACCACCAAATTCAGCACATGCGCCAGGCAAGGGATGTGCGTCAAACCGGCTAGTCCCAGAGCTGCAACGAGATTTCGCCCATTATCGCACACCACCAGGCCGGGCTTGAGGCTCACCGGCAGCAACCACTCGTCGGTCTGTTGTTCTATACCCCGCCACAACTCCTGTGCGGTGTGGGGCCTGTCCCCCAAACATATGAGTTTCAGAATGGCCTGCTGACGTTTACCCCGTGCTGTGCTGAAGTTGGTGGTGAAGGTGTGTGGCTGACTGGATGAGCAGGTGGAAGAAGAAGAGGAGGAAGCTGAGTAGGAGGAGGAGGAGACAGGAGGCAAAGAATGTTGCCCTGCGATCCTTGGCGGCGGAAGGATGTGCGCCAAACAGCTCTCCGCCTGGGGCCCAGCCGCCACTACATTTACCCAGTGTGCAGTTAGGGAGATATAGCGTCCCTGGCCGTGCTTACTGGTCCACGTATCTGTGGTTAGGTGGACCTTGCCACAGATGGCGTTGCGCAGTGCACACTTGATTTTATCGGACACTTGTTTGTGCAGGGAAGGCACGGCTCTCTTGGAGAAGTAGTGGCGGCTGGGAACAACATACTGTGGGACAGCAAGTGACATGAGCTGTTTGAAGCTGTGTGTGTCCACCAGCCTAAATGACAGCATTTCATAGGCCAGTAGTTTAGAAATGCTGGCATTCAGGGCCAGGGATCGAGGGTGGCTAGGTGGGAATTTACACTTTCTCTCAAATGTTTGTGAGATGGAGAGCTGAACGCTGCCGTGTGACATGGTTGAGATGCTTGGTGACGCAGGTGGTGGTGTTGGTGGTACATCCCATGTTTGCTGGGCGGCAGGTGCCAACGTTCCTCCAGAGGCGGCGGCAGCAGCAGAAGAGGCCGAGGCGGCAGCAGCAGAAGAGGTAGCAGGGGGAGCCTGAGTGACTTCCTTGTTTTTAAGGTGTTTACTCCACTGCAGTTCATGCTTTGCATGCAGGTGCCTGGTCATGCAGGTTGTGCTAAGGTTCAGAACGTTAATGCCTCGCTTCAGGCTCTGATGGCACAGCGTGCAAACCACTCGGGTCTTGTCGTCAGCACATTGTTTGAAGAAGTGCCATGCCAGGGAACTCCTTGAAGCTGCCTTTGGGGTGCTCGGTCCCAGATGGCGGCGGTCAGTAGCAGGCGGAGTCTCTTGGCGGCGGGTGTTCTGATTTTGCCCACTGCTCCCTCTTTTGTTACGCTGTTGGCTCGGTCTCACCACTGCCTCTTCCTCCGAACTGTGAAAGTCAGTGGCTCGACCTTCATTCCATGTGGGGTCTAGGACCTCATCGTCCCCTGCATCGTCTACCACCCAGTCTTGATCCCTGACCTCCTGTTCAGTCTGCACACTGCAGAAAGACGCAGCAGTTGGCACCTGTGTTTCGTCATCATCAGAGACGTGCTGAGGTGGTATTCCCATGTCCTCATCATCAGGAAAAATAAGTGGTTGTGCGTTAGTGCATTCTATCTCTTCCACCCCTGGGGAAGGGCTAGGTGGATGCCCTTGGGAAACCCTGGCAGCAGAGTCTTCAAACAGCATAAGAGACTGCTGCATAACTTGAGGCTCAGACAGTTTCCCTGATATGCATGGGGGTGATGTGACAGACCGATGGGCTTGGTTTTCATGCGCCATCTGTGCGCTTTCTGCAGAAGACTGGGTGGGAGATAATGTGAACGTGCTGGATCCACTGTCGGCCACCCAATTGACTAATGCCTGCACCTGCTCAGGCCTTACCATCCTTAGAACGGCATTGGGCCCCACCAAATATCGCTGTAAATTCTGCTGGCTACTGGGACCTGAGGTAGTTGGTTCACTAGGACGTGTGGCTGTGGCAGAACGGCCACGTCCTCTCCCAGCACCAGAGGGTCCACTAACACCACCACGACCATGTCCACGTCCGCGTCCCTTATTAGATGTTTTCCTCATTGTTCCCGTTCACCACAATTTTGAGAATGGCAAATTTGGGAATGGTTTTTCAACCCAGAAAAAAAAGTGTGCTTTTACGGTCACTACAAATAACTTGACCAGCTAAAACAGTACAGATTTGGTTAAATAGAGATGTGAGGCCTGTTTTTTTTTGCGCTGTGTGACAGGTATAGGTTTAATCACAGAATCAGACTTCTATCAGCACGCTAGCGTGTGTCTTAGGTTTTTCTGAATGACACTATCAGTACCTTCAATGTAAGATATTCTTTTTGGGATAGATTTCAAGTAGGCCTCAAATACCAGAAACTAGTTATTTTGAGAATGGCAAATTTGGGAATGGTTTTTCAACCCAGAAAAAAAGGGTGCTTTTACGGTCACTACAAATAACTTGACCAGCTAAAACAGTACAGATTTGGTTAAATAGAGATGTGAGGCCTGTTTTTTTTTGCGCTGTGTGACAGGTATAGGTTTAATCACAGAATCAGACTTCTATCAGCACGCTAGCGTGTGTCTTAGGTTTTTCTGAATGACACTATCAGTACCTTCAATGTAAGATATTCTTTTTGGGATAGATTTCAAGTAGGCCTCAAATACCAGAAACTAGTTATTTTGAGAATGGCAAATTTGGGAATGGTTTTTCAACCCAGAAAAAAAGTGTGCTTTTACGGTCACTACAAATAACTTGACCAGCTAAAACAGTACAGATTTGGTTAAATAGAGATGTGAGGCCTGTTTTTTTTTGCGCTGTGTGACAGGTATAGGTTTAATCACAGAATCAGACTTCTATCAGCACGCTAGCGTGTGTCTTAGGTTTTTCTGAATGACACTATCAGTACCTTCAATGTAAGATATTCTTTTTGGGATAGATTTCAAGTAGGCCTCAAATACCAGAAACTAGTTATTTTGAGAATGGCAAATTTGGGAATGGTTTTTCAACCCAGAAAAAAAAGTGTGCTTTTACGGTCACTACAAATAACTTGACCAGCTAAAACAGTACAGATTTTGGTTAAATAGAGATGTGAGGCCTGTTTTTTTTTTGCGCTGTGTGACAGGTATAGGTTTAATCACAGAATCAGACTTCTATCAGTGCGCTAGCGTGTGTCTTAGGTTTTTCTGAATGACACTATCAGTACCTTCAATGTAAGATATTCTTTTTGGGATAGATTTCAAGTAGGCCTCAAATACCAGAAACTAGTTATTTTGAGAATGGCAAATTTGGGAATGGTTTTTCAACCCAGAAAAAAAAGTGTGCTTTTACGGTCACTACAAATAACTTGACCAGCTAAAACAGTACAGATTTGGTTAAATAGAGATGTGAGGCCTGTTTTTTTTTGCGCTGTGTGACAGGTATAGGTTTAATCACAGAATCAGACTTCTATCAGCACGCTAGCGTGTGTCTTAGGTTTTTCTGAATGACACTATCAGTACCTTCAATGTAAGATATTCTTTTTGGGATAGATTTCAAGTAGGCCTCAAATACCAGAAACTAGTTATTTTGAGAATGGCAAATTTGGGAATGGTTTTTCAACCCAGAAAAAAAAGTGTGCTTTTACGGTCACTACAAATAACTTGACCAGCTAAAACAGTACAGATTTGGTTAAATAGAGATGTGAGGCCTGTTTTTTTTTGCGCTGTGTGACAGGTATAGGTTTAATCACAGAATCAGACTTCTATCAGCACGCTAGCGTGTGTCTTAGGTTTTTCTGAATGACACTATCAGTACCTTCAATGTAAGATATTCTTTTTGGGATAGATTTCAAGTAGGCCTCAAATACCAGAAACTAGTTATTTTGAGAATGGCAAATTTGGGAATGGTTTTTCAACCCAGAAAAAAAAGTGTGCTTTTACGGTCACTACAAATAACTTGACCAGCTAAAACAGTACAGATTTGGTTAAATAGAGATGTGAGGCCTGTTTTTTTTTGCGCTGTGTGACAGGTATAGGTTTAATCACAGAATCAGACTTCTATCAGCACGCTAGCGTGTGTCTTAGGTTTTTCTGAATGACACTATCAGTACCTTCAATGTAAGATATTCTTTTTGGGATAGATTTCAAGTAGGCCTCAAATACCAGAAACTAGTTATTTTGAGAATGGCAAATTTGGGAATGGTTTTTCAACCCAGAAAAAAAAGTGTGCTTTTACGGTCACTACAAATAACTTGACCAGCTAAAACAGTACAGATTTTGGTTAAATAGAGATGTGAGGCCTGTTTTTTTTTGTGCTGTGTGACAGGTATAGGTTTAATCACAGAATTAGACTTCTATCAGCACGCTAGCGTGTGTCTTAGGTTTTTCTGAATGACACTATCAGTACCTTCAATGTAAGATATTCTTTTTGGGATAGATTTCAAGTAGGCCTCAAATACCAGAAACTAGTTATTTTGAGAATGGCAAATTTGGGAATGGTTTTTCAACCCAGAAAAAAAAGTGTGCTTTTACGGTCACTACAAATAACTTGACCAGCTAAAACAGTACAGATTTGGTTAAATAGAGATGTGAGGCCTGTTTTTTTTTGCGCTGTGTGACAGGTATAGGTTTAATCACAGAATCAGACTTCTATCAGCACGCTAGCGTGTGTCTTAGGTTTTTCTGAATGACACTATCAGTACCTTCAATGTAAGATATTCTTTTTGGGATAGATTTCAAGTAGGCCTCAAATACCAGAAACTAGTTATTTTGAGAATGGCAAATTTGGGAATGGTTTTTCAACCCAGAAAAAAAAGTGTGCTTTTACGGTCACTACAATTAACTTGACCAGCTAAAACAGTACAGATTTGGTTAAATAGAGATGTGAGGCCTGTTTTTTTTTGCGCTGTGTGACAGGTATAGGTTTAATCACAGAATCAGACTTCTATCAGCACGCTAGCGTGTGTCTTAGGTTTTTCTGAATGACACTATCAGTACCTTCAATGTAAGATATTCTTTTTGGGATAGATTTCAAGTAGGCCTCAAATACCAGAAACTAGTTATTTTGAGAATGGCAAATTTGGGAATGGTTTTTCAACCCAGAAAAAAAAGTGTGCTTTTACGGTCACTACAAATAACTTGACCAGCTAAAACAGTACAGATTTTGGTTAAATAGAGATGTGAGGCCTGTTTTTTTTTTGTGCTGTGTGACAGGTATAGGTTTAATCACAGAATTAGACTTCTATCAGCACGCTAGCGTGTGTCTTAGGTTTTTCTGAATGACACTATCAGTACCTTCAATGTAAGATATTCTTTTTGGGATAGATTTCAAGTAGGCCTCAAATACCAGAAACTAGTTATTTTCAGAATGGCAAATTTGGGAATGGTTTTTCAACCCAGAAAAAAAAGTGTGCTTTTACGGTCACTACAAATAACTTGACCAGCTAAAACAGTACAGATTTGGTTAAATAGAGATGTGAGGCCTGTTTTTTTTTGCGCTGTGTGACAGGTATAGGTTTAATCACAGAATCAGACTTCTATCAGCACGCTAGCGTGTGTCATAGGTTTTTCTGAATGACACTATCAGTACCTTCAATGTAAGATATCCTTTTTGGGATAGATTTCAAATAGGCCTCAAATACCAGAAACTAGTTATTTTGAGAATGGCAAATTTGGGAATGGTTTTTCAACCCAGAAAAAAAAAGTGTGCTTTTACGGTCACTACAAATAACTGGACCAGCTAAAACAGTACAGATTTGGTTAAATAGAGATGTGAGGCCTGTTTTTTTTTGTGCTGTGTGACAGGTATAGGTTTAATCACAGAATTAGACTTCTATCAGCACGCTAGCGTGTGTCTTAGGTTTTTCTGAATGACACTATCAGTACCTTCAATGTAAGATATTCTTTTTGGGATAGATTTCAAGTAGGCCTCAAATACCAGAAACTAGTTATTTTGAGAATGGCAAATTTGGGAATGGTTTTTCAACCCAGAAAAAAAAGTGTGCTTTTACGGTCACTACAAATAACTTGACCAGCTAAAACAGTACAGATTTGGTTAAATAGAGATGTGAGGCCTGTTTTTTTTTGCGCTGTGTGACAGGTATAGGTTTAATCACAGAATCAGACTTCTATCAGCACGCTAGCGTGTGTCTTAGGTTTTTCTGAATGACACTATCAGTACCTTCAATGTAAGATATTCTTTTTGGGATAGATTTCAAGTAGGCCTCAAATACCAGAAACTAGTTATTTTGAGAATGGCAAATTTGGGAATGGTTTTTCAACCCAGAAAAAAAAGTGTGCTTTTACGGTCACTACAATTAACTTGACCAGCTAAAACAGTACAGATTTGGTTAAATAGAGATGTGAGGCCTGTTTTTTTTTGCGCTGTGTGACAGGTATAGGTTTAATCACAGAATCAGACTTCTATCAGCACGCTAGCGTGTGTCTTAGGTTTTTCTGAATGACACTATCAGTACCTTCAATGTAAGATATTCTTTTTGGGATAGATTTCAAGTAGGCCTCACATACCAGAAACTAGTTATTTTGAGAATGGCAAATTTGGGAATGGTTTTTCAACCCAGAAAAAAAAGTGTGCTTTTACGGTCACTACAAATAACTTGACCAGCTAAAACAGTACAGATTTTGGTTAAATAGAGATGTGAGGCCTGTTTTTTTTTGTGCTGTGTGACAGGTATAGGTTTAATCACAGAATTAGACTTCTATCAGCACGCTAGCGTGTGTCTTAGGTTTTTCTGAATGACACTATCAGTACCTTCAATGTAAGATATTCTTTTTGGGATAGATTTCAAGTAGGCCTCAAATACCAGAAACTAGTTATTTTCAGAATGGCAAATTTGGGAATGGTTTTTCAACCCAGAAAAAAAAGTGTGCTTTTACGGTCACTACAAATAACTTGACCAGCTAAAACAGTACAGATTTGGTTAAATAGAGATGTGAGGCCTGTTTTTTTTTGCGCTGTGTGACAGGTATAGGTTTAATCACAGAATCAGACTTCTATCAGCACGCTAGCGTGTGTCATAGGTTTTTCTGAATGACACTATCAGTACCTTCAATGTAAGATATCCTTTTTGGGATAGATTTCAAATAGGCCTCAAATACCAGAAACTAGTTATTTTGAGAATGGCAAATTTGGGAATGGTTTTTCAACCCAGAAAAAAAAAGTGTGCTTTTACGGTCACTACAAATAACTGGACCAGCTAAAACAGTACAGATTTGGTTAAATAGAGATGTGAGGCCTGTTTTTTTTTGTGCTGTGTGACAGGTATAGGTTTAATCACAGAATTAGACTTCTATCAGCACGCTAGCGTGTGTCTTAGGTTTTTCTGAATGACACTATCAGTACCTTCAATGTAAGATATTCTTTTTGGGATAGATTTCAAGTAGGCCTCAAATACCAGAAACTAGTTATTTTGAGAATGGCAAATTTGGGAATGGTTTTTCAACCCAGAAAAAAAAGTGTGCTTTTACGGTCACTACAAATAACTTGACCAGCTAAAACAGTACAGATTTGGTTAAATAGAGATGTGAGGCCTGTTTTTTTTTGCGCTGTGTGACAGGTATAGGTTTAATCACAGAATCAGACTTCTATCAGCACGCTAGCGTGTGTCTTAGGTTTTTCTGAATGACACTATCAGTACCTTCAATGTAAGATATTCTTTTTGGGATAGATTTCAAGTAGGCCTCAAATACCAGAAACTAGTTATTTTGAGAATGGCAAATTTGGGAATGGTTTTTCAACCCAGAAAAAAAAGTGTGCTTTTACGGTCACTACAATTAACTTGACCAGCTAAAACAGTACAGATTTGGTTAAATAGAGATGTGAGGCCTGTTTTTTTTTGCGCTGTGTGACAGGTATAGGTTTAATCACAGAATCAGACTTCTATCAGCACGCTAGCGTGTGTCTTAGGTTTTTCTGAATGACACTATCAGTACCTTCAATGTAAGATATTCTTTTTGGGATAGATTTCAAGTAGGCCTCAAATACCAGAAACTAGTTATTTTGAGAATGGCAAATTTGGGAATGGTTTTTCAACCCAGAAAAAAAAGTGTGCTTTTACGGTCACTACAAATAACTTGACCAGCTAAAACAGTACAGATTTTGGTTAAATAGAGATGTGAGGCCTGTTTTTTTTTGTGCTGTGTGACAGGTATAGGTTTAATCACAGAATTAGACTTCTATCAGCACGCTAGCGTGTGTCTTAGGTTTTTCTGAATGACACTATCAGTACCTTCAATGTAAGATATTCTTTTTGGGATAGATTTCAAGTAGGCCTCAAATACCAGAAACTAGTTATTTTCAGAATGGCAAATTTGGGAATGGTTTTTCAACCCAGAAAAAAAAGTGTGCTTTTACGGTCACTACAAATAACTTGACCAGCTAAAACAGTACAGATTTGGTTAAATAGAGATGTGAGGCCTGTTTTTTTTTGCGCTGTGTGACAGGTATAGGTTTAATCACAGAATCAGACTTCTATCAGCACGCTAGCGTGTGTCATAGGTTTTTCTGAATGACACTATCAGTACCTTCAATGTAAGATATCCTTTTTGGGATAGATTTCAAATAGGCCTCAAATACCAGAAACTAGTTATTTTGAGAATGGCAAATTTGGGAATGGTTTTTCAACCCAGAAAAAAAAAGTGTGCTTTTACGGTCACTACAAATAACTGGACCAGCTAAAACAGTACAGATTTGGTTAAATAGAGATGTGAGGCCTGTTTTTTTTTGCGCTGTGTGACAGGTATAGGTTTAATCACAGAATCAGACTTCTATCTGCACGCTAGCGTGTGTCTTAGGTTTTTCTGAATGACACTATCACTAGCTTCAATGTAAGATATTCTTTTTGGGATAGATTTCAAGTAGGCCTCAAATACCAGAAACTAGTTATTTTGAGAATGGCAAATTTGGGAATGGTTTTTCAACACAGAAAAAAAAGTGTGCTTTTACGGTCACTACAAATAACTTGACCAGCTAAAACTGTGCAGATTTGGTTGAATAGAAATGTCAGGTCTATTGTTTAGGCGCTGGGTGACATGCTCAACTTGCCCCTGATGTAATATATGGCCAAAAAATAACCACACTGTTGATGGTTAAATGCACTTGGGTGACACAGGCTCAGCCTGCACCAGATGTAGTATATGGCCAAAAAATAATCAGACTGTTGATGGTTAAATGCACTTGGGTGACACAGGCTCAGCCTGCACCAGATGTAGTATATGGCCAAAAAATAATCAGACTGTTGATGGTTAAATGCACTTGGGTGACACAGGCTCAGCCTGCAGCTGATGTAGGATATAGCACAAAATAACCACACTATCGATGGTTAAATACACTTGGTGATAGCTCGTGCTGGCGCACCACAAGTCACAAAATGGCCGCCGATCACCCCAGAAAAAAAGTGATCTAAAAACGCTCTGGGCAGCCTCAAAAAAGTGAGCAAGTCAATAATAGCACTTCAATGATCCACAGCTGCAGATCGATCACAGAATGAAGTCTTTTGGAGGAGTTAATCTGCCTAATCTCGCCCTAACATCGCAGCTGCAACCTCTCCCTATACTGATCATAGCAGAGTGACGTGCGGCGCTACGTGATTCCAGCTTAAATAGAGGCTGGGTCACATGGTGCACTGGCCAATCACAGCCATGCCAATAGTAGGCATGGCTGTGATGGCCTCTTGGGCCAAGTAGTATGACGCTTGTTGATTGGCTGCTTTGCAGCCTTTCAAAAAGCGCCAAGAAAGCGCCGAACACCGAACCCGGACTTTTACGAAAATGTTCGGGTTCGGGTCCGTGTCACGGACACCCCAAAATTCGGTACGAACCCGAACTATACAGTTCGGGTTCGCTCATCCCTAGTTCCAGTCAGTGTGTCTGTGGCAGGTAAGTGTGTTACTGGTCTCGCTTACCTGTCATCTCTATAGCTGTATGTGTTCCCCGTTCCTTGCAGCTTGGCCAGTGGAGACTCCTGTTGGAGGAACAGGTCGTCTTACCCTGCTTCTAGTCCAGTGATTTCCTGAGGGTTAGTAGGGCCCCGAGGTTCCGGAGTATGAGCCCTCCTACCATCTGGGTTGGCTCATACGGTTAGGAGTCAGGGTCAGAATTAGGGATGCATTAGGAGGTGACCTGCTCCCTGATCCCGGCGTCCTGGCCTAGCAGCTACCCGTCATCCCTTTGATACCGCACTCCCCGCCATGACACAAGCACACCCATATGTACCTCCAAGTCCGGACCTATCGATGAGGCAAGAGACTTGGAGGGCGGGCAAAGGAAGAGGCTGGGGAGGAGTAAAGTGAAAAAAAGGCAGAGCAGCCTGGGCACCTACACACTGAACGCCTGGGCACTTGCGAGTTCTCATTTGCATATGAATTAAACTCAGTTTTTCCTGCTGGTGCAAGTCTAAAGAAAAGAACAAAGGTACCGTTACAATCCTGTATAGGTGTGCTACAGAGCCATGTAAGCACTGTATATGGCCATATGGAGGTGACAGGCTCCCTTTAAAGGGTTTCTATCACTTCGTTTCACATATTTAGGTGTCAGACACTAGCGATCTGCTAGTGTCTGCTCTAACAAACCATCCTAATATAATAGGTTTTGGGGCAGCCGTTTCGCTAAAAAAAGAACTTATATCTATATGCTAATGAGCCTCTAGGTGCTATGGGGGCGTCATTAGCACCTAGAGGCTCCGTCTACCTTCATAAACTGCCGCCGCCCAGCGGGTCCCTCCAGCCCGCCCATCTCCTGCTGAATGCGATCCTCCCTGTGAGCGTATGTATTCTGCGCATGCGCAGTGAATGTCTGACCGCTTCCCTGCACAGACATCTCCACTGCGCCTGTTCCTCGGAGCACTATGATGTCATCGGCGCAGGCGCAGTGGAGATGTCTAAGCAGGGAAGCGGTCAGACATTCACTGCGCATGCGCCGAATAGAGATGCGCACGGGGAGGATCGCATTCAGCAGGAGATGGGCGGGCTGGAGGGACGCGCTGGGCGGCGGCAGTTTGTGAAGGTAGACGGAGCCTCTAGGTGCTAATGACGCCCCCATAGCACCTAGAGGCTCATTAGCATATTAATAAAAGTTCTTTTTTTAGCGAAACGGCTGCCCCAAAACCTATTATATTAGGATGGTTTGTTAGAGCAGACACTAGCGGATCGCTAGTGTCTGACACCTAAATATGTGAAACGAAGTGATAGTAACCCTTTAAATACTTGGTTACAAAGACATATATTAACCCTGGACTGGTGCAGTAGGGTGGGCCATGCTCGTCCTCCGTAGTGAATTATAGGAACGCAGCCTTGTCCTGCT
Organism: Bufo bufo; assembly: GCF_905171765.1. NCBI lineage: Eukaryota > Metazoa > Chordata > Amphibia > Anura > Bufonidae > Bufo > Bufo bufo. The sequence goes on from NC_053393.1 coordinate 34,054,065, forward strand.
TTTGTTGCTTGAAAATGAGAAACACATAAGAGTAATAATAATGGTTCTTATAAGATGCCGCCTCATTAACTCCGCAAACAAGCTGTGATAAGCTTGTAAAAGGCGCTGTAAACCATGCGGCTTCAGATATTGCCATCATCACCCTAAGCCGCCAGTCTGTGGCTAGAGAACGGGGAGGGGGGAGTCCACAGGACTGTAATGATGCTTTCTTCTGACCAAAGCTGCCCCCAATTACCTGCTCTTACCCTCATACATTATTCTTACAATTTATCCTCCATATCTGGAATGGAACGAAAAATGATGAAAAAGTTGCATGTATTCCAATAAAAACAACAGCTCACCCTGAAAAAAAACAGGAGTTTCACACAGGTCCATCGACAGAAATATAAAAAAAGATGGTGATATGAAGCAATTTTTACAAAGTATTTCATATTTTTTTAAGTAGTAAAACGTAACAAAAACTATATAAAATGTATAAATTTGTTATTGCCATAATTGTATTGAAGAAAATAAGGGAGAACATGATGGGCGGAGGGGATTCCACTCACTAGGCCTACAAACAGCCTGCTAAAGAAAGACACGGACTGCATGCTACTGAGCTTAATGACCCCAGTACCCATTTTAGTAAAGGAGCACTAAACAAATAAATTATAAAATATAGCAACTCTCCCTTCCTTTATCTCTTACTTTAATCCTATTTTGTCTCATATCTGAGTTAAAACTGAGAAATATATGAAGACAGATCGGTCATGTCCCCCTTCTCCTCCTTACTGTCCTATGAGAGTCAAGTGGATGCAGCAGGAGCCTCCCTGCTCTGCCCTGTCTACGATTGGACAAAACTATTGTTTCACTCCACTCCTTGGCTAAGCCCTACCTCTTAAGTTGATCGATCCCTCCAGCAACATAACAGAGTAAACTGGTTGATTAGGGAGCCAATTTTGAAAAAAAATCACGCCGTACATTTTTATTTATGGCCAACCAGTTCTCAAATTTTCGAAAAGGAACTATCAGAGTTGTCCAGGTATGCCTGCAGTTGTAGTTATGCAACAGTTAGAAAGCTATTGGCAGGAGATCGCGACTAGTATGGCATGCTGAGAGTTATAGTTATGCAGCAATTGGAGAACCACAGGTTGGAATCATGGCTGTCAGGGCATGCTGGGAGTTGTAGTTATCCAACAGCTGGAGTTCCACAGGTGGAAGAGCATGGTTGTCAGGACTTGTTGGGAGTTGTATTCATGCGACAGCTGGAAAGCCACAGGTTCAAGAACATGGCTGGGAATTGTAGTTATGCAACAGTTGGATAGCCACTGTTTGGACGTTATGGTTGTCAGGGCATGTTGGGAGTTATAGTCATGAGAAAACTGGATAATAATAGATCAGGGTGAAAATTAATTGGCCACAGATGAAAGCAATGACCCACATAGATGCACTGGGGTGAGTCAGCTACACGCATAATTATTGGTAAAACTGTTCCAAGGCATTCGTGCTGGCGGCACAATCTTCCCATAAAAATAAAAAAGATTTTAAAAAATCTGAAATGTTTTACAAAAAAAAAGCGTAATAAAGCAGCTTAGGTAACAATTAATGTGATGTACTCCGAACAAAAAGTAGAAAAGTAGAGTAATTGGAAAAGAACCCTGTCACTTCTTCGTACTCGCTGCCGGGAGAGAATTAATAATAGTTTTTCATTACCATTTCTGTCTTTGAAAACAAGATCACTGTGAAAATTACATCAATGCCGAGCAATGTTCTGCAATTTAAATGTTACTGTACTTCAATGCTTTCCGACAGAACGGCCCATGAAAAGGTTGGAGTTTTAACAAAAGGATGAAGATCTGAAGAAACTCTACTTTAAAGGGAATGCGTCATCCTATTTATTTTTCTTAAATAAAATAAACCCGGGAACATATTCTGAAATCAACCTATTGCCGTACATAAGAGAGTGTAGTGAGCATGCTCCGTGTGCTGTGCAGTGAGAGGGAGGATGGTCTCCTTCACTAATTGTCCATGTCCTGGGATATCTTCTTACAGATGTTAACTTTCATGGGCACCTTACCCTCTCATGATAACAGGGGCATGTAAGAAATGATAGGACCCCTGAGAATGATCCCTACCTACTGATTAGAGCTATTCCCTTTTAATACATATGTGTCCACATGACGTATATAGAGGTTTGAGTTGCTCCAGTTTTTAGACACAGGTGGAAGCAGTTTGCTATTATCTCTATCCCATGTAGACTGATCCAGATTGATTTACGGTAATATATTGCATGAGCTGAACTCAAAGATCTGAAACATGGTAGAGAAATGAACATTCATTTCACGGGCAACAGCTCTGGTAGACATTCCTGCAGTCAGCATGTCAATTACACGCTCCCTAAAACGTTGCGACATCTGTGGCATTGTACTGTGTGATCAAACTGCTCATTTCAGAGTGGACATTTATTGTGGGCAGTCTAAGGCACACCTGTGCAATATTCTTGCTGTCTAATCAGCACATTGATATGCCACACCTGTGAGGTGGGATGGATTATCTCGGCAAAGGAGAAGAGCTCACTAACACAGATTCAGACAGATTTGTGAACAATATTTGAGAGTAATGGGTCTTCTGTGTCTGTAGAAAATGTTTCAGATCTTTGAGTTTAGCTCATGCAAAATGGGAGCAAAACAGAAAGTGTTGGGTTTATATTTTTGGTCAGTGTAAAAATAATGACTGCATGACACTAAGCATGCCCACTACACACTCCTATATAAATCAGTAGGTTGCTTAGAAATTACTGTATGAGACTGGGCATGCTCACTACACACTCCTATATAAATTAATATAGCTTAGAAATTACTTCATGACACTGAGCATGCTCACTTAACACTCTTATATAAATCAATAGCTTGCTGAGAAATTACAGTATGACACTGAGCATGCTCACTACACACTTCTATATAAATCATTATAGCTTAGAAATTACCGCATGACACTGAGCATGTAAACTACACACTCCTGTATAAATTATTTTATTTATTTTATTCAATTATATTGCTCTGACATATTCGCCAGCGCTTTACAATTCCTTGCTTAGAAATTATTGCATGACACTGAGCATGCTCACTACACTCCTATATGAATCAATAGCTTGCTTAGAAATTATTGCATGACACTGAGCATGCTCACTACACACTCCTATATGAATCAATAGCTTGCTTAGAAATTACTGTATGACACTGAGCATGCTCACTACACACTCCTATATGAATCAATAGCTTGCTTAGAAATTACTGTATGACACTGAGCATGCTCACTACACACTCCTATATGAATCAATATAGCTTAGAAATTACTGTATGACACTGAGCATGCTCACTACACACTCCTGCATAAATTATTTTATTTATTTTATTCAATTATATAGCTCTGACATATTCGCCAGCGCTTTACAGACATCATGATCATTATGATGTCTTCGGGCTGTGGGTGTATTGGAGAGAACATACTGTATGTACAAACTCCATACAGATCTTGTCCTTGGTTAGATTCGAACAGTATGGTGGCTTAGAAATAACTACTGAATGACCCTGAGCATGCTCACTACGCACATATCTTTTAGGATAGATTTTAAACATGTAAAAAATAAAATTAAATATTTCTTTCAATTTATTGCTTGAGTTTCTATTTAAAAACATCTCCAGGAGCATGAACCATGACCATGAGCCAAATCCAAAGTTCCATGTCATTGATTTCTTATTACAGAACATTTCAGGCATATTTTAGTCAACCTTGAATGACATGGAAACAAATGAGACAACAGTTGCCATTCAAAAAATATCACCATGTTCCACTGACCCATTAATCATGAAGTTCACGGTCAAGTACTTTATAGTAGTCATTGTGCTTTTGCAAAAATTTAGACTCGAATGTTGGGAATCAGGGGAAGGTTTAAAGGGGTTCTCTCACTTCAGAAAATGGCATTTATCATGTATACAAATTAATACAAGGCACTTACTAATGTATATTATAATTCTTTATGTTGCTGGTTTTATTCAATTTTGATTCACATTATACACTGCTCGTTTCCAGCAGTGGTCGTGCTTGCACACTATAAGAAAAAGAGTCTAAGTGCACACTCTTGCGATTCCTGACCAGTGCTTTCTCCTATAGTGTCCAAGCACGACCACCGCTGCTGGATGGCAGTCAGTTAGTAACCCCTGAAAATGAGCTGTGTATCATGAAGTCAGCAAAGGAGGCAATATGGATAATCACAATACATTAGTAAGAGCCTCGTATTAACTTTCTCTACATGATAAATGCCATTTGCAGAAGTGAGACAACCCCTTTAAGTACGGCCGGGGCGTAACCTAACGATAACCTCGTTTTTCCCTATAGTTAATGACGCAGAGAGATCTTATCATCATCATCTCTAAAAATGATTTGAAGTCTTCTCTTTCTCTGGATGCTCTGGACAATAGTTACATAATATTGATAAATTACAATGCAGTTTGGACTCGGGTTCTTTGAGTCCACTATCATTAATACAGAATATGTGCACATCTACTTTTAACCCCTTTGCACCCTGTGAGGTCACAGAAACTGCATAGTTTATAGTGGTACATTCCAGTGATGTCCCTTGCTCAAGAGCTGTACCCTTACCATCACTTGCACCTGCTGGCTGTATTATACAGACGACATCATGTTCTAATGGCTGAGATTGGAGACTTTCCGAATGCCTTAAATATGTTCCAGGTCATTTATCTCCCTAATGTAGATGTCATGATCAAGGTTGATCATGGTATCTAATTGATTATATGAAAATAAGACGGGATGTCCAGCTTCCAAAAAAGACGTTCTTTATTCCAAAAATGACACAGGATAAAAACAATCCAACACGGCAAGCAGGTTTACATGTTTCGGATGCTCTAATACTGATCCTTATTCATGACACCATGAATAAGGATCAGTATTAGAGCATCCGAAACATGAAGACCTGCTTGCCGTGTTGGATAGTTTTTATCCTGTGTCATTTTTGGAATAAAGAACAACGTCTTTTTTGGAAGCTGGACATCCCGTCTTATTTTCATATAGTTTGCAACTGGTGCCCCGTCCAAGCACAGTCCGTGCTTCCATCGCAAGACTAACCAGGTGAGCGCCACCTACGGAACTTTTATACTTTTGTGCTATCTAATTGATTATATGGCAAGGGATTTCTGGGTGCCAGTTGGTTTCCATGATAGCTGGAGCATAACAAAGGCTCTTAGGTCTGCAACGTAAGTGTATAAGGGTGTGTGCGAACAGATGGCACCTGACACAGAAGCAGAACCAGACCAGGACATGCATCCCTCTGCATTCTTGAGAAGCAGCACATCCTGGCCTGGTTCTATGCTCCAAACTATGTCAGTGCTGGTTTCACCCCTTCTTTCTCACTAGGCTTTACCGTCTGAGTCGAAAGGCTCAACTTGCCTTGTAGTGGTCAGAGGAGGAAGAGACCGCAGGGCAGGGTTCAAAAACAGTACACCAGACAAGGAGGCTGAAGCAGATACCGGCTTTATTTTAGAACAAAATATAACAGCCGGAAAATCAGATTACCAGTATTGTGCCGATGCACCAGGGGCGCAATCGACAAATGACAGGAGCAGTGATAACAAGTTTACATACATTTACAGAAAGGATAACTGAACTTTGCATCCAAAAATCGCACCCCAACCAGCAAGCACATAAAAATACAGGCTACTCTCCTCTACTATTCTCCTATCTGTCCCTGCTAACCAGGGCACGTTTATACAACGCACTGACTAAAGTATCCTGCTCTATGACCTACCACAGATTAGCACCGGTGCACACTCACAGTTCTGTAGGTAGTTGCTTGTCTTGGTCTGGGACGTGGAGGCAGGAGTAGTCTGGCTCCTGATCCGGTCGCTTGCTTGTCCCAGCGTGGTCTTTTCTTTTCTCTGTCTAGATTGCAGGTACAGGCATCCACATAGTTCAGCTCTGACAGGAGTAACCCGTCCTGTAACTGATCTCTGAATTGAACGATATCACTCCTCTCGGACATACTTTACAGACTTTGTTGATCTGTCCCACAGCAGTCAGGAAGAATCACTTTGCCATCTCTGTTGATCTGTCCCACAGCAGCCAGGCTCTCTGCTCACATCAGCAAGGACACCATACTCCAGATCTCCAAGCCCAGGAACTTGCACTCCTCCTACATCCTCTGGAACCAACAACTTCATTTCACTCTTATTCAGCAACACAGCAGCCTCTTGTGGCTGGAGGAAGGCATCACAGCCTGTGTGAAACCTAATCACTAGCAATGTAACTTGGTGTTTCTAGGGGCTGACCCTTACAGCCTCATGAGAGATGCGCCCCAGGTTCATAAGCAGTTACAGCAAATAGGCCCCTCCTCTCCAATATCTCATCGTAGAACAGTCCCTTACGACTTTCCCTCACAGTCCATTAGTATTTATTGGCCATAAAATGAATTAGCTTAATCTTTAATATGCAATCTAAGGGCTGCTTTAAAGGTGGCTATAGGCCCCTTAACTACTAGGTCTCTGTGCAGCTGCACAGGTTACATATACAAGTCCTGATCAAAAGTTTAAGACCACTTGAAAAATGGCAAAAAATCATATTTAGCATGGCTGGATCTTAACAAGGTTCCAAGTAGAGCTTCAACATTTTTTGATAATTCAATTTAATGAAAACAACGAATAAACTGAAACAGGCTGTTTTTCAGCTGATCAAAAGTTTAGGACCACATGCCTTTAAAAGTCCAAATCTGTGCAAAGATGTGGATTCATTGTCATTTTCTGTCAGGTAGTCACTAGAGATGTCCCGAACTTTTCGACAGCGAACAGTTCCCGGCGAACATCGCTTGTTCGCGTTCGCCGCTGCGGGCGAACATATGCGATGTTCGGTCCGCCCCCTATTCGTCATCATTGAGTAAACTTTGACCCTGTACCTCACAGTCAGCAGACACATTCCAGCCAATCAGCAGCAGACACTCCCTCCCATACCCCCCCACCTCCTGGACAGCATCAATTTTAGATTCATTCGGAAGCTGCATTCTTAGTAAGAGGAGGGACAGTGCAGCTGCTGCTGATTTAATAGGGAAATCGATAGCTAGGCTAGTGCATTCAGTGTCCACTACAGTCCTGAAAGACTCATCTGATCTCTGCTGTAAGGACAGCACCCCAAAAAGCCCTTTTTAGGACTAGAACATCAGTCTGCTTTTTTTTTTTTTCTGTGTAATCTAATTGCAGTTGCCTGCCTGCCAGCGTGTGTGTCAGGCTCACAGCGTATACTGTGCCCACTTGCCCAGTGCCACCACTCATATCTGGTGTCACAGTAGCTTGCATTTAAAAAAATAAATACATTTTTGGACTGTAATATAATAGCAGTCAGTTGCCTGCACGCGTGTGTGTGTTTCAGGCCCTGCAAGTGCATAGTTTCACCAGCGTACGGTGTGATGATGATGATGTTGTACCCGCTGCTGCTTCCTTTGCTAAGTTGTCAGATACAAGTGAAGCGGTTGATGATGACGATGTGTCCGTGAATGTCACGTGGGTGCCCGCTTGAAGAGAAGAAGAACAGGGGGAAAGTTCAGATGGGGAGACAGAGAGGAGGAGGAGACGAGTTCGAAGCAGGGGGAGGTCGTCGCAAGGAGCTAGTGGCACAGTCAGACAGCCATCATCGGCACCCGGGGTCAGCCAGACAACACACCAATCAACGCATGCTGTTGCCACCAGCAGAATGATGTCATTGCAGAGATCAGCAGTGTGGCATTTTTTTTGTGTGTCTGCCTCTGACACCAGCGATGCCATTTGCAACCTGTGCCAAAAGAAACTGAGTCGTGGGAAGTCCAACACCCACCTAGGTACAACTGCTTTGCGAAGGCACATGATCTCAAATCACAAACGCCTATGGGATCAACACATGAGTACAAGCAGCACACAAACTCAAAGCCGCCATCCTCCTCCTGGTCCAGCATCTTCACCCACGTCAACCACTGCTGTCCTCCTTGCCCCCTCTCAACCATCCGCCACTCCGTCTCTCGCCTTGAGCAGTTCCTGCTCATCTGCCCACAGTCAGGTGTCTGTGAAGGACATGTTTGAGCGTAAGAAGTCAATGTCACAAAGTCGCCCCCTTGCCCGGCGTCTGACAGCTGGCTTGTCAGAACTCTTAGCCTGCCAGCTTTTACCATACAAGTTGGTGGAGTCTGAGGCCTTCCAAAAATTTGTAGCTATTGGGACACCGCAGTGGAAGGTACCCGGCCGAAATTTCTTTGCACAAAAGGCACTCCCCAACCTGTACTCGATTGTGCAAAAGGAAGTCATGGCATGTCTGGCACACAGTGTTGGGGCAAGGGTCCATCTGACCACTGATACCTGGTCTGCAAAGCACGGTCAGGGCAGGTATATCACGTACACTGCGCATTGGGTAAACCTGCTGACGGCTGCCAAGAATGTAATGCGTGGCTCTGCTGAGGAGTTGGTGACACCGCCACAACTTGCAGGCAGGCCTGCTGCCACCTCCTCTACTCCTCCTACTCCATCCTCTTTCATAACCTCCTCGGCTGAGTCCTCTTCTGCTGCTGCATCTTGCTTCACATCAACGGCACCCCCCAGCTCCCCAGGGGCTATTCCACATCCCGGATACGTCAGTGTCACAGTGTCACGCCGTCTTGGGGTTGACTTGCCTGAAAGCAGAGAGTCACACCGGACCAGCACTCCTGTCCGCCCTGAACGCACAGGTGGATCAGTGGCTGACTCCGCACCAACTGGAGATCGGCAAAGTGGTGTGTGACAACGGAAGCAATTTGTTGGCGGCATTGAATTTGGGCAAGTTGACACATGTGCCGTGCATGGCACATGTGTTGAATCTGATTGTACAACGCTTTGTGCATAAGTATCCAGGCTTACAGGACGTCCTCAAGCAGGCCAGGAAGGTGTGTGGCCATTTCAGGCGTTCCTACACGGCCATGGCGCACTTTTCAGATATCCAGCGGCGAAACAACATGCCAGTGAGGCGCTTGATTTGCGACAGCCCGACACGTTGGAATTCAACACTCCTAATGTTCAACCGCCTGCTCCAACAAGAAAAAGCCGTCAACGAGTATTTGTATGACCGGGGTGCTGGGAATTTTTTTGCCACGTTACCGGACGCTCATGCGCAATGCCTGTAGGCTCATGCGTCCTTTTGAGGAAGTGACAAACCTAGTCAGTCGCACCGAAGGCACCATCAGCGACATCATCCTATTTGTTTTCTTCCTGGAGCGTGCCCTGCGAAGAGTGCTGGATCAGGCCGTAGATGAGCGTGAAGAGGAAGAGGAAGAGTTGTGGTCACCATCACCACCAGAAACAGCCTTATCAGCATCGCTTGCTGGACCTGCGGCAATGCTGGAAGATGAGTGTGAGGAAGAGGAGTCAGAGGAGGAATGTGGCTTTGAGGAGGAGGAGGAAGACCAACCACAGCAGGCATCCCAAGGTGCTCGTTGTCACCTATCTGGTACCCGTGGTGTTGTACGTGGCTGGGGGAAGAACAGACTTTCAGTGAGATCACTGAGGGCGAGGAACGGGACATGAGTAGCTCGGCATCCAACTTTGTGCAAATGGGGTCTTTCATGCTGTCGTGCCTGTTGAGGGACTCTCGTATAAAAAAGCTGAAGGAGAACGACCTGTACTGGGTGGCCACGCTACTAGACCCCCGGTATAAGCAAAAAGTGCCTGAAATGTTACCGAATTACCGCAAGTCGGAAAGGATGCAGCAGTTCCAAAATAAATTAAAAAGTATGCTTTACAGAGCATATAAGGGTCATGTCACAGCACAACGGGAATCTAACAGGGGAAGAGGTGAAAGTAATCCTCCTCCTACCACGACCACGCCGGCAAGGACAAGACGCTTTACAGACGTGTTGTTGATGGAGGACATGCAGAGCTTTTTAAGTCCTACGCATCGCCATAGCCCTTCGGGGTCCACCCTCAGAGAACGACTCGACCGACAGGTAGCAGACTACCTCGCCTTAACTGCAGATATCGACACTCTGAGGAGCGATGAACCCCTTGACTACTGGGTGTGCAGGCTTGACCTGTGGCCTGAGGTATCTCAATTTGCGATAGAACTTCTGGCCTGCCCCGCTTCAAGTGTCCTGTCAGAGAGGACCTTCAGTGCAGCAGGAGGTATTGTCACTGAGAAGATAGTCGCCTAGGTCAAAAATTTCTAGATTACCTCAACTTTATTAAGATGAATGAGGCATGGATCCCGAAGGGACTGACAGTAGGCGATACATTTGACTAATAAAGGCCTGGTGATGAGATGAGCTGCCTTGGCCTAAAAATGGTCCACACGCTGTATTTAATCTCTGCATGCCGGATGACTTGCGTGACTTATCTGCCACCAACTAGGGTTCAAGCCAAAATGTTTTAGTGCACTTTCTGCCTGGAAAACATCAATTTTTCTGGCCGCTGATACAGCAGCGGCTGCAACAATACCTAATTTTTCAGGCATGTGTACATGGCTAATTTTTCTGGCCTCTGGTGCTGCACTGTGGCTGCAAAAAAAAAAAAAAAAGGCACATACATGTGTCAATTCGCCTTCGTGATCGTTACCTTGTTGTGGTGAAGGGGCTTGCGTATCACAATTAAGTGATCACCTCTATGAGTGTGTTGGCAATGACAATGTTGGCACACCCCAGATGATAAGGTCGTTGCTTCATTGTGAACAGACCAAAAGCGATCGGCTGGATAATTTTGCATAGAAAAAACATAAATTTTCTTTGTGATCATCTAAGGTGATCATTAAAGCCTAATAGGCCAACAATGGGCCCACACTGCAGAATGATTGTTTTCTGGGTCACTTAACTGTCACTGAACTACCTCAGCACGACCATAGGCTTTGAAAAACCCCCACAGTCGTCGCTACACCAAGATTGATGCATAGAGGAATAAAATTTATGTCATGAGTGTGTCTATTGACAACTCTTTGCGGTTGTCTAAAATCTATTCCATACACGTCCCCTAATAGGGGACGTAACAGGGATTAAACTGATAGGAATAGTACTACTTAACACACCACTCATATCTGGTGGCACAGTACATTGCACGGCGCACGCGCAGTGCCCCAAATTGGAAGTAGGAGGACCAACCAAGAATCTTTTTCCATCTCCCGATTCCTGAAATATATTTCATACACCGGCCCCTGATAGGGGACGTAACAGGGATTAAACTGATAGGAATATTACTACTTAACACACCACTCATATCTGGTGGCACAGTACATTGCAAGGCGTACGCGCAGTGCCCCAAATTGGAAGTAAGACGACCGACCAAGCATCTTTTTCCATCTCCCGGTTCCTAAAATCTATTCCATACACCGGCCCCTGATAGGGGACAAAACATAGATTAAACTGTTAAGAACAGATTTTTTTAAATTTAAAAAAAAGAGGACAGCCTCTGCGGAGCTGGGTGTTTTTTGGCCGCGTTACTGAACGCTCATGCACAATGGCTGTAGGCTCATGAGTCCTTTTGCAGAGGTGACAAACCTGGTCAGTCAAACCCAAGGCAACATCATCGACCTCATCCCATATGCGTTTTTTCTGGAGCGTGCCCTGCGAAGAGTGCTGGATCAGGCTGTAGATGAGCATGAAGAGGAAGAGTTGTGGTCACCATCACCACCAGAAGCAGCCTTGTCGTCGTTGATTGCTGGACCTGCGGCAATGCAGAGGGAGGAGTCTGAAGAAGAGGAGTCAGAGGAGGAAGGTGGCTTTGAGGAGGTGGAAGACCAACCACAGCAGGCGTCCCAGGGGGCTTGTTGTCACCTTTCAGGGACCCTTGGTGTTGTACGTGGCTGGGTGGAGGAAGAGACCTTCAATGACGTCAGTGAGGACAAGCAACGGGACATGGCTAGCTTGGTATCCAACCGTGTGCAAATGGGGAGTTTGCGGTTGTGCAAATGGACTGTTTGCGGTTGTTTGCAGTGCGTTAAATGGGGAGTTTAATCTGTCACCGTGAAGCGCGCGTAACCCTTACACTACCTGATCGATACAACATCATACCTGATGTTTTAAAGCACGTTATTCCAAACAATTTAGGAATGTTAGGTGATTTTTGCCCTTTATGGATTAAAACCTGACTCTGCGTCAACTACGTAATTTTTCCATGGGAGTTTTGCCATGGATCCCCCTCCGGCATGCCACAGTCCAGGTGTTAGTCCCCTTGAAACAACTTTTCCATCACTATTGTGGCCAGAAAGAGTCCCTGTGGGTTTTAAAATTCGCCTGCCTATTGAAGTCTTTGGCGCCCAGTTCGTCCGTTCGCGAACATTTGTGAAAATTCGCGTTCGCAGTTCGCGAACAGAAAATTTTAGGTTCGCGACATATCTAGTAGTTACACGTTGTGATTGCAAAGGCAAAAAGACTCTCCTTTTTGAACTTGGTTGGGTTGTTGAACTGCATAAGCAGGGTCTCTCACAGCGCGCCATCGCTGCTGAGGTGGGACGCATTAAGACATTTGGAATTTCTTAAATTCTTAAATGATCCTGAGGGTTATGGAACAAAAAAGTAAAGTGGAAGACCAAAAGAAATTTCATCAGCACTGAGCCGGAGGATCCAATTGGCTGTCCGTCAAGACACTGGACAATCCTCAACCCAAATTAAGGCCCTTACTGGTGCTGACTGCAGCCCCATAACCATCAGACGGCATCTGAGACTGAAGGGCTTCAAAAACAAAAAACGTCTTCAAAGACCTCGTCTCCCCGAACGCCACAGAACTGCTCGTTTGGACTTTGCAAGAGAGCACCAAACATGGGACATTCAAAGGTGGAAGAAAGTTTTATTCTCTGATGAGAAAAAATTTAACCTTGATGGTCCTGATGGTTTCCAATGTTACTGGCATGACAAGCAGATCCCATCTGAGATGTTTTCTATGCGCCACAGTGGAGGGGGCGCCATAATGGTCTGGGGTGCTTTTTCCTTCAGTGGAACAATGGAGCTTCAGGAATTGCAGGGGCGTCAAACGGCCACTGGCTAAGTCCAGATGTTGCAGAGAGCATTCCTCATGATTGAGGGCCCTCGTCTATGTGGTAACAACTGGGTTTTTTAACAGGACAACGCTACAGTACACAATGCCTGCAGGACAAGGGACTTCTTCCAGGAGAATAACATCACTCTTTTGGCCCATCCTGCATGTTCCCCTGATCTAAATCCAATTGAGAACCTTTGGGGATGGATGGCAAGGGAAGTTTACAAAAATGGACAACAGTTCCAGACAGTAGATGGCCTTCGTGCAGCCGTCTTCACCACTTGAAGAAATGTTCCCACTCACCTCATGGAAACGCTTGTATCAAGCATGCTGAAACAAATTTTTGAAGTGATAAACAATAACGACGGAGCTACTCATTACTGAGTTCATGTTTGGAAGTTGGATTTCTGTTTTGGGGGGGTTTAGTTTTTTTTTGGAGGTGTGGTCCTAAACTTTTGATCAGCTGAAAAACAGCCTGTTTCAGTTTATTCGTTGTTTTCATTAAATTGAATGCTCAAAAAATGTTTTGTCTCACTCCCATTTCTTCTTGTTGCATGTTGAAGCTCCACTTGGAACCTTGTTAAGATCCAGCCATGCAAAATATGATTTTTTGCCATTTTTCAAGTGGTCTTAAACTTTTGATCAGGACTGTATGGTATGTCTGTCCCTGCCACATACTGTATACAGTGCTTGGTTTTGTTGTCCGTCTTGTGTTTGCTTGTCCCCTCCTCCCTGTAAGTAGGTGAACTCAGTGAACGATGAGGTCCGCGCCCTGGCACTGCTATAGGATGAGCTTTGAGAAAGTGATAGAAAGAGTAGGTAACAAGATGGGTGGCGAGTGAGGGTGTAGCCACTTGGATAGTCACAGGGACTGCAAAAGGAGTAGACCTGACCCAACCACCATGAGACAGGCCCAGGTCTGAGAGCCAGAAACAAAAAGAATGGACTCTTGGACTGTAAGCAACAGGCAGAGAGGACATCTGTCCTAGAAACTTACTGTAAGACCAAAACATCTAAAGAGGTTCCCAGAGCGAGCACACTGGTGGAGCACAGGAACAACTCCAGAACAAAATCCTTCACCTCTGGATTGATATCAACTAAAGTTCGTGGAAGATTTGACGTGTAGGAGTGAGCTGTAGACCAATTATTCGCAAGATGGCTGATACACCACCTTCATGTACAGATGTGTCCGTCTAGTTTGGTTGAGGACTACAATTACTCATGAAACCAATTTAAAACAATATTCCTACATGCTAGGAAAATGCTTGACAGGGTGCAACTCACAACACAACCATGGGGTGGCCACACATATATACTGTACATATAGTATAATCCTCTCATGAAAGAGTATCACAAAATCATGATGTTTTGATTAGCTGGTATTCTGGTGACACACATATCAGAACATGTCCACCCAAGAGGAAAGGCGAGGAAGGACACCTCTATAGTAGTGTGCAGGTTGTGACAGTGGGTGGCCCATCTGAGACCCATAGCAGCACAGTAGGAACAGGCTGCATATCCTGCAGTCACTTTTGTGCAACTTGAGTTGGGGAAAGGTCCTGCAGAATCAAGGTACAGACCTAGATTTCAGGGTTCATATTTGTGTTCTAAGACCCTGGTAGACCTCTAAACTGAACTCCGAAGGGGTACAATCCTCCAATGACTGATGGGGATCCTTGCCTCTAACAATTGGTTGGATTACCATCTTAAGAATCCCTTCTATACAAATAGATAAAAAAGTCAAAAGTGTGTTGATACATAAATAGTATAGTATATTACAGTATATACATTTTTTTTGTTGCATGATTTATTATATTTTATTTGATATTATTAGATTGTGTTATTGCATTTTATAATAAATAGTATAGTATATTACAGTATATTAATAATATTTTTACATTGCATGATTTTTTTTATTTATATTATGTTTTCTATACTAGATTGTTTTATGGCATTTTATATTATATTTATATGATGTGTATATATATATATATATATATATTATTATTATTATTATTATTATTATTTTTACTCTATTCCCTCTATTTTCTATGGCATGATTCAATGAATTTTCATTTTATTGTCTATTCTACCAGCGTCAGACCCTCTGCATGAAGTAGAGGGCATTCAGGCCATTCAGAACAGCACAAAAATGTACTGCAGCTTCAACCAATCTATTATTAGATTATTTTTTTTTACTATTTTATATTATTTTAATAGATATTAAACCTTTTAGAACATTTTACTGTAGTCACTCTATTTTCTATGGCATGATGCAATTAATTTTCTTTTTATTATCTATTCTGCCAGCGTCAGACCCTCTGCAAGAAGTGGAGGGCGTACAGGGCATTCAGGAAGGCACAAAAATATACTGCAATTTCAACCAAGAATTAAGCAGAAAACGTATATTACAGTCTCTCCCTGTAATTGTGACTGTGGACCGCAGTGCAGTTACCAAGCATTTGCTTCATTGAAGGATAAAAAAGCATTCTCACCCCATCCCTTCTATAGAAAAGTAAGTCTGAAGAGTCACACTCTGCATTAAACACCGGGGTGGAGTAGGATTTCGCATACAAGCAGACAATGCTCTAAAGGCACTAAATGCAAAGTCTATTGTTGCGGGTCGGTACTTGCGGTGTGGTTGGCAATGACACGTCACAGGCTCCAATGGTTAAAAGTCCAAATAATATTTATTTTCTCCAAAATAAAGCAAAATATGGTATGAATTCCATGGTAAAAGGACAAATAACAAAGAAAATACCTTGCCCGTCTGGGCTCTAACTGGACATAGGTTTGCTCACATAGGAGATCAGGCTTTGCATAGTCAACAGGTCATGTAGCTTCCAGGCTTCTGACACTGAATGAGGATTTCAGCCCTGTATTTATTCCCTAGTAATAATCCCAGTAGCTAAGCCTGGGTTTACTTCAGGCTAGGGGCAAATGTTGTACTGAAGGGAGGGGGGCATGATAGGTCCCTCTACCAATCTACACACCATTTCATAAAAATCCAGGCTCAGAAAACACTTTAAGTGCCTCAGCAAGCTGAACTTTGCTAAAACCACCCAACTTTACCTCACCCATCTGAGCATTCTAGGTGACATATACACCCCTTCCAGTACTTTACCAGCCACCATGCTACACTAAATATAAACTAATACCACATTTGATATGATAAATATGAGGTTCTTAGCAAATATATTTTGATCAAAAATTATCTGCGCCCACCAACCACAGCAAGGTCACCTCAACACAGACGAAATCCTTCTCTATTGAATACCTAGTGGGCATCTAAATTGAGGAGAGCACACCCCACACATATACTGTATTGCTACAATGGTTACCTCTGTGTGCTATTAGGGATCCAATGAGAGGAAGATCAAACTCAACTACATGTATCACAATAAGTTAAAGCACTTGCGGAATGGATGGGATGATAGGCGTGCAATCAGCCTCGGAGGTGGCCACCCCACCAAGCATGTACTACAAACTCCCAAATGTATAAAGAAGCAACATGACAAACATGCAAAGTGTGTTGGAAATTGCAGTTCGTTGTTGACTCCCATCATGGCCAGCCTTACATCGGATGTTGCCCCATGCACAGTAATAGCTGCATACAGTGCTGAAATAATACTGCCATATGCTGAACAATACAGTAACAGCTCCAAAGTGCCATGCCATGTCTAAAAAATCCTGCAGAACAATTAAAATTAAGATTCATGAGGGTCGCAAACTTCCAGTACCAGGCCATCTGTGGCGTTTCCTTTGCACCATATAGGTTTTACACCTACAAGGCCAGCCCTGCCTTAGATGAAGGCCTGGAAACTAGGGCTGCATTTCACACTTATCATTGGAAAATATGTATGTAAGTGAACTTCCTAATTAACCCAACTAGGAGTGCTAACTTATGTTTTGGACTTACAACTCTGGCAGTTTTTGGCCTGGGACAACCTGAGTTTGTGGGATTGTCCTTGCAAATTCAGGATTCTTGGCAACCATGAAAGTCATGTCTTGGTCCCCTACCAGCCACTATAGACCAAAAAAAAAAACACCTAATTTGCTTGAAGATCATTTATCACCTATATTCCTTCTTTTACATCCTACGAATAAACTTTAAGTAGTGCTCTAACTCTAAAAGGGACTATGAACCCCCATAGATCATGAATCCTTGGGCATTGCCCAAATGGTCCATCCACCACTGCTTCCAAAGCTGAAAATGCTACTTAGCATCCACAGTAAGTGTAACAGTGGCTGCTGTACGCTGCTGTTACCCCGCTTACCGCCGTGGTCTTGGGCGCCACGCTCAGCGGTGATCCTTCTGTCCACCACTGAAGTCCTGGGCTCTGTCGATGTATGTGCTGTGGTGCTGAGGATTCCGCTCCACAAGTTCCACTCAGCCCTGGCCACAGCATGCTTGCTCCTGGTTTCTTCTTACACTGCCCCAGGGGCGGCGCACATAACTCCCTGGGCTGCATGGGTTGGGTCATGTGACCTCACTGACCAACCCAGGCTCTCCTTCAGGTACTAAAGTGGCTCAGCCTCCTTCCCAGATGCCTCAATGTTAAGGTATTTGTGTTTGCTAAGCTCCTGATACTCACGGGTGCCTACCCTCCTCAAGAGGTAGCGACCTGGTGTTCTCCTCGGGAAAGTCTATCCCCACCATCAGGGGTACTGTGAAGAATCGAGGGGTACACTTAGACAACGCCCTTAGAGCAGATGGGACATGTGGCACAGTGGGTTCACACCCGCTGGTTTGTGGCAGTAAGCTTGAAGTGGCAATCTCTTTGTGGAGTTATTTGTGTTCAATTTCTTTTGGTGGTCAGATGATGATAATCTCCAATCATTATTAAAGCTGGTCATGCACTTGAATTAGTTGTTGGCTGAGAATGCATGTTTATTTCAAATAGGTGAATTTATCATTTTCTTTTTATTAGGTGAAGTAAATTTTTTATTAACCACTTCACATCCGGGCCATTTCCCCCTTCCTGACAGAGCCATGTTTTGCAAATCTGACATGTGTTACTTTATGTGGTAATAACTTTAAAACGCCATTCTGGAACTGTTTTCTCGTCACATATTTTACTTCATGAAAGTGGTAAAATTGAGTCAAGAAATGTAATTTTTAATTATAAAAAAATACCAGATTTACAAAAAAAAATTATATTTCTCTACTTTTATAATAGATAGTAATAACTCCAAAAATAGTTATTACTTTACATTCTCCATATGTCTAATTCATGTTTGGATCATTTTGTGAATGTCATTTTATTTTTTTGGGGATGTTTGAAGGCTTAGAAGTTTAGAATCAAATCTTGAAATTTTTCAGAAAATTTCCAAAACCCACTTTTTAAGGACCAGTTCAGGTCTGAAATCACTTTGTGAGGCTTACATAATAGAAACCACCCAAAAATGACCCCATTTTAGAAACTACACCCCTCAAGTTATTCAAAACTGATTTTAAAAACTTTGGTAACCCATTAAGTGTTCCACAAGAGTTAATAAAATATGGAGATAAAATTTCAGAATTTCTATTTTTTGCCAAATTTTCCATTTTAATCCATTTTTTTCCAGTAACAAAGCAAGGGTTAACAGCCAAACAAAACTCAATATTTATTGCCCTGATTCTGTAGTTTACAGAAACACCCCATATGTGGTCATAAACTTCTGTATGGGCACACCGCAGGGCGCAGAAGGAATGGGCACACAGCAGGGCGCAGAAGGAAAGGAGCGCCATGTGGTTTTTGGAAGGCAGATTTCGCTAGACAGTTTTTTTGACACCATGTCACATTTGAAGACCCTCTGATGCACCCCTAGAGAAGAAACTCCAAAAAAGTTACCCCATTTTGGAAACTATGGGATAAGGTGGCAGTTTTGTTGGTACTATTTTAGGGTACATATGATTTTTGGTTGCTCTATATTACACTTTTTGTGAGGCAAGGTAACAAAAAATTGCTGTTTTGGCACTATTTTTATTTTTTGTTATTTACAATGTTCATCTGACAGGTCAGATTATGTGTTATTTTTTTTTTATAGAGCAGGTTGTTACAGACGCATCAATACCAAATATGACAACTTTTTTTGGTTGTTTGTTTCAGTTTTACAAATTTTTTTTTTTTTTGTGTCTCCACATTCTGAAAGCCATAGTTTTTTTGTATTTTGTTTTTTGGGCGATTGTCTTATGTAGGGGCTCATTTTTTGGTATGAGATGATGGTTTGATTGGTACTATTTTAGGGTGCATACACTTTTTGTGATGTAAGGTGACAAAAAATAGCTTTTTTGACACACTTTATTTTTTTTTTTTACTGTGTTCACCTGAGAGGTTAGGTCATGAGCAGGTTCTTACGGACGCGGCGATACCTAATATGTATACTTTTTTATTTACTTAAGTTTTACACAATAACAGCATTTTTGAAACAAATAAAATAATATTTTAGTGTCTCCATATTCTGAGAGCCATATTTTTTTTTTGGGCTATTGTCTTAGGTAGGGGCTCATTTTTTGGGGGATGAGGTAACTGTTGGACTGGTACTATTTTGAGGGACATATGCCTTTTTTTATCGATTTTAGTGATGTAAGGTGACAAAAAAAGTGTTTTCTTTTAGCACAGTTTTTATTTTATTTTTTTGACTGTGCTTACCTGAGGGGTTAGGTCATGTGATATTTTTATAGAGCCAGTCGTTACGGATGTGGCAATACCTAATACAGATGTAGCAGGGGTAACACACACACTCTTAACTCAAATTTCTTAACTCATCGCGTTATCTTGAAACAAAAGCCATTGAACAGCAATTGCTTAACACATTTAGTTGCATTTAGTTTAGATAACATGTCTCATAAAGCATGTGTGTTAACCCTGCTACATCTGTATGTGTAATTTCTTTTATTTAAGTTTTACATAATATCATTTTTGAAGCAAATAAAAACATGTTTTAGTGTCTCCATATTCTGAGAGCCATAGTTTATTTTTTATTTTTTGGGGCGATTGTCTTAGGCAGGGACTCATTTTATGAAAGATGAGATGACTGTTTGATTGGCACTATTTTGGGGTGCATATGACTTTTTGATCGCTTGCTATTACACTTTTTGTGGTGAAAGGTGACAAAAAGTTGCTTTTTTGTGGCACTGTTTCGATTCAAACATTCTACAGTCCATTAATGAACAATGCTGGTACAAAAGGATGTCGACCTCGGCTTTCAATGTGTTACGTCAATATCAATCTAAATGGGAAGTTTGGATCACTTCTATTGTTCATAAACCCCTTTGATTAATTGCTCTATCTCTTAATCAGATGTGCAGTATTGTCTGAGAAATGCCATGATATTAGTTAGCAAAAACTACAATCTATGTAAGAACTGACATCTCGATTCCCTCAGGATATTAGACAGTTTTCTATGTCTTTTGCATTTTGATGTAATCTGTATAAATGAAAAGAATACCATGATATCTGTAAATCACATGTTGCCTTATGTATTCTTAATGGTATTTCAATAAAAACTAATGTTAAAAAAAAAAGAAGAAGAAGAAGAAGAAGAGTTCAGCTCTGGATCCTTTTCACCCTGGGTCACACAGTAGTTGCGTGGTGTGCCTCCATGCCACTTAATAAGGCTCTGCCATACCTTGCGGGCTGCAACTTATCTCCTGTAGGAAGATTTCAACATGCCCAATCATTCTTTCTTCGAACCTATGCTGTCAGGGAATGGTCAGGAGGTCCCCATACAGATCATCAGCCTATCCCACGGAGATCCTCCCTTTTTTCTAATGTGTATAGCCAGCATTCATCCCTGCCTTATGGCTCATACACAAGACATGAGAATACCTCTGAAGTGTATAGCCTGTATTACACAGGCCAATTGAGCAAGCAATTGTCCGGAGGGAAGCATTCCCTCCCAGCAATTGCTTGCTAGCAAGCTGAGGAGACCGCTGCTGTGATCTCCTCCTCAGTATGGGGAGGAGCACTCGTTATGCCATCGCTCAACCCCATGCTGTCTAGTCGTTTGCCAGCGGTAGATCGCTATTGGACAGCACAACCTTTCACCAGCAAGCGCTGATTCTTAAGCATGCTTAAAAATCAGAATTGCCTGATGAAGGAGCATTTACTCGTTCATTGGGCAATTGGCGGCAGTATTACACTGCAAGATGATTGCTAACGAGCATTCATGCAAACGCCCATTAGCGATTATCGGGCAAAACATCGACCACTGTAATACAGCCCTATGTCACCCGAGAGGCTTTGCACTGTATTTTTCAGCCGATAATCGCTAACAAGCATTCGCATGAATGCTCGTTAGCGATCATCTTGCAGTGTAATACTGCCGACGATTGCCCGCTCATTCATCGGCCAATTCAGATTTTTAAGCATGCTTAGAAATCAGAGCTTGCCAGTGGCAGATTGTGCAGTCTAATACCAAGATTTGCTGCCGGCAAACCAGTAGACAGCATGGGGATGAGCGACGGCATAGCAATGCTGCAGAGAAGATCGATGCATGTAATAGCAGCGGTCTTCTCCGCTAGCTAGCAAATGGTTGCAAGGAGGGAATGCTTCCCTCCCGACAATCGCTTGCTCAATCGGCCTCAATTAGTCCTCTATACAATATCCATGGACTGTAATGTGTGACCCTGGTCTCAATTAATAATAGGAACAATGGTCAGTAAGATGAACCTAAATTCTAGTCTATATTGACTTTAAAGTCCATATTCCCTCAGACTGTGCCAAATACAGAACATAATTGGTCATTATGGGAATAATCTGTTATAATATCCTCTGATTATATTTAATCAGAAATCTGCCAGCCCTTGAGAGGTGACTTGAGATTTATTCTGATTAGATAAAAGAAGTTCACTTCTTCAAAGGTTTCGTAAAGAAATTCAGCAACATGAAGCGAATGTTATCCTGTAATTCTCATGAAATGAATAGCTAATTTCTTCTAATTAAGCCTTAGATCCGCAATATTTTAATAACCAATGATGGCTCTGAAAATATGGAATAATTTATTGGCACACGCAAACTGCTTCTTTAATTATGAGGAGATCAAATTGCCACCAAGGCTTGTGATGTCTACAAAGAACTCGGCTTCCTGTCTATTCGA
Source organism: Bufo bufo (assembly GCF_905171765.1). Lineage (NCBI taxonomy): Eukaryota > Metazoa > Chordata > Amphibia > Anura > Bufonidae > Bufo > Bufo bufo. The sequence continues at coordinate 34,076,150 of NC_053393.1, forward strand.
TCAGTTTCATTATGATATTTCAATTTATTTAATGATAGTGTTATAATACCCTAAAATATACAATTGGTGATCATTTAGGATGGTTGCATATATGTAGATCAGAGTAAAAGAACATAAGCTATGGGTCTTAAGCCTGGTTGGAAACTACTATTATTGGCCATAGGTACTCTAAGAACTGCCACACAAGTTGGTTTTCCCTCGATAGGCTATGGCTTTGGACCAATGTAAACATTCCAACTCATCAAGACAGTGGTCACCCTTAAGAGATGATGATGGAGTCATCATGCAAGGTGGATCAGTTGATTGTGCAGGCAGTGTTTAAGCTATGAAACACAAAAAAGGCGCACCATAGGGTGATAACGTACAATTAAAATAAAGAAAAATGTCCCCAATAAGGAGGCATACCTTGTAGAGTTGTGCTAAACGTAGGCACAACTCTAGTGTAGGCTCGTCAAGAGGTATTCAATTCCCCTTACGGTGGATGGTATGCGGCCAATGATGCAGGTACTTCTGGTCAGGGATGCCTGGAGTCCGTCAGAAGGCAAGTAGATCATCAGAGGAGAAAATCCCACGGAACAAGAAACCATCTAATGATTTGGTTAAGATTTCAGAAATTTATTTTGCAGATGGTACTGCAAGGTGGGTCATCAGTTGTCACTGGAATGGGTTGGCAGATGGACAATGAGGTATCATTGGAAGTTTATTGAGCCACCAAAATGCTATTGAGAGACATTATTGGTTTCATATGCATAACTGGTAATTGTGGCGGCTTCAGAACATGAAGAACAAGGTCAGAAAATCATGACGGTTACCACAAAAGTGAAGGGTCAATCTGAGACTACTTTGGATGAGTGTAATTTAGGGATTCACTAAGGAAAAATCATTCCTCCCTGTGGAGGTCATAGGTAGGGATGAGCGAATCGACTTTGGATGAAACATCCAAAGTCGATTTGCATAAAACTTTGTTCTAATACTGTATGGAGCAGGAACCCGAGTTCGAGAAATGTTTTTTTACAGTACAAATTCGTTTATGAAGTTATTACTCAAAATTTTGTGAGACTTCGCGAAGCAATAACTTTGGCTCATCAGAGCCAATACAGTCTAATACTGTATGGCGCTCCTGCTCTGTACAGTATTAGAACGAAGTTTTATGCGAATCGAACAGAGACTACAAGAGAGATAGCAGCATGGTAGTTCCCCTGCAGCAGAGTACAGATCCCTATGCAGTGGTTAAAAGTTGAAGACCAGAGGGACTACTTAGGTAATGACCTTAGGAGTAGCCCCAAGGCAAATATGTTCAAGTGACACAGAGGATCCACATCTGCTTTGTAACACTATTGCATCAAACAGCATAGTTTATGCGGTATAACAACTTATACTGGCCTGACTGAGGCCGAAAGAACACTGTTAAGTGAATGGAAACCTATGGATAAGCTTAGCATCATACATGCTTAGCATATGTCACTAATACGATATGAACAGGGCCTTACTGAACCTTGACTGATTACCCTCCCCACCACCTTAATAGTAGCACATACTGTACCTCTGATTGTTTACTGTCTTCTGACATGGCTTCTAGACTGGATTTACTTTTAACAGGAACAAAATATGGATGCAATGCAGCAACATCCAGAAACATTTCCTCTGACGTTACCCTGCTGATATCTCACCTCGAGGGTTTTACGATATAATGAAACTCAGAAAATACATTTCTTGTCCTGGCCATTTCTTGTACATTTTTTTTCTGAGTTGATTTCAGTCCAGATAAAAGATGAAGAAAATGTAAAAAATAAGAAAATATGGAAAGATTATAATGGGAGTTTCATGGTTTCCGAACCCTGCCTATCAGATGTTGGATAGGAGAGAAAAGTAATGGAAGGCACAAGGACACTAGTGAGGGAGAAAAGGTCATCGATGGCACCTGAAGGGTACTAGTGAGTGAGGCCACCAAGAGACCTATTATAATTAGAAGCTTCTTTACCTGAGCTGCAAGAGTCTGGACAGATAGAAGGACAACTGTTGCCCAGAGGGAAAGTAGTAATGATAACTTAGGATGAAAAAACACTAGAGCTACAGTACGAATACCTCCCAAAACAACACAGAAACCCCTCTGTTAGTCAACTTTGCATAACTCCCACATTCTGCTGTCCAATTCCAATGGTACCTGGAAATGCAGATCAGTAGGGCGACTGCAAAACTGCAAGTGGCCATTGGGACCCATGGCCTTGAGAGCCCAGGCCATAAGTTAAATATTTCCCCAAAATTCGCTTCAATCTGAATTTTTTTGCCCTGGGTGTGTCTTTTCTGCTGCAGGTAAGGGGGCGTGTCTTAGCTCTCCCTATCATAGCTCAGGAGGTAGTTGAAGGATGAAACTGAGCATGTGCGGCCTTCTCAATGAGCAGGTCAACGAAATAAGAAAAACAACAGCAGGAGGCGCTATGCAGATACATTGTATTGAATAACTCAGTGGCTATGCAAAATTTTGAATTACATGCAATTACAAAAGTATTCAGATCCAGGTGTTGGTTTGAAAACTGTAGAATATTAGAATATTTTTTGTGGGATAACCCCTTTAAAAGCTTTGTTAAACACTGTCCCTAGCACTTGGCACATCTGTCCTTATGCTCAGTTCACTGTAAAATGGCGAATAGCAGGCGGGATTAGGCTTTTTATAGGACTGAGACTTCACAGGGGATGGCTATCTGCTGATTGGCTGCATGCATGGCATTATGGGTCATATCTCCTTTCCGGGCTTCTTACTTTCACTTTACACTTTTAGCAGCCATTTTACGAAAAAAATTAACTTTTCCTGAAATTCGGATTTAATTAAATTTTTTTAACTTTGATTTACTCAACACTAGTACCGTAAGTTGTCATGACAGGTGTAAATTATGTCCAAAAGAGCTCACTGGGGGCTTGGTGGATGACCTAGGTTCATCTTTTGTGCTAGATCAAGTGTGCAAATTAGGCTACTTTCACATAAGCGTTTTTTGCGGATCCATCATGGATCTGCAAAGACGCTTCCATTACAATAATACAACCACATGCTTACATCATGAACGGATCCGGCTATATTATGTCTTTTATAGCCATGACGGATCCGTCATGAACACCATTGAAAGTCAATGGGGGACGTATCCGTTTTCTATTGTGTCAGAAAACATTGCTGCTTGCAGCATTTTTCTGTCCGCAGTAGGGACGCAACCAAACGGAATGCATTTTGGTGCATTCCATTTCGTTCAGTTTTGTCCCCATTGACAATGAATGGGGACAAAACGGAAGCGTTTTCTTCCGCTATTGAGATCCTATGACGGATCTCAATAGCGGAATCGAAAACGCTAATGTGAAAGTAGACTAAGTGCTTCTCCAAAAGGAAGGAAACAGTCTGTCTAGTGCCACCTATAGGTAGCTACCCAGTATGTCAGTGTCTGAGAAGGAGGGCCAATTTGCATACTTTGTTTCCCAGGAAGCATTGCCTGTGAGATAAGTGGAATTCCTCAATGAGAACCAGTACCCTCTCTCCCCCAGTATAAGGGCCAAGGAACATTCCCATTACAAGGAACCGTCAATGGTATTACACATAATACAAAAGTCATACTGGCAATGCCACAGGAACTATATGAAGATAATGACTCGCGAGGTATACTGTAAACTAAAATGATCATTAAAATGCAAACAAACTAATTAGATTAGAAACCAGGGATATTTATCAAGTGTTGGAATAATAGAAGATCGCAAGATAGGAGACAAAATTATTTCCTTGGGAGAGTAATGGAGGCTCCAGAAAACGCCATTCTCCACTGAATGATAATAAAACAGATGGACTATTAACTAAGTGCGTTAATTAGCATTTGTATAGGAATTTGCTCTCTGGATTTGCTTGCCAAGTAATTTGTAAATTACGAGGAATAAGGGACAGAGGAATTTTCTTCAGGCTATAAAATATCGGAGGAATGAAATGTACCGAGATTACTCTGATGGATCGTATTTGGATCAGTGTCTAAATGATGAGTTTTTAGAAATATAATGTAGTAATCCCAATTTGACTCATGCATCATTACAACCGTAAAGGGTGGGCAGTGTCTTGTAATATAAATGGTCCGCTGATGGTATACGTACAGTATAGGTTGAAAAAAATCCATCAAATTCAACATTTCTCAGATCATTATACGTCAATTTTTAGGTAATTATAACCCTATATAAAATTTGCTATTAGATACGCATCTAGCCCTTGACATTCTATCTGCTATTATTACCTCTTGGGGTAGGACATTCCATAGTGCAACTGCTCTAACTGTAAACAATCCTTTCCTTTATTGATTTTCATAATTTCCCATTATGAGAGAGACCTTCCATCCCTTTAATAATCTGGTCTCCAACCTCTCAACCCAAAACTGGATCCCATATTCAAGATATGGTCCATACCACCAGGGATTGGGTAATATTACATTGGGTTTGACATGTTTTTATCTTTCTTTTTATACAGCCTAAGGCTACATTCACACGTCAGTATTTTTCTATATCCCGATTTTCGGTCCGTTTTTTGCGGATCCGTTGTTCCTGAAAATGTTTCCGTATGTCATCCATTTTTTTGCGGATCCGCAAAAAACGGAAACATGTATAAATTTCAATAAGCAAATAAAGTTGTTTGGATTTCTTTGAAAAAAAAATAAAAAATTAAAATGTAATTTCCAGGAACGGAATCCGCATAAAACGGATGACATACGTAATGACATCCGAATGTCTTCCGTTTTTTGCGGATCCATTGACTTTGTATTGTACCAGGATCCGAATTTTGCGGAAAAGAATAGGACATGTTTTATATTTAAACGGACATGCGGAACGGAACAACGGAAACGGACAGCACACATTGTGCTGTCCGATTTTTTCCAGGACCCATTGAAAATGAATGGGTCCAGATCTGTTCCGCAAAAAACGGAACGGATCAGGAAAGAAAAAACGGACGTGTGAATGGACCATAAAATTGTATTTACATTTGGAGCTGCGGCCTGACACTCAGTACTGCTGTTCAGTTTACGTTAATATTCAGTTCCTTCACCTGTACTGTTGCAGTTACCCTAAAATAGGGTGCTTGCAAATTGTTTCATGCTGTATAATCTTCTGATGTAATATATAACTCAGTATAGCTCTGTATGGATCAGTCAGGGTTAACAATCCTGACTGTGCACTCGTAGGAAACTAGGTGATGGACTTAGGTCCACCCCTAATTCAGTTCAGTTTGACTCTAGTGTTAGCTCAGGAAGTGAGAGCATCTACACATGCTCACTTTTTGGAGCTTTGCATCAACAAAGCCATCTATACTTTACAGTACTCCAGAAAGAAAGAGAAAGTAAAAACTAGAAGGTCCAGAATCTGCATGAATGAGCACTGGACTCAGTCAGGATGGTGTTTGCTGTTTAAGGTGTCACGTGCTGGGGACCCTGGGTAAGCCTCCGGGACGTCTGGACAACAGGCACAGGCGAAACAGACCAAGGTACAACAGGACTTTATTACACAAGTAATAAAAGCAAATGACAGAACAAGGAAACCAAAATGTACGGCAAGTATCAGCGGGTGTGAACCCACTGTGCCACTGACTGGCAATACTCTAGAGGGGCGTAACTAAGCAACACCAGGTCTTCACTAGCGCCTCTGGTGGATAGACTTGAGCCACGGTAGTTGCCATGGGCTACTCCAGAGCACAAACCGAGTCAGTGGCAGCCGGAACAGGTGGGCACTGAGATACCTACGAAGGTAACTATCAGGGATACACGGGTAACCAGGAACAACAGACACTGGAACCTAGGACAGAACAGAACCAAAGGCAGATGCCTGCACCCCAAGCACGGTAGAAGCTATGTGTCACAGCCACTATCTCTGGCTGTGACCTTCCGTTCTTGCTCATTCGGTGCTCCTCACTGAAGTTCCGTTCCTGTGTGTCATTTGTGGTTCTTTATGGGTTAACTCCCCTGTGTGCCTATTAGGAGTTAATCCTCTGTCTGCTCCATGGGTGTGGTCTCTCTGCTGCACCCATGGAACCTGTATATAAGGCTGAGGTTTCCTCAGTTCTGTGTCAGCTCTCCTGGTGTGTGTTGTCTGTCCTGCTCCTGGTTTGTTCTCTCTCTCCCATGCTGCTGACCCATGGGATCCGTGTCTGTCTGTCTGTCGGTGCTCTGTGGGTTTCCCTACTTGTTCATTAACATCGTCTGTCTGTTATCTGTTCTGCCTGTTATGTTTTAGTTACTTTGTGTTTATTCTGATGTCTGTGTTCAGCAAGCCTTTGTAGCAGAGTGGCATGACAAGGCCATGCAGTTTACTACTGGTGGAGCAAGTCCTTCTCTGCTCATTGCCACTCCTGCTCCCTTGCGTGAACTCCTGCTCGTATTATTAGTTCCCCTGTTTTGTATTCATATGTCTGTGTTCAGCAAGCCTTTGCAGCAGAGTGGCATGACAAGGCCATGCAGTTTACTACTGGTGGAGCAAGTCCTTCTCTGCTCATTGCCACTCCTGCTCCCTTGCATGAACTCCTGCTTGTGTTATTATTTGCCCTGTTTTGTATTTACCTGTCTGTTATGTTTGCCTATGTGCCGTCGGTACCTTCTGGTACCTGTTGTCCATTTGTTCCTGCTGTCACTGTCTAGTTCACACTCCAGAGTGGACCCTGGCAACTTCCTGCGGCAAAGTCTATCCCTACCATCTAGGGCTCTAGTGAACACCAGGAGTTGCTTAGTCACGCCCCTCTGGAGTATTACTAGACAGTGGCGCAGTGGGGGTTTTCTCCCACTGTGCTGACGGTACATAGAGCTCATGTTTTCTCTGTGCTGCCTTTCATGTTTTTGTTTGTGCAATAAACTCTTATGTGTCTGTACCTGATTTCCGTTTATTTCTTGACGACGCGGTGGTTTCTGTTTGGGACCTCCAACTCGTGACACTATGTGGCCCCAGGCAAAGTTGCACACGGAAGGCGAATCCCCCTCCGGGGATCAGAGGACACTCTTCCGAAGGAAGACATGAAACAAGCAGATACAGACATGGACAGAAACTGACATGGACAGAAACAGACGCAGATAAGCTCTGCTAAGCTAAGGGACACAGGGCATAGCAACATCACGGCATAACATAGAACAGGTACAGATAAGACAGGAAACATAAATGCAGAACTAGGCGATACCACACCGAAGTGTAGCCAGAAAGCCCCTTGGGTCAGCGACAAGGGACTACACCCAGCAAGCAGGACCAGGACAGACATACTCACAGACTGAACAGAGAACTGAACTACAGGCAAACTAAACCAGAACCACAGGAACAGGACACACTGGGAGAAATAGGTGCTAAACGAGTGCACCTGCAGGAACAGGCCCACCCACAATTCAGGAGGATTAACCCTATCAGGCCAGGAACAAAACACAAGCAGAATCACCAGACGTTGCCCCTGGCAACCGTCATACATGGAACACTGCTGCCAGAACGCGAGGGCATACAACTATCTGGGCACCGGAACAGAACCACAGAACACAATAAGGAAGGGAAAACATACACAGGTGGTTTAACGCGGATACCGCAGCCAGCACGCAGCCCCAAGTAACCAGCCTACACATAACACGTGACATAAGGTTGATAGATAGAGATGGCCTTGCGGTTCGCCCGGCGAACATTGCACGTTCGCGATTCGCAGAACATGCGAACATATGGCGATGTCCGCCGGCGCCATATTCTTTTGGATTGCGTCGAACTTTGACCCATGACACACACATCAGGTGGGACAGGACAGCCAATTGAGACGTTTCAGCACATGGACACACCCGCAACCTATAACAGAACCCGATCTGGCAGCCATTTTACATTCTGTGCTTTGCCAGTGTAGGGAGAGGTTGCTTTGAGGAGCAGAGACAGAATGTTAGGACACCAAACGCTAGCTAATAGGGCGGACTGGTACAGGGTGTGCTATCGATAGGTGTGATATACTGAGGGGTGTGATACTGTGAAATACTTATAATATACTTTCTAACATATATAGTATATTATAGTGCATTTGTATTGTGCAGCAGTTGTGTGTGGTTCTGCTGCGATACCGCAGCTATATAGAGGGACAAGCGCTATTGGATCAACTATTTAAAAATGGTGTGATATACCCATTGCCCTGAAAAAAACTGATTGAGGGGTGTGATATATCTTCTTCCACAAAATACTGATTGACGGCTGCGATATACCTGTAACCTGTTGCCCCAAATAAACAGGGTGGTGTGATATAACTGTTGTGGCAGAAAAAATAATTGAGGGGTGTGATATACCTGCTTCCACCAAATATTGATTAAGGGGATTGATATACCTGCTTCCACCAAATATTGATTGAGGACTGAGATACACCTACTTCCACAAAATACTGATTAAGGGGTGTGATATACCTGCTTCCAACAAATATTGATTGAGTCCTGCAATATACCTGCTTCCACCAAATACTGATTAAGGGGTTTAATATACCTGCTTCCACCAAATACTGATTAAGGGGTGTGATATACCGGCTTCCACCAAATACTGATTTAGGGGTTTGATATACCTGCTTCCACCAAATATTGATTGAGGCCTGCGATACAACTGTTTCCACAAAATACTGAATGAGGGGATTAATATACCTGCTTCCACCAAATATTGATTGAGGCCTGTGAGACACCTGCTTCTACCAAATACTGAGTAAGGGGATTGATATACCTGCTTCCACCAAATACTGATTAAGAGGTTTGATATGCCTGCTTCCACCAAATACTAATTAAGGGGTTTGATATACAGTACAGAACAAAAGTTTGGACACACCTTCTCATTCAAAGAGTTTTCTTTATTTTCATGACTATGAAGGCATCAAAACTATGAATTAACACATGTGGAATTATATACATAACAAACAAGTGTGAAACAACTGAAAATATGTCATATTCTAGGTTCTTCAAAGTAGCCACCTTTTGCTTTGATTACTGCTTTGCACACTCTTGGCATTCTCTTGATGAGCTTCAAGAGGTAGTCCCCTGAAACGGTCTTCCAACAGTCTTGAAGGAGTTCCCAGAGATGCTTAGCACTTGTTGGCCCTTTTGCCTTCACTCTGCGGTCCAGCTCACCCCAAACCATCTCGATTGGGTTCAGGTCCGGTCACTGTGGAGGCCAGGTCATCTGGCGCAGCACCCCATCACTCTCCTTCATGGTCAAATAGCCCTTACTTTCAAAGTTTTCCCAATTTTTCGGCTGACTGACTGACCTTCATTTCTTAAAGTAATGATGGCCACTCGTTTTTCTTTACTTAGCTGCTTTTTTCTTGCCATAATACAAATTCTAACAGTCTATTCAGTAGGACTATCAGCTGTGTATCCACCTGACTTCTCCTCAACGCAACTGATGGTCCCAACCCCATTTATAAGGCAAGAAATCCCACTTATTAAACCTGAAGTGAAAACCATTTCAGGGAACTACCTCTTGAAGCTCATCAAGAGAATGCCAAGATTGTGCAAAGCAGTAATCAAAGCAAAAGGTGGCTACTTTGAAGAACCTAGAATATGACATATTTTCAGTTGTTTCACACTTGTTTGTTATGTATATAATTCCACATGTGTTAATTCATAGTTTTGATGCCTTCAGTGTGAATCTACAATTTTCATAGTCATGAAAATAAAGAAAAATCTTTGAATCAGGTGTGTCCAAACTTTTAGTCTGTACTGTACCTGCTTCCACCAAATACTGATTAAGGGGTTTGATATACCAGCTTCTACCAAATACTGATTGAGGCCTGCGATACACCTGCTTCCACAAAATACTGATTAAGGAGTTTGATATACCTGCTTCCACCAAATACTGATTGACGTCTGCGATATACCTGCTTCCATAAAATTCTGATTAAGGGGATTGATATAATTGCTTCCACCAAATATTGATTGAGGCTTGCGAGATACCTGCTTTCACAAAATACTGATTGTGGCGAAACTAACCTCGCCACTGGGTTTTGGAGGCGCCTGGTTGCCAGCCTCTTGCCCCAGGATTATGGGCCCTCTCATCAGCCCATGCAAAACTTAAACCCCATGGCGATTTGACTGTGTTTGTGGCATATGAGCGCTCAGATCCAAGCCATATGGGAACATGTGAGGTTTTGAGGTGTGTGACAGAACCATCTGTCTGTGTAATTGTATTGTATATTATGTGAGGATACCCAGATAGCTAATGTTATTGTATTTGTGTATTCTGAGTGCCATTCACCTAATGATATGCACTCAGACTTGAGCTATCTGTGGATATGTTAAATGTCTGTGTTTGCTGTGAGGGTGTGACATTGTGTGTTTGGGTGGTGATTCCTGTCCTGTTGTTCCCACATGTGTATTGGTGATTTTCCTTTGTCCTGAGAGATAATTGAATTGCTCCTCGGGTGTCTCCAGGGCAGAGAGGAGGAAACCATGATGCATTGTGGGGATGTGTTGTGTCTGTGTATCCTGAGTGCTACGTATCTGTCCTGTGTCACAGTCTTCCTTCTGGTCCCCTAGGCGCGTGTACACCAGATGGGGACATGCATAAATACGGGCGGGTAGCCCTCAATAATGTGTTCCTGTTTTACATTCAACATAGAGCCTCGTCTCATGTGTGTGGGGATTGCTATACGCTGAAGATTTGCTATACTCCCCTGGCTATAACTACTAGCTCTTGTAAGAGCTGTTCCTGGTTCCTGTGGTGGTGTCGAGCGGAGTGCTTGGAGTCCTTGTGAGGCACTGGGAGCATTTATCAACGGAGGTACCCGGTCGGGGTGCCAGGAGATCCGTTACACTGATTAAGGGGTTTGATATACCTGCTTCCACCAAATATTGATTGAGGCCTACAAGATACCTACTTTCACAAAATACTGATTAAGGGGATTGATATACCTGCTCCCATCAAATATTGATTGACGCCTGGATACACCTGCTTCCACCAAATACTGATTAAGGGGATTGATATACCTGATTCCACCAAATACTGATTAAGGGGTTTGATATACCTGCTTCCACCAAATACTGAATAAGGGGATTGATATACCTGCTTCCACCAAATATTGATTGAGGCCTACGATACACCTGCTTCCACAAAATACTGATTAAGGGGATTGATTTACCTGCTTCCACCAAATACTGATTTAGGCCTGCAATACACCTGCTTCTGCCAAATACTAATTAAGGGGTTTGATATACCTGCTTTTACCTAATATTGATTCAGGCCTGCGATACACCTGCTTCCACAAAATATTGATTAAGGGTATTGATATACCTGCTTCCACCAAATATTGATTGCTGCCTGCAGTACACCTGCTTCCACAAAATACTGATTAAGGGGTTTGATATACCTGCTTCCACCAAATATTGATTGAGGCCTGCGATATACCTGCTTCCACAAAAAACTGATTAAGGGGTTTGATATACCTGTTTCCACCAAATATTGAGCGCAAGAAGTTGATGACGTCGGCTGTGGTGCCTGGAAGCCAAGAGCCACACCGCTCCTGCACTGCTTTCAGCTCTGCGGTCACAGGTAGATCAGTCGCTAACCCTGCTCAATTTGACAGTTGGTAGAGTGGTGTGCGACAACGGTGCCAATCTGCTGAGCACGCTGAAACAGGGCAAAATGACACACGTGCCATGCATGGCACACTTCCTGAACTTAGTCGTGCAGCAATTCGTTGCCCAATACCCCGGGTCCAGGACGTCTTGCGGCAGGCCAGGAAAATCTCTGGCCATTTTAGAAGATCTTAAATGGCCATGGCTCACCTTGCTGACGTTCAGCGGCGACACCACCTGCCCGTCAGACGTCTGATTTGTGACAGCCCGATGCGCTGGAACTCCACCTTGTATATGCTTTATAGGCTGCTCCAGCAGCAACATGCCGTTAACAACTACCTGCATGAACTCTGCAGCAGGACAGGTTCTGGGAGCTTGGTTTCTTTTCATCGCGCCAGTGGCTGCTCATGCGCAACGCATGCAGACTTCTGCGGCCATTTGATGAGATCACCAAACTGGTCAGTCATAGCCAGGGCACCATCAGTCACATCGTACCTTAAACCTTCTTTCTGGAGAGTGCATTGCATTGTGTCATTGGTCAGGCCGTCTAGGAGCAGGAGCTGCAAGATGAGGAAGTCGCAATGCTGAATGAATTCCCAGGGGGGGCTACTCCATCTGAGACAAGTCAGCAGGAGTCTGAAGAGGAGTCAGAGGAGGATGGTGGCTGGGGGGAGGATGAGCAAGAAGAGCAGGCTTTGAGAAGGACTTTAAAGTGTTTGGGGATCCCCGGTGTTGTCCGTTTCTGGAGAGAGGAGTCAAAGGATGACATTCTCCTGGGCGATGAGCAGGAGCTAGGGCGCTTTACTGTTTCCAATATAGTGCAAATGGGGGCCTTCATGCTGCAGTGTTTGTAGAGGGACCCCGTATAAAAAGCATAATGGACAAGGCCTAGTACTGGGTGGCAACGTACTTAGACCCCAGGTACAAACACGAAATGGCGGACATGTTACCAGCATCACAGAGGGCTGTCAGAATGCAGAATTTCGAGGCCTTGCTGCGAGAGATGCTGCATTCTGCTGTTGCGGGCACTGGCAGAGGAATTTCCACCCACAGCGAAACAGGTGATACCAATCCTACCGCGCCTGCAAGAATAGGGCGGTTTAAAAATGCATTGGTCACTTCATATATGAGATCATTCTTGCAGCCAACACATCGCTAGCCACCCTCCGGATAATGCCTCAGGGAACGCCTACATCGGGTTAACGGCCGATGTGGATGCTCTGAAAAGCGAGGAACCCCTGGACTACTGGGTGTGCAGGCTTGACCTGTGGCCAGAGCTGGCACAATTTGCCATGGAACTCTTGGCTTGCCCCTCGTCGAGTGTCCTGTCCGAAAGGACGTTCAGCGCAGCAGGAGGTATTGTGACCGATAATCTCGTTCGCGAAACGTTCCGGTCGATGTTCCTCCATCACTATTAATAGAGGCTTTAGTGAGAGAGACATTGCAAATAACCCCTTAATACTTGGACACGGCCCTGGCCAGCCAAATCCTAAAGGAGTTATCCAAGTTCTAAAACATGCCAATAGCAGGCTACGATGGGGGTGAGCCTCCCTAGCGTCACCCGCGATGCTAAGTAGGCTCGTCCCCATTACAGCCTGCACGGGGATCAGGTGCTACGCGTGTGCAGGGGAGGGGGGTAAGTGCAATCTATATGAGGGGCTCAGGCATTAGGGGGCATATTTTAGACATTGGTTAACCCCTTTACTCCTGTACCTATTAACCTGAGAATTTCAGACCAGGCTGCCAGCCTTAGATTCTGTTGAGAGAAAGACTTTGGAGTGATAGAGGAAAGGAGGACCACAATTCCCATCATTGCTAATATCCATACATTGCTTTCTGGGAAAATTTGTACGGGGAATTTCTTGGAACTATGTTTTGATACTATTGGATGTACAGTCGTGGCCAAAAGTTTTGAGAATTACATAAATATTGGAAATTGGAAAAGTTGCTGCTTGAGTTTTTATAATAGCAATTTCCATATACTCCAGAATGTTATGAAGAGTGATCAGATGAATTGCATAGTCCTTCTTTGCCATGAAAATTAACTTAATCCCAAAAAAAACTTTCCACTGCATTTCATTGCTGTCATTAAAGGACCTGCTGAGATCATTTCAGTAATCGTCTTGTTAACTCAGGTGAGAATGTTGACGAGCACAAGGCTGGAGATCATTATGTCAGGCTGATTGGGTTAAAATGGCAGACTTGACATGTTAAAAAGAGGGTGATGCTTGAAATCATTGTTCTTCCATTGTTAACCATGGTGACCTGCAAAGAAACACGTGCAGCCATCATTGCGTTGCATAAAAATGGCTTCACAGGCAAGGATATTGTGGCTACTAAGATTCCACCTCAATCAACAATTTATATCATCAAGAACTTCAAGGAAAGAGGTTCAATTTTTGTTAAGAAGGCTTCAGGGCGTCCAAGAAAGTCCAGCAAGCACCAGGATCGTCTCCTAAAGAGGATTCAGCTGCGGGATCGGAGTGCAACCAGTGCAGAGCTTTCTCAGGAAGGGCAGCAGGCAGGTGTGAGCGCATCTGCACGCACAGTGAGGCGAAGACTTTTGGAAGATGGCCTGGTGTCAAGAAGGGCAGCAAAGAAGCCACTTCTCTCCAAAAAAAACATCAGGGACAGATTGATCTTCTGCAGAGAGTATGGTGAATGGACTGCTGAGGACTGGGGCAAAGTCATATTCTCCAATGAAGCCTCTTTCCGATTGTTTGGGGCATCTGGAAAAAGGCTTGTCCGGAGAAGAAAAGGTGAGCGCTACCATCAGTCATGTGTCATGCCAACAGTAAAGCATCCTGAGACCATTCATGTATGGGGTTGCTTCTCATCCAAGGGAGTGGGCTTACTCACAATTTTGCCCAAAAACACAGCCATAAATAAAGAATGGTACCAAAACACCCTCCAACAGCAACTTCTTCCAACAATCCAACAACAGTTTGGTGAAGATCAATGCATTTTCCAGCGCGATGGAGCACCGTGCCATAAGGCAAAAGTGATAACTAAGTGGCTCGGGGACCAAAACGTTGACATTTTGGGTCCATGGCCTGGAAACTCGCCAGATCTTAATCCCATTGAGGTCAATCCTCAAGAGGCAGGTGGACAAACAAAAACACACCAATTCTGACAAACTCCAAGAAGTGATTATGAAAGAATGGGTTGCTATCAGTCAGGAATTGGCCCAGAAGTTGATTGAGAGCATGCCCAGTCGAATTGCAGAGGTCCTGAAAAAGAAGGGTCAACACTGCAAATACTGACTCTTTGCATAAATGTCATGTAATTGTCGATAAAAGCTATTGAAACGTATGAAGTGCGTGTAATTATATTTCACTACATCACAGAAACAACTGAAACAAAGATCTAAAAGCAGTTTAGCAGCAAACTTTGCGAAAACTAATATTTGTGTCATTCTCAAAACTTTTGTCCACGACTGTACTACAACTCTTACTATGCACTTTAAGAGAGACTTGTCTATTTTCTACAACTGGCCTGGTTACTTGCTCCTGCACCATTTGGTGGCCACTGCAACTACATCTCTTGCATTTCCTACCTTGCACCTGTACAACACTAGGAAGCATCGGTGTGAGGAATGTCATGTGAATAACTGTTGCAGCCAGAGCCACTACCACTCTCATCCTCTGCTTCACTCTTTCAGGGCTGCCTGCCTTGATCGCCATAGGTTTTATAGTCAGGCTAGGGGGGATAAATAAAGACAGACCCTTCAATACCCTAGACCACCAGGGATATTACTATTAATCCTCTCACTATGTTTAGATCACCAGGGATGTTACCATTAATCCTTTCACCATGTCTAGACCACCAGGGATGTGCAACACGCCGCCCCCCAGGGCCATATCGAGTCCCAGGTTTAGTTGGAATGCCGAGTGGTGTGGTGCGGCCTATATATGTAATGGTGCTTCTACCTGGATACAGCGGGACCCCAGGTTTAGGCTCTGAAGCATTAAAAAGGGGGGTTTGTTGAGGTAGGGGATAAAGAATGAACAAATTGAGTCCAAAACTTGATATAAAGTTCAACGGTAGCTTTACTTGGATAAACTTTCATCCAAACAATCTTCAGGCTTTGTCTTGGTTCCAGCAGGCTTTAGCATAAACTGGCAGGCAAACTCAATAACTCTGCTTTCTTTCTTTCTCTGCTGTACTGACAGGCTTGCTTAAATACTTTGCTTTTTTTTTCTGTGCGGCACTAAACTCTTCTTAGGTCTGGTTTCTGTACTTTAGGTCTGTTTTGGTATCCTTGGATGGGGAGCTTTGGCTGTTATTTCCCTCCTGACACTCAGTAAATAACTTAAAGGGAACCTGTCACCTGGATTTTGGGTATAGAGCTGAGGACATGGGTTGCTAGATCACCGCTAGCACATCCGCAATATCCAGTCCCCATAGCACTGTGTGCTTTTATTGTGTATAAAAACCGATTTGATACATATGCAAATTAACCTGAGATGAGTCAGAGCGTGAAAATATGACTCTTCTCTGGTCACACAAGTAAGATATGACTCTTTTATGTTAATTTGCATATGTATCAAATCGTTTTTGTTACACAATAAAAGCACACAGAGCTATGGGGACTGGGTATTGCGGATGTGCTAGCGGCCATCTAGCAACCCATGTCCTCAGCTCTATACCCAAAATCCCGGTGACAGGTTCCCTTTAAGTTCCAGCCGAAGAACAATTTCTCTTGTTGATATCTCTTATGGTGACCAAAGAACGATTTCCTCTGGTCCTTATGGCTTCCAGACATCTGCTTCCATGGTCAGCAGAGCTTAGGCTGCTCTGGCTGACATAGGTAAGGCTGTGAGCATTCCACACCTTACTCCTTTCCTGTCCAGATTAGAACTCGCTCTAACTGGAATTTCTGCCCCTCCCTACTGGTAGGAAGCAGGACTGGCCCACTTCTGTCCAGAGGGTGGGGGGGAATGGAATGGTGATTTCCATTCTTTCTAAGTATAGCTCTGTTATTTACACTGCCACCTGCTGGTGAACCAGGCATATACAGTACAGACCAAAAGTTTGGACACACCTTCTCATTCAAAGAGTTTTCTTTATTTTCATGACTATGAAAATTGTAGATTCACACTGAAGGCATCAAAACTATGAATTAACACATGTGGAATTATATACATAACAAACAAGTGTGAAACAACTGAAAATATGTCATATTCTAGGTTCTTCAAAGTAGCCACCTTTTGCTTTGATTACTGCTTTGCACACTCTTGGCATTCTCTTGATGAGCTCCAAGAGGTAGTCCCCTGAAATGGTTTTCACTTCACAGGTGTGCCCTGTCAGGTTTAATAAGTGGGATTTCTTGCCTTATAAATGGGGTTGGGACCATCAGTTGCGTTGAGGAGAAGTCAGGTGGATACACAGCTGATAGTCCTACTGAATAGACTGTTAGAATTTGTATTATGGCAAGAAAAAAGCAGCTAAGTAAAGAAAAACGAGTGGCCATCATTACTTTAAGAAATGAAGGTCAGTCAGTCAGCCGAAAAATTGGGAAAACTTTGAAAGTAAGGGCTATTTGACCATGAAGGAGAGTGATGGGGTGTTGCGCCAGATGACCTGGCCTCTACAGTCACCGGACCTGAGCCCAATCGAGATGGTTTGGGGTGAGTTGGACCGCAGAGTGAAGGCAAAAGGGCCAACAAGTGCTAAGCATCTCTGGGAACTCCTTCAAGACTGTTGGAAGACCATTTCAGGGGACTACCACTTGAAGCTCATCAAGAGAATGCCAAGAGTGTGCAAAGCAGTAATCAAAGCAAAAGGTGGCTACTTTGAAGAACCTAGAATATGACATATTTTCAGTTGTTTCACACTTGTTTGTTATGT
Source organism: Bufo bufo (assembly GCF_905171765.1). Taxonomy (NCBI): domain Eukaryota; kingdom Metazoa; phylum Chordata; class Amphibia; order Anura; family Bufonidae; genus Bufo; species Bufo bufo. The sequence goes on from NC_053393.1 coordinate 34,093,555, forward strand.
ATATAATTCCACATGTGTTAATTCATAGTTTTGATGCCTTCATAGTCATGAAAATACAGAAAACTCTTTGAATGAGAAGGTGTGTCCAAACTTTTGGTCTGTACTGTACATGTAATAACAGTTTCGTACAGCAATATTCATATCATTGCACAAAGTAAAGGACCTGGAAAGAAATACATAAGATGGCCTTTATGTTAGCCCATAAGAGACAGTAGCAGGGTGTAGAAATTGTAACACCACTCCGGAGTGTTACAAATGTTACCATTAAACCGTTCACCATGTCTAGACCACCAGGGATGTTACCATTAATCTTTTTACTATGTCTAGACCACCAGGGATGTTACCATTCATTTTTTTACTATGTCTAGACCACCAGGGATGTTGCCATTAATCCTTTCACTCTACGTGGACCACCAAAGATGTAACCATTATTCCTTTCACTATGCACAGATCACCAAAAATTTTACCATTAATCCTTTCATCATCTATAGACCACCAGGGATGTTACCATTAATCCTTTCTTTATCTCTACACCAGTAGAGATGTTACCATTAAACCTTTCACCATGTCTAGATCACCAGGGATGTTACTATTAATCCTTTCACCATGTGTAGACCACCAGGGATGTTACCATTAATCCTTTCACTATGCCTAGACCACCAGGGATGTTACCATTAAGGGTAATTTCACACTTGCGGCAGAGGATTCCGGCAAGCAGTTCTGTCGCCGGAACTGCCTGCTGGATCCGTCAAAACGTATGCAAACTGATGGCATTTGTCAGATGAATCAGGATCCTGATCTCTATGACAAATGCATTGAAATGACGGATCCGTCTCCCCGGTGTCATCCGGAAAAATGGATCCGGCATAATTTTTTTTCACATTTGTTGCGGTCTGAGCATGCGCAGACCGCAACGCCGGATGCATTTTGCCGGAACACTCGGGGCCAGATCCGGCATTAATGCATGTCAATGGTAAAAAATGCTGGATCCGGCATTCCGGCAAGTGTTACGGAATTTTGGGCGGAGATAAAACCGCAGCATGCTGCACGTTGGATCTCAGAGCCAGCACCCCCATCTGTCCAGGGATCATCAGTCAGCACCCCATCTGTGCCCCAGCACCCCCATCTGTGCACCCACGTATTTAGGGAAAGGTTAGGTTAGGCAGAGATATTCAGGGAAATTTAGTGGAAGAAAAAAAAAAACGTTTTTGTTTTCATCACCCTAAATCGGGTGTCTGGGGTCCACAGCACAGCTGTGTGACCCTAGACCCCCAGGGGTGCTGCAGCTTGCCCCCCTTCCCCCCACAACTTTTTTTGGGGCGCAAGCAGTTTTTTTTTTGTGTGTGTACGCTGACTGTGGCCGGCACTCTTAGCCTCCGGTCACTGTTAGTGCATCGCACATCCCACAGCTGATCAACTTCGGACAGTTGATCAGCAATTTAGAATTTTTTATTTATTTTTTTCAATTTTTTTGGCCTTTTTTAGTTCTTTTTTGTTGTCTGTTAGGTTTAGGGTAAGTTTGCGAACACCCGTGCCCCCACACACACGCACACCAAATAAAGTTTATCACGCACGCACACACACACTCCCCTATGGCCTGCCGGATGTTCTCGGCCGAGGAAGCATACGCCCAGCTTGCCTCTGAGTCCGAAAGCCCCAGTGAGGACGAGGATGTCCCCACTTTCCTTTTGTCATCCGCGTCCTCCTCATCCAACCAGGAATCCAGATTTCCACAGTGGGCTTCAGTGAATACGACTACTTTAGTATTTTTTTCAGTGACCACTTTGTAAATCTGATGGTGGAGCAAACAAACCTGTACGCCCAACAGTTTGTTGCTCAACACCCGGGCTCCTTTCTGGCTAGGCCCGGTGGCTGGACTCTGGTCAGTGCAGCCGAGATGAGGAAGTTTTGGGGCCTCGTGCTGCACATGGGCCTAGTCAAGAAACCTAGTGTCAGGCATTACTTGAGTGTGGACATCCTCTACCAGACCCCACTTTACAGTACGGCCATGACGCACTCCCGGTTTGAGGCCATCCGGAAATGCCTGCATTATGCAGATAATGCATGTCCCCCCCCCCCGAGGTGATCCTGCCTATGACCGCCTGTACAAAATCAGGCTGGTCATCGATCACTTTGGGGCCAAATTTGTACAGGCCTATGTAAGGAAGGGAGGTCGCGGTTGATAAGTCTCTCATTGCTTTCAAGGGGAGACTCATTTGTTCAGTCCCCTCAAAGCGGGCGAGGTATGGCGTGAAGCTGTACAAACTTTGTGAGAGTACCTCAGGGTACACTTACAAAATTCGTGTGTACGAGGGGCGAGATTCCCGTATTCAACCCCCAGAATGTCCCCCCACTCTAGGTGTTAGCGGGAAACTTGTGTGGGACCTTATGCACCCACTGCTAGATAAAGGTTACCACCTGTACGTGGATAACTTTTATACTAGTATCCCTTTGTTCCAGTCCCTCACCGCCAGATCCACGTCCGCTTGTGGGACCGTGTGGAAAAATCAACGCAGCCTCCCTACCCACCCCCTTCAGGTACCTATCCCCAGGGGTGCGACCCGTGCCCTTACCAGTGGAAACCTGTTGCTGGTCAGATATAAGAACAAGAGGGATGTCCTGGTACTGTTCACAATTCATGGTAACGGCATTACCCCTGTCCCTGTGCGGGGTACCGCGGCAACCAGGGCCGGACTGGGACAAAAAATAGGCCCGGCCATTTTTGACTGAGCAGCCCAATCATATAACCCCCAACAGGCCCCACCCCCTTGCAGTCTAGGGGCGGAGCCAAAACCCGGAAGCACAATTGAGAGGCAGGGCCAGCCACCACTAAGATAGGAAGGCTTCAGCCAACACACAAGCTTCTTTGGGGGTCCCCAGGTGACATTAGGGGTCTTAGTACGATCCGGCCACCTAATCCGGCAGAAAATGCAAGGAATCGACTGGACACAAAGCACAGCATGCAGCGGTTTATGTCCCGCTGATTCTCTGGATTTTTCCCAGATTGTGGCCGGATCTCTGCCGTACCCCATTATAGTTAGTGGGGCTGGCGGGCATTCTGTCTGCATCCAGCAGTGCAGGTCCAGTGAATTCTCAGCTGGAACAGCCGCCAGGATCACTAACGCAGATGTGAAAGTAGCCTAATACAGCGCCCCATACCTCTTATATCCAGTGACGTCTCCTCTGATGTAGATGTTCTCTTTCTTCATCTTCTCCATTCAGACCAGACCGCCATGATGATTTCTTTCAGCCATCTCACGTCTCTGCAGAGTTTGACAGACATCTTAGTTTCCTACTTTTCCATCATCCTCCAATTAACATCCCATCATGCACCCCCAATACTGAGAAGCTGTGCTCCCCAAAACTGTACTGCAAAAAGAACTGTGCTAAGCTGATGCTGTGCTAGGGTGCCCCCACAGTAATGGTGCCCCCACAGTAATGGTGCCCCCACAGTAATGGTGCCCCCACAGTAATGGTGCCCCCAAAGTCCCAACAATAGTAATTATTTCTGTGCCAGTGTGCATTTAGTAGTAATAGTGCTCCCACAGCGCCCCCAACAGTAATTGTGTCCCACAAGTAATAATGCTCCCAAAAATGCCCCGTTGTGTGGCAGTAAAAAAAGAAATACCTCCTCTTAGTGCCCCCAGTAGAGCCAATGTCCCCAGAGTGTCCTCATGTGTTCCAATGGCCCGTACTGTGTGCCACTACAAAAAACACTTAGTGCCACCAGTTGAGCTTAGGTGCCCATAGTGACCTTATAATTTGTGCCAGTATAAAATACTCCCATATAGTCCCCCCAGAAGATGCCCCCATAGTGCTCCTTCCCCGTCTCCATAGTGCCCTCCATAATGTGGCACTATAAAATGCCCCTATAGACTGCCCCACATAGATACCCCCATAATGCTCCTTTCCTCCCTTCCCCATAGTGGCATCAAAATGGGTGCCAGTATTAAATGCCCCTATATAATGCCCTCATAGTGCTCTTGTCCCCCACTTCTCCATAGTGCCCACCTATAATGCGTGCCAGTATACAGGGCCCCCAGTAGATGCCCCCATAGTGCAGTCATAAACGCACTCTCCACATACATGGACGCAGTCATACACGCACTCTCCACATACATGGACGCAGTCATACACGCACTCTCTACATACATGGACGCAGTCATACACGCACTCTCCACATACATGGACGCAGTCATACACGCACTCTCCACGTACATGGACGCAGTCATACACGCACTCTCCACGTACATGGACGCAGTCATACACGCACTCTCCACATACATGGACGCAGTCATACACGCACTCTCCACATACATGGACGCAGTCATACACGCACTCTCCACGTACATGGACGCAGTCATACACGCACTCTCCACGTACATGGACGCAGTCATACACGCACTCTCAACATACATGGACGCAGTCATACACGCACTCTCTACATACATGGACGCAGTCATACACGCACTCTCCACATACATGGACGCAGTCATACACGCACTCTCTACATACATGGACGCAGTCATACACGCACTCTCTACATACATGGACGCAGTCATACACGCACTCTCAACATACATGGACGCAGTCATACGCGCACTCTCCACATACATGGACGCAGTCATACACGCACTCTCTACATACATGGACGCAGTCATACACGCACTCTCCACATACATAAACGCACTCTTCACATACATGGACGCAGTCATACACACACTCTCCACATACATGGATGCAGTCATACACGCACTCTCCACATACATGGACGCAGTCATACACGCACTCTCCACATACATGGACTCAGTCATACACGCACTCTCTACATACATGGACGCAGTCATACACGCACTCTCCACATACATGGACGCAGTCATACACGCACTCTCCACGTACATGGACGCAGTCATACACGCACTCTCCACGTACATGGACGCAGTCATACACGCACTCTCAACATACATGGACGCAGTCATACACACACTCTCCACATAAATGGACGCAGTCATACACGCACTCTCTACATACATGGACGCAGTCATACACGCACTCTCCACATACATGGACGCAGTCATACACGCACTCTCCACATACATGGACGCAGTCATACGCGCACTCTCCACATACATGGACGCAGTCATACACGCACTCTCTACATACATGGACGCAGTCATACACGCACTCTCCACATACATGGACGCAGTCATACACGCACTCTCCACATACATGGACTCAGTCATACACGCACTCTCTACATACATGGACGCAGTCATACACGCACTCTCCACATACATGGATGCAGTCATACACGCACTCTCCACATACATGGACGCAGTCATACACGCACTCTCCACATACATGGACGCAGTCATACACGCACTCTCCACATACATGGACGCAGTCATACATGTACTCTCTACATACATGAACGCAGTCTCCACATACATGGATGCAGTCATACACACTCTCCACATACATGGACGCACTCATACATGCGCTCACCATATACATAGATGCACTCATACACACACCCTCCACATACATGGATGCATTCATGCACACAGTCACCACATACATGGACGCAGACATATACAAGACACATATATAGACACCCAGCTTTCCTGCTGTGCCTCTCCCGCATACTCTAATGCCTCTGCACTTGTGCCATGCAGGATAGCAGGGAAGCTGGATGACATTTCATGATATAATTCACCCAGATTTCCTACTGTACTGCATGTCACATGTGCACAGTCTGGGAAAGCTGAATATAACCCCAGTTCCCCTGCTACTCACATCACTGGTGCAGTTGTGACAATCCAACTGATGTTCAGCATGGTGGACAGGGAAGGTTCAGGCTGCAGGAATCGCTTCGCGGGCAGAAAAGGGGGTGGGGCTATTATAGCTCCGCCCACATCGGGCCGTCCTGTTGCTGGTCAGTGTCCATCATAAGAACTAAGGAGGGGAGAGGCGGAGCAATGTCACTGATGTCAGGAGGTCAGTGACAGAGGTGCAAGTGCAGGACTCTGGACCCGTGCAGGAGAAGTCAGCTGCTCTGACAGGGGCCCGGGGTGACAAAGTACAGTGACTGCTCTCGGGCCCCGAAGCAGCTGCTTCCCTGATAGTTACGCCACTGGGAAGCGCTCATCTCCACTCCTGCCCAGCTGCTGCCTGCCACATTAATAAAAAAAATAAAAAAACTCAGCCGACGGCCCAGCCCACCAGGCGGCCCGGCCCACCGGGCAAATGCCCGGTCTGCCCTATGGCCAGTCCGGCCCTGGCGGCAACGGTCCTCAAGCCAGATTGTATCATTGACTACAATCGGTATATGGGAGGAGTTGATCTCTCTGATCAAGTCCTCAAGCCATATAATGCCATGCGCAAAACCCGGGCATGGTTGCGGTCTACTTGGTACAGGTTGCCTTGTACAACTCTTTTGTGCTGTCCCGGAGCTTTTGTGCTGGCAACAACAAGGACATTCTTTCAGTTCTATGAGGCAGTACTCAAGGACCTGATCTTTTCTGACCGGGAAAGAGCAGGCCAGAGTACCTCGGCACCTGGAGGCACCCGGATCGTCCCTAACCAACACTTTCCAGGTGTGATCCCCCATATTGGAAAGAAGGGACGGACCCAAAAAAAGTGCAAAGTGTGTCACAGGAGGGGGATACGGAAGGACACCACTACTCAGTGTGACACGTGCCCCGATCATCCGGGCCTCTGCATTGACGGTTGCTTCAGGGAGTACCACTCTTCCATGGAGTACTAAATTTATATCCCAATTTAGCCACTGACAATCAGATAAAAAAAACGATGGTTCTCAGACTTGAGACACTAAAACTAAAAATCTTTTTTTATCAAAAATATTATTTAGTAAAACTAAAATACCGTATATACTCGAGTATAAGACGAGTTTTTTGGCACATATTTTTGTGCTCAAAAAGCCCCCTCGTCTTATACTCGAGTCTAGGTCTGTATTATGGCAACTTACATTGCCCGGATCCTTACACACGCCCATCTCATTAGTATTCACTTGGCGCAATGTGATCCCGGCGAGCGAGGGTGCCGGGCGCATGCGCAGGATCTCCGAATGTCAGGGACAGGAAAATACCGCCCAGCGAAGTGAATACTAATGAGATGGGCGTGTCTAAGGATCCGGCAGTTGGGACGCGGCTGGGCACAAATGCGGCACAAAGAACGCCCCTTGGATAGAAAGGACAGGTGATTATAAAGATTATTTTTAACGTTTTACAATGCGCACAGGGATAATACTTATATGAATTGGAAACTTATTATAAGACCTAGGGGGGCATATAAAGAGCTAATTATGCTCAGAAGGCCTGTCGGTGTCCCTTTAAGCTCCCAGTGTAAATCTCGCGAGACACGCGGGCCGCGAGATTTACACTGGGAGCAGACCGCGAGATTTACACCGGCAGTAAGTACCGTCCCCTGCACAGCCTCCCCTCCCTGTATTTAATGCAGAGTGTGTGTGTATATAATGCACACACTCTGCATTAAATACAGGGAGTCAGAGTCAGACTCCCATCAATCTGAGTCACCCTCTTGCAGATGTGTGTATATAATGTAGAGTGTGTGCATTATATACACATACACTCTGCATTATAGCTGCATTTCCCACCCTAGTCTTATACTCGAGTCAATAATTTTTCCCATTTTTTGGGGGTAAAATTAGGGGCCTCGGCTTATATTCGGGTCGGCTTATACTCGAGTATATACGGTAAATAAAAAAAATAGACATATTAGGTATCGCCACATCCGTAAGAATCTGCTTTATAAAAATAACCCATGACCTAACCCCTCAGAGGAACACAGTCAAAAAAATAAAATATTTTATTTTTTATTTTTTATGTTTTGTCACCTTACATCACAAAAATTGTAATAGCAAGCGATCAAAAAGTCATATGCCCCCCCCAAATAGTGCCAATAAAACCGTATTCTCCTCCCGCAAAAAATGAGCCCCTACCTAAAATAATCGGCTAAAAACAAAAAAAAAAAATTACCCTTAGACTATGGAGATACTAAAATGTTTTTTTTTTTGTTTATAAAAAGATAATATAGTGTAAAACATAAATAAAATAAAAAAAAGTAGACATATTAGGTATCGACACCTCCATAAGAATCTTCTCTATAAAAATACCCCATGACCTAACCCCTCAAATGAACACGGTCAAAAAAATAAAATAAAAATGGTGCTAAAAATTTTAATTTTTTTGTCACCTTACACACCAAAAATTGTAATAGCAAGCGATCAAAAAGTCATATGCCCCCCAAAATAGTGCCAATAAAAAACTAGCCCCTACCTAAGATAATCGACTAAAATCGAACTAAAAAAAAAAATACTCAGACTATGGAGATACTAAAATGTTATTTTTTGGTTTATAAAAAAAGATAATATAGTGTAAAACATAGTAGACATATTAGGTATCGCCTAGTAACAAAGCAAGGGTTAACAGCCAAACAAAACTGCTGTATAACCAAACGGTAGGGCGCAGAAGGAAAGGAACGCCGTATGGTTTCTGGAAAGCAGATTTTGATGGCCTTTTTTTGGCACCATGTCCCATTTGAAGCCCCCCTGATGCACCCCTAGAGTAGAAACTCCAAAAAAGTGACCGCATCTAAGAAACTACACTCCTCAAGGTATGTAAAACTGATTTTAGAAACTTTATTAACCCTTTAGGTGTTCCTCAACAGTTTATTGCAAATGGAGATGAAATTTCTGAATTTCTATTTTTGGTAACCTTGCCTCACAAAAATATAATATAGAAAAACCAAAAATCATATGTACCCTAAAAATAGTCCCAACAAAACTGCCACCTTATCCTGTAGTTTCCAAAATGGGGTAACTTTTATGGAGTTTCTACTCTAGGGGTACATCAGGGGGGCTTCAAATGGGACATGGTGTAAATAAACCAGTCCAGCAAAATCTGCCTTCCAAAAGCCACACGGCGCACCTTTCCCTCTACGCCCTACTGTGTGCCCGTACAGTAGTGTACTGCCACATATGGGGTGTTTCTGCAAACTACAGAATCGGGGCAATAAATATAGCATTTTGTTTGGCTGCTAACCCTTGCTTTGTTACTGGAAAAAATGGATTAAAATGAAATTTGAGAATTTAAATTTTTGGGCAAATTTTTTATCTCCATTTGCCAATAACTCTTGTGCAACAACTAAAGGGTTAACAAAGTTTGTAAAATCAGTTTTGAATACCTTGAGGGGTGTAGTTTCTTAGATGGTGTCACTTTTATTGAGTTTCTACTCTAGGGGTGCATCAGGGGGGCTTCAAATGGGACATGGTGTAAATAAACCAGTCCAGCAAAATCTGCCTTCCAAAAACCACAGGGCGCACCTTTCCCTCTACGCCCTACCGTGTGCCCGTACAGTAGTTTATGGCCACATATGGGATGTTTCTGCAAACTACAGAATCGGGGCAATAAATATAGCATTTTGTTTGGCTGTTAACCCATGCTTTGTTACTGGAAAAAATTGATTAAAATGGAAAATTTGCCAAAAAATCTAAATTCTGAAATTTTATCTCCATTTGCCATTAACTCTTGTGGAACACCTAAAGGGTTAACGACGTTTGTAAAATCTGTTTTGAATATCTTGAGGGATGTAGTTTCTAGAATGGGGTAATTTTTTGGTGGTTTCTATTATGTAAACCTTACAAAATGACTTCATACCTGAACTGGTTCCTAAAAATTGGGTTTTGGAAAATTTCTGAAAAATTTCAAGATTTGCTCTTAAACTTCTAAGCCTTGTAACGTCCCCAAAAACTAAAATGTCATTCCCAAAATGATCCAAACATGAAGTAGACATATGGGGAATGTAAAGTAATAACTATTTTTGGAGGTATTACTATGTATTATAGAAGTAGAGAAATTGAAACTTGAAAATTTGCTAATTTTTCCAAAATTTGGGTAAATTTGGTATTTTTTTATAAATAAAAATGATTTTTTTTTAACTTCATTTTACCAGTGTCATGAAATACAATATGTGACGGAAAAAAAATCTCAGAATGACCTGGATAAGTCAAAGCGTTTTAAAGTTATCACCACATAAAGTGACACTGGTCAGATTTGCAAAAAATGGCCTGGTCCTTAAGGTGAAAATGAGCCCGGTCCCTAAGGGGTTAACTTAAGACACCTATAGCCACAAGGACTATTAGCCTATATTCAGTTGTACTTCGTGTGATGTACATTTTGCTCAGGTTTTAAGATTATGGCTTTTACATGCACTTTTCATTATGAGAAAGGTTCTCCATTAAAATTCATAGACAACACACAACACACACGTATTGGCATGTGGATTTTTTTTTATAGAAAAAACATCTCATATAAAACTAATTATACACTGTTTGTATTATTACAGGTCCGTGTACTGCATGGTAGGAAAGTCCATTCACTTCTTTTCTATGAGGCCCTATGAGTTCTGGTTACGCCCCTGGTGGTGGGTTCAGGTATTACATTAGCATCAGAGCATACTCTAAAAACATTCCCAAGTCTGTGTATACTTTTTGTATCCCTTGTTTTATAACGACACAAGAACAAATAGGAAATTGAAGATATTTTGAAATGTATCATTTCTTTATGTTTCAGTTTAGACCTTCAATCAAAAACAGGACGCAGTGTAGAGACGTTCTCACCTTTATAAATTTGCTATTACATGACACAGGAGGGAAATTTACTATCAAATATGACACAAGCATGTAGTGATGAAAAAAACAGAGGCCAGCGGCTGAAAATTAAAATGAAATATATCCATGAATTGATGAAAACTGGGGAAGGCTTCCATCAACTTCAATTTGCAGCTGTAATATTCCTCTTCTGCTGTGTCGTATTTTGCCTCACAGTGTATTGCTTTATATTGCAATCTGGAAGAAATGGAATATGTCGAACTGATGTAGATATGGAGAAGTCGAGATAAAATTGCAATTATAGCCATTGCCTTTCTAGAGCCCGGATCCCCGCAACAATCACTCTTAAATTTAATAAATCAAAGCACTGAGCTGCCTAGTAGGGGTGAAAGGAACGGCTTATATCACATGGATCCTGTACGCCGGGGAGCGACACAGCAAGAATGATAAACCTTATATCTCATTGATATTAGAGATCACTATCAAATCCCTGAGAAAATATTACAGTATTCAGATCCGGGCTGTCGTCACTGGAATATTTCATTCTCATTTTCATTCTTCCTTTAGTTTTTTGAATTGTCTACTATTTTGATATAACCTGGGTATCTCCTGTCTATAATTATATATGTACAGCTGGTATAAGTTATACATCTTCTTGTATATAGTGATATGGAGCATGCTGGTATAACCTGGGCATCTCCTGTATATAATTATATATGTACAGCTGATCACTATCAAATCCTTGAGAAAATATTACAGTATTCAGATCCGGGCTGTCGTCACTGGAATATTTCATTCTCATTTTCATTCTTCCTTTAGTTTTTTGAATTGTCTACTATTTTGATATAACCTGGGTATCTCCTGTCTATAATTATATATGTACAGCTGGTATAAGTTATACATCTTCCTGTATATAGTGATATGGACCATGCTGGTATAACCTGGGCATCTCCTGTATATAATTATATATGTACAGCTGGTATAAGTTATACATCTCCTGTATATAGTGATATGGACCATGCTGGTATAACCTGGGTATCTCCTGTATATAATTATATATGTACAGCTGGTATAAGTTATACATCTTCTTGTATATAGTGATATGGAGAATGCCGGTATAACCTGGGTATCTTCTGTATATAATTATATATGTACAGCTGGTATAAGTTATACATCTTCTTGTATATAGTGATATGGAGAATGCCGGTATAACCTGGGTATCTTCTGTATATAATTATATATGTACAGCTGGTATAAGTTATACATCTTCTTGTATATAGTGATATGGAGCATGCTGGTATAACCTGGGCATCTCCTGTATATAATTATATATGTACAGCTGGTATAAGTTATACATCTTCTTGTATATAGTGATATGAAGCATGCTGGTATAACCTGGGCATCACCTGTATATAATTATATATGTACAGCTGGTATAAGTTATACATCTTCTTGTATATAGTGATATGGAGCATGCTGGTATAACCTGGGTATCTTCTGTATATAATTATATATGCACAGCTGGTATAAGTTATACATCTTCTTGTATATAGTGATATGGACCATGCTGGTATAACCTGGGTATCTTGTGTATATAATATATGCACAGCTGGTATAAGTTATACATCTCCTGTATATAGTGATATGGAGCATGCTGGTATAACCTGGGCATCTCCTGTATATAATTATATATGTACAGCTGGTATAAGTTATACATCTTCTTGTATATAGTGATATGGAGCATGCTGGTATAACCTGGGCATCTCCTGTATATAATTATATATGTACAGCTGGTATAAGTTATACATCTTCTTGTATATAGTGATATGGACCATGCTGGTATCACCTGGGCATCTCCTGTATATAATTATATATGTACAGCTGGTATAAGTTATACATCTTCTTGTATATAGTGATATGGACCATGCTGGTATAACCTGGGCATCACCTGTATATAATTATATATATACAGCTGGTATAAGTTATACATCTTCTTGTGTATAGTGATATGGACCATGCTGGTATAACCTGGGTATCTTCTGTATATAATTATATATGTACAGCTGGTATAAGTTATACATCTCCTGTATATAGTGATATGGAGCATGCTGGTATAACCTGGGTATCTCCTGTAAATAATTATACTAGCAGAAGGACCCGGCTTTGCACAGGTATATTACATTTCCTGTTTGTGTGTTGTCGGGGGGTAATATTTCAATTAAGAATTATTAATTATGGTCATAAAAATAATTAACCATAAAAAATAAAATTTATAAAATTTTGACAGTGTGTCATTAAAAGATATCGACAGTATCCCCCATAACAGTGACCTCTACAGCACCCCACCTCTTAACACTGACCCCTCCACAGTGCCCCGCCTCCATAAAATGGGACCTTCACAGCAGCCCGCCCCTTAAACAGTAAGTTTCACAGCACTCCACTCCCTTGACATTGACCTCCTCAAGGGCCGGCCCCTTAACAGCGACCTATACAGCACCCCGCCCCTTAACACTGACTTCCATAGGGGACTGTCCCCTTATCTGTGACCTTCACTGTTCCCTGCCCCCTTAACATAGATCTCCAAAGCACCCATCCCTTTAACAGTAACTGCCATAGTACCCCATTCTCTTAACAGTAACCTCACAGTACCCTGTGGACTTAACAGTAACTTCCATAGCAGCTGCCCCTTTAATAGTGGCCCCTGCCCCTTTAACAGTGACCTCCGCATTGCCCGCCCCTTTAACAGTGACCTACACAGCGGCCTGCCCCCTTAACAGTAACATCCACAGTGCCGCACCCTTAACAGTGACCTCCACAGCGGCTTCCCCTTTAATAGTGGCCCCTGCCCCCTTAACAGTGACTTCCACAGCGCCCTGCTTGTTTAAGGCTAGGGCTACATGACGACATGTGCCACGTGACAGTGAGAGTTTTCATTAGCTCGAGCAGCAGCCATGCGTTTTGCTGCAGTTTTCCTTTTTGGAGGCATGAGTAGTTTAAAAACGTTTCAATTTATAAGAATGCTGACATCCAGTATAGGTGCAGTCTATTTACGGCTGTGTTGTTATGAAAACCTGGTAAATTAACCCCTTAAGGACCGAGACATTTTTCACCTTAAGGACCAGACAGATTTTTTGCAAATCTGACATGTGTCACTTTATATGGTAATAACTCTGGAACGCTTTTACTTATCCAAGCCATTCTGAGATAGTTTTCTCGTGACACGTTGTACTTCATGATAGTGGTAAATTTCAGTCAATATTTTTCATTTTTATTTACAAAAATACAAAATTTACCAAAATTTACCAAAAAATTTGAAAAGTTCGCAACTTTTCAAATTTCAATTTCTCTGCTTTAAAAACAGAAAGTGATACCCCATAAAATAGTTATTACTTTACATTCCCCATATGTCTACTTTATGTGTGGATCATTTTGTGAATGACATTTTATTTTTTGGGGAAATTAGAAGACTTAGAAGTTTAGAAGCAAATCTTAAAATTTTTCAGAAAATTTCCAAAACCCACTTTTTAAGGACCAGTTCAGGTCTGAAGTCACTTTGTGAGGCTTACATAATAGGAACCACCCAAAAATTAAACTATACCACTCAAGTAGAGTTGAGCGGACACCTGGATGTTCGGGTTCGACGGGTTCGGCCAAACTTCACAAAAAAGTTCGAGTTCAGGACCCAAACTTGACCCAGATTTGACCACGAACCCGAACCCCATTGAATTCAATGGGGACCCGAACTTTTGAGCACTAAAATGGCTGTAAAAATGTCATGGAAAGGGCTAGAGGGCTGCAAATGCCAGCAAAATGTGGTTAAGAGCATGGCAAGTGCTCTGCAAACAAATGTGGATAGGGAAATGACTTTAAATAACATAAAATACGTGAAAATAAAATTATGAATCTTGATCTAGGAGGACCAGGTCCATATGGAGTAGGAGGTTGAGGAGGCGGTGGATGTGGCAGTGTAGGTGGAAGTGGCGGTGGAGGAGGAGGAGGTAGCCTACACTGCTTTTTGGTTTTAAATTTATTTATATTTTTTTAAATTAGGGTACACCCCAAAACATTGGGAAATATAACCCTCCAGTCGTGCTAAGCACACGTTCAGACAATACACTGGCTGCAGGGCAAGCCAGCACCTCCAAGGGGTAAAGGGCAAGCTCAGGCCATGTGCCCAATTTGGAGACCCAGAAGTTGCAGGGGCTGACCCCTGTCAGTCAGTTCATGTAGGTGTATGCACACTTACCGCCCCACCATGTCGCATGTCCCCGTGATGTTCACCATCCAATTTGATATCTGCTCTATCAACTTTCGATGTTCTTTTATGCGCCTACCGTGGTGATTACGGGTGGCGGGGAATCAGGATTCCAGGCCGGAGAGGGAGCGTGAGAAAAAGAGACCAAATTTAAGGGAGATAAATCTATTTAAAAAATTGGGGATCGAGCAGAAATGTGGGAAAAGCTATTGAGGCGCAAATGTTGTACAAATTACAGAAGCCCAAATGTGGGCCAAAAGAGTCAAGCGAAAAATGTGGGAAAAGCAATTGAGGCGCAAATGTTGTAGTAATTACAGAAGCCCCAAATGTTGGCCAAAAGAGTATAGCGGAAATGTGGGTCAAATTATTGAAGTGCAAATGTGGTACAACTTGTTTAAGTTTAAGCATTGAATCAAAGGAGGTGGCGTGCATCAATTAATGAAGCATTTCAGAAATTTTATTCCCTGTCACCTATGCAGAGCAGGGGTTTATTCAAGTCTAAAATTGTATAATTTCAACCCAAGAATGTAACAGAAAAATTACAGAAATGTATTAACCTGTCTACTTGTAGAGAAGGGGTCTATGACAGAAAAAAATTGTTTATTGTCACCCGAAAATCTAAAATAAAAATTATTGAAATTTATTAGGCTGTCAACTAGGTAGAGGAGGGGTATATTACACCCAAAAATTGGTGAATTTGACCCTAAAATGTAACTGACAAATGTTTTTTTTTTTTTAACCGGCCCACATCACACCCAAAAATTGGTGAATTTCACCAGAAAATGTAACCGACAAATTTTTTATTTTTTTTATCTGTCTATTAGGTATAGCAGTGGTACATCACACCCAAAAATTGGTGAATTTCATCCGAAAATTTAACAGACAAATTATTGAATTTTTTTTACCTTTCTACTAGGTATAGCAGTGGTTCTTCACACCCAAAAAATTTTGAATTTCAACAGGAAATGTAAATGACAATTTTTTTATTTTTTTTAACCGGTAACTAGGTAAGCAGTGGTACATCACACCCAAAAATTGGTGAATTTCACCCGAAAATGTAACAGGCAAATTATATTTTTTTTTTTACCTGTCTACTAGGTATAGCAGTGGTACTATACACCCAAAAATTGGTGAATTTCACCAGAAAATTTAACTGACAATTTTATTTTAATTTTTTTTCCGGTCTACTAGGTATAGCAGTGAAAACCTATAAACGAACACTGAGAATTGATAAGCTATAAAAATTGAAATACATGATTAAAACATACAATGGGAGATGACAGACAAATCGATAATTGACAAAAGTGCGGTACAATCCTGGGAGAGTTTATAAAGTACAAGAGTTTAATAAAACAAGTGACCTAACAATAGAGCCTAAAGACAAGAATCTACTGCATAAAATATGTATGTACATATAGATGTCTTAATCAATGAAAGCAGAAGGTGCCATCTATTATAAAGTGCAAGTGCAAACTGCAAATGAGCAGTAAAAAATAGCAGCTCTGCGAGTACATAGATCATTAATTAAGTAGACATCTATTTGATAAGGTGCAACAGATACCATGATAAAGTGCATGTGCAAGCCACAAACAAGTGACAAAAAAGCATGGTGAAGGCTTATTCAAAAGGCTCAACCGGAATAGTATATACAAAGTAAACAAGAGAGGTCACATACCGTAATTTAAAGTGATAACTCCACAGGAAGAACGCACACCCCAACGCGCGTTTCGGTGGAAACCATCCTCTGGGGGGAAAAAAAATTGTGAATTTCACCAGAATATGTAATTGACAAAGTAGTGAAATTATATAAAATAAAATACGTACAAATAAAAATAAAAAATGTGATTTATGAGGTGGAGTTCCATATGGAGTAGGAGTTTGAGGAGGCGGTGGACGTAGCGGTGTTGGTGGAAGCGGCGGTGGAGGAGGACGAGATAGCCAACACAGGTTTTTGGTTTTAATGTAATTTTTTTAAATTAGGGTACACTCTAAAAGAGTGTGAAATATCCAAAATACAAGAATGAGCAATTGTGCTGCAGTATAACAATGGCTGGTTAGTGCCGGTATACATGTCTATTCTGCACAAGGTACGGACAAGTCCTGTGGGATCCATGCCTGGTTCATTTTAATGAATGGGAGCTTGTCCACATTGGCTGTGGACAGGCGGCTGCGCTTGTCTGTGATGACGCCCCCTGCCGTGCTAAACACACGTTCAGATAATACACTGGCTGCAGGGCAGGCCAGCACCTCCAAGGCGTTAAGGGCAAGCTCAGGCCATGTGCCCAATTTGGAGACCCAGAAGTTGAAGGGGGCAGACCCGTCATTCAGTACGTGTAGGCGTGTGCACACATACTGCTCCACCATGTTGGTGAAATGCTGCCTCCTGCTAAGACGTTCCATATCAGCTGGTGGTGCTGGTTGTTGTGGCGTGCTGACAAAGCTTTTCCACATTTCGGTCATGCTAACCCTGCCTTCTGAGGTGCTGGAGGTGCACCAGCTGCGTTTGCGACATCTTCCTTGTCCTCTGCCTTCGCCTTGTGCTTCCACTGTGCCCCCGCTGTCAGGTGGGAATGCCACCAGCAGCGCGTCTACCAGCGTGTGCTTGTACTCACGCATCTTACGATCACGCTCCAGTGAGGGAATTAAGGACGGTACGTTGTCCTTGTAACGGGGATCCAGCAGCGTGGACACCCAGTAATCAGCACAAGTTAGAATGTGGGCAACTCGGCGGTCGTTGCGAAGACACTGCAGCATGTAATCGCTCATGTGTGCCAGGCTGCCCAGAGGCAATGAAAAGCTGTCCTCTGTGGGAGGTGTATCGTCTGTGTCCTCTGTATCCCCCCATCCACGCACTAGTGATGGCCATGAGCTGCTCTGGGTGCCACCCTGCTGTGAACATGGTTCCTCCATCTCCTCCTCCTCATCCTCCTCCTCCTCATCCTCCAGAACTGTGCCCTGGCTGGACAATTGTGTACCTTGGGTTTGTAGGTGCAGGAATCCACGATCGGAGCCACTTAGGAATGACTGGCCGGAAACCCTACGAAATGATCCCTCTTCCTCCTCCTCCTCCTGTGCTACATCCTTTTCCATCATCGCCAGGAGCGTTTTTTCAAGGAGGCATAGAAGTGGGATAGTAACGCTGAGAACGGCGTTATCGACACTGGCCATGATGGTGGAGTGCTCGAAACAGCGCAACAAGGAACACAGGTCTCGCATGTAGGTCCAGTCATTAGTGGTGAAGTGGTGCTGTTCCGACGAGCGACTCACCCGTGCGTGCTGCAGCTGAAACTCCACTATCGCCTGCTGCTGCTCGCACAGTCTGTCCAGCATGTGCAAGGTGGAGTTCCACCTTGTGGGCACGTTGCATATGAGGCGGTGAGCGAGAAGTCCGAAGTTACGCTGCAGCGCTGACAGACGAGCAGCAGGGTGAGAACGCCGAAAGCGCGCACAGACGGCCCTCACTTTATGCAGCAGCTCTGACATATCGGGGTAATTTTTAAGTTATCTCTGCACCACTAAATTCAGCACATGCGCCAGGCAAGGGATGTGCATCAAACCGGCTAGTACCAGAGCTGCTACGACTGGGGTGATCGGCGGCCATTTTGTGTCTTGTGGTGCACCAGCACAAGATGCCACCAAGTCCATTTTTAACCATCAATAGTGTGTTGTTTTTTTTGCTATATCCTACAGCAGGGGCTTGGCTGTGCTTGCTATTTTATTGAGGGGTAAAATACAATTGCCAAAATAGCAGTACCCTAAATCTGGTGTTTCAGCTGTGGCTAGCCAATTGTAATACTGTCTGCTGTCTGCCGAAGCACAGTTTTTGTTCTGGGTTGAATACAATTCCCAACTTAGCAATTCCCTAAATAATTGTTTTCTGCTGTATCAGGCCAAGTTTAAATCTATCCATAAAAGGGTATATTAGATTGAAGGTGCGGATAGGGTCATTCTCAATAACTTCAAACGCTTCCATGCATCACCAAGTCTAATTCTGTCCGTAAACGTATACCTGTCATCCAGCGCCTAAATAATAGGCCTACAATTTATATTCAGCTAAATCTGTGGTTACTGCTGTAACTGGTCAAGTTATTTAGTGTCTGCCAAAGCACAGTTTTTGTTCTGGGTTGAAATACAATTCCCAACTTAGCAATTCCCTAAATCAGTGGTTTCTGCTGTATCAGTCCAAGTTTAAATCTATCCATAAAAGGGTATATTAGATTGAAGGTGCTGATAGGGTCATCCTCAATAACTTCACACGCTACCGTGCATTTCCAAGTCTAATTCTGTCCGTAAACGTATACCTGTCATCCATCGCCTAAATACTAGGCCTACAATTTATATTCAGCTAAATCTGTGGTTACTGCTGTGCCTGGCAAAGTTATTTAGTGTCTGCCAAAGCACAGTTTTTGTTCTGGGTTGAATACAATTCCCAACTTAGCAATTCCGTAAATAATTGTTTTCTGCTGTATCAGGCCAAGTTTAAATCTATCCATAAAAGGGTATATTACATTGAAGGTGCTGATAGGGTCATTCTCAATAACTTCAAACGCTACCGTACATCACCAAGTCTAATTCTGTCTGTAAATGTATACCTGTCATCCAGCGCCTAAATAATAGGCCTACAATTTATATTCAGCTAAATCTGTGGTTACTGCTGTGCCTGTATTAGTGTAATACGGTACCTAAGTAGATAGCTAGATAGTGTTAGGTGCCTGTAAAAAAGGCCTGAATTTGAATTCAATACATTGGGCCAAATTTTTTTTTCTTATTGTGGTGAACGGTAACAATGAGGAAAACATCTAGTAAGGGACGCGGACATGGTCGTGGTGGTGTTAGTGGACCCTCTGGTGCTGGGAGAGGACGTGGCCGTTCTGCCACAGCCACACGTCCTAGTGAACAAACTACCTCAGGTCCCTGTAGCCGCCAGAATTTACAGCGATATTTGGTGGGGCCCAATGCCGTTCTAAGGATGGTAAGGCCTGAGCAGGTACAGGCATTAGTCAATTGAGTGTCCGACAGTGGATCCAGCACGTTCACATTATCTCCCACCCAGTCTTCTGCAGAAAGCGCACAGATGGCGCCTGAAAACCAGGCCCATCAGTCTGTCACATCACCCCCATGCATATCAGGGAAACTGTCTGAGCCTCAAGTTATGCAGCAGTCTCTTATGCTGTTTGAAGACTCTGCTGGCAGGGTTTCCCAAGGGCATCCACCTAGCCCTTCCCCAGTGGTGAAAGACATAGAATGCACTGACGCACAACCACTTATGTTTCCTGATGATGAGGACATGGGAATACCACCTCAGCACGTCTCTGATGATGACGAAACACAGGTGCCAACTGCTGCGTCTTTCTGCAGTGTGCAGACTGAACAGGAGGTCAGGGAGGAAGACTAGGTGGAAGACGATGCAGGGGACGATGAGGTCCGAGACCCCACATGGAATGAAGGTCGTGCCACTGACTTTCAGAGTTCGGAGGAAGAGGCAGTGGTGAGACTGAGCCAACCGCGTAGCAAAAGAGGGAGCAGTGGGCAAAAGCAGAACACCCGCCGCCAAGAGAGTCCGTCTGCTACTGGCCACCGCCATCTGGGACCGAGCACCCCAAAGGCAGCTTCAAGGAGTTCCCTGGCGTGGCAG
The DNA here is from genome assembly GCF_905171765.1 of Bufo bufo. NCBI lineage: Eukaryota > Metazoa > Chordata > Amphibia > Anura > Bufonidae > Bufo > Bufo bufo. Next base: position 34,114,096 of record NC_053393.1, read on the forward strand.
TTCTTCAAACAATGTGCTGACGACAAGACCCGAGTGGTTTGCACGCTGTGCCATCAGAGCCTGAAGCAAGGCATTAACGTTCTGAACCTTAGCACAGCCTGCATGACCAGGCACCTGCATGCAAAGCATGAACTGCAGTGGAGAAAACACCTTAAAAACAAGGAACTCACTCAGGCTCCCCCTGCTACCTCTTCTGCTGCTGCCGCCTCGGCCTCTTCCTCCGCCTCTGGAGGAACGTTGGCACATGCCGCCCAGCAAACAGAGGATGTACCACCAACACCAGCACCTCCGTCACCAAGCATCTCAACCATGTCACACAGCAGCGTTCAGCTCTCCATTAGGGATGAGCGAACCCGAACTGTATAGTTCGGGTTCGTAACGAATTTTGGGGTGTCCGTGACACAGACCCGAACCCGAACATTTTCGTAAAAGTCTGGGTTCGGGTTCGGTGTTCGGCGCTTTCTTGGCGCTTTTTGAAAGGCTGCAAAGCAGCCAATCAACAAGCGTCATACTACTTGCCCCAAGAGGCCATCACAGCCATGCCTACTATTGGCATGGCTGTGATTGGCCAGTGCAGCATGTGACCCAGCCTCTATTTAAGCTGGAGTCACGTAGCGCCGCACGTCACTCTGCTATCATCAGTGTAGGGAGAGGTTGCAGCTGCTGCTGTTAGGGAGAGATTAGGCAGGGATTTACTCAGCAAAAACACTTAATTCAGTGATCGATCTACAGCTGTGGATCATTGAACTGCTGCTATTTAATTGCTCACTGTTTTTAGGCTGCCCAGAGCGTTTATATGTCACTTTTTTCTTGGGTGATCGGCGGCCATTTTGTGTCTTGTGGTGCGCCAGCATAAGCTGCCACCAAGTCCATTTAACCATCAATAGTGTGGTTATTTTTTTGCTATATCCTACATCAGGGACTTGGCTGTGCTTGCTATTTTATTGAGGGGTAAAATACAATTGGCCAAAATAGCAGTACCCTAAATCTGGTGTTTCAGCTGTGGCTAGCCAATTGTAATACTGTCTGCTGTCTGCCGAAGCACAGTTTTTGTTCTGGGTTGAATACAATTCCCAACTTAGCAATCCCCTAATATTTTTTTTCTGCTGTATCAGGCCAAGTTTAAATTGATCCATAAAAGGGTATATTAGATTGAAGGTGCGGATGGTGTCATCCTCAATAACTTCACGCTACCGTGCATCTCCAAGTCTAATTCTGTCCGTAAACGTATACCGGTCATCCAGCGCCTAAATACTAGGCCTACAATTTATATTCAGCTAAATCTGTTGATACTGCTGTGGCTGGACAATCTATTTAGTGTCTGCCAAAGCACAGTTTTTGTTCTGGGTTGAAATACAATTCCCAACTTAGAGCAGAAACCACAAATTTAGGGAATTACTATCAGGCCAAGGTTAAATCTATCCATAAAAGGGTATATTAGATTGAAGGTGCGGATAGGGTCATCCTCAATAACTTCACACGCTACCGTGCATTTCCAAGTATAAATAATTCTGTCCGTAAACGTATACCTGTCACCCAGCGCCTAAATAATAGGCCTAAAATTTATATTCACCTAAATCTATGTTTATTGCTGAGGCTGGTCAATTTATTTAGTGTCCGCCAAAGCACAGTTTTTGTTCTGGGTTGAATACAATTCCCAACTTAGCAATCCCCTAAATATTTTTTTTCTGCTGTATCAGGCCAAGTTTAAATCGATCCATAAAAGGGTATATTAGATTGAAGGTGCGGATAGTGTCATCCACAATAACTTCACACGCTACCGTGCATTTCCAAGTTTAATTCTGTCCGTAAACGTATACCTGTCACCCAGCGCCTAAATACTAGGCCTACAATTTATATTCAGCTCAATCTGTCGTTACTGTTGTGCCTGTATTAGTGTAATACGGTACCTAAATAGATAGCCAGATAGTGTTAGGTGCCTGTAAAAAAAGGCATGAATTTGAATTCAATACATTGGGCCAAATAATTTTTTTCTTATTGTGGTGAACGGTAACAATGAGGAAAACATCTAGTAAGGGACGCGGACGCGGACATGGTCGTGGTGGTGTTAGTGGACCCTCTGGTGCTGGGAGAGGACGTGGCCGTTCTGCCACAGCCACACGTCCTAGTGAACCAACTACCTCAGGTCCCAGTAGCCAGCAGAATTTACAGCGATATTTGGTGGGGCCCAATGCCGTTCTAAGGATGGTAAGGCCTGAGCAGGTACAGGCATTAGTCAATTGGGTGGCCGACAGTGGATCCAGCACGTTCACATTATCTCCCACCCAGTCTTCTGCAGAAAGCGCACAGATGGCGCATGAAAACCAAGCCCATCAGTCTGTCACATCACCCCCAAGCATATCAGGGAAACTGTCTGAGCCTCAAGTTATGCAGCAGTCTCTTATGCTGTTTGAAGACTCTGCTGGCAGGGTTTCCCAAGGGCATCCACCTAGCCCTTCCCTAGGGGTGGTAGAGATAGAATGCACTAACGCACAACCACTTATGTTTCCTAATGATGAGGACATGGGAATACCACCTCAGCACGTCTCTGATGATGACGAAACACAGGTGCCAACTGCTGCGTCTTTCTGCAGTGTGCAGACTGAACAGGAGGTCAGGGATCAAGACTGGGTGGAAGACGATGCAGGGGACGATGAGGTCCTAGACCACACATGGAATGAAGGTCGTGCCACTGACTTTCAGAATTCGGAGGAAGAGGCAGTGGTGAGACCGAGCCAACAGCGTAGCAAAAGAGGGAACGTTCCCTGATTCTCTGCTATGGCATGAAGAGACTGATTCTCTGCTATGACATGAAGCCTGATTCTCTGCCATGAGACCTCTCTCCAATTGATATTGGTTAATTTTAATTTATTTTATTTTTATTTTTATTCATTTCCCTATCCACATTTGTTTGCAGGGGATTTACCTACATTTTGCTGCCTTTTGCAGCCCTCTAGCCCTTTCCTGGGCTATTTTAGAGCCTTTTTAGTGCCGAAAAGTTCGGGTCCCCATTGACTTCAATGGGGTTCGGGTTCGGGGGCGAAGTTCGGGTCGAGTTTAGATCCCGAACCCGAACATTTCCAGGAATTTCGGCCGAACTTCTCGAACCCGAACATCCAGGTGTTCGCTCAACTCTAATCCTAACGCGTATCGCTAGTGCAAATTCTAGCTTTCTCAGAGGTCCATGTACGTCCAAATGACTATTAGAGCATTTATAGTTAACATGATTATATCATAATTTAGTAAACCTGTGGTAAAAACAATCAAAAAGCGGTCTCATACAGAGGGGACAAGGGAGGCGGTGACAAGGTATGTGCATTAACTGGATCCTCCCCGGTGCATGGTCGCGCGCAGCTGCAAGTGCCGGAACAAGCCGGCGTGTTGGAAAAGCAAGTGCGCATGCGCAAGATGGCGGCCAAACCGGAAGTCGACGCCGCAATGCGCTCCAAAGACCGGAAGCGCAGCCCGGCATCGACGTCACAGCCGGCCGACAGCCCGCGCCGTGACACCCAATGGAACGCAGACAGACAAGGGGCACAGGCAAGCGCAGTAGGGTACAGAGGACAATCAACTATATATACATATTATGAATACATACATATTATAAAGTCGGGCCAATGAGATGCTTGCATAATATACTTGCATGATATAACTAATCAAAAATGATAACATGATTGTGCATACAATATAATTATAGCGGAAAACCACTAAAAATATATAAATCAATAATTACGTAAGAAAATAATATACACAACAAATGTTGAAGATTACAAAATCACAACATAATTATTCAATCATAATATAAACGAACCCTTCAAGCCATAATTGATGCACCAAAAGACCCACATTAATTAATGAATGGTCACAAATAGGGATGAGCGAACCCGAACTGTATAGTTCGGGTTCGTACCGAATTTTGGGGTGTCCGTGACACGGACCCGAACCCGAACATTTTCGTAAAAGTCCGGGTTCGGGTTCGGTGTTCGGCGCTTTCTTGGCGCTTTTTGAAAGGCTGCAAAGCAGCCAATCAACAAGCATCATACTACTTGCCCCAAGAGGCCATCACAGCCATGACTACTATTGGCATGGCTGTGATTGGCCAGTGCAGCATGTGACCCAGCCTCTATATAAGCTTGGGTCACGTAGCGCTGCACGTCACTCTGCTGATACAAGCGTAGGGAGAGGTTGCTGCTGCGACGTTAGGGCGAGATTAGGCAGTGATTAACTCCTCCAAAAGACTTCATTCTGTGATCGATCTGCAGCTGTGGATCATTGAACTGCTGCTATTCAATTGCTCACTTTTTTTAGGCTGCCCAGAGCGTTTTTATATCACTTTTTTCTGGGGTGATCGGCGGCCATTTTGTGGCTTGTGGTGCGCCAGCACGAGCTATCACCAAGTGCATTTAACCATTAACAGTGTGGTTATTTTTTGGCCATATACTACATCAGGGGCAAGTTGAGCCTGTCACCCAGCGCCTAAAAAATAGGCCTGACATTTATATTCCTCCAAATCAGTACTGTTTTAGCTGGTCAAGTTATTTTTAGTGGCCGTAAAAGCACAGTTTTTGTTCTGGGTTGAAAAACAATTCCCAAATTTGCCATTCTCAAAATTAGTGGTTTCTGCTGTATCAGACCGTCTTACTTTAAATCTATCCCTAAAAGGGTATATTAGATTCAAGGTGCTGATAGGGTCATTCTGAAAAACTTAACACACACGCTACAGTGCAGATACAAGTCTAATTCTGGGATTAAACGTATACCTGTCACACAGCGCCTAAAAAATAGGCCTCACATTTATATTCAGCTAAATCTGGCATTACTTGTGTGCCTGTATTAGTGTAATACGGTACCTAAATAGATAGCCAGACAGTGTTAGGTGTCTGTAAAAAAAGGCCTGAATTTTAATTCAATACATTGGCCCGAATAATATTTTTCTTATTGTGGTGAACGGGAACAATGAGGAAAACATCTAGTAAGGGACGTGGACGCGGACGTGGACGCGGACGTGGACATGGTCGTGGTGGTGTTAGTGGACCCTCTGGTGCTGGGAGAGGACGTGGCCGTTCTGCCACAGCCACACGTCCTAGTGTACCAACTACCTCAGGTCCCAGTAGCCGACAGAATTTACAGGGATATTTGGTGGGGCCCAATGCCGTTCTAAGGATGGTAAGGTCTGAGCAGGTACAGGCATTAGTCAAGGATCGCAGGGCAACATTCTTTGCCTCCTGTCTCCTCCTCCTCCTTCTCAGCTTCCTCCTCCTCTTCTTCCACCTGCTCATCCAGTCAGCCACACACCTTCACCACCAACTTCAGCACAGCCCGGGGTAAACGTCAGCAGGCCATTCTGAAACTCATATGTTTGGGGGACAGGCCCCACACCGCACAGGAGTTGTGGCGGGGTATAGAACAACAGACCGACGAGTGGTTGCTGCCGGTGAGCCTCAAGCCCGGCCTGGTGGTGTGCGATAATGGGCGAAATCTCGTTGCAGCTCTGGGACTAGCCGGTTTGACGCACATCCCTTGCCTGGCGCATGTGCTGAATTTGGTGGTGCTGAAGTTCATTCACAACTACCCCGACATGTCAGAGCTGCTGCATAAAGTGCGGGCCGTCTGTTCGTGCTTCCGGCGTTCACATCCTGCCGCTGCTCGCCTGTCTGCGCTACAGCGTAACTTCGGCCTTCCCGCTCACCGCCTCATATGCGACGTGCCCACCAGGTGGAACTCCACCTTGCACATGCTGGACAGACTGTGCGAGCAGCAGCAGGCCATAGTGGAGTTTCAGCTGCAGCACGCATGGGTCAGTCGCACTGCGGAACAGCACCACTTCACCACCAATGACTGGGCCTCCATGCGAGACCTGTGTGCCCTGTTGCGCTGTTTTGAGTACTCCACCAACATGGCCAGTGGCGATGACGCCGTTATCAGCGTTACAATACCACTTCTATGTCTCCTTGAGAAAACACTTAGGGCGATGATGGAAGAGGAGGTGGCCCAGGAGGAAGAGTAGGAAGAGGGGTCATTTTTAGCACTTTCAGGCCAGTCTCTTCGAAGTGACTCAGAGGGAGGTTTTTTGCAACAGCAGAGGCCAGGTACAAATGTGGCCAGACAGGGCTCACTACTGGAGGACGAGGAGGATGAGGAAGAGGTGGAGGAGGATGAGGATGAAGCAGGTTCACAGCGGGGCTGGCACCCAACGCAGCTCGGGCCCATCACTGGTGCGTGGCTGGGGGGAAACACAGGACGATGATGATACGCCTCCCACAGAGGACAGCTTGTCCTTACCTCTGGGCAGCCTGGCACACATGAGCGACTACATGCTGCAGTGCCTGCGCAACGACAGCAGAGTTGCCCACATTTTAACGTGTGCGGACTACTGGGTTGCCATCCTGCTGGATCCCCGGTACAAAGACAATGTGCCCACCTTACTTCCTACACTGGAGCGTGATAGGAAGATGCGCGAGTACAAGCGCACGTTGGTAGATGCGCTACTGAGAGCATTCCCAAATGTCACAGGGGAACCAGTGGAAGCCCAAGGCGAAGGCAGAGGAGGAGCAAGAGGTCGCCAACGCAGCTGTGTCACGGCCAGCTCCTCTGAGGGCAGGGTTAGCATGGCAGAGATGTGGAAAAGCTTTGTCACCACGCCACAGCTAACTGCACCACCACCTGATACGGAACGTGTTAGCAGGAGGCAACATTTCAATACCATGGTGGAACAGTACGTGTGCACACCCCTCCACGTACTGACTGATGGTTCGGCCCCATTCAACTTCTGGGTCTCCAAATTGTCCACGTGGCCAGAGCTAGCCTTTTATGCCTTGGAGGTGCTGGCCTGCCCAGCGGCCAGCGTTTTGTCTGAACGTGTATTCAGCACGGCAGGGGGCGTCATTACAGACAAACGCAGCCGCCTGTCTACAGCCAATGTGGACAAGCTGACGTTCATAAAAATGAACCAGGCATGGATCCCACAGGACCTGTCCATCCCTTGTGCAGATTAGACATTAACTACCTCCCCTTAACAATATATTATTCTACTCCAGGGCACTTCCTCATTTAATCCTATTTTTATTTTCATTTTACCATTATATTGCAGGGCAACCCAAAGTTGAATGAACCTCTCCTCTGTCTGGGTGCCGGAGCCTAAATGTGTGACCGTGGCCTGTTCCAGTGGTGGGTGACGTGAAGCCTGATTCTCTGCTATGACATGAAGACTGATTCTCTGCTGACATGAAGCCAGATTCTCTGTTACGCAACCTCTCTCCTCTGCCTGGGTGCCTGGGCCTAAATATGTGACAGTGGCCTGTTCCAGTGGTGGGTGACGTGAAGCCTGATTCTCTGCTATGACATGAAGACTGATTCTGTGCTGACATGAAGCCAGATTCTCTGTTACGGGACCTCTCTCCTCTGTCTGGGTGCCGGGGCCTAAATATGTGACAGTGGCCTGTTCCAGTGGTGGGTGACGTGAAGCCTGATTCTCTGCTATGACATGAAGACTGATTCTCTGCTGACATGAAGCCAGATTCTCTGTTACGGGACCTCTCTCCTCTGTCTGGGTGCCGGGGCCTAAATATGTGACAGTGGCCTGTTCCAGTGGTGGGTGACGTGAAGCCTGATTCTCTGCTATGACATGAAGACTGATTCTCTGCTGACATGAAGCCAGATTCTCTGTTACGCGACCTCTCTCCTCTGCCTGGGTGCCTGGGCCTAAATATGTGACAGTGGCCTATTCCAGTGGTGGGTGACGTGAAGCCTGATTCTCTGCTATGACATGAAGACTGATTCTGTGCTGACATGAAGCCAGATTCTCTGTTACGGGACCTCTCTCCTCTGTCTGGGTGCCGGGGCCTAAATATGTGACAGTGGCCTGTTCCAGTGGTGGGTGACGTGAAGCCTGATTCTCTGCTATGACATGAAGACTGATTCTCTGCTGACATGAAGCCAGATTCTCTGTTACGGGACCTCTCTCCTCTGTCTGGGTGCCGGGGCCTAAATATGTGACAGTGGCCTGTTCCAGTGGTGGGTGACGTGAAGCCTGATTCTCTGCTATGACATGAAGACTGATTCTCTGCTGACATGAAGCCAGATTCTCTGTTACGTGACCTCTCTCCTCTGCCTGGGTGCCTGGGCCTAAATATGTGACAGTGGCCTATTCCAGTGGTGGGTGACGTGAAGCCTGATTCTCTGCTATGACATGAAGACTGATTCTGTGCTGACATGAAGCCAGATTCTCTGTTACGGGACCTCTCTCCTCTGTCTGGGTGCCGGGGCCTAAATGTGTGACAGTGGCCTATTCCAGTGGTGGGTGACGTGAAGCCTGATTCTGTCATGCCCCACTCTGACGATGTGCGGAGGTCAGCCAGGATTGCAGCACGAGTCTAGTATTTGTTTTGATGCTGTGCTGGATCCGCCCCTCATCAGGTGCACTGGGTGGAGTCATTAGTTTAAATAGTCTCCAGCCAAGGTGCTCTGAGCGGATTATACTCTTCATTGTGGTCTTGGAAGGAAGGTTGGCTTTTTGTTCCTGCTTTCAGCAGATAAGTGTATTTTCTTGTTTGGTTGCTTATGTCATCTTACCCATCCAGGTTCTGTGCGAGCTGGCAGCTCCTTTCTCCCCACTTCACCATCTCAGGGAGTTCAGGGTTCTGTTAGCATAGGCTGGTGGACACAGCAAATCTACCATAAAGATTTGGTCTGTGGGCTGAGCATTGTAGGGAAAGAGGTCAGGGATAAATTAGGAGGTGACCCTTCCCCCGTCCAGAGCCTGGTTGGTGTTTTATCTAACTGTGCATGTCCGCCGTGACATTATAATCCGCCATACTGTGACCGCCATTTCTCAGTGTTTATGGGATGGCGTCAATTGAAGCACTGGTTGACCGCATGCAGGGTTTGTCCCTGGAGGTTGCGGATCTACGTAGTACGGTCACACAGTGTCAGAGGGTGTTGGCTTCAGGTACAGGTCAAATTGTTGGGGAGCCTAAAGTCGCTCTTCCGGAGAAATTTGCAGGGGGTACTGATGATTTTTTCCGTTTCAAGGAATCATGTAAGCTGTACTTTCGTTTGTGCCCATTTTCGTCAGGTAATGAGGATCAGAGGGTGGGTATCGTCATGTCTTTGCTGAAAGGGGACGCGCAATCCTGGGCTTTTTCCCTGCCGCCCGATTCTCTGGCTCTCCGGTCGGTGGAGGAATTTTTTAAAGCCCTGGGATTGATTTACGATGACCCAGATCGAGTTTCAATGGCAGAGTCTAATTTACGTAACTTACTACAGGGTAAACATACTGCTGAGGTTTACTGCACAGAGTTTAGGAGGTGGGCTACTGAGTCAGGGTGGAACGACCCCGCGTTACGTAGCCAGTTTTGTCAGGGGTTATCTGAAAGGTTGAAGGATGCTCTGGCTTTTCATGAATACCCTGATACTTTGGAAAATGCAATGTCTTTTGCGATACGTTTGGATAGACGTATCAGAGAGAGGGGTAAGGGTCCCTCTGTGCAGGGGATTCCTCCCGCGTGTAGTTTTGTTCCACCAGCTGCCCAGGGAGATATTGCTTGTTATTCTGGCCTAGGAGAGGAACCCATGCAGTTAGGTCAGATATCTTTCCATTCGGATAGTAGAGACTTTCGTAAAGCGCACAATTTATGTTTCTTTTGTGGAAAGAGGGGTCATTTTGTTTTTTCTTGACCGTATGTTGAACCACAGGGGAGAGTGATAAAGAAAAAAGAAAAAAAAACCTCCCTCACACTTGGTGGTATGAATGGTGTGGTGGAGCAGACTGGTGTGCAAGTTCCCTGCAGTTCCCGTTTTCTCCTTTCAGCTATGGTGGCGCTAGAGTCTCGAAATGTGTTTGTTGATGTTTTTCTTGATTGTGGTGCTGGGATAAATTTAATTGACTTTCTGTTTCTTCAGGGTTTGGGACTAAGTATTTGCACGTTAGAGAACGAGATTCGTGTTTTTGCCATTGATTCTTCCCCTCTTTCTCAAGGGAGCCTTACTCACGTTGTTCATGATATTCATTTAAGGGTGGGTGATTCACATACTGAGATTATTTCCTGTTTTGTCATGAAGGATTTGCCAGCTCCAATAGTTTTGGGGTTGCCATGGTTGTCTAAACATAACCCAACTATAGACTGGCAGGCGAGACAAATCATTGGTTGGAGCAAGTTTTGTTCGGATAATTGTCTTGTCACATCTATTTCTGAAGTGTCCGTTACGGCCTTGCCTCAGTATCTCTCAGATTTTTCGGACGTGTTTGCGGATGGTGGGGCTCAGGAATTGCCCCCTCATCGTGACTATGATTGTCCTGTGAATCTCATTCCTGGCGCCAAGTTGCCTAAGTCTCGGCTCTACAACCTCTCTCAACCCGAGAGAGAGGTCATGCGAAAGTATGTCTAATCGCTGAGAGTTTGGCAAAGGGTCATATTAGACCATCTAAGTCTCCAGTGGCTGTAGGTTTGTTCTTCGTGAAGAAGAAAGATGGATCACTGAGACCGTGTTTGGATTTCCGGGAGCTGAATCGTATTACAGTCCGGGATCCATATCCCCTTCCTTTGATCTCTGATCTTTTTGATCAGATTGTTGGAGCCAAGGTGTTCTCCACGTTGGATTTGAGAGGAGCATACAATCTGATCAGGATCAAGGAGGGGGATGAGTGGAAAACGGCCTTCAATACGCACGAGGGTCATTTTGAGAACCTGGTAATGCCTTTTGGGTTGACGAATGCGCCAGCGGTATTTCAGCGATTCGTCGATGATATTTTTCATCATTTGGTGGGGAGGTTCGTAGTAGTCTACCTTGATGACATTTTAATTTATTCTCCTGATCTGAAGACCCATCAGGATCATGTGAGACAGGTTTTGACGATCCTGCGGGAGAATAAGTTATACGCCAAATTGGAGAAATGTTTGTTTGCGGTGCAAGAGCTTCCATTTTTGGGATACATGCTTTCTGATTCTGGTTTTCGTATGGACCCTGAAAAGGTCCGGGCGGTTCTGGAGTGGGACCGACCGGAGAATCAGAAAGCTTTGATGCGATTTTTGGGGTTTACAAATTATTATAGAAAATTTATTTTGAATTATTCCACGCTAGTCAAACCTCTTACTGATATGACCAAGAAGGGCGCTGATGTCTCTGTCTGGTCGGATGAGGTATTGCAGGCCTTTTCGGCTATTAAGGAGCGTTTTGCGTCTGCTCCCATTCTTGTGCAGCGGGATGTATCTCAGCCATTCGTGGTCGAGGTTGATGCATCAGAGGTGGGGGTTGGGGCGGTGCTTTCGCAGGGTCCTTCTCCTGGCAAGTGGGTCCCGTGTGCCTTCTTCTCCAGGAAGCTCTCGGTCGCTGAGAGGAATTATGATGTTGGAGATAGGGAGTTGTTGGCGATCAAGTTGGCCTTTGAAGAATGGCGTCACTGGTTAGAGGGGGCTTCTCACCCCGTTACTGTGTATACAGACCATAAGAATTTGGCTTACCTGCAATCTGCCAAGCGTCTGAACCCTAGACAGGCCAGATGGTCATTGTTTTTTACCAGGTTCAATTTCGTGGTTACCTTTCGCCCAGGGGTCAAGAACGTCAAGGAAGATGCCTTGTCTCGCAGCTTCCCTGGGGGAGGTGATTCAGAAGATCCAGCGCCGATTTTGGCGGATGGAGTGGTGGTCTCCGCTCTGTACCCTGAATTGGAGATGGAGGTGTTGGGAGCTCAGGATGGGGCTCCTGGTTCGTGTCCCCCAGGGAGGTTGTTTGTTCCTGAGGGCCTACGATACAAGGTGTTCAAGGAACATCAGGATACTGTTCTCGCTGGACATCCTGGTGGTAAGTCCACCTGTGATCTGGTGTCCCGGAGGTTCTGGTGGCCAGGTTTGCGTAAGAGTATTGAGAATTACGTGGCAGCTTGTGAAACCTGCGCTCGGTCTAAGGTTGCTCATACTCGACCGCCTGGTTCACTTCTTCCATTGTCTATTCCATCTCGTCCTTGGACACATTTGTCCATGGACTTTATTACGGACCTACCGAGTTCCTCCGGGAGAACAGTGATCTTGGTGGTAGTCGATCGTTTCAGTAAAATGGCTCACTTTATACCACTAACAAGTCTGCCTAACGCTAAGACTCTTGCGCAGATTTTTGTGGATAATATTGTTAAATTGCACGGTATTCCTTCGGATATTGTCTCTGATAGGGGCACGCAGTTTGTCTCCAGGTTTTGGAGGGCGTTCTGCTCTCGACTTGGCATTCAACTTTCTTTCTCGTCGGCTTTTCATCCACAGTCGAATGGTCAGACGGAGCGTACTAATCAAAACCTGGAGACCTACTTGAGGTGCTTTGTGGCTGAGAATCAGGAGGACTGGTCCTCATTCTTGCCCTTAGCAGAATTTGCATTTAATAACCGTAGGCAGGAGTCCACAGGTAAGTCGCCATTTTTTGGCGCATACGGTTTCCATCCTCAGTTTGGTACCTTTTCTGGGTCTGGTTCCTCCGGGATGCCAGAGGAGGAGAGATTCTCTTCTGCCTTATCCTCTATCTGGCGGGGGATTCAAGGGAATTTGGAGAGGATGGGTGAGAGGTATAAACGAATGGCTGACAGGAGACGTGTGACTGGTCCGGACCTGTGTGTGGGTGATTTGGTGTGGTTGTCCACTAGGAATATCAAGTTGAGAATGCCATCTTGGAAACTGGGTCCAAGATTTGTTGGTCCATATAAGATTTCTGCTGTGATCAATCCTGTGGCATTTCGACTTGATCTGCCGCAGACTTGGAGGATCCACGATGTCTTCCACAAGTCTTTACTAAAAAAATATGTTAAACCGGTGGTACCATCGCCATTGCCTCCTCCTCCTGTTCTGGTCGAGGGAAACTTGGAGTTTGAGATCTCCAGGATTCTCGACTCAAGAGTTCTGCGGGGTTCCCTCCAGTACCTGGTTCACTGGAGGGGATACGGTCCTGAGGAGAGGATGTGGGTTCCGGCGTCAGATGTCAACGCCAGCCGTCTGGTGAGGGCCTTTCATAGGTCCCATCCGGATAAGGTTGGTCCAGGGTGTCCGGAGGTCACCCGTAGAAGGGGGGGTACTGTCATGCCCCACTCTGACGATGTGCAGAGGTCAGCCAGGATTGCAGCACGAGTCTAGTATTTGTTTTGATGCTGTGCTGGATCCGCCCCTCATCAGGTGCACTGGGTGGAGTCATTAGTTTAAATAGTTTCCAGCCAAGGTGCTCTGAGCGGATTATACTCTTCATTGTGGTCTTGGAAGGAAGGTTGGCTGTTTGTTCCTGCTTTCAGCAGATAAGTGTATTTTCTTGTTTGGTTGCTTATGTCATCTTACCCATCCAGGTTCTGTGCGAGCTGGCAGCACCTTTCTCCCCACTTCACCATCTCAGGGAGTTCAGGGTTCTGTTAGCATAGGCTGGTGGACACAGCAAATCTACCATAAAGATTTGGTCTGTGGGCTGAGCATTGTAGGGAAAGAGGTCAGGGATAAATTAGGAGGTGACCCTTCCCCCGTCCAGAGCCTGGTTGGTATTTTATCTAACTGTGCATGTCCGCCGTGACAGATTCTCTGCTATGACATGAAGACTGATTCTCTGCTGACGTGAAGCCAGATTCTCTGCTATGGGACCTCTGTCCAATTGATATTGGTTAATTTTTATTTTTTTATTTTTAAATTTTTATTTTAATTCATTTCCCTATCCACATTTGTTTGCAGGGGATTTACCTACATGTTGCTGCCTTTTGCAGCCCTCTAGCTCTTTCCTGGGCTGTTTTACAGCCTTTTTAGTGCCAAAAAGTTCGGGTCCCCATTGACTTCAATGGGGTTCGGGTTCGGGACGAAGTTCGGTTCGGGTTCGGATCCCGAACATTTCCGGGACGTTCGGCCGAACTTCTCGAACCCGAACATCCAGGTGTTCGCTCAACTCTAGTCACAAACATTTTATATTATAGTGCAATAAATACATTAAAAAAGAAACAAGTTCATAAAAGCATAATACCCTGCAGGCAATATTCCTCGTTGGCTCCAATAACAAAGTTGTACAAACAGAGTGCATCCTGTACACCCAACACCTGTTTCCCTGAGTATATATTTGTTTTGCGCATACATTTAATAGTCCAAAGGACAATATCAATACTATCAATGTGAAAACGAACCAAGTAGTGACAGACCATGCATCGGGGAGAGAGGGGCCGACTAAGCAAGCGCAAAATAGGGGGAACTAGGCCTACAATTTATATTCAGCTAAATCTGTTGATACTGCTGTGGCTGGTCAATCTATTTAGTGTCTGCCAAAGCACAGTTTTTGTTCTGGGTTAAAATACAATTCCCAACTTAGAGCAGAAACCACAAATTTAGGGAATTACTATCAGGCCAAGGTTAAATCTATCCATAAAAGGGTATATTAGATTGAAGGTGCGGATAGGGTCATCCTCAATAACTTCACACGCTACCGTGCATTTCCAAGTTTAAATAATTCTGTCCGTAAACGTATACCTGTCACCCAGCGCCTAAATAATAGGCCTAAAATTTATATTCACCTAAATCTATGTTTATTGCTGAGGCTGGTCAATTTATTTAGTGTCCGCCAAAGCACAGTTTTTGTTCTGGGTTGAATACAATTCCCAACTTAGCAATCCCCTAAATATTATTTTTCTGCTGTATCAGGCCAAGTTTAAATTGATCCATAAAAGGGTATATTAGATTGAAGGTGCGGATAGTGTCATCCTCAATAACTTCACACGCTACCGTGCATTTCCAAGTTTAATTCTGTCCGTAAACGTATACCTGTCACCCAGCGCCTAAATACTAGGCCTACAATTTATATTCAGCTCAATCTGTCGTTACTGTTGTGCCTGTATTAGTGTAATACGGTACCTAAATATATAGCCAGATAGTGTTAGGTGCCTGTAAAAAAAGGCCTGAATTTGAATTCAATACATTGGGCCAAATAATTTTTTTATTATTGTGGTGAACGGTAACAATGAGGAAAACATCTAGTAAGGGACGCGGACGCGGACATGGTCGTGGTGGTGTTTGTGGACCCTCTGGTGCTGGGAGAGGACGTGGCTGTTCTGCCACAGCCACACGTCCTAGTGAACCAACTACCTCAGGTCCCAGTAGCCAGCAGAATTTACAGCGATATTTGGTGGGGCCCAATGCCGTTCTAAGGATGGTAAGGCCTGAGCAGGTACAGGCATTAGTCAATCGGGTGGCCGACAGTGGATCCAGCATGTTCACATTATCTCCCACCCAGTCTTCTGCAGAAAGCGCACAGATGGCGCATGAAAACCAAGCCCATCAGTCTGTCACATCACCCCCATGCATATCAGGGAAACTGTCTGAGCCTCAAGTTATGCAGCAGTCTCTTATGCTGTTTGAAGACTCTGCTGGCAGGGTTTCCCAAGGGCATCCACCTAGCCCTTCCCCAGCGGTGGAAGACATAGAATGCACTAACGCACAACCACTTATGTTTCCTAATGATGAGGACATGGGAATACCACCTCAGCACGTCTCTGATGATGACCAAACACAGGTGCCAACTGCTGCGTCTTTCTGCAGTGTGCAGACTGAACAGGAGGTCAGGGAGGAAGCCTGGGTGGAAGACGATGCAGGGGACGATGAGGTCCTAGACCACACATGGAATGAAGGTCGTGCCACTGACTTTCAGAATTCGGAGGAAGAGGCAGTGGTGAGACCGAGCCAACAGCGTAGCAAAAGAGGGAGCAGTGGGCAAAAGAAGAACACCCGCCGCCAAGAGAGTCCGTCTGCTACTGGCCACCGCCATCTGGGACCCAGCACCCCAAAGGCAGCTTCAAGGAGTTCCCTGGTGTGGCAGTTCTTCAAACAATGTGCTGACGACAAGACCCGAGTGGTTTGCACGCTGTGCCATCAGAGCCTGAAGCGAGGCATTAACGTTCTGAACCTTAGCACAACCTGCATGACCAGGCACCTGCATGCAAAGCATGAACTGCAGTGGAGTAAACACCTTAAAAACAAGGAAGTCACTCAGGCTCCCCCTGCTACCTCTTCTGCTGCTGCCGCCTCGGCCTCTTCTGCTGCTGCCGCCTCGGCCTCTTCCTCCGCCTCTGGAGGAACGTTGGCACCTGCCACCCAGCAAACATGGGATGTACCACCAACACCACCACCTGCGTCACCAAGCATCTCAACCATGTCACACGGCAGCGTTCAGCTCTCCATCTCACAAACATTTGAGAGAAAGCGTAAATTCCCACCTAGCCACCCTCGATCCCTGGCCCTGAATGCCAGCATTTCTAAACTACTGGCCTATGAAATGCTGTCATTCAGGCTGGTGGACACAGACAGCTTCAAACAGCTCATGTCGCTTGCTGTCCCACAGTATGTTGTTCCCAGCCGCCACTACTTCTCCAAGAGAGCCGTGCCTTCCCTGCACAACCAAGTATCCGATAAAATCAAGTGTGCACTGCGCAACGCCATCTGTGGCAAGGTCCACCTAACCACAGATACGTGGACCAGTAAGCACGGCCAGGGACGCTATATCTCCCTAACTGCACACTGGGTAAATGTAGTGGCGGCTGGGCCCCAGGCGAAGAGCTGTTTGGCGCACGTCCTTCCGCCGCCAAGGATCGCAGGGCAACATTCTTTGCCTCCTGTTGCCTCCTCCTCCTACTCGGCTTCCTCCTCCTCTTCTCCCACCTGCTCATCCAGTCAGCCACACACCTTCACCACCAACTTCAGCACAGCCCGGGGTAAACGTCAGCAGGCCATTCTGAAACTCATATGTTTGGGGGACAGGCCCCACACCGCGCAGGAGTTGTGGCGGGGTATAGAACAACAGACCGACGAGTGGTTGCTGCCGGTGAGCCTCAAGCCCGGCCTGGTGGTGTGCGATAATGGGCGAAATCTCCTTGCAGTTCTGGGACTAGCCGGTTTGATGCACATCCCTTGCCTGGCTCATGTGCTGAATTTGGTGGTGCAGAAGTTCATTCACAACTACCCCGACATGTCAGAGCTGCTGCATAAAGTGCGGGCCGTCTGTTCGCGCTTCCGGCGTTCTCATCCTGCCGCTGCTCGCCTGTCTGCGCTACAGCGTAACTTCGGCCTACCCGCTCACCGCCTCATATGCGACGTGACCACCAAGGGGAACTGCACCTTGCACAAGCTGGACAGACTGTGCGAGCAGCAGCAGGCCATAGTGGAGTTTCATCTGCAGCACACACGGGTCAGTCGCACTGCGGAACAGCACCACTTCACCACCAATGACTGGGCCTCCATGCGAGACCTGTGTGCCCTGTTGCGCTGTTTCGAGTACTCCACCAACATGGCCAGTGGCGATGACGCCGTTATCAGCGTTACAATACCACTTCTATGTCTCCTTGAGAAAACACTTAGGGTGATGATGGAAGAGGAGGTGGCCCAGGAGGAGGAGGAGGAGGAAGAGGGGTCATTTTTAGCACTTTCAGGCCAATCTCTTCGAAGTGACTCAGAGGGAGGTTTTTTGCAACAGCAGAGGCCAGGTACAAATGTGGCCAGACAGGGCCCACTACTGGAGGACGAGGAGGACGAGGATGAGGAGGAGGTGGAGGAGGATGAGGATGAAGCATGTTCACAGCGGGGTGGCACCCAACGCAGCTCGGGCCCATCACTGGTGCGTGGCTGGGAGGAAACGCAGGACGATGACGATACGCCTCCCACAGAGGACAGCTTGTCCTTAGCTCTGGGCAGCCTGGCACACATGAGCGACTACATGCTGCAGTGCCTGCGCAACGACAGCAGAGTTGCCCACATTTTAACATGTGCGGACTACTGGGTTGCCACCCTGCTGGATCCACGGTACAAAGACAATGTGCCCACCTTACTTCCTGCACTGGAGCGTGATAGGAAGATGCGCGAGTACAAGCGCACGTTGGTAGACGCGCTACTGAGAGCATTCCCAAATGTCACAGGGGAACCAGTGGAAGCCCAAGGCGAAGGCAGAGGAGGAGCAAGAGGTCGCCAATGCAGCTGTGTCACGGCCAGCTCCTCTGAGGGCAGGGTTAGCATGGCAGAGATGTGGAAAAGTTTTGTCACCACGCCACAGCTAACTGCACCACCACCTGATACGGAACGTGTTAGCAGGAGGCAACATTTCAATAACATGGTGGAACAGTACGTGTGCACACCCCTCCACGTACTGACTGATGGTTCGGCCCCATTCAACTTCTGGGTCTCCAAATTGTCCATGTGGCCAGAGCTAGCCTTTTATGCCTTGGAGGTGCTGGCCTGCCCAGCGGCCAGCGTTTTGTCTGAACGTGTATTCAGCACGGCAGGGGGCGTCATTACAGACAAACGCAGCCGCCTGTCTACAGCCAATGTGGACAAGCTGACGTTCATAAAAATGAACCAGGCATGGATCCCACAGGACCTGTCCATCCCTTGTGCAGATTAGACATTAACTACCTCCCCTTAACAATATATTATTCTACTCCAGGGCACTTCCTCATTCAATCCTATTTTTATTTTCATTTTACCATTATATTGCAGGGCAACCCAAAGTTGAATGAACCTCTCCTCTGTCTGGGTGCCGGGGCCTAAAAATATCTGACAGTGGCCTGTTCCAGTGGTGGGTGACGTGAAGCCTGATTCTCTGCTATGACATGAAGCCTGATTCTCTGCTATGACATGAAGCCTGATTCTCTGCTATGGGACCTCTCTCCTCTGTTTGGGTGCCGGGGCCTAAATTTCTGACAATGGCCTGTTCCAGTGGTGGGTGACGTGAAGCCTGATTCTCTGCTATGACATGAAGCCTGATTCTCTGCCATGAGACCTCTCTCCAATTGATATTGGTTAATTTTAATTTATTTTAATTTTTATTCATTTCCCTATCCACATTTGTTTGCAGGGGATTTACCTACATTTTGCTGCCTTTTGCAGCCCTCTAGCCCTTTCCTGGGCTATTTTAGAGCCTTTTTAGTGCCGAAAAGTTCGGGTCCCCATTGACTTCAATGGGGTTCGGGTTCGGGGGCGAAGTTCGGGTCGAGTTTAGATCCCGAACCCGAACATTTCCAGGAATTTCGGCCGAACTTCTCGAACCCGAACATCCAGGTGTTCGCTCAACTCTAGTCCTAACGCGTATCGCTAGTGCAAATTCTAGCTTTCTCAGAGGTCCATGTACGTCCAAATGACTATTAGAGCATTTATAGTTAACATGATTATATCATAATTTAGTAAACCTGTGGTAAAAACAATCAAAAAGCGGTCTCATACAGAGGGGACAAGGGAGGCGGTGACAAGGTATGTGCATTAACTGGATCCTCCCCGGTGCATGGTCGCGCGCAGCTGCAAGTGCCGGAACAAGCCGGCGTGTTGGAAAAGCAAGTGCGCATGCGCAAGATGGCGGCAAAACCGGAAGTCGACGCCGCAATGCGCTCCAAAGACCGGAAGCGCAGCCCGGCATCGACGTCACAGCCGGCCGACAGCCCGCGCCGTGACACCCAATGGAACGCAGACAGACAAGGGGCACAGGCAAGCGCAGTAGGGTACAGAGGACAATCAACTATATATACATATTATGAATACATACATATTATAAAGTCGGGCCAATGAGATGCTTGCATAATATACTTGCATGATATAACTAATCAAAAATGATAACATGATTGTGCATACAATATAATTATAGCGGAAAACCACTAAAAATATATAAATCAATAATTACGTAAGAAAATAATATACACAACAAATGTTGAAGATTACAAAATCACAACATAATTATTCAATCATAATATAAACGAACCCTTCAAGCCATAATTGATGCACCAAAAGACCCACATTAATTAATGAATGGTCACAAACCTTTTAAATTATAGTGCAATAAATACATTAAAAAAGAAACAAGTTCATAAAAGCACAATACCCTGCAGGCAACATTCCTCGTTGGCTCCAATAACAAAGTTGTACAAACAGAGTGCATCCTGTACACCCAACACCTGTTTCCCTGAGTATATATTTGTTTTGCGCATAAATTTAATAGTCCAAAGGACAATATCAATACTATCAAGGTGAAAACGAACCAAGTAGTGACAGACCATGCATCGGGGAGAGAGGGGCCGACCAAGCAAGCACAAAATAGGGAGAGCATTACAGATTGCTGCATACTGAATACATATAAAGATTAAAATAAGCAATTAATAAACACTGAATACATATGAACAACAGAATAGGCAGTTAATGGACAGAGGTACATCATATTGCAATATTGTGGAGGATCCCAAACAATGTCAGATCAGATGGTGTCCGAGGTACAAAAAGATCAATATAAAAATATATATATAAGTGTAAGGGGTGTCCCAGCGAGGCACACAACAAACGAGAAGTTGAGTATTTGTTGTGTATATTATTTTCTTACGTAATTATTGATTTATTTATTTTTAGTGGGTTTCCGCTATAATTATATTGTATGCACAATCATGTTATCATTTTTGATTAGTTATATCATGCAAGTATATTATGCAAGCATCTCATTGGCCCGACTTTATAATATGTATGTCTTCATAATATGTATATATAGTTGATTGATAGTGATGAGCGGCAGGGGTCATATTCGAATTCGCTATAATTCGCAAATATTTTGTAGAATATTCGTCAAAAATTCGGTAGGGGTCCGGCAATCAGCGGCAGGGGTCCGGCAATCACTGATAGCCGGACCCCTGCTGTATGCACCGGCATCAGTGAAAACACAGATGCCACTGCATTATTGCTTGTTGTGCCGCGGTCAGCGCTGACCGCAGCATGCGCGATGTCCGTCCAGGAAATGAACTGCCATTGGGTCCCTGCGCTGCTGTGACGGGACCTGATGGCTTGGATGGTAGCACAATGCGTTCCTTAGGTATTGTGGCTGCCTTCTGTGACAGCCTGTGAGATCCAGCCACCTGTATTACACTGTGTAATACACCTACAGACAATGCATCACAATACAGAAGTAAAGGGGGTCAGACCCCCAAAAGTTGAAGTCCCAGAGTGGGGAAAAAAATTAAGTGAAAAAAAAAACTTAAAAAAAGAAAGTTTGACAAAAAAGTTTCAAGTTAAAAAAAAAGCATCCTTTTTCCAAAATAAAGTAATATTTTTTTTTTAAATAGGGAAAAAAGTAGACATATTAGGTATTGCCACATCTGTAACAACCTTCTCTATAAAAATATCACATGACCTAACCCCTCAGGTGAACACTGTCGAAAAAGTAACATAAAAACTGTGCTAAAAAATTTTTTTTTGTTACCTTACATCACTAAGGCTGGGTTCAGACCTGAGCGTATTTGATATGCGCGTTTAACGCGCGTTTTTGTCGCGCGTTTTTATGCGCGATTTTTGCAATAGTAAACGCGCGTTTGACACGCGTTTGTGTGATTGACTGCAGTGTCCTATGGCTCAAACGCGCGTCAAAACGCCCCAAAGAAGCGTAGGGCGTTTTTCAGCGCGTTCAAACGCGCTGTAAAACGCTCAAGTGAGAACCAGGGCCATAGGGAAGCATTGGTTTTCATGTGTTGAGCGTTTTACAGCGCGTTTGAACGCGCTGTAAAACGCTCAAGTGTGAACCCAGCCTAACGCTGGGTTCACACCAGAGCGTTCTGAAAGGAGCGCTCTGTATGCGCGATTGTACGGGCGTTTACAAGCGCGCATACAGAGACAAGTGAACACACATTGTCGCGCGTTCCCGAAAGTCTATGTACAGGAACGCGCGACAAACGCCCACAAAAACGCTCATGTACTTGTTTGAGCGCCGGGCGTTTTACAGCGCGATCGTACGCGCTGTAAAACGCCCAGGTGAGAACCATTCCCATAGGGAAGCATTGGTTTCTCCTTGTTGAGCGTTTTACAGCGCGTAGGAACGCGCTGTAAAACGCTCAGGTCTGAATTGAGGGTAAAAGTGCAACACCAAGCGATCAAAAAGGTGTATGCCCCGCAAAATAGTACCAATAGTCACCTTATCCCGCAAAAAATGAGCCCCTACCTAAAACAATTGCCCAAAAAATATAAAAACTTTGGCTCTCAGACTATGGAGACACTAAAACATGATTTTTTTTTTGTTTCAAAAATATTAGTGTATAAAACGTTAATAAATAAAAAAAAGTAGACATATTAGGTATTTCCACGTCTGTAACGACCTGCTCTATAAAAATATCACATGACCTAACTCCTCAGGCGAACACTAAAATAAAAACTGTAAAAAAGCCATTTTTTGTCACCTTACATCACAAATAGTGTAATACCAAGCGATCAAAAAGTCATACGCACCCCAAAATCATACCAATTAAACCGTCATCTCATTCCGCAAAAACTGAGACCCTACCTAAGACAATCGCACAAAAAATAAATATGGAGACACTAAAACATGATTTTCTTTGTTTCAAAAATGTGGTTATTGTGTAAAACTTTAATAAATAAAAAAAAGTATACATTTTAGGTATTGCCACGTCCGTAAGAAACTGCTGTATAAAAATATCACATGACCTAACCCTTCAGATGAACACCGTAAAAAAATAAAAGTAAAAACGGTGTCAAAAAAGCCATTTTTTGTCACATTACTTCACAAAAAGTGTAATACCAAGCGATCAAAAAGTCATACACACTCCAAGATTGTACCAATAAAACCATCATCTCATCCCTCAAAAAATGAGACCTTACATTAGGGTTGTTGCGGGTATCGAAATTTCGATACCCAATCGATACTTTTGTCCCGGTATCGATACGATACTAGGATCGTATCGCAGTCTAGTATCTCTGAACATGAGCGCGCTGCTGTCAGCGTGCTCATGTTCCCTCAGCAGCACAGAGGAGAAGGAAGCAGTCTCTCCGTCCCCCTGTGCTGCTGCTGCCACCAATGAACGGTGAGCGATGTCCCAGCACTTACCATTATTCCTGGGCGCCGCTCCGTTCACCCACTGTGCCCCATTACTGTCTCCTGCTCCATATGCCAATTACTATCGGAGCAATGGGGAGGAGACATCAGCTTCTCTTGTGGGCGTTCCTTCTCCCTGCGCTGCGATTAGACAGCGCTACAGCCAGGGAGAAGGAACGCCCACTAGAGAAGCTGATGTCTCCTCCCCATTGCTCCGTTAGTAAGTGCTGGGACATCTCTGGGCGCCGCTCTGTGTAGCCTAATACTTAAAGACTACTTTATATGGGTCCAGACTTTAACACATAATACAGGAGGCAGGTGCCGGCAGCAGAATCGCATTGCCAGCACCCTGCCCCTGACAGGGAGCTGCGATCAGCAGCAGTCAGCTGCCATGGTAATATCCCTGATGCTGTGTGCACAGAGCACAGAGCAGCAGGGACAGTGTGAAGTCCTATTCACCCTGATAGAGCTCTATCAGGGTGAATAGGACAAGGGATGAAAAAAATCCCAGGTTCTAGCCCCTAAGGGGAAAATAGATATTAAATAAAAAGTGTAAAAAAAAAAAAAAGAAAACAAAAACAACCAAAATATTAAGTATGAATCACCCCCTTTCCCAATTTCACATATAAAATGTATAAACAATAAATAAACATATCACATATCGCCACGTCAGAAAAGTCCAAACTATTAAAATATAAAAAAAATCTATGCGGTGAATGCCGGAACAGAAAAAATAAATAAAAACTGCGCGATTCGCCATTTTTTAAAATAAGGAATGCACATGGCTTTTTTGGTTTATTTTTTCGCGTGGTATCGAATGGTATCGAGTATCGCAATACTTTTTTATGGTATTGAAACCGAATCAAAAATTTGGTATCACAACAACTCTACCCTACATAAGACAGTCGGCCAAAATAAAAATAAAAACTATGGCTTTTAGAATATGTTTTATTATGTAAAACTGAAACAAACAACAACAAAAAATATTTGGTATTGTCGCGTCCGTAACAACCTGCTCTGTACAAATACCACATGATCTAACCTGTCAGATGAACATTGTAAATAACAAAAAATAAAATTGGTGTCAATAAAAGCTATTTTTTGTTACCTTGCCTCACAAAAAGTGTAATATAGAGCAACCAAAAAACATATGTACCCTAAAATAGTACCAACAAAACTGCCACCTTATCCCGTAGTTTCCAAAATGGGGTCTTTTTTGGAGTTTCGACTCAAGGGATGCATCAGGGGTCTTCAAATGTGACATGGCAGCTTAAAGTTATCCCAGTGAAATCAGCCTTAAAAAAAACCTTATGGCGTTCCTTTCCTTCAGCGCTCTGCCGTGTGCCCGTACAGCAGTTTACATTCACAAATGGGGTTTTTCTGTAAACTACAGAATCAGGGTAATAAATATTGAGTTTTGTTTGGCTGTTAACCCTTGCTTTGTTACTGGAAAAAAATGGATAAAAATGGAAAATCTGCCAAAAAAGTGAAATTCTGAAATGTCATCTACATTTTCCTTTAATACTTGTGGAACACCTAAAGGGTTAACAAAGTTTGTAAAATGAGTTTTTAATACCTTGAGTGTAGGGTTGAGCAAACCCGAACTGTAAAGTTCGGGTTCGTACCGAACTTTAGGATTTTTGGACCCCGGACCCGAACCCGAACATTTCAGTAAAAGTTCGGGTTTGGTGTTCGACGCTTTCTTGTCGCTTTTTGAAAGGCTGCAGAGCAGCCAATCAACAAGCGGTTAACTGTCTGACCTTAGAAGACATCACAGCCATGCCTACTAATGGCATGGCTGTGATTGGCCAGTGTAGCATGTGACCCAGACTCTATATAAGCAGGAGTCACGTAGCGCTGCACGTCACTCTGCTGTGCTTAGTGTAGGGAGTGGATGCTGCTGGTGATTTCAGGGAGAAAATAGGACTGAATCTTTGCTCAAAATCTGAATCTAACTCAGCGATCTACATACATTGTGTTTTGTGGGTGCAGGGCACAACTTTTTTATCCTTCCCTGAGCCCAGTGACCGAAAAAAAAAAAAAACTTTAATAAGTCAGTTAGGTGGGCGGCAGCAGCAGACATTTTATGCAAGCTCAGTGCACCAGCACTGCATCTGAGCTTTTGGGACATTGAAAATTCAAATTTTTTGGGCAAGTTACAATATCTGGTGCATTTGCAGGCTTAGTCAGTGTGCAATTTAAGCTAGAAATACAGCCATCATTTTCTGAGATTTTAAAACCACACTTTTTTTTGTCAAAAAACACTATTTTCCTGATCTGCAAGTGTTAAATTCAAGTTTTATATATACAGCTTTCATATTCTGTTACCAAAAAAACACTTTTTTGGCAATCTACAACATCTGGATTAGTCAGTGTGCAATTTAAGCTAGAAATACAGCCATCATTTTCTGGGGTTTTAAAAAAACACTTTTTTGCAAAAAAAACCCACTATTTTCAGGCCTTGCAGCATCAGCATGTGTGAAATTACAGGGTTATATACTGCTGTCAAATTCAGTTATTAAACAAACACCCGTTTAGCCAAAAAAAAGTTTATTTGGCAGCCTTTTCTGCAGATGTCATTGTGAGATACACCCTTTATACATTTGGGTTATATTCAGATATTTGAAATACAGACATTTGGTGCACAAATCTTTAATTCAGGCCTACTGTGGGACAGGCCGTGTGAGATACAGAGATACAGTGCATGAATGGCCATATAATCACAAAACCATAACAGGAAAACAGGAAAATATCTGCAAAACCTGGGTAAAATACTTATCGTGGAACACAGTGGTAGTACATGGAATAACAAAAACCCATCAGTGAGGGAAGCCAAGAGATCCTAACGCGTATCGCTAGTGCAAATACTAGCTTCCTCAGAGGTCCATGTAAGTCCAAATGACTATTAGAGCATTTATAATTAACATGATTATATCATAATTTAGTAAACCTGTGGTAAAAACAATCAAAAAGCGGTCTCATACAGAGGGGACAAGGGAGGCGGTGACAAGGTATGTGCCCTTCAAGCCATAATTGATGCACCAAAAGACCCACATTAATTAATGAATGGTCACAAACCTTTTATATTATAGTGCAATAAATACATAAAAAAAGTAACAAGTTCATAAAAGCATAATACCCTGCAGGCAATATTCCTCGTTGGCTCCAATAACAAAGTTGTACAAACAGAGTGCATCCTGTATACCCAACACCTGTTTCCCTGAGTATATACAGTGGGGGAAATAATTATTTGACCCCTCACTGATTTTGTAAGTTTGTCCAATGACAAAGAAATGAAAAGTCTCAGAACAGTATCATTTCAATGGTAGGTTTATTGTAACAGTGGCAGATAGCACATCAAAAGGAAAATCGAAAAAATAACTTTAAATAAAAGATAGCAACTGATTTGCATTTCATTGAGTGAAATAAGTATTTGAACCCCTACCAACCATTAAGAGTTCTGGCTCCCACAGAGTGGTTAGACACTTCTACTCAATTAGTCACCCTCATTAAGGACACCTGTCTTAACTAGTCACCTGTATAAAAGACACCTGTCCACAGAATCAATCAATCAAGCAGACTCCAAACTCTCCAACATGGGAAAGACCAAAGAGCTGTCCAAGGATGTCAGAGACAAAATTGTAGACCTGCACAAGGCTGGAATGGGCTACAAAACCATTAGCAAGAAGCTGGGAGAGAAGGTGACAACTGTTGGTGCGATTGTTCGAAAATGGAAGGAGCACAAAATGACCATCAATCGACCTCGCTCTGGGGCTCCACGCAAGATCTCACCTCGTGGGGTGTCAATGGTTCTGAGAAAGGTGAAAAAGCATCCTAGAACTACACGGGAGGAGTTAGTTAATGACCTCAAATTAGCAGGGACCACAGTCACCAAGAAAACCATTGGAAACACATTACACCGCAATGGATTAAAATCCTGCAGGGCTCGCAAGGTCCCCCTGCTCAGGAAGGCACATGTGCAGGCCCGTCTGAAGTTTGCCAATGAACACCTGAATGATTCAGAGAGTGACTGGGAGAAGGTGCTGTGGTCTGATGAGACCAAAATAGAGCTCTTTGGCATTAACTCAACTCGCTGTGTTTGGAGGAAGAAAAATGCTGCCTATGACCCCCAAAACACCGTCCCCACCGTCAAGCATGGGGGTGGAAACATTTTGCTTTGGGGGTGTTTTTCTGCTAAGGGCACAGGACAACTTATTCGCATAAACGGGAAAATGGACGGAGCCATGTATCGTGAAATCCTGAGCGACAACCTCCTTCCCTCTGCCAGGAAACTGAAAATGGGTCGTGGATGGGTGTTCCAGCACGACAATGACCCAAAACATACAGCAAAGGCAACAAAGGAGTGGCTCAAGAAGAAGCACATTAAGGTCATGGAGTGGCCTAGTCAGTCTCCGGACCTTAATCCAATCGAAAACCTATGGAGGGAGCTCAAGCTCAGAGTTGCACAGAGACAGCCTCGAAACCTTAGGGATTTAGAGATGATCTGCAAAGAGGAGTGGACCAACATTCCTCCTAAAATGTGCGCAAACTTGGTCATCAATTACAAGAAACGTTTGACCTCTGTGCTTGCAAACAAGGGTTTTTCCACCAAGTATTAAGTCTTTTTTTGTTAGAGGGTTCAAATACTTATTTCACTCAATGAAATGCAAATCAGTTGCTATCTTTTATTTAAAGTTATTTTTTCGATTTTCCTTTTGATGTGCTATCTGCCACTGTTACAATAAACCTACCATTGAAATGATACTGTTCTGAGACTTTTCATTTCTTTGTCATTGGACAAACTTACAAAATCAGTGAGGGGTCAAATAATTATTTCCCCCGCTGTATTTGTTTTGCGCATAAATTATTATACGTAATTATTTATTTATTTATTTTTAGTGGGTTTCCGCTATAATTATATTGTATGCACAATCATGTTATCATTTTTGATTAGTTATATCATGCAAGTATATTATGCAAGCATCTCATTGGCCCGACTTTATAATATGTATGTATTCAAAATATGTATATATAGTTGATTGTCCTCTGTACCCTACTGCGCTTGCCTGTGCCCCTTGTCTGTCTGCGTTCCATTGGGTGACACGGCGCGGGCTGGCGGCCGGCTGTGACGTCGATGCCGGGCTGCGCTTCCGGTCTTTGGAGCGCATTGCAGCGTCGACTTCCGGTTTGGCCGCCATCTTGCGCATGCGCACTTGCTTTTCCAACACGCCGGCTTGTTCCGGCACTTGCAGCTGCGCGCGACCATGCACCGGGGAGGATGCAGGTAATGCACATACCTTGTCACCGCCTCCCTTGCCCCCTCTATATGAGACCGCTTTTTGATTGTTTTTACCACAGGTTTACTAAATTATGATATAATCATGTTAACTATAAATGCTCTAATAGTCATTTGGACTTACATGGACCTCTGAGGAAGCTAGTATTTGCACTAGCGATACGCGTTAGGATCTCTTGGCTCCCCTCACTGATGGTTTTTTGTTATTCCATGTGCAGCACGCCAGACCTGCAGGGTACAGCGACAGTGAGGTCACAGTATGGGCAATCAAGGGTTACTCACTTTTCTGAGGAGAACCCTGGGCAGGCATGCAACAGTGAAAGGAGAGGCAGACACTAGTTCCTCTGGGGCACACTCTGTAGAT
This sequence comes from Bufo bufo, assembly GCF_905171765.1. Classification (NCBI taxonomy): domain Eukaryota; kingdom Metazoa; phylum Chordata; class Amphibia; order Anura; family Bufonidae; genus Bufo; species Bufo bufo. Next base: position 34,142,580 of record NC_053393.1, read on the forward strand.
AGGGACCAGGCCTGATGTTGGGTGAGGTGCCCTGGATGTTGTAGGTGTTTTGAGTGCCTTAGGTAAGGTCCCTTTAAGGATCGTGACGCCAGTGCCTGTAACGGTGGCACACCGATTTGTAGGAGGATTAATAGAGTACGCAGTTGGTAAACCAAACGTTGCTTTACTTGGTGAAACAGTCCAACTTTATACATAAAGTTGCAGTAGATGATAATGCAGTCCTTTACAATACTAAATGCACAGCAGGTTTACTTCACAGCAGGTTTCAATCTTGCAAGATACTTGGAGGGCAAACAGTTAATATTTTGCAGTGCAATGCTGCTCTATCCCCACAGCTATTCTAGCTGGCTGGATCCCAAGGCCCGGATGCCTAAGTGCTGGCTTAAATCCTTGGTATAAAAATCCTTCCTCCAGTATTGGCACTTGCTTAAGGTTACAATACCTTCTTTTCCTAGCTGTCTTCACTGCTGAATTTGAAAGGTGGCTGCAGGTTTCTCCCAGGAGGTGCTGTCCTACTACTGGGGTATCTCAACTGAGCTATCCTTAGCCTCAGGAGCTTCAGGTTGACTAAGTGTCTCCTCTAGTCCCCTGGAATACACTAACTCTCCCCTGGCTGGGCCGTCCTATATATAACTAGGGCTCTCTAGCTCCCTCTAACGCCTGGGAGGCTAAACTGCACCCTGACAGGCCTGACACCCAGATAACACAGGGAAATCATACATGTAAAAACACATTAACCCCTTTGTGTAGTGCCCACCTTTACCTAGTGGGACACTACATACGCCCACGCTATGACGTTGCCCGTCCTCGGCGCAACATGAGGGGTCCGCCCATCTGGAAGCGGCAGCCTGAAAGACAAATGAAGAACATGCATACACAGCAATCACCACATTAACAATATATTTAAAAAAATGACAAACAGTGTCACTGAAAGGAGTGGTGAAAAGGGGCGTCTTTCTCTTCTCTCAGGATAATGTAAGGGAACAGGGGCGCTGACCTGGTGCAGCGTATCAATAATACCAGGATTAGTCCATAATAAGAAAATTGTCCATAATGAACAGTAGTAGTTCATAGAAACATGTAAAACGTCAAATAACAATTCTTGGAGGCTCAAAGCATATAAATGAGTCCGTACCCAGGTTTGCAAAGGGTTAAACAGGGGTTTCCCGTGAGGGGCTACCTGGGCCCATAATGTAGTCTCCAAACCTCACAGGTGGGTGCCCCCTGGTAGAACGGGTGGACCTCCTTATTGGCAGGGGTTCTTCCTGCCTGGACTCAGGAAGGTCAGATGAGCCCATCGCCTCTGGAGCTACTTCAGGAGCTCTCTGGGGTAAGGTGTCCTGAGGCCTAACAGGAACGGGAGCCGGAACCATTAAGTTCAACCAGGGTGTGAGAAACCAGTGGAGCGGCTCTTTGTCATGGATTAAGTTCTCCACAGCCTGCATAGGGTCCATAGGTGGAGCTGGCAATTCCGTTTCAGAAAACTCAGGCTCCATATCCTCTGCCACTGGTTCTCCTTCCATACAAGGCTTGAGACGATTCCTATGAACAATTTGAGAACCTTTACCTTCTCTGGAGACTTGGTAAATATGTGCTTCAGCATTGGGGATGGCAGAAATAATATAGGGAATCCTTTCCCATTTACTGTCCAACTTGCTGGTCCGGTGGTTGTTTTTCAACCATACCTTTTCTCCAAGAGCCAGGGGTTCCGCATGGGCAGCCTGGTAATAGTCTTTTTGTTGCCGTTCCCGAACATTCTCCATGCGTTCCTGAACGATCTGCTTAGCATTGAGGAGACGTCTTTGGTGCTCCACTACCCAATCAGTCCTTGGCAGTGGGTTAATCACATTCGGCACTTGCACACCTAGAGAGTGATCCGCAGGCAACCTCCCTTGCCGGCCAAACATCAAATAGAACGGGGTGTAACCGGTGGAACAATGAATGGTGTTGTTGTAAGTATACATGAGCTGCGGCAACAGAGTAGGCCAATCACCCCTCGTCTCAGGGGGTACTGCTCTCAGCATTTCAATGAGAGTTTTATTCATCTTTTCACAGAGTCCGTTACCTTGCGGATGATAGGCGGTGGTCCGGACTTTCTGGCAGTTATGCAGCAGGCACATCTCATGGAACAGCTGTGACTTCAGCGCTCTGCCGTGTGTCCGTACAGCAGTTTACATTCACAAATGGGGTGTTTCTGTAAACTACAGAATCAGGGTAATAAATATTGAGTTTTGTTTGGCTGTTAACCCTTGCTTTGTTACTGAAAAAAATGGATTAAAATGGAAAATCTGCCAAAAACGTGAAATTCTGAAATGTCATCTACATTTTCCTTTAATTCTTGTGGAACACCTAAAGGGTTAACAAAGTTTGTAAAATCAGTTTTTAATACCTTGAGTGTAGGGTTGAGCGAACTTTAGGATTTTTGGACCCCAGACCCGAACATTTCAGTAAAAGTTCGGGTTCGGTGTTCGGCGCTTTCTTGGCGCTTTTTGAAAGGCTGCAGAGCAGCCAATCAACAATCGGTTAACTGTCTGACCTTAGAAGCCATCACAGCCATGCCTACTAATGCTATGCTATATAAGCTGGAGTCACGTAGCGCTGCACATCACTCTGCTGTGCTTAGTGTAGGGAGTGGATGCTGCTGGTGATTTAAGGGAGAAAATAGGACTGAATCTTTGCTCAAAATCTGAATCTAACTCAGCGATCTACATACATTGTGTTTTGTGGGTGCAGATCACAACTTTTTTATCCTTCCCTGAGCCCAGTGACCGAAAAAAAAATAACTTTAATAAGTCAGTTAGGTGGGTGGCGGCAGCGGCAGACATTTTATGCAAGCTCAGTGCACTAGCACTGCATCTGAGCTTTTGGGACATTAAAAAATCCAATTTTTTGGGCAAGTTACAATATCTGGTGCATTTGCAGGCTTAGTCAGTGTGCAATTTAAGCTAGAAATACAGCCATCATTTTCTGGGGTTTTAAAAACACACTTTTTTGCCAAAAAACACTATTTTCCTGATCTGCAAGTGTAAAATTCAAGTTTTATATATACAGCTTTCATATTCTGTTACCAAAAAAACACTTTTTTGGCAATCTACAACATCTGGAATAGTCAGTGTGCAATTTAAGCTAGAAATACACCCATCATTTTCTGGGGTTTTAAAAACACACTTTTTTGACAAAAAACTATATTTTCAGGCCTTGCAGCATCAGCATGTGTGAAATTACAGGGTTATATACTGCTGTCAAATTCAGTTATTAAACAAACACCCGTTTAGGCAAAAAAAAGTTTATTTGGCAGCCTTTGCTGCAGATGTCATTGTGAGATACACCCTTTATACATTTGGGTTATATTCAGATATTTGAAATACAGACATTTGGTGCACAAATCTTTAATTCAGGCCTACTGTGGTACAGGCCGTGTGAGATACACCCTTTAAATACAGGGGTGGTCGCACAGAGCCACCAGCACAGCAGAAGAGGGAGCAGGGTGCAAAAGCGGAGCGGCCGTCCTCTAGACAGTGCGCCTGCTACTGCCCACCACAGCAAGGGACCGAGCACACCAAAGCCAGCTCCAAGGAGACAATGTGCTGACGACAAGACACGAGTGGTTTGCACGCTGTGCAATCAGAGCCTGAAGCGAGGCATAAACGTTCTCAACCTGAGCACAACCTGCATGACCAGGCATTTAAGTGCAAAGCACGATCTGCAGTGGAGTAGACACCTCAAAAACCAAGAAAGGTCTCTGGCTCCTCCTGCTTCCTCTTCTGCTGCAGTCGCGGCCTCTTCATCCACCTCTGGAGTGACAATGCCACCTGCCACCCCACAAACAGAGGATCTGCCAGCAACACCAACACCTGGGTCACCAAGCATCTCCACAATATCCCAAGGAAGCGTTCAGCTCTCCATCTCCCAAACGCTGGAGAGGAAGAGGAAGTACCCCCCTACCCACCCGCGATCCCTAGCCCTGAATGCCAGCATTCCTAAATTACTGGCCTTTGAAATGCTGTCATTCCTTCTGGTAGAGACGGATAGTTTTAAAGGCCTTATGGCGGTGGCTGTCCCACAGTACGTCGTGCCCAGCTGCCACTACTTTTCCAGGGGACAAATTCAGGTGTGAACTGCGCAACGCCATCGGTGGCAAGGTGCAAAACTAAACAATGAGGGGCACACCTAAGAATATAGAACGGAGTGCAGGCCTGGTATCAAAAAGCAACTATGAACAACACTACTGTAAAGAAAGAAATACCATAGCACAGCCGCACCTCCAAAAATAAAACATGATTTTATTGAAACATATAAGTTAAAAACATGGATGAACAAGGCAGACCCCCACAGATGGGGAAGAATTTAAAGTGCTACAGTGCATGAATGGCCATATAATCACAAAACCATAACAGGAAAACAGGAAAATATCTGCAAAACCTGGGTAAAATACTTATCGTGGAACACAGTGGTAGTACATGGAATAACAAAAACCCATCAGTGAGGGAAGCCAAGAGATCCTAACGCGTATCGCTAGTGCAAATTCTAGCTTCCTCAGAGGTCCATGTAAGTCCAAATGACTATTAGAGCATTTATAGTTAACATGATTATATCATAATTTAGTAAACCTGTGGTAAAAACAATCAAAAAGCGGTCTCATACAGAGGGGACAAGGGAGGCGGTGACATCACCTAATATGCTTAATTGGTAGTAGGCTTTCGAGCCTATACAGCTTGGAGTAAGACAACATGCATAAAGAGGATGATGTGGTCAAAATACTCATTTGCCTAATAATTCTGCAAGCAGTGTAGGGATATGGAGCATGCTGGTATAACCTGGGCATCTCCTGTATATAATTATATATGTACAGCTGGTATAAGTTATACATCTTCTTGTATATAGTGATATGGAGCATGGTGGTATAACCTGGGTATCTCCTGTATATAATTATATATGTACAGCTGGTATAAGTTATACATCTTCTTGTATATAGTGATATGGACCATGCTGGTATAACCTGGGCATCTCCTGTATATAATTATATATGTACAGCTGGTATAAGTTATACATCTTCTTGTATATAGTGATATGGACCATGCTGGTATAACCTGGGCATCTCCTGTATATAATTATATATGTACAGCTGGTATAAGTTATACATCTTCTTGTATATAGTGACATGGACCATGCTGGTATAACCTGGGCATCTCCTGTATATAATTATATATGTACAGCCGGTATAAGTTATACATCTTCTTGTATATAGTGATATTGAGCATGCTGGTATAACCTGGGTATCTTCTGACTGAGAAAGAGTTACTCTCTTTGGTTATTCCTGCTCAGCATATAGTACCGCGGACTCTTGGTCTTTATGAACATTCCAGTTCCATGGAGGGCGGTATAATTAAGCACATACTAATCTGTGTACAAACAGTTGCCGTTCTCCGAGCCGCGCGCCGCCACTTACAGCTTTATTCCAGGGTTTTCGCAGCCTGTTTTCTGTATCCTTAGTCTGACACACGCTCTTAGAAAATCTAACACTTCCCCCAAATTTAAGGTGATCTGCAGCTCTCCAGACTTACAGCAGGGGAAGATTTATACTATCATAACATTATCTGGTGCAGACAAGGAGAAACAGCATTTATACTCAAAATATAGCCATGCCAAAGCCAAGAACTCAGTATCGTAAGGATTGATACTGCAGATCACAGACTGCTGTTTCACGCCTTTCAGTAGACTACCTGTCCTAATGGTAAACAAGGTCCACAGGAATCTGTACAAGAAATATATAGCTGCTTGCAAAAGTTTTGGCACCCCATGTGTACATGACACGTCTTATAGATTTGGGGACATGATTACTTTAGTGAATGCTCACATTATACTTATATGTTTGATTTATTAATTTTGAAAACAATGAAATGTAAATTGAGCTTGTTGCAAAAGTTTTAGCACCCCTTTATTTTCTATATTTTTTAAAAATAGTTTCCAGAATTAATGAAAGGGTTTGTCCCATTATGACTGTCGGTTTTGTTAGGTGTTATCATGGTGGGGGGGGGGGGGGGCGCTTTGTTCTCACTTCTAGGGGGCAGGGCAGACGAGCGCTCACTGTGGTGGACGTTAGTGTTGAGCACGAATATTCAAATCGCGAATATCACCACTTCGAGAATTTGCGAATATTTCGAATATAGTGCTATATATTCGTATTCGCGAATAGTGTTGAATATTATAATCGCGAATTTATCGTGAATATATTACATTGCTGATTTTCGCAATCAAGTAAACAATAACTGGAGATCCCGAATTTCTCGAATTCTCAAATTTATGGTGAATATTCGGCCAAAGACATCCAAAGTAAAAGTTGTGAGTTGCATCTTACCACTGTCTACCTCATTATTACCACTACTGGTTGTACCACCATTAACGGTACTGGTGTCACGACAAAAACCATCAAGGGACTCAGCCACAACAAGCACCCCTAACATCAAGGGCACCTTAACCACCATCTTGGCTGATGCTTCCTACCGCAGAGCGTGCTCCGGAGGATTTCGTGCTGTCCACCTCAACACTCTGCTGCCATCCGAGGGAGGCTTTCTGCTAACCGTGAGTAAACTGATGAACTGTGTGTTAAACTATTTGGCCCCTCATCGGTCCACCGTGCACCTCACGTGTTGCCCCTGCGACTGGCTGGCTGCAGGTCATTTTTGGGTGGTTTGTATTATGTAAGCCTCGCAAAGTGACTTCAGACCTGAACTGGTCCCTAAAAATTGGGTTTTTGAAGATTTGCTTCTAAGCTTCTAAGCCTTGTAACATCCACAAAAAATAAAATATCATTCCCAAAATGATCCAAACATGACGTAGACATATGGGGAATGTAAAGTAATAACTATTTTTGGAGGTATTACTACTGTATGTATTATAGAAGTAGAGAAATTGAAACTTGGAAATTTGCGATTTTTTACAAATTTTTGATAAATTTGGTATTTTTTTTATAAATAAAAATGATTTTTTTTTTACTTCATTTTACCAGTGTCATGAAGTACAATATGTGACGAAAAAACTATCTCAGAATGGCCTGGATAAGTCAAAGCGTTTTAAAGTTATCAGCACTTAAAGTGACGCTGGTCAGATTTGCAAAAAATTGGCAAGTCCTTTAGGTGAAATTGGGCTGAGTGCTTAAGGGGTTAAAGGGGTTTTGTCACTTCAGCAAGTGACATTTATTATGTAGAGAAAGTTAATACAAGGTAATGTGATTCTCCATATTGCTTAATTTTCTGGCTGGATTCATTTTTCCATCATATTATACACTGCTCATTTCCATGGCTTACGACCACTTCACAATCCATCCGTGGTGGTCGTGCTTGCACACTATAGGAAAAAGTGCCAGCCTCTCTGGTGACTGGGACCATGGGAGCGCACATAGGCTGATGTTTTTTCTTACAGTGTGCAAGCACGACCACCACTGATGGATTGCAGGGTGGTCGTAACCAAGGAAACAATCAGTGTATAATGTAATGGAAAAATGAATCCAGTCAGCAAAGGAAGCAACATGGAGAATCACAATACATTAGTAAGTGCCTCGTGTTAACTGCATCTACATGAGAAATGCCACTTACTGAAGTGAGACAACCCCTTTTAATAGTCATAGAAGTTTTGGTAAGTTTTTATGGTTAGTAATGTTACAGTACTTGATCCGTCTCACATGAATTTAAATGCTGTCTCCAGAACCGAAAGTCCTTTATGATGTTTTTACAGGTTTTTTAAAATTTTCTATGCATTTTTACAAGTGTTTTTTTTGCAGGCTATGCATGGGTTTGTCTGTACCAGTGGCATTTTCAATACTATTTTCCATGAGGAAGAAAAAACCTTGGAAAAAATAGCAATTCGCACATGACTTAAGAAAAAAATAACACACCACTAAACATAAAAAAGCTACAAAAAGCCATAAAAGCCACATGCTGGATGAAAAAAAAAACGAATGTTCTGATTTGTTTTTGTTTTTTTAGTGGCGGAAGACGCCAGAGCAAATTTATGTGTGTAGGAGGCCTTAAAGGGCATCTGTCAGCAGATTTGTACCTATGACACTGGCCGACCTGTTACATGTGCACTTGGCAGCTGAAGGCATCTGTGTTGGTCCCATGTTCATATGTGCCCGCATTGATGAGAAAAATTATATTTTAATATATGGAAATGAGCCTCTAGGAGCAACGGGGGCGTTACCATTACACCTAGAGGCTCTGCTCTCTTTGTAACTGCTGTACCCTCTGCACTCTTATTGACAGGACCAGGTGTGATGACATTTTCACTGCCTTTCCTGTGAATGAAAGTACAGAGGGCTTGACAGCTGCAGAGAGAGCAGAGCCTCTAGGTGTAATGGTAACGCCCCCATTGCTCCTAGAGGCTCATTTGCATATATTAAAACATCATTTTTCTCAGTAATGTGGGCACATATGAACATGGGACTATGCGCTGTAAAATCTACCTACCCCTAAGTGCGCACGCGCGGTGTACGGTTTCCACGCATGCGCATGAAGTCCTTCTCCAGCGGCGCTGCAATGATTTTTTGCTAATCCACTGGATGTGCGCTTGCGCAGCGCCACACACACCCTCCTCCAGCTGATTCCTGTGTGGCCGCGTCACTTCCGGTATAGAGTTTTAGCAAGGTATAGAAATCTGGCAGAACACCGGCACAAAGTGAAAGTGAAAGTACATTCACACAGCTAGGAAAACAGTTAAGCCTTTATGACAGAATGGGTCAATATTTTTAATAAAGGCCAATTGAAAATATGATTTTCAGCCAAAAATTAGTAACATGCAACCATAAACAAAACTTGCCTCCGAAGGTGTACATAGCCTTTAAAAATCACAAACAATTTCGTCTTTTTCAGTAGCAAACAAAAAAAAAGGAAGCCGCAGTGCGATACAAAAGCTTCCTCTCTACTTTTCATATTTTATAGTCGACAGCCTGCTGCTCCCGAAAGCAAATAAGGCAGATCATCTAATCTGGCGTGATGGATGGAGCTTTGCGTTATCTCGAAATTCTCAACAATGTAACAATGAATCTTCTGGATTCCAGGCTGTAACGTATACACCGTTCCCAGTCATGTGACTTCACGCCTTTCCTTTTCCTTTTTACTTGTTTATTTGCAGATGCTTTGGCGGTAACGCCATACGCTGATGTATATCGCCTTCACGGGTATGTCCTTCACGTGCCTTCACACCTATCCTCATGACTAATAGTGATTAGTCACACTCAAGTGGCTGATATAAATTGCTGAAGGTCAGTGATAAATCCCTGTACTTAAATCTTTATGATGTCTGGACTGACGTTCAAGAGTAATTTAGAAGACAGAGGGCATCGGCATTGGCGCTGGCTACAGAACAAGTGACCCATAAATCACCGCGCACTGAAGCCTACAGATGTAGCCATTATTTCTCTGTGTCTGGAGATCTTCTTGAAGGCCTGTCATAATTATTAAGGTAAACACTCTCAGGATTGTGTGGCTGCAAAGAAAAGATTTGAAATGAAAATTTTCTTAGATCGTTTGGTGTGTAAATTTAAAAAAAAAAAAAAAAAAAACAGCTTAGGCTGGAATCACACGTGCAGATTTTGATGATTATTTTTTTTTTACCAAAGTCAAGACTAGATCAGTAAGGAAGGGACAGAATAAAGACTGATAGTTCTACTCTCTTTTGTATCCATTTCTGGCTTTGGTACAAAAAAACTGCAGTAAAAACTGTGATTCTAGCCTTAAAGATGATCAAAATTGGGGTTATTCACTTTAGAAAATAGACAACTGAGTGGAGATCTAATTACTATGTATAAATATATCAGGGGTCAGTACAGAGATCTCTCCCATCATCTATTTATCCCCAGGACTGTGACTGTGACGAGGGGACATCCTCTGCGTCTGGAGGAAAGAAGGTTTGTACACAAACATAGAAGAGGATTCTTTACGGTAAGAGCAGTGAGACTATGGAACTCTCTGCCTGAGGAGGTGGTGATGGTAAGTACAATAAAGGAATTCAAGAGGGGCCTGGACGTATTTCTGGAGCTTAATAATATTACAGGCTATAGCTACTAGAGAGGGGTCGTTGATCCAGGGAGTTATTCTGATTGCTTGATTAGAATCGGGAAGGAATTTGGAAAATAGACCTAAATATTGCTAGATTCAGACCGAGTCCGAATTTCTTCTCGCTTTGTGGTAACGATTCACATTTTTTCTTAAAATGGCTGCTGCACATGTTAGGAACTCTGGGAACAAGGTATCACCCATAATGCCATGCATGCAGCCAATCAGCAACCAGCCAGCCCTGTGATGTCAAAGCCCTATAAATAGCCTCAGCCATCTTGGATTCAGCCATTTTCCAGTGTACTTAGTGCAGGGAGAGACGTGAGCAGGCGCTAGGGACAGTGCTAGGAAAGACTTGAAAACGTATATTTTGCTCAATAGAAGTTCAGGGAAAGAGCATTAGAAGTGTAGGGAAAGGATAGGGAGGAATTTTTCCACAGTATTGAAGCTGAACAGGGTTTAATAGGGGAGTTTACAGCCTGGGTAATAGGAACAATCCTATTACACCTTGCTGCACTGACTGGGGATCCATTGCCATTATACTGCTGCTCATTTCTGTAATTCCAGCAAACCATTCTTGTTATTGGGGTCTTATTAGACCTTGTGCGGTACAGTTATATGTTCTAAAGCCTTTTTTTGTTGTGTATTAGTGGGGAAAAAGAAAAATGGCTTAGCTGTTGTGTGGTAAAGTGAGAAAATTAAAGCCATTTTTGGTGTGTATTAGTGGTAAAAACAAATATTATTTGCTGTTCAACTGTGAAGTTCCATTGTACTACAGCCATTTACAGGGTGTATTAATAGAATAGATACGTACGTCCTATTATGTGATTGTTATATTCATTTTTTGGGGTGTATTAATAGGAAAAAGAATATACAGTACAGACCAAAAGTTTGGACACACCTTCTCATTCAAAGAGTTTTCTTTATTTTCATGACTATGAAACAACTGAAAATATGTCATAGTCTAGGTTCTTCAAAGTAGCCACCTTTTGCTTTGATTACTGCTTTGCACACTCTTGGCATTCTCTTGATGAGCTTCAAGAGGAAGTCCCCTGAAATGGTTTTCACTTCACAGGTGTGCCCTGTCAGGTTTAATAAGTGGGATTTCTTGCCTTATAAATGGGGTTGGGACCATCAGTTGCGTTGAGGAGAAGTCAGGTGGATACACAGCTGATAGTCTTACTGAATAGACTGTTAGAATTTGTATTATGGCAAGAAAAAAGCAGCTAAGTAAAGAAAAATGAGTGGCCATCATTACTTTAAGAAATGAAGGTCAGTCAGTCAGCCGAAAAATTGGGAAAACTAGCTATTTGACCATGAAGGAGAGTGATAGGGTGCTGCGCCAGATGACTTGGCCTCCACAGTCACCGGACCTGAACCCAATCGAGATGGTTTGGGGTGAGCTGGACCGCAGAGTGAAGGCAAAAGGGCCAACAAGTGCTAAGCATCTCTGGGAACTCCTTCAAGACTGTTGGAAAACCATTTCAGTTAATATGCAATCCGGAGAAACGGTTAAAAATTTCAATCAACTCAATTGCTCTAGGTAATGATTGTTCCGCCCTATCCATAAAAAGGATCAGATCGTCAGCGTACAGCCCGACTCTGTCCTCTCTACCCCCTAAGGAGATACCACTGTAGACCCCATCCTGTCTCAGTCTAAGTGCTAAATGCTCTATTGCGACTGCAAACAGAAGGGGTGACAGAGGACATCCTTGCCTTGTCCCTCTACCTAGTTCAAAGTGACCTGAGTGTGAGCCATTCACCAGTACATTCGCTTTAGGCTGCTTATATAACATTTGTAACCACTGGGCAAATACCGGGCCAAAACCAAAACATTTTAGTGCCTCCAGTAAATACGGCCATTCCATCGAGTCAAAGGCTTTGGCCGTATCCAAAGAAGCCAAAACCCATGGCTTATCTAAGGCTTTACCAATTTGCGTGATAACTTGCGCCCTCCTGATGTTATTGGATGTGGATCTCCCAGGTATGAATCCAGATTGATCCTGGTGTACAATAGATGCAACGACCCTATTCAATCTATTGGCAATTATTTTCGTGAGAACCTTATAATCTAGGTTTAGCAAGGATATAGGTCTGTACGAACCACATTCCAAAGGGTCTTTATCTGGTTTCAAGATGACCACTATGGTGGCATCATAAAATGAGTCTGGGAGCTTCTGTTGAGTCTTAGCCACCTGCAGCATGTTTTTCATTCTGGGGGCCAAAATGTCACCATATCTATTGTACACCTCAATCGGGATGCCATCCGGGCCGGGTGCCTTACCAGTTGTCAGACCTCGCATGGCGTCTTGTATTTCTTCTAGAGTAAAATCCCTCTCTAGCATTTCTCTATCCTCAGCACACAATTGGGGATGTGTCACCTCCTGTAAGTATACTGCAAGCTCCTGGGGTGAGTAATGTATCACTGAACTATACAATGCTTGATAGAATTCCTGGAATCTAGCAATAATGTCCGGCGACTTTTCTTTTATCTCTCCATCCGACCCTTTGATGCTAAGGACTGGCGGGCTGAGGAATTATTTCGGGCAATATGGGCCAGTAGCTTACCTGCCTGACCCCCCTGCTCAAAAGACTGTTGTTTAAGAAAAAAAAGTTTTCGATCGCTCTTCTCCTGCAGGTGTTGCATGTATTGTCTCCCCTTAAGGAGCCAGTCTAGCCTGTTAACCTCAGAAGGGTTTCTAGTAAAAGCAGTCTCGGCTACCTTGCAAGTCTCTTGAAGCTCTACTTCCCTACAGTGGGACTCTCTTTTAATAAATGCTATGGATGATTTAATGCACCACCTTAAGTAAGCTTTTAACGTTTCCCAGATCAGTAGCTCGTCTGTTGTGTCTCCCTGCACCTCAAAAAACATATGGAGTTGATCCGGGATTCGATCATTAGATCCTATTAGGGTTAGCCAAAAGGGGTGTATACGCATCTTGTTCCCTCTCTCCCGGCCATCCGACAGTAAGAACTTTGCTAACAGCGGAGCATGGTCAGAGGGCCCCTGCGGGCAGTACTCAATACTCTCCAGTTCAGTAAGGGTCAGTGCGTTACCCATGATGTAATCTATCCTGGATAAGGCACCTCGAGAAGGGGTAAAGCAAGAGTACTGCACCGCTAGGGGATGTCTTTCCCGCCATAAGTCGAGCGATCCCATTTCATTGGCCACTTTCAGAAGTGCTGAAGTTGAGCTAGTTGTCACCTCATCTCTTGCTGGGCTCCGAAATCGGTCTAATTCTGAGTTCATTAGCATATTAAAGTCCCCCATACATATTAATCTGACATTCAGATACTGTACTACAAAGCTCACCACAGCCTGTAGGACAGATGTGCTGGCCGGCGGAGGATTATATACATTAATGATGACATATGGAGTACAGTTGACGTATGCATACACAAATATGTACCGTCCATCCGGATCCACAACAAACCTCTGCAGTTCCCATCTCAGGCTGCTATGTATTAAAACCGCTACCCCTCTTGAGTACGAGTTCCTATATGCTTTGGCGCTCCACTGTACCCACGGCTTCTTTATCCTGTTACCCGTTTCTAATGTCAAGTGGGTCTCTTGCAACCCCAGGATATGTGGAGCAAGCCGACGCACATGCGAAAACACCGCTATCCTCTTCCTAGGTCCGCCCAAACCTCTCACATTCCATGACATGACTGCTAGTCCCGCCATGCTATCCTAAATTCCATGAATTGCATAAATAGTGTCTCCTTGAATAGGTTCTCGGATCTCTCCTCTCTGCCACCCACCCTACATAACTGCGTCATACTTTCCCAGGAAATGTGTAAGTACCACCAAAACAAACATATAAAAATAAAAAAAAGACATCTTAATGTCAAAAACATCAGGTAATGAGCAGGTTCAAAGCCTGCTTCGTTCATGAGCATATATACGGGCACCTGCACGGTGTACATAGATGTTAACCCAATACAGGTATTCGCCGGGTGAGTCCCGTGGTCATGTAGCACTAAACAGCCAAATATCAACTAATACAAGTGCAGGAATTAAACATTGCAGATAACTAAACACTCCTCATATCCCTAATAAGGAACCATGATATTCATACGATACCAAGGGTATAATTCTGTGAGCGGAGTCCAGCTTTAAGCAAATAAGCGTCCTTCACAGGTCGACGTGGAATAGGTAAGTGTAGTGTAGATCCTGAAACTGCTCAGGTCAATGTCTCGGTCTGCTGGCTGCCCATTCATCGGCTTCCCTTGGATCTGTGAAGAATAAGGATTTCCCGCCATCTACAATCCGGAGCCGTGCAGGATACGACATGGAGTATTGGAAATTCAGCTCACGTAGCTTCCTCTTTACAGCCACGAAGGTAGATCTCTTTTTCTGCAACTCCGCCGAAAAATCAGGGAATAGTAAAATCCTGGAGTTATTATAAGATAAATTCGGTTCTTGCCAAATTAAGCAGCAGATCCCTGTCCTTCCAGTTTAGGAGTCTGGCTAGCATGGGTCTGGAGGGAGCCCCCGGTGGGGGAGGTCTTGCCGGGACTCTGTGAGCCCTTTCTACGGTGTATGTCGCTGAGAACGCGGCACCTGAGAATGTGGTCTTGAACCAATTTTCTATGAAGGACGCTGGATCCATTCCTTCAGCCTTTTCATGGAAGGCCCAAGATTCGGATGTTATTGCGTCTCGATCTGTTCTCCAAATCGTCACATTTTTGCTGCCACAACTGAACTTTCTGCTCCAGATCCGAGAGTTTAGTCTGCATAGGTCTGGTGATATCTTCCAGCTCCGACACCCTGTGTTCTGTCTCTCTCGCCCTTTCCCTCAGCTGCTGCACATCATGCCTGAGGAGTCCAACATCTACTTTCACCTCCTCAATTTTGCTTGTGAGGGAGGTTTGGCACATAGAAATTGCAGTCATCAGCTGCTCATGGGCTGCTTTAGGTGAGAGTTCTGGTTCTTCCTCGCTTTGAGGATCTTGCTGCAGGGTCAGGTTGCCGCGAGTCGCATGAGCGCGCGAATTAGATGGAGACGCGGCGCCATGTTGGTTCTCGGCTCTTGCAAACTCTTTGAGCCGCTCCGCTGCCGCCTGTGCCTTGCTTGGGCTCATTTTGTTCCTCCGGGTGGTCCCCCTCCGTTTCTGGACCTGTCACTCTATGTTTGTGGCTGATTAGTAGTCAGGATTAAGGAGGATTTCGTTCGGGACTCAGAGCGGCGCTCAGAAGCATGTGCTCATACCGGAAGTTGGTCACGCCCCCTTGGAAAACCATTTCAGGTGACTACCTCTTGAAGCTCATCAAGAGAATGCCAAGAGTGCAAAGCAGTAATCAAAGCAAAAGGTGGCTACTTTAAAGAACCTAGAATATGACATATTTTCAGTTGTTTCACATTTGTTTGTTATGTATATAATTCCACATGTGTTAATTCATAGTTTTGATGCCTTCATAGTTTATGAAAATAAAGAAAACTCTTTGAATGAGAAGGTGTGTCCAAACTTTTGGTCTGTACTGTATGTTATTAGCCGGTCTGCAGTGAACCAACATTGTTATACAGCCATTGCTGGGATGTATTAATTGGAAAAATAAGTACGTGTTATTAGTTATTATAAACTTTCTTCTGTAGTGACTAAGTAATTGTGTCGATTAGCCATTCAGTGGTGAAATTTTTTTGCGAAAATTGATGGGTAATTGTACAGTATTTTCCGTAGGGACTAACAATTCGTTGATTAGCCATTTAGTGGTGAAATTTGTTTGCGATACAGCCTTTTTTGGGAATGTTGGTCGGTGAATGTAGACTTTCTTCTGTAGGGACTGAGTAATTGCATTGATTAGCCATTTAGTGGTGAAATTTGTTTGTGATACAGCCTTTCCTTTGGAAAAATTGGTCGGTGGTAGCTGTAACTACGGTCAAGGACAATATATGTCCTTTACATCCCCCTCGATAAATGTGGTTCCTGTCCAGCCACACCAGCAACTTGGCCAGGTGACGCCGCTTCTGCCTCCACTTTCTCACGCCGTTAATCCTGCAACAATGTCCGCCTCTGCCTCTTCATCCTCCACCATCTCTTCAGCCTCCACTGCAGGGACAATTCACAGTGCTCCTCCAGCATACCACATGTGCAGGGCATGGTGGTGTCATGCTGTTCTACACCTCATTTGCCTGCGCGAACTGAGTACACAGAAGAGGAACTGCTCTGCGTCCTTCATCAAGAAATCTAATCCTGGCTTTCTCCGTGACAACGCAAGATTGGAACCTTGGTGACCGGCAAAGGGAAGAACACGGTGTTCGCGCTTCGTCAAGGAGGGCTGAGCCATGTGCCCTGCATGGCGCATGTGTTTAATCTGGTTGTAAAGCGGTTCCTGAAGTCTTCCACCCATCTAAAAGACATCCTAAAAATGGCCAGAAAACTTTGCATGCACTTCAGCCACTCGTACACCACCAAGCACACCCTGCTTGAGCTGCAGCGGCAGAACGGCATCCCCCAACATTGGCTGAAATGCGACGTTTCCACCAGTTGGAATTCCACCCTCCATATGTTGGACCGAATATACGAACAGAGAAAGGCCATAAACGATTTCTTGATGATCCAAGGGGAGGTACTCCCCTGTGTAACTTTGATGTTAGCCAGTGGCAGCTCATGCGTGACACCTGCCGTTTGCTCGGGCCCTTTGAGAAGGACACTTTATTTGTCAGTCGTCTGGACTACGGGATGAACAACGTCATTCCACTGATTCATATACTGGAAAAGATGCTGGTAAATTTGGCTGGTCAGGGGACTGGAGACATGGCGCCTACATCTCACGGCCACATGAGCCCTGTGGGGGCTGAACTGGAGGAGGAGGAGGACATTGGATCACAAGCAATGTGTAGGGAAATGGGTGGTTTTTCAACACAGGTGACAGGAGAGGAGGAGCAGGAGCAGCCAGAAGAGCAAGAGGGAGATGAGGAACACGAGGCAGATGACCCAGGCACACCATTGCAGTATGCAGTGGAGATGGAGGCAGGGAGTCCCTCCAAGTCACTTGTGCAAATTGCCCTATGCATGCTCACTTAATTGCGTAGTGACAGCCGAATTGTCACCATTCGCCAGAGGGATCACTACTGGCTCTCCACCATGTTAGACCCTCGCTACCGGTCCAAAATGGAGGCCTTTTTTTACACCTGCTGAGAGGGAGGACAAACTGAACTACTATAGCGACATCCTATGTAGTCAGTTAGCTGCTGCCTATCTGCGCCATCGTCCATCCTCTCGAAGGTCTGACCAGGGGGGGGCCTCTGCGCTCATGTTCCACTGCCATGGCTGCTGGGGGGGGGGGGTTGTCAGGAGCAGTACCAGCTCCATCAGCAACAGCCTTAATCTAGAGTCGCTGATGAGCAGCTTTCTTCACTCTCATAGTGAGGAAACTAGACATAGAGCGGAACCTGAGCCAGCAGGTGGTGGCATACTTGGAGTGCACCCTGCCACCCGTCATCGAAGATCAACTGGACTACTGGACAGCCAAACTGGATTTGTGGCCGCAACTGAGTTTGCCCTGGAAAAGCTGTCCTTCCCGGCCAGTAGTGTGGCATCAGAGCGGGTGTTTAGTGTGGCAGGGGCCATAGTTACCCCAAGGAGAACTCACCTGTCCACCCAAAATGTGGAGAGACTGACCTTTGTCAAGATGAATCAGGCGTGGATCAGCCAGGATTTCCACCCACCAATACCTGATGCATCAGATTAAATCATCCATGCTGCCTCACCCAAACCTTGACAAAAGAGATCGGTTTCTTTTGACTACCTGCCTCAGCTACTATTCTGATGCTGACACTCGCCTGATGCCACACATTTGATGCAAAGTGCTCCTGCTTACACCCATCATCGTCAGCTGGTACTGTTATTGCCATCCACCTCCCCACTCTGTCACGGGTCACTTTGTGGTCTCTTCATGCTGCTGCTGTTGCCACCTCCACACTATGGTCTCCTTATGCTGCTGCCACCTCCACACTATTTCACCTTGCCACTCTGTGGCTTCTTCATGCTGCTGCTGCCACCTCCACACTATGTTACCTTGCCACTCTGTGGCCTCCTCATGCTGCTGCTGCCACCTTCACACTCTGTCATTGTACCACTCTGTGGCCTCCTCATGCAGCTGCTACCTCAACACTATGTCACTGGGCAACTCTGTGGCCTCCTCATGCTGCTGCTGCCACCTCCACACTCTGTCATTATGCCACTCTGTGGCCTCCTCATGCTGCTGCTGCTGCCACCTGACCACTATGTCTCTGGACCACTCTGTGGTCTCCTCATGCTGCTTTTACCTCACAACTAGTTTATTGGGCTACTCTGTGGACTTCGCAAGTTGTTCCCACCCTCCCCACTCCATGACTGGGCCACTATTTTGCCTTTTCGGCCTGGATGACATCACCATTTACTTGACACTTCTTCTGATCTGTCAGAAGGAAGGAAAAATTTGATGCATAACGGATCCTGTCTGTGTAGCAGCTGCTAGGCCTGTATGTTCCCATCAGAATTGGCTTATGATTTGGTAGCCAAAAACAGGAGTGGGTACAAAACACAGAAGACATGCAAATGTTCCATTCACATGTCATCTCTGTTTAGGATCCACTCCTGTTTTTTTTTTGTATTAACAATACTGATGGATTACTGACCAAATGCTGACTGTGTGAAGGCAGATGCTCAACAGACAGGATCCGTTTTTTGTGGGTTTTTGTTCTGATGAATCAGAGGAAGGGCAAAATAATCAGTGACGTCTAGAAAAAACTTACTGCTGACACCCTCTCCACTCTGTCGGGGGGCTCTATTTGTATAAACGTTTAATAGAACAGAGAAAAATGTAATAGGAATAGCTCACTCCTATGCAAATAGTGACCAGGTGCTCTAGGCCAGAAAGACTGTATCACCCATATATACAGAGTGCCAGCCCAATTTATCTATTTATGTTTAATAGAACAGGTTCTGATTAGAGTTGAGCGGACACCTAGATGTTCGGGTTCGGCCGAACTTAAGAAAAAAGTTCGAGTTCGGGACCCGAACTTGACCCCGAACCCGAACCCCATTGAAGTCAATGGGGACCCGAACTTTTGAGCACTAAAATGGCAGTAAAAATGTAATGGAAAGGACTAGAGGGCTGCAAATGTCATCAAAATGTGGTTAAGAGCATGGCAAGTGCTCTGCAAACAAATGTGGATAGGGAAATGATTTAAAATAACATAAAATACGTAAAAATAAAAAATAATAATCTTGATCTAGGAGGACTAGGTCCATATGGAGTAGGAGGTTAAGGAGGCGGTGGATGTGGCGGTGTAGGTGGAAGTGGCGGTGGAGGAAGAGGAGGTAGCCTACACTGCTTTTTGGTTTAAATTTAATTATATTTTTTTAAATTAGGGTACACCCCAAAACATTGGGAAATATAACCCTCCAGTCGTGCTAAACACACGTTCAGACAATACACTGGCTGCAGGGCAGGCCAGCACCTCCAAGGCGTAAAGGGCAAGCTCAGGCCATGTGCCCAATTTGGAGACCCAGAAGTTAACCCCTTCAGGACCGGGCTCATTTTCACCTTAAGGACCAGGCCATTTTTTGGAAATCTGACCAGTGTCACTTTAAGTGCTAATAACTTTAAAACGCTTTGACTTATCCAGGCCATTCTGAGATTGTTTTTTCGTCACATATTGTACTTCATGACACTGGTAAAATGAAGTCAAAAAAATTATTTTTTTTGCACAAAAAAATACCTAATTTACCAAAAATTTGGAAAAATTTCCAAATTTCAAAGTTTCAGTTTCTCTACTTCTGTAATACATAGTAATACCCCAAAAAATTGTGATGACTTTACATTCCCCATATGTCTACTTCATGCTTGAATTGTTTTGGGAATGATATTTTATTTTTTGGGGATGTTATAAGGCTTAGAAGTTTAGAAGCAAATCTTGAAATTTTTCCGAAATTTACAAAAACTAAATTTTTAGGGACCAGTTCAGGTCTGAAGTCACTTTGCGAGGCTTACATAATAGAAACCACCCAAAAATGACCCCATCTAAGAAACTACACCCCTCAAGGTATTCAAAACTGATTTTGCATACATTGTTAACCCTTTAGGTGTTGCACAAGAGTTATTGGCAAATGGGGAGGAAATTTGAGAATTTCATTTTTTTGTCTAATTTTTCATTTTAACCCATTTTTTCCACTAACAAAGCAAGGGTTAACAGCCAAACAAGACTGTATCTTTATTGCCCTGACTCTGCCGTTTACAGAAACATCCAATATGTGGCCGTAAACTACTGTACAGTACTGTACAGAGTGAAAGGTGCGCCGTTTGGTTTTTGGAAGGCTGATTTTTATGGACTGGTTTATTTACACCATGTCCCATTTGAAGCCCCCTGATGCACCCCTAGAGTAGAAACTCCCTAAAAGTGACCCCATCTAAGAAACTACACCTCTCAAGGTATTCAAAACTGATTTTACATACGTCATTAACCCTTTAGGTGTTGCACAAGAGTTATTGGCAAATGGAGATGAAATTTGAAAATTTCATTTCTTTGCCTAATTTTCAATTTTAACCCATTTTTCCACTAACAAAGCAAGGGTTAACAGCCAAACAAGACTGTATCTTTATTGCCCTGACTCTGATGTTCACAGAAACACCCCATATGTGGCCGTAAACTACTGTATGGCCACACAGCGGGGCGTAAAGTGAAAGGTGCGTCGTTTGGTTTCTGGAGGGCTAATTTTGCTGGACTGTTTTTTTTACACCATGTCCCATTTGAAGCCCCCCTGATGCACCCCTAGAGTAGAAACTCCATAAAAGTGACCCCATCTAAGAAACTACACCCTCAAGGTATTCAAAACTGATTTTACAAACTTTGTTAACCCTTTAGGTGTTGCACAAGATTTAATGGAAAAAAGAGACACAATTTCAAAATTTCACATTTTTGGCAGATTTTCCATTTTAATATTTTTTTTCCAGTTACAAAGCAAGGGTTAACAGCCAAACAAAACTTATTATTTATGGCCCTGATTCTGTAGTTTACAGAAGCACCCCATATGTGGTCGTAAACCGCTGTACGGGCACACGGCAGGGCGCAGAAGGAAAGGAATGCCATACGGTTTTTGGAAGGCAGGTTTTGCTGGACTGTTTTTTTTGACACCATGTCCCATTTGAAGCCCCCCTGATGCACCCCTAGAGTAGAAACTCCATAAAAGTGACGCCATCTAAGAAACTACACCCCTCAAGGTATTCAAAACTGATTTTACAAACGTTGTTAACCCTTTAGGTGTTCCACAAGAATAAATGGAAAATAGAGATTAAATTTCAAAATTTCACTTTTTCAGCAGATTTTCCATTTTAATATTTTTTTTCCAGTAACAAAGCAAGGGTTAACAGCCAAACAAAACTCTTTATTTATGGCCCTGATTCTTTAGTTTACAGAAACACCCCATATGTGGTCGTAAACTGCTGTATGGCCACACGGCAGGGCGCAGAAGGAAAGGAACACCATATGGTTTCTGGGAGGCAGATTTTGCTGGATTGTTTTTAGACACCATGTCCCATTTAAAGCCCCCTGATGCACCCCTAGGTTAGAAACTCCAAAAAAGTGGCCCCATTTTGGAAACTACGGGATAAGGTGGCAGCTTTGTTGGTACTATTTTAGGGTACATATGATTTTTGGTTGCTCTATATTACACTTTTTTGTGAGGCAAAGTAACAAAAAATAGAAATTCAGAAATTTCATCTCCATTTGCCATTAACTCTTGTGGAACACTTAAAGGGTTAACAAAGTTTGTAAAATCAGTTTTGAATACCTTGAGGGGTGTAGTTTCCAAAATGGGGTCATTTTTTGGAGTTTATACTCTAGGGGTGCATCGGGGGGGCTTCAAATGGGACATGGTGTCAAAAAACCAGTCCAGCAAAAACTGCCTTCCAAAAACCATATGGCGCTCCTTTCCTTCTGCGCCCTGCCGTGTGGCCATACAGCAGTTTACGACCACATATGGGGCATTTCTATAAACTAAAGAATCAGGGCAATAAATATTGAGTTTTGTTTGGCTGTTAACCCTTGCTTTGTTATGGGAAAAAATTAATTAAAATGGAAAATTTGCCAAAAAATAGCTGTTTTGGCACTGTTTTTATTTTTTATTATTTACAACGTTCATCTGACAGGTTAGATCATGTGCTATTTTTATAGAGCAGGTTCTTACGGACGTGACGATACCTAATATGTATACTTTTTTATTTATTTAGGTTTTACACAATAATATCATTTTTGACACCAAAAAAAAAACATGTTTTAGTGTCTCCATAGTCTGAGAGCCATAGTTTTTTCAGTTTTTTGGCGATTGTCTCAGGTTGGGTATCATTTTTGCGGGATGAGATGACGGTTAGATTGGTACTATTTTGGGGTGCACATGACTTTTTGATCGCTTGCTATTACACATTTTGTGATGTAAGGTAACAAAATAATTGCTTTTTTGACACCGTTTTTATTTAATTTTTTTTACAGTGTTCACCTGAGGGGTTAGGTCATGTGGTATTTTTATAGATCAGGTTCTTACGGACATGGCAATACCTAATATGTCTACCTTTTTATAATTTATCAGGGTTTTACACAATAATATTTTTGAAACAAAAAAAAAATCATGTTTTAGTATCTCCATAGTCTGAGACCCATAGTTTTTTTATTTTTTGGGCCATTGTCTCATGTAAGGGCTCATTTTTTGCGGGATGAGGTGACGGTTTGATTGGTACTTTTTTGGCGTACATGCGACTTTTTTGATCACTTTTATTACCTTTTTTGGGAAGTAAGGTGGGCAAAATTTCAATTTCCTCATAGTTTTTATTTTTTTATTTTTATGGCGTTCACCGTGAGGGGAAAGTAACATTACCGTTTTATAGATCAGGTCGTTATGGACGCGGCGATACCTAATATGTGTAGTGTATTTTATTTTTTTTATTTTTATTCAGTGATAAATGTGTTTTTTTGAAACTTTACTTTTTTCACTTTTTTTAACTTTTTTTTTGACCCAGACCCACTTGGTTCTTGAAGATCCAGTGGGTCTGATGTCTGTATAATACAGTACAGAACAATATATATTGTTCTGTACTGTATTTTACACTTGTCTGAACAGATCTATGCCTTTTAGCATAGATCTGTTCAGCACCATGGACAGCAGGACGCCTGAGAGGCGTCCTGTTGCCATGGGAACCTTCCCCGTCTGCTCAGTACTGGTCAGAACTGCGCAGACGGGGAAGGGTAAGTACAGGGCTGAGGGAGGCTCTCTGGGGGCTCTCTCCCTCTCCCATCGGGGGGCTGCAAAGGCACAGCAGCCACCCGATGGGAGAGGGAGGGAGCTCCCTGCGCTGTTAACCTTTTCCATACAGCGGTCCGTACGGACCGCTGTATGGAAAGGGTTAAACGGCTGACATCGCATCGCAGATGTCAGCCGTTTATACCAGGGTGCCAGCAATGTGCTGGCACCCTGGTATCCCCACTAGACACCAACGATCATTGAAGGGGAGGCGGGCGGGGGATCGCGATCCCGCCTGCCGCACCGCCCGCCTCCCGCACCTTACCGCACCTCCGCACTGCCTGCGACACCCCCCCTGCACCACCCGCCCACATAACATCATTCTGGGGTGCAGGGGGGGTGAAACATCTTTATTTTGGGCATGCTAAAGTTTCTGATCCCCGCGGTCAGGGACCGCGGGGATCAGTAACCGCAGAAAGCGCTACAAACCGCAGGTCTGAATTGACCTGCGGTTTGCAGCGATCGCCGACATGGGGGGGTCACAGGACCCCCCTCGGCATTGACCTAAGATGCCTGGCTGTGTGTGACAGCCGGGATCTCAGCGCTGTCACCATGTCTGCAGACATGGTGACAGTTTATGCCATGACGTGTATACTCATCATGGCGCGCTAAGTAGCAGTGCGCCATGACGAGTATACTCGTCATAGGTGGGGAATATTTTCACACTTTCTCCTTCTCTGATCGCTTCCCTGACAGGAATTGGGGCGATCAGAGAAGGAGAAGCACATAGTCCCTCCCTAACCCCCCCTTACCTGCCCCGATGCGCTGTGATTGGTCCCTCTGCAGTAATGGACCAATCACAGCGATCGCGGGCGGGTCAGAGCTCCAATACAGCTCCTGCCGGCTTCTCTGGTTGCCTAGCAACCCCAGCACGCCGGCTTCACTGAAGCTTCAGCGCTTCGCTCCCTGCGCTGACAGTGAAACCTGATCGCGTACATGCACGTGGAGATGCGGTGAGGCACCACATTCCCCCACGTACATGTACGTGATGTTGCGTGAAGGGGTTAAAGGGGCAGACCCGTCATTCAGTACGTGTAGGCGTGTGCACACATACTGCTCCACCATGTTGGTGAAATGCTGCCTCCTGCTAAGACGTTCCATATCAGCTGGTGGTGCTGGTTGTTGTGGCGTGCTGACAAAGCTTTTCCACATTTGGGCCATGCTAACCCTGCCTTCTGAGGTGCTGGCAGTGCCCCAGCTGCGTTGGCGACCTCTTCCTCGTCCTCTGCCTTTGCCTTGTGCTTCCACTGTGCCCCCGATGTCAGGTGGGAATGTCACCAGCAGCGCGTCTTCCAGCGTGCGCTTGTACTCGCGCATCTTACGATCACGCTTCAGTGACGGAATTAAGGACGGTACGTTGTCCTTGTAACGGGGATCCAGCAGCGTGGCCACCCAGTAATCAGCACAAGTTAGAATGTGGGCAACTCGGCGGTCGTTGCGGAGACAATGCAGCATGTAATCGCTCATGTGTGCCAGGCTGCCCAGAGGCAATGAAAAGCTGTCCTCTGTCTGAGGTGTATCGTCTGTGTCCTCTGTATCCCCCCATCCACGCACCAGTGATAGCCATGAGCTAGTCTGGGTGCCACCCTGCTGTGAACATGGTTCCTCCTCCTCCATCTCCTCCTCCTCATCCTCCACCTCCTCATCCTCCAGAACTGTTCCCTGGCTGGACAATTGTGTACCTTGGGTTTGTGGGTGCAGGAACCCACCCTCGGAGCCACTTGGGAATGACTGGCCGGAAACCCTATAAAATGCTCCCTCTTCCTCCTCCTCCTCCTGTGCCACATCCTCTTCCATCATCGCCAGCAGTGTTTTTTCAAGGAGGCATAGAAGTGGGATAGTAATGCTGAGAAATGCGTTATCGGCACTGGCCATGTTGGTGGAATACTCGAAACAGCGCAACAAGGAACACAGGTCTCGCATGGAGGCCCAGTCATTGGTGGTGAAGTGGTGCTGTTCCGCAGAGCGACTCACCCGTGCGTGCTGCAGCTGAAACTCCACTATCGCCTGCTGCTGCTCGCACAGTCTGGCCAACATGTGCAAGGTGGAGTTCCACCTTGTGGGCACGTCGCATATGAGGCGGTGAGCGGGAAGGCCGAAGTTACGCTGCAGCGCTGACAGGCGAGCAGCAGCAGGGTGAGAACGCCGAAAGCGCGCACAGATGTCCCTCACTTTATGCAGCAGCTCTGACATATCGGTGTAATTTTTAAGGAATCTCTGCACCACCAAGAGTCCCAGAGCTGCTACGAGATTTTGCCCATTATTGCACAACACCAGGCCGGGCTTGAGGCTGACTGGCACAAACCACTCATCGGTTTGTTGTTCAAGGCCCGTCCACAGCTCCTGTGCGGTGTGGGGTTTGTCCCCCAAACAGATACGTTTTAAAACTGCCTGCTGTCGTTTACCCCGGGCTGTGCTGAAGTTGGTGGTGAAGGTGTTATGCTGACCGTATGAGGGCTGGTAGAGGATGAGGAAGCAGAGTAGGAGGAGGAAGCAACAGGAGGCAAACTGAAGAGCCCTGCAATCCTTGGTGGAGGAAGGACATGCGCCAAACTGCTATCCGCCTCAGGCCCAGCCGCCACTGCATTTACCCAGTGTGCTGTTATGGAGATATAACAGCCCTGACCGTGCTTACTGGTCCACGTATCCGTAGTCAGGTGCACCTTGCCACAGATGGCGTTGCGCAGTGCACACCTGATTTTGTCCCCTACTTGGTTGTGCAGGGAAGGGATACCTCGCTTTGAAAAGTAGTGGCGACTGGGCACGACGTACTGTGGGACAGCCATCGCCATAAGGCCTTTAAAACTATCCGTCTCCACCAGACAGAATGACAGCATTTCAAAGGCCAGTAATTTAGATCAGGGCTAGGGTTTTGCAGGTGGGTAGGGAAGTACTTCCTCTTCCTCTCCAGCATTTGGGCGATGGAGAGCTGAACGCTTCCGTGGGACATTGTGGAGATGCTTGGTGACCCAGGTGTTGGTGTTGCTGGCAGATCCTTTGTTTGCGGGGTGTCAGGTGGCTCTGTCACTCCAGAGGTGGATGAAGAGTCTGAGACTGCAGCAGAAGAGGAAGCAGAAGGAGCCAGAGACCTTTCTTGGTTTTGAGGTGTCTACTCCACTGCAGCTCGTGCTTTGCACTTCAATGCCTGGTCATGCAGGTTGTGCTCAGGTTGATAACGTTTATACCTCGCTTCAGACTCTGATTGCACAGCATGCAAACCACTTGTGTCTTGTCGTCAGCACATTGTCTGAAGAACTGCCTGTTACGGCTGAGGATGGGGAAAACCCTCAGCCGTGCGATGACAGAGGATGGTAGTCACGTCTTGGCCAGAACCACAGAACTAGGGAGCAGGTCACCTCCTATTGCCTCCCTAATCTGACCCTAACTCCTAGCGACATGAGCCGACCTTGAAGGTAGGAGGACTCATGCTCTGGAACCTCGGGTCCCTACTTGCCCTCCGCCGGTCCCTACGCTAGGAGCTGGGTAGACTACCTGTTCCTCCTGGACATGGAGAAATAGGAGTCTAAAGATGGCCAAACTATAAAGACAGGGGAAACGGAAACAGGCATATGGCAATGGCAGGTAAGTGCAACTAGTACTAACACCCGGAGAATACAAATGTGATCGCACTCTATATCCAGCATTCTGCCCTGCCTCCATGCTGGATGAAACATTGGTGTACATTTTGGCCAAAGCGTAATAAGCCACTCACCGCGTCAAGGTTGCCTCCATTTGAGTGGTCCCTAACCCTAGTTCCCACCTGTTCATGGGCCATGACAGCCACACAAAATCCAGGGAATGCAGGTCAGCGTGCACGCCAAGCACACTCTGCTTTTAACCCCGTCCGGTGCCATTACAGTTTTCATCGGATCCAGGGATGCAAGTACCAACATGCACGCTGAGCCCACCATATACTTCTCCTGGAGCCAAATGGCCACTGGTAGGTTCTATATAAGCAGACTCAGTTTTATACTGACTTTAAAACCAGCCTCCAGGACAGATTGACTGGTCAGGTGTGCTTGACTCAAAGGAGATCGCCACGCCTCCAATGCATACTACAAAGAAAACGACAAACACAAACGACAGAGCACACACACCACACAGGACACCAGGAAACTGAAGGGATATATGTGACTCCATTTTGTCTTATTCAGCCACGTGTATTACATTTGGCCAGTACACTTAAAATCTCCCTTATTTCTTCCCCCTTTGGAATGTGAGAAACTTCCTGTGCGGTTTCAGATACCCATACATTCCTTAGTCCTACCATATAAGGTCATCTGGCTCACGTGTATGCCAGTGCATGCTGGCCTATGTGTCTATACCTGATTGGTCAAATGCTGTTACTATGAGTCATCTATTATGTTAATGCAGAGCTCATGTGTGATCGATACCATAGGTCGAATACTAATGCTAACATATGATTGGATGTCAAGGAAGCTCAACCCCCTCTATTATAACTGTTTGCCAACTGTGGAATAAACCAGAATGGATTAGAACTACACACGTCTTCAGTGTTATCTTGTTCATTCTCCCGGTACCGGAATACACTTAATTCAAGCTAATACCTGGCCAAACTTATGGCTATACCTGGCCAAAACTCTGAACTTAACTGACTTTTGTCTCCGAACCACTTTATCGGCATCTAACATTTTGGAGACATGTCTGGTAGCAGTCCCCAGCCCAGTAGATGTATGGACGGAGCTACTACGTTCCCAATGGAATGACACAGACTTGGAGGATCATGATGTTAAATATGGATATGTAAATCCTTATCATGCTTGTTATGACTGTCCTACATATGAGACTCTGCAGAATAATATGATAGAAATAATTACAGGTCTTGTCACAGCAGCAGAAATATGTTATAACTTCACCTGTGATGAGACACTATTGCCTCTCTGCATACAAGCAAAAATGCAGAATAAGACTAAGCCAAATATTTGTGATAGAGATTTAGGTAGTTGTAAAAAGATAATATCAGGAAAGAATATGCAATGTAATATTACAAAAACAGTACCATCCCTAGACAAACATGTACCTCTACCAGCAGGATGGGTATTGGCCTGTGGGAATACTAGTCACACATATATACCGGCCAATATTACAGAGGGACCCTGTACAATAGCCAGGCTGACGTTAACAATGATACCACTATTTCCAGCAATGCAGACACGACACACGAGAGACACTTCCCTACAGTTACCAGAAAATTGTGATAATAATGTGAATCTCCTCTCTAGATCAGAATATATGAGTTTAGGGGTATCTTTGATAGGAGTACCAGGTTTGGCCATATATAACCACAGGACAATATCAAAACTTGCCTGTTATATGGTAAAACAGATAAATGTCACTAGTGCAGTTCTGCAAGATATGCTGCTGGATATACAATCGTATGAAAAGGCTATCTTGCAGAATAGGGCAACTATTGACTATTTATTGCCCCAACATGGTATAGGATGCTCAGCGTTCGCAGGGATGTGTTGTTTCAATTTATCAGACCACTCCCGTGGAATAAAAGATAAAATAGGCCAAATAGAAGAGATGAGAAAACATATAAAACAGGATGTTGACCAAGGTTGGGGGGGACTCGCTTTTTGGCTGAATACCTGACTTTGGTCAAATAAGATATGTTTTAGGAGTGGCACTCGCCGTGATCGCTGCAATAGTGTGTCTCTACACTCAACATTCCTCTATACACCGGTAGAGGTAGAAGAGGCAAACACAACCTCAACAAAGCCTTAGGATTATACTCCTGAAGGGTACATGGAATACCTAAAGGCTTACAAGCAAACAAAGGAAGAGCAGAGAAAGAACCATATAGTATAAGGTATATATATAAGGTTCTTAGAGGGGATTGAAGGGATTGAAGGGATATATGTGACTCCATTTTGTCTTATTCAGCCACGTGTATTACATTTGGCCAGTACACTTAAAATCTCCCTTCTTCCTTCCCCCTTTGGAATGTGAGAAACTTCCTGTGCGGTTTCAGATACCCATACATTCCTTAGTCCTACCATATAAGGTCATCTGGCTCAAGTGCATGCTGGCCTATGTGTATATACCTGATTGGTCAAATGCTGTTACTATGAGTCATCTATTATGTTAATGCAGAGCTCATGTGTGATCGATACCATAGGTCGAATACTAATGCTAACATATGATTGGATGTCAAGGAAGCTCAACCCCCTCTATTATAACTGTTTGCCAACTGTGGAATAAGCCAGAATGGATTAGAACTACACACGTCTTCAGTGTTATCTTACCGGAATAGACTTGATTCAAGCTGATCACCGAAATCATGTGTCAGGGACACCGTTAGGCAAGAGAGTATATTGCCCAACAGAAACCATACGCTGCAAAGCATAGACATGACACACAAACACATCCTCATAACATCGTGTATAAACAATACATAACAATTTGTTTATGACCACAAGGGTGGCCCCCACTGGCAGATGGAAATACCAGGAGGATTTCTCCAGCAAAGCATGGCTGAAGAACCCCTCAGCTTCAGATCTCCAAAGAGGCTTTATAGCCCAAAGTGGCCACACCCACACAGACCCACACAGACACACACAGGAGAGGGAATTAACCCTTCCAACACTAACAGGGAGTGAAACCACCTAAAGGGAAAGTGTCCAAATGCACATCACACTGTAGCTGTTACCGCAGGCAACGACATGGATGGCAACCATGTCCTAGGAGTCAGCCAGAAGGCCGAGACACTGCCACCACATGTACACATACCCAACGTTGCCACGGGCAGCCACAGTGAAGGGAAGTGTCACAGTGCACACCTAACATAAACCTAGTGCACACCAGACATACAAAGTGCATAACATACACACACACACCTAACAGAAAGGTTGCTAGGTGCAACCGCATGAACATTGCCGCAAGCTGCCTAGCACCAGCTCATGCTGCTCTACTGCGACAATACCCAACTACTTGTTGCCCGCGGCAACCACAAGTGAGGCTACACACTAGCGCCCCTCACCTGTGGTTGAACAACTAAACCAGACCGCAGGCAACCACATGCGGTAAAGGAGTCATGGCCAAGACCATGGCCGTGACACTGCCACGCCAGGGAACTCCTTGGAGCTGGCTTTGGTGTGCTCGGTCCCTTGCTGCGGTGGGCAGTAGGAGGCGTACTGTCTAGAGGACGGCTGCTCCGCTTTTGCACCCTGCTCCCTCTTCTGCTGTGCTGGTGGCTCTGTGCGACCACCGCTTCTTTCTCCGAACTACATAGGTCACTCGCATGACCTTGATTCCATGTGGGGTCGAGGACCTCATCGTCCTCCACATCATTCTACCCAGTCTTCACCCCTGCCATCCTTGTCGGTCTGCACACTTTCGAAAGCCCCAGCAGTTGGCACCTGTGTTTCGTCATCATCCGAGACATGGTGCGAGGGTCCTCCCATGTACTCATCTTGAAAGATAAGTGGTTGGGCATCGGTGCACTCAATCTCTTCCACTTCTGGGGCAGGGCTAGGTGGATGGCCCTGGGAAACCCTGCTAACAGAGTCATCAAAAAGCAGAAGAGACTGCTGCATGACTTGGGGCTCAGACTGCTTGGCTGATTTGCAAGGGGGTGAGGTGAAAGACTAATGGACATCGGCTGCAGGTGCCAACTGTGGTCTTTCAGCAGGAGACTGGGTGGGAGACAATGTGAAGGAACTGGATCCACTGTCAGCAACCTAATCTACTATCGCCTGTACTTGTTCAGGCCTCACCATTCGTAGAGCCGCATTAGTCCCGACCAAATACCGCTGCAGGTTTTGTCGCCTATTCGCACCTGAGGAAAGGGTTTCACTTGTGCGTGTACCTGGCACAGATCAACCACGTCTTCTCCCTGCAACAAGAGCTCCATCAGCAGCACCACGACCTGGGCCACGTCCCTTATTTGACGCTCTCCTCATATTTTTTTAATTTAGGATCTTGCCCTAAATGGGTGTTTAATTAATAGTAGAATAGAATGACAGTATGTAAAGGGTGTATCTCACACGTACAGATGCAGACTAGGCCGCAATTAAAGATTTCTTTTCCCAAAATGGCTGTATTTCAAATGCCTGAATCAAACCCCTCTATGTAGAGGGTGTAACTCCCAGGGCATGAACCAGTGTAGGCCTAAATTAATTATTTCTTTCCCCAAAAAGGCTGTATTTCAAATGGCTGTAATTCAAATGCCTGAATCAAACCCCTGTATGTAGAGGGTGTGTCTCACAGGGCCTGAACCAGTGTAGGCCTGAATTAAATATTTCTTTGCCCAAAATGGCTGTATTTCAAATGGCTGTATTTCAAATGCCTGAATCAAATTCCTGTATGTAGAGGGTGTATCTCACACGGTCTGAACCAGTGTAGGCCTGAATTAAATATTTCTTTGCCTAAAATGGCTGTATTTCAAATGCCTGAATCAAACCCCTGTATGTAGAGGGTGTATCTCACATGGTCTGAACCAGTGTAGGCCTGAATTAAATATTTATTTGCCCAACAAGGCTGTATTTCAAATGGCTGTATTTCAAATGCCCGAATCAAACCCCTTTATGTAGAGGGTGTATCTCACAGGGTCTGAACCAGTGTAGGCCTAAATTAAATACACTGCTCAAAAAAATAAAGGGAACACAAAAATAACACATCCTAGATCTGAATTAATTAAATATTCTTCTGAAATACTTTGTTCTTTACATAGTTGAATGTGCTGACAACAAAATCACACAAAAATAAAAGAATGGAAATCAAATTTTTCAACCCATGGAGGTCTGGATTTGGAGTCACACTCAAAATCAAAGTGGAAAAACACACTACAGGCTGATCCAACTTTGATGTAATGTCCTTAAAACAAGTCAAAATGAGGCTCAGTAGTGTGTGTGGCCACATGCCTGTATGACCTCCCTACAACGCCTGTGCATGCTCCTGATGAGGTGGCGGACGGTCTCCTGAGGGATCTCCTCCCAGACCTGGACTAAAGCATCTGCCAACTCCTGGACAGTCTGTGGTGCAACGTGACGGTGGATAGAGCGAGACATGATGTCCCAGATGTGCTCAATTGGATTCAGGTCTGGGGAACTGGCGGGCTAGTCCATAGCATCAATGCCTTTGTCTTGCAGGAACTGCTGACACACTCCAGCCACATGAGGTCTAGCATTGTCTTGCATTAGGAGGAACCCAGGGCCAACCGCACCAGCATATGGTCTCACAAGGGGTCTGAAGATCTCATCTCGGTACCTAATGGAAGTCAGGCTATCTCTGGCGAGCACATGGAGGGCTGTGCGGCCCTCCAAAGAAATGCCACCCCACACCATTACTGACCCAATGCCAAACCGGATGCTGGAGGATGTTGCAGGCAGCAGAACGTTCTCCACGGCATCTCAAGACTCTGTCACGTCTGTCACATGTGCTCAGTGTGAACCTGCTTTCATCTGTGAAGAGCACAGGGCACCAGTGGCGAATTTGCCAATCTTGGCGTTCTCTGGCAAATGCCAAACGTCTTGCACGGTGTTGGGCTGTAAGCCCAACCCCCACCTGTGGACGTCGGGCCCTCATATCACCCTCATGGAGTCTGTTTCTGACCGTTTGAGCAGACACATGCACATTTGTGGCCTGCTGGAGGTCATTTTGCAGGGCTCTGGCAGTGCTCCTCCTGTTCCTCCTTGCACAAAGGCGGAGGTAGCGGTCCTGCTGCTGGGTTGTTGCCCTCCTACGGCCTCCTCCACGTCTCCTGATGTACTGGCCTGTCTCCTGATAGTGCCTCCATGCTCTGGACACTACGCTGACAGACACAGCAAACCTTCTTGCCACAGCTCGCATTGATGTGCCATCCTGGATAAGCTGCACTACCTGAGCCACTTGTGTGGGTTGTAGACTCCATCTCATGCTACCACTAGAGTGAAAGCACTGCCAGCATTCAAAAGTGACCAAAACATCAGCAAGGAAGCATAGGAACTGAGAAGTGGTCTGTAGTCACCACCTGCAGAACCAATCCTTTATTGGGGGTGTCTTGCTAATTGCCTATAATTTCCACCTGTTGTCTATCCCATTTGCACAACAGCATGTGGAATTGATTGTCACTCAGTGTTGCTTCCTAAGTGGACAGTTTGATTTCACAGAAGTGTGATTGACTTGGAGTTACATTGTGTTGTTTAAGTGTTCCCTTTATTTTTTTGAGCCGTGTATTTCTTTGCCCAACAAGGCTGTATTTCAAATGGCTGCATTTCAAATGCCTGAATCAAACCCCTGTATGTAGAGGGTGTATCTCACACTGTCTGAACCAGTGTAGGCCTGAATTAAAGATTTATTTGACCAAAATGGCTGCATTTCAAATGCCTGAATCAAACCCCTGTATGTAGAGGGGGTATCTCACAGGGCCTGAACCAGTGTAGGCCTGAATTAAATATTGATGCAGTATTTCAAATCTCTGAATGTAAACCTAATGTATTAAGGGTGTTTCTCACAATGACATCTGCATCAAAGGCTGCCAACTAAATTTTTTGGCCCAAACGAGTGTTTGTTTAACAACTAAATTTGTCAGCAGTATATAAGCCTGTAATTTCACACGTGCTGATGCTGCAAGGCCTGAAAATATTGTTTTTTGTCAAAAAAGTGTGTTTTTAAAACCCCAGAAAATGATGGTTGTATTTCTAGCTGACTAATCCAGATGTTGTAGTTTGCCCAAAAAAATGGTGATTTGCAATGTCCCAAAAGCTCAGATGCAGTGCTGGTGCACTGAGCTTGCATAAAATGGCCGCCGCCACTCACCTAACTAACAGAATTATAAAAGTTATTATTTTTTTGGTCAATGGGCTCAGGGCAGGGTAAAAAGATTGTGTCCTGCACCCACACAACTATTTGTCTGTAGATCGCTAAGTTAGATTCTCTCCTATTCTCTCCCTGAAATCACAAGTCCAGCTGCAACCTCTCCCTACACTTGAATCAGCAGAGTGACGTGCAGCGCTACGTGACTCCAGCTTATATAGAGCCTGGGTCACATGCTACACTGGCCAATCACAGCCATGCCGTTAGTAGGCATGGCTGTGATGGCTTCTAAGGTCAGACAGTTAACCGCTTGTTGATTGGCTGCTCTGCAGCCTTTCAAAAAGCGGCAAGAAAGCGCTGAACACTGAACCCAAACCCGAACTTTTACTGAAATGTTCGGGTTCGGGTCCGGGTTCCAAAAATCCTAAAGTTCAATACGAACCCGAACTTTACAGTTCGGGTTCGCTCAACCCTAGTTCTGATAACATATTTGTGGAATCAGCTGGCGACGGTGTGAAAGGAGTGCGCTTCTTCTTGACACTGACATCGACCTGTAAGGCTGAGTTCATACTTCAGTTATTTGGTCAGTTTTGGCCCCGTGACTGCCCAAATAAGTGAAGTGTGTAGTGATTCTAAGAGCGATGCCTGTCAACTGCATGTCATACTGACTCACAGTATTATTTCTCTTCCACAGCAGGCTCCCTATGCAGGTTTAGACTGGCCCACAGGGGTATAGGTGAATCCCACTAGTGGGCCCCTAGTCTCCCACCCTCTGCACCAGTGGCACATAACACAGTAGACTTACTGCACTACATACATATATTCAGCCTATGTTCATATAAAAAAAACTTGATAGATTATTAAAGATATACCCCGGTTTATTAATATAGACACGATCAGAGCTGAGATGACTTCTAGGTATAGAGGAAAGCTGCCAGTATC
Organism: Bufo bufo; assembly: GCF_905171765.1. Lineage (NCBI taxonomy): Eukaryota > Metazoa > Chordata > Amphibia > Anura > Bufonidae > Bufo > Bufo bufo. The sequence continues at coordinate 34,177,613 of NC_053393.1, forward strand.
CTCTTCTCCCCAGGACCTACTTTCTGAAAGTTGCTGCAGGGATCCCCATATTTAATCATCTGGTAGCACCTTGCTGCTGTGTGAGCAGGTAATATTTGAATGTATCCATACTGTGGGCTCTAGTCACCTAGTCCGACACTGTCCCTATGCATGTTACTGTAAGGCACAGTGTTCTACACCACTATACAGGCTCTATGCAGCCAGGAAATAGCTGTTTTTTTAATGTGATTCGTATAAGTTTTGGAAAATTCGGCGAACCAGTTGAATCGAATTTTAGAAACATTTGCTCATCTCTAATAATCGCAAACAAAACGACCAGAGAAGATGATAGAGAAGGACAAGTTTGCAGGTTGACGCTGGTTTGATGATTCCCCCACTGACAACTTTGACATTTCCAAATATGAAAATGCATGTCATATAACAAACAGAAAGCAGAAATGCAGAGCTACACTTCAGCCTCCATTTTGTTAAATTGTGGGAAGTATCTCCGATTATAACCATAATTTCTGACCAACCTCCATTTGTAACTGTAGCTGTTGTACAAGAAAATGCATGTGCAGCAAATGATCCTAGAAAATATTTGGGACGATTGGACCCATTTTCAGAAAAAACTGTCTGTTGGTTGTAAAGTGACCAAAGAAATATATTTAAAGGGGTTTTCTGAGTGTTTAATACTGATGACCTATCCTTACGATAGGTCATCAGTATCTAAATGGTGGGGCTCTGACACCCGGCGAGCGCCGCAGCCTCCTCGCAGCTTACCGAGCACAGCCCTGTACATTGGATAATAGCTGTGCATAGTATTGCAGCCCAGGCCCAATCTCTTGGCCTAGGCCATGTGACCGATGAACGTGACGCCACGACATCCGTCAAAAACCTACGGCAGATGTCGGGTCTTTAAAGATAGTACACTCTCCCGAGTGGAGCGAGAGCCATAGCTAGCGGGTGCATTCGGTTTCATAATGCGGATCGTGGACTTTTAACATCTTAGAAGCGGAAACACACGCTTCACTGGCTGGAACGCCTACCCCTGGAGGAGAATGGGGAAGGCGTTCCACTGCAGTAATGAGCCTGAGCCTGCACTAGGCATCCTGGTTCATTATTTGTATATTACAATTCAGGCCAGCAGGAGCCAGCACTGATCTGTAAAATAGCTATTTCTATATAGGATAATGGAGAAAATTCCATTACCCTATATAAATTGCAATCTGATCATTGCATGTTGTGGTACACTTGCGGACCTATGTAATAAAAAGTGAAAAAAATAAAATAAAATAATGGAAGTCAATGGGAGAACCCGAGCATTTAACCAGACACCCTCTGCTCTGAAGAGGGGAGGGTTTCTGGTTCATAGAAAAAGGTCATAAATTGATGGAAACACCACCGAAATGGTTCGGGAACAGCATAGGGAGTGTAAGATCCTCACCTGCTTTGCACTCCAGGGGAACCAAGAGGGGTCCTCGTGGAGTTGCGGGACAGGTTATGCGTGTCTCTGATGCACCAGCGCTGACCCCTTTGCGAGCCAGTGCGGGGATGCGTTCGCGTGGACATCGGAGTGGAGGACCGTCGGAGTCCCGGGGACAGAGTGGCCAGGCGAGTGACAAGACGCCGCGGCCAGGGTTGTCTCCGGTGTCTCCTGCGACTTCCGTTTCCGCATCTGGGTCCACGCGCTCGCATACTCGCGCTGAGTCAATCATGCGTCCGTGCGTACGCACGAGGGCAGGTTCGCAAAGGGATACACGGTCGCGAGGACGCGCTTCTTATGCGCTTCGTCGACCAGTGGCGCATAATATACTGACTCACAAGAGCAAAGTGGATTAGGGAGCCAGCCATGGGTTAATCAACTTGTGATTGCCTTAGGCCATGTACTCAGGTGCAGGGCAATTTGTTCACCTATGGTAGTGGACACTTGGCACCCTGGGATTGGTCAGCAGGCATTTAAAAGGAGGTCTCTCAGGGTGATCAGTGCCCACTGTTATTTTCCCTCAACCAGGTATAGGTCACAACTGCTAGTGACTGAAGACTGCCAGGAACTTTGTCCTTTGCAGCGGACCCAAGATCTGGAGTGACTCGACTGCCAAGTGCACAGCATCATTCAGCACTGGTTGGGACTATTCCTGGAATCTCCTTGCCTGGTTTTTGTTATTATTCCTTGTTACCAGCAAGTGTCCTGGACGTTTATGTTTCTGGTGAATAAACACCTTTTTGCTTTCATCACTGGTCTGTTTGTTGGTGCCTTGCATTACAGAACAGTGGGCCCAACTAACAGTTGCCATGGACAAGATCCAGCAGCAGCTGAGTGAATTAACGGGAGCCGTTAACCTGCTGTTCCAACGACGCCCAAATATACCAGCAGCCGCTGCAGCGCAAATCCAAGAGCAACTGACAACTGTGATGGAGGAGGTTCAGCAGCTTATCCAGGGAGCCTCAGCACTACCCGTCACTATTGCAAGGCATCAAACAGAACCTAAGATCCCTCTGCCTGACCCCTTCACAGGAGAGCTACAGGAGTTCTTAAACTTCAGGGACTCCTGTCTCCTTTATTTCCAGTTGCGTCCGATGGCTTCTGGCACTCTCAGGCAGAGAATTGGGATTGTAATGTCACTGCTACGTGGAGACCCCCAACGTTGGGCATTTAATTTGCCTCAAGACCATACAGCTTTTTCGTCAGTAGACGCCTTCTTCGAGGCTATGGCTGTGATTTACGATGACCCGGATCGTACTCGCACCGCAGAGACCAATCTTGAGCATATTCAACAAGGCCGCCGCCCAGCTGAAGAATACGCTGCAGAATTCAGGCGATGGGCAGCTTTCACCACCTGGGGCGACGCAGCCCTACGCCATCGCTTCCGTTTGGGACTTTCGGATGCGGTCCGGGATCTTCTTTTGGCCTTGCCTACCCCCTTCTCGTTGGAAATGGCTATCTCTCAGGCAATCGATGCCGACAGGCGAATCCGTGAGAGGCGAGTGGAACGGTCGTCTCGGTTTTCATCCTCTCGACCACATCCAGGGCCTCTTAAATCGGCCGAAGAGCCAATGGAGGTTGGATCCTCCCATCTCACACAGGCAGAACGAGCTCATCGCCAACAGAAAGGCCTGTGCCTATTTTGCGGAAAGTCTGGACACCTCGTTAAAACCTGTCCCCTCCTGCCGGCGGGAAACGAATGAACCTAGGGGGCATAGAGGAGAACCCCCTAGGTGCTATTATCCCTCCTCCAAGCCGGGTGATGGTATCCATATCCTTACGGTGGCAAGACAAGGTCCATGAGTTTTCAGCACTAATCGATTCTGGGGCCGCTGGGAATTTTGTGGACTCAACCTTGGTTCGTCGACTTGACATCCCGTTGATCCAGCCGAAAACCACCATGTCAGTGACCGCGATTGATGGTTCCCCTCTTCAAGATGGTCGTGCAGTGTGGATGACTCCGGGAATACAGGTAACGGTGGGGGCTGATCATCGGGAGACCTTAAGCCTTTTTGTCCTTGACATGCCATCCACTCCCGTGATTTTGGGTCTCCCTTGGTTAAGGCTCCATAATCCAGTAGTGGACTGGCGCTCGGGTCTTATTTGTCAGTGGAGTACGGAATGCCTTACTAAGTGCATTCGTCCCGACCTGTCACTAGCCTCCATGGAAGTATTAAGTACTTTACCACAGCAGTATCATAATTTCCGAGATGTGTTCAGTCCTCAGGGGGCTGATGTGTTACCTCCCCACAGGTCATATGATTGTCCTATAGACCTGTTGCCAGGTACCATGCCACCACGAGGGCATCTTTATAATCTCACTGGGCCTGAGGTTCAGGCTCAGCGGGAGTATATTAAAGAGAACCTTGAGAAGAATTTCATTCGTCCATCCACTTCCCCTGCTGGAGCTGGATTCTTCTTTGTGGAGAAGAAGGATGGAGGCTTGAGACCTTGCATCGATTATCGTGCCCTTAATCGGATTACGGTGAAGAATCGGTATCCACTGCCTCTGATTGATGATCTGTTTTCTCAGGTGGCAGGGGCCCGAGTCTTCACCAAACTCGATTTAAGGGGTGCTTATAATTTAGTTTGCATTAGAGAGGGTGACGAATGGAAGACCGCATTTAATACCAGAGACGGGCATTACGAGTATCTCGTGATGCCTTTCGGTCTCTGTAATGCTCCCGCGGTCTTCCAGGAGTTCATCAACGATGTTCTCAGAGATATCTTGGATAGATGTGTTGTTGTCTATCTAGATGACATACTAATCTACTCTTCGGATCTGGTCTCTCATCGGAGACACGTGTGTCAGGTTTTCCAGAAGCTGAGGGAGAACCGCCTCTATGCCAAACTTGAGAAGTGTCTGTTTGAGGTGAAGGAGTTGCCTTTCCTGGGGTACATTATCTCAGAAAAGGGATTGGCTATGGACCCATCCAAACTTTCTGCTGTCTTGGATTGGCCTCAGCCTAAGGATCTTAAGGGGTTGCAGCGTTTCTTAGGCTTTGCCAACTTCTACCGCAAGTTTATTAAGAATTTTTCTGCGATAGTAGTACCTCTCACCAACCTCACTAAGAAGGGAGCTAATCCTTCTAAGTGGACGAGAGAGGCAGTCAGAGCCTTTGAGACGCTGAAACAGGCCTTTTGCACGGCACCAATTCTTACTCATCCAGACACCTCCAGACCTTTTGTTCTCGAGGTCGATGCCTCAGAGGTCGGTGTAGGGGCAGTTCTCTCACAGTATTCTGGGGACCCTGAGAGGTTACATCCCTGTGCCTTCTTCTCTCGGAAGCTCTCTCCAGCCGAGTGTAATTATGATATCGGCAATAGAGAGCTTCCGGGAGTAAGATTGGCTTTTCAAGAGTGGAGACATTGGCTAGAGGGTGAAGAACATCCCATCACGGTTTACACTGACCACAAAAATTTGGAGTATCTAGAGAGTGCCAAAAAACTCAACTCCCGACAAGCCCGGTGGGCATTGTTTTTCACCCGCTTCAATTTCCGCCTCACTTATAAACCAGGTTCCAAAAACGTGAAGGCAGATGCCCTGTCCCGCTGCTTCCCCGAGGCTGCTTCCGTCCTGGACTCTGAGCCAGAAACCATTCTCCCAACTGTTTTCTTGCTGCCCTGGGGGCCGCAGAAGTAATGGAGAACTTGTCCTCTCTTCTTGAGCCTTCACAGGCAGAGAGTCCACCTGACAAACCCGAGGGTCGATGGTTTGTACCCATTAACCTTCGATTGAAGGTCATCCAACAGCTTCATGACTCAAAGTCTGCCGGGCATTTGGGTGTTAAGAAAACACTTGCCCTTGTTAAACGTCACGTGTGGTGGCCCAACATGTCCGTGGATGTTAAGGCCTATATCCAGGCATGTACTGTTTGTGCCAGATGTAAACCGTCCCGGTCTGCCCCTTCTGGGACTTTACTCCCACTGCCAATTCCCCAGGCTCCATGGACTCACATTTCCATGGATTTCATCACAGATTTGCCAAGGTCCTCTGGAAGTACGGTAATCTGGGTGGTGGTGGACCGTTTTAGTAAGATGGCCCATTTTATCCCACTCCCTGGATTGCCCTCGGCCAGAGAATTGGCAGATCTGTTCTTGAATCATGTCTTTCGATTACACGGAGCGCCGGATGACATTGTTTCAGACAGAGGAGTGCAATTCATCTCTCGCTTCTGGCGTTCTTTCTGCTCCCGATTGGGTATTAATTTGTCTTTTTCTTCTGGTTTTCACCCAGAGACCAACGGTCAGACGGAAAGGACTAACCAGACCCTGGAGCAATATCTCCGGTGCTTCGTGTCAGACTGCCAGGAGGAATGGGCAGCGTATCTACCCTTTGCGGAGGTGGCTTATAACAACTCTGAGCATGCTTCCACTAAGATGTCTCCGTTCAGGTGCGTGGGGGGCAGGGATCCAAGACTCTCTTCTTTGGCCGGACCCTCCACTGACTCACCGGTGGTGGATCAATGGTTCGAGGATAGACATCCCATTTGGTCGTCGGCCCAGCGGAATCTCCGCAGTGCGGTGGCGCAACAGAAGAAATTTGCTGATCGTCATCGCACCGTAGAGCAAAAGTTTAAGGTGGGAGATCAGGTGTGGGTCTCCACCCGGAACATTCCGCTGCGTCAGCCATCTTCCAAGTTGGGTCCTCGATTCATTGGCCCATACCCAGTGACACAAAAGATCAACCGAGTTACGTACAAGGTTGCTCTTCCACCGTCGATCCGAGGAGTGAACACCTTTCATGTTTCACTTCTCAAATCGGCAGCCGACTCCGCTCCCTTCATTCAGACCCCATCCCCGCTGGAGGTCCAAGGGGTACCGGAGTTCGAGGTGAACAGAATTTTGGACTCTCGTTTTGTCCAAAGGTCTCTTCAATACTTGGTGGACTGGAAGGGTTTTGGTCCAGGGGAGAGATGTTGGATACCTGCTCGCCAGGTGCATGCGGATGAGTTGGTGGCAGCCTTTCACCGGGATAATCCGGGGAAAGCTTGCTTGGAGGCTTCAGAGCCGCCTCCTCGAGGGGGGGGTAATGTAAGATCCTCACCTGCTTTGCACTCCAGGGGAACCAAGAGGGGTCCTCGTGGAGTTGCGGGACAGGTTATGCGTGTCTCTGATGCACCAGCGCTGACCCCTTTGCGAGCCAGTGCGGGGATGCGTTCGCGTGGACATCGGAGTGGAGGACCGTCGGAGTCCCGGGGACAGAGTGGCCAGGCGAGTGACAAGACGCCGCGGCCAGGGTTGTCTCCGGTGTCTCCTGCGACTTCCGTTTCCGCATCTGGGTCCACGCGCTCGCATACTCGCGCTGAGTCAATCATGCGTCCGTGCGTACGCACGAGGGCAGGTTCGCAAAGGGATACACGGTCGCGAGTACGCGCTTCTTATGCGCTTCGTCGACCAGTGGCGCATAATATACTGACTCACAAGATCAAAGTGGATTAGGGAGCCAGCCATGGGTTAATCAACTTGTGATTGCCTTAGGCCATGTACTCAGGTGCAGGGCAATTTGTTCACCTATGGTAGTGGACACTTGGCACCCTGGGATTGGTCAGCAGGCATTTAAAAGGAGGTCTCTCAGGGTGATCAGTGCCCACTGTTATTTTCCCTCAACCAGGTATAGGTCACAACTGCTAGTGACTGAAGACTGCCAGGAACTTTGTCCTTTGCAGCGGACCCAAGATCTGGAGTGACTCGACTGCCAAGTGCACAGCATCATTCAGCACTGGTTGGGACTATTCCTGGAATCTCCTTGCCTGGTTTTTGTTATTATTCCTTGTTACCAGCAAGTGTCCTGGACGTTTATGTTTCTGGTGAATAAACACCTTTTTGCTTTCATCACTGGTCTGTTTGTTGGTGCCTTGCATTACAGGGAGGATGTCTGAATGCATCTTGGACTCCCAGATCACTGCTGGGAACGATGTTGTCCGAGTAGTACACCACTTTTACAGACTGACACTAATGCACACAAAACCGAAGATAAAATCAATTTTAGAGGAAAAATTGTTAGGAAACATTCTTTCCTGTATATTTACTTGCATATAAAGTGCAAGTGCTGGCAAAAATTACAAGGAAGAGGCACCTTATATCACATAATGGAGGGCCTCATTCACATTGTGGTACAATTGTTCAGGTAGTGGGACACTCATAAAGCCTATGCACTAAGTGAAAGGGCTTCCAAAAATTACAAGGAACCGGCACTCGAATACACCCTTTATTACACATAAAGGAGGGCATCATACACCCTTGAAAAATTATGATTGATGGCCTGCTGGTGAGCTGACCCTCTAAAAGATTGTAGGTGAGGGCCTACTGGTGAGCTGACCCTCTAAGACATTATATGTGAGGGCCTGCAGGTGAGCTGACCCTGTAAAAGATTTTAGGTGTGTGCCTGCTGGTGAGCTGAGCCTGTAAAGCATTATATGCGGGGGCCTGCAGGTGAGCTGACCCTGTAAAACATTATATGTGAGGGCCTGCAGGTGAGCTGACCCTCTAAAACATTATATGCGAGGACCTGCAGGTGAGCTGACCCTGTAAAAATTTTTAGGTGCGGGCCTGCTGGTGAGCTGACCCTGTAAAACATTATATGCGAGGATCTGCAGGTGAGCTAAACCTGTAAAACATTATATGCGAGGGCCTGCAGGTGAGCTGACCCTGTAAAACATTATATGCGAGGGCCTGCAGGTGAGCTGACCCTGTAAAACATTATATGCGAGGGCCTGCAGGTGAGCTGACCCTGTAAAACATTATATGCGAGGGCCTGCTGGTGAGCTGACGCTGTAAAACATTATATGCGAGGGCCTGCAGGTGAGCTGACCCTGTAAAATTTTTTAGGTGCGGGCCTGCTGGTGAGCTGAACCTGTAAAACATTATATGCGAGGGCCTGCAGGTGAGCTGACCCTGAAAAACATTATATGCGAGGGCCTACAGGTGAGCTGACCCTGTAAAACATTATATGCGAGGGCCTACAGGTGAGCTGACCCTGTAAAAGATTGTAGGTGAGGGCCTGCAGGTGAACTGACCCTCTAAAAAATTATATGCGAGGGCCTGCAGGTGAGCTGACCCTGTAAATTATTTTAGGTGCGGGCCTGCTGGTGAGCTGAACCTGTAAAATATATGCGAGGGCCTGCAGGTGAGCTGAACCTGTAAAAGATTGTAGGTGAGGGCCTGCTGTTGAGCTGACTCTGTAAAATATTGTAGGTGGGGGCCTGCAGGTGAGATGGCCCAATAAAACATTATATGCGAGGACCTGCAGGTGAGCTGAACCTGTAAAACATTATATGCGAGGGCCTACAGGTGAGCTGACCCTGTAAAAGATTGTAGGTCAGGGCCTGCAGGTGAACTGACCCTCTAAAAAATTATATGCTAGGGCCTGCAGGTGAGCTGACCCTCAAAAAAATTATATGTGATAAATAAGCATGTTGATATGATGGAAGAGGAGGAGGAGGATGAGAAAAGGAAGAATCAACCATATACCATTGTTTGTGGTGGAAGGGGTGCATGGGAATACAGTGTATTCAGTACATTATAAACAACACATTTAAAGTGCCTTTATGTTCAGCCGCTTTCCTCTGGTAGAGTCGAGAGATCCTGGTCAATCCAGGCCTTGTTCATTTTTATAAGAGTCAACCTGTCAGCATTTTTATTTGACAGGCGGATATGCTAATCTATTATAATGCCACCAGCAGCACTAAAAACCCGCTCAGACAAAACGCTGGCGGCAGGGCAGGCGTAGAGCGCCAGTTCGTGCCACGTGTCCAGCTTGGACACCCAGTAGTTGAGAATGCTGATACGGTCTGCTATGTACTCCTTCACCATCTTCCAAAATTTTTCCCTCCTTGTTACAGTAGGCCGCTCATCAGGGTGAGGGTGTTGGCGGGGTGTCATGAAACCATCCCAGGCTTTGGAGAGTGTTGCCCTGCCTTTGTTGGAACTTCTGTGTGTTCCCCTTGTCTCCCCTCCTCAGTTGCCCAAGGAACTACGGACTCTGCCGCCAGCATTGTCAGATGGAAATTTTTGGAGCAATTTTTCAACAAGGACCATTTTGGTCATCCTCTCCACCAGAGGAATGAGAGATGAGAAGTTCTCTTTGTAGTGGGGGTCGAGAAGGGTGAACAACCAGTAATCCGTGTTGTTTAAAATGCGTATAACGGACGGGTTGCGGGAAAGGCAGCCTAACATGAAGTCAGCCATGTGTGCCAGAGTACCAACAGGCAAGACTTTGCTGTCGTCATCAGGAGAATGACTCTCAATCTCCTCATCCTCTTCCTCCTCTTCTGCCCACCCACGCAGAACAGATGGAATAAACTCTGTAGCGAAGGCAACCGTCTCCTGCTCCTCTTCCTCCTCTTCATCGTCCAATTTGCGCTGAGAAGACGAACTGAGGGTGGTCTGGCTATTAACCTGTGTAATATCTTCCCCCATTTCCACCTCTTCCACATGCAAAGCGTCGTTCTTAATTGTGAGCACAGAGCGTTTGAGTAGACACAGAAGTGGGATGGTTACGCTGATAATAGCGTTATCGCCGCTCACCATCTGTATTGATTACTCAAAGTTTCTTAAAACCTCACAGAGGTCAGAAATCTATGCCCACTCCTCGTTTGTGAATAGCGGAAGCTGACTGGAAAGGCGATGACCATGTTGCAGCTGGTATTCCACTACTTCTCTATGCTGCTCACAAAGCCTGGCAAACATGTGGAACCTCGAGTTCCAGCGCGTGATTACATTGCACAACAGCTGGTGAACTGGCAATTTCCACTACTGCTGCATCATTGAAAGACCGGCTGAAGCTGTCGATGACTGGCGGAAATGTGCACACATGCGGTGCACCTTCACCAGTAGCTCAGGCAAATTGGGGTAGGTTTTGAGAAACTGCTGAACCACTTAGTTTAAGACGTCGGCAACCTTGGTTGACATAGGGCCCACAATCCTTGGCGTCGGTAGCACCTGTGCCTTCTTAGGGTAGGGTACGACTCGCTCCCAGCCTCCACAACGTTCACCCAGGGTGCCGTCAGGGAAATGTAGCATCCCTGGCCAAATGCACTTGTCCATGTGTCCGTGGTTAAGTGGACCTTCCCAGCAACTGCATTGGTCAGGGCACGTGTGATGTTACGGGACACATGTTGGTTTAAGACGGGCACGGCACACAGGGAAAAATAGTGGCGGCTGGGGACTGCACAACGCGGGACTGCCGCCGACATCAGGCTGCGGAATGCCTCAGTGTCCACGAGCCTATATGGCAACATTTCCATGGCCAGTAATTTGTAAAGTTGCATATTTAGTGATATGGCCTGTGGGTGGGTGGGTGGCTGGGTATTTGCGCTTGCGTTCAAATGCCTGGGGTAATGATTTGTACGCTGCGCTGGGACACGGAAGTGGATGTGGTCGCTAATGGTGCTTGCGAAGGTCCAGGTGCAAGGTGGGAGGCATTCGGGCTTGCGTCTTGGACAGGGGATTGGCCAGCACATAACACAGGGGAAGAGGAGACAGTGGTGTGACCCGCACAGACACTGATTGCGGACCCAGGCATTCATCCCACCAATTAGGGTGCTTTGATGCCATGTGGCGGATCATGCTGGTGGTGGTGAGGTTGCTAGTGTTCACGCCCCTGCTCATTTTAGTATAGAACAGGTTGCAAATTACAATTCTTTTATCGGCCGCACTTTCCTCAAAAAAGCGCCAGACTGCAGAACACCCACCCCTTGGCAAGGGAGATTGCTGCAAAGGGGTGCGCCGGGGAACAGTTGCGGGCCTGTTTGGTGTGGCCCGCCTTCTCCCTTTTGCCACCCCACTACCTCTTCCAGCCTGTTGCGGTGCAGCAGATCCCTCCCCCTCTGTACTGCCGTCCTCGCTCGGCTTTCCACCTCCCCAGATTGGGTCAGTGACTTTATTGTCCACCACCTCCTCTTCCACTTCCTCACTCTGCTCATCCTCCTGACTTGTTGACCTAACGACTACCTCATTGATTGACAACTGTGTCTCATCCTCCTCATCAACCTCTTGAGACAGTAATTGCCATTGACTTATTGGCAATTGTGTCTCATCATCATCCACCTCATTAAACAGTAATTGCCGTTCCCCACCATCATCTTCTTGTGATTGTGGATGCTCAAGAGTTTTTGAATCAGGGCACACGATCTGTCCCTCTTCAAGCGTGCTTGGCGAGAGGGCCAAATTAAGGAAAGGCGAGGAAAAGAGCTCCTCGGAATATCCGAGTGTGGGATCACTTGTTTGCCCAGACTCTCCATGGCAGGAGGAAGGAGGATTGTGTTGAGCAGACTCTTGGCTACTGAGACTGGACTTGGTGGAAGACGGGGTGGTGCTTCAGCGACTGGAAGCATTATCTGCTGCAATCCAACCGACCACCTGGTCGCACTGGTCTGACTTCAAGAATGGTGTCCTGCGCCGCCCTGCAAACTGGGACATGAAGCTAAGTATCGTGGATGATTGTTTTTCTTGTGCTCTGGCAGCAGGCACAGTTTCACCGCGCCCAGGGCCACAGCCTCTGCGTGCACCATCAGCATCACGGCCACTGCCCTGTCCTTTACTGCTCACCTTCTTCATATTAAATGTTATATATGCTTGAAAGTCTGTCACACGTACAGTAGTGTAGGATTTGGAAGTGTATGCGCAAACAAATTTAAAAAGGTATTTGTGATGTGGAAACGTCACACAGGAGATATCCCGCAGATAATGTCAATGCTGTCACCAGCGGCTAATAAAAAATTACAGGGAATGTCACACGTATTTGGGATGAGGAAACGTTATACAGGAGAGGTACGGTACCACCAGTAATGTCACTGTCCGCAGCGTCTACGAAAATAGTACACTGTATGTTACAGATACATTTTTTCAGCGCACACATTACACTGCAGATGTGGCACTGGTAATGTCACTGTCAGAAGTGGACACCGTCTATTGAAAAAGTACACTATATGTCACAGATATTTTTGGGATGCGCACAATTTACACAGGAGATGTAGATGTGGCGCAGCTAATGTCACTATCCAGACACCGTCTACCGAAAAACCACACTGGAACACTGGATGTCACAGATATTTTTTGGATGCGCACACTTTACACTGGAGATGTGGCACAGCTAATGTCGCTGTCTGCAGCGGCCTAACTATTGCATGCTATTTAGCGCAGGATGCGCTAAAAATAGATATTGCTGCCACACACAATAGTCCTTAAAAGGACTTTTGGGTCTGTAAAGTTTTAGCTATTGAGCGCAGTTTGTGCTAAAAATATATATTGCTGCTGCCACACACAACAATAGTCCTTAAAAGGACTTTTGGGTCTCTGAAAAGTTTTTCGAAAAAAATTATTCCTATATCACTCCTATATCATTCCTATATCATTCCTATATCATTCCTATGAGCTGAGCACTGCGATTGGCCAGCGCTACAGTATAGGAGAAGAAGACGCCGGCAGGATCAAGTGGGTGGAGCCTAACTACTTGCATACCGGAGGCTATAACCAGAGAACGGAGCGGCGCCCGGGGAAAACAGTAAGTGCAGCGGGATCCCTGGGCGCCGCTCTACACTTCTGTATGGTCAGTTTAGAGGCTTTCTTCTGGTGAAAGGTCCTCTTTAAGCTTCATTCAAGTAAATGTGACCATTCCTGCCCAGGCAGAGATCAGCAGTGCCACTGTGTACGGAAAAGCTTGCCTCCCTTTATTCTCCGAACTGGAGGGAGTCCTGGCAGTGACACGTCTAAGGAGAAAACCTCTTGAAGGATAAAAGCCTGTCTTCCTGCATATGCCTCTAGGGGAAGCTCATGTAGGGATTTATGTCACGACTGTTAATAATAAAAAGTCTTGAGCTCCCCTAGTGGCACCAGAAAAAAAGTTAAAATTTTACTCAGCTTCTCCCAAATACGCCCCTAATTCTAGAAGATCATTCATGGCTTAATTTGAAGAGGTTTCTCTCCTTCTCGATGCTATATCCTTCACGTCTAGTTTTTGAAGAGTCAACCCATTTAAAGAGGTTATCCCAAAAATGAAAACCAGACACCATATAGGACATGACAACCTCTTTTTAACAAAGCTAGGACCAGCCCTGCACCTCACATGGATCCAGAGATCTCCCCATTCATTGCTCTGCTAGATCTATATCAAGCTGACAGCTGAAGGGGCGTGTCTCCGCTCTCCCTATCACAGCTCAGGGGGCGTGTCTCAGCTCTCCCTATCACAGCTTAGGAGGCAGTTGAAGGATGAATCTGAGCATGTGAGGCCTTCTCAGTGAGCAGGACAAAGAAAAAAGGAAAAAACAAACAGCAGGTGGCGCTATACAGATACATTTTATTGAATAACTCAGTGGATATGCTAAAACTTAAATTACATGTAATTACAAAAGTATTCATATCCGGGTGTTGGTTTGAAAACTCTAGAATATTTTTTGCTGGACAGCCCCTTTAAGTCTCCTTCTAACTGTGCGTCAGCTCGAATGTTAAAGTTAATTTTTGGAAGTGCATTTTAATGTTTGCTTTAGTAGAATCAAACTGTAATTAAATGATATCCTTTATGTGCACATAATAATGATACGAGGGAAGGGAAACATTTGACATTTGAAGGTAACATTCAGTGTAACTATCTGGTTAAGAAGATGAATATTGTAATCTGTTAATTAATTGAATCCCCAATTATGAGGTGACACGGAATGGCCTTCAGCAATAACAGTTACAAAACAGATTTATGAGACATAACACAATAGAAATTTATATATGCCTCGATACTGTAGGTAAATAAAGTACATGGGGCATTTATATGACCCGGAGCCTTATACATTTGGAGACTCTCTTAGTAAATTGGTTACTTTTATGCCATATACTGGCAAGAGACCCTTGATAGACTGATTAAAGGTGCTTGTTACTGATGTTTAAGTTCATTCTCTTTACAGTGCCCCCACAGGGAATTAACAGTACTGCAGTCTATGTTTGGAAAAGGAGGGACCATTTTTGGCAGCTCTTTGCTTCTGGTGTGCATACCTGTGGGTTTCAGGGTAAAAAAAAGTCCTGTTCTAAAGGAAACTAAACCAAACCCTCATAGATAAAAAGAAAAAGCATAGCTTAAACCCTTAGGGACCGGGCCATTTTTTACCTTAAGGACCAGGCAATTTTTTGCAAATCTGACATGTGTCACTTTATGTGGTGATAGCTTTAAAACGCTTTTAATTATCCAGGCCATTCTGAGATTGTTTTCTCGTCACATATTGTACTTCATGACATTGGTAAAATTGAGTCCAAAAAAATAATTTTTTTAAATAAAAAAACTCGAAATTTACCCAAAATTTTGAAAAAAATTAGCAAATTTACAAATGTCAATTTCTCTACTTTTTATAATAGTAATACCTCCAAAAATAGTTATTACTTTACATTTCCCCATATGTCTACTTCATGTTTGGATCATTTTGTGAATGCCATTTTATTTTTTGGGGACATTACAAGGCTTAGAAGTTTAGAAGCAAATCTTGAAATTTTTCAGAACATTTCTAAAACCCACTATTTCAGGACCAGTTCAGGGCTGAAGTCACTTCACATAATGGCTTACATAATAGAAACCACCCAAAAATGACCCCATTTTACAAGCTACACCCCTCAAGGTATTCAAAACAGATTTTACAAACTTTGTTAACCCTTTATGTGTTCCACAAGAATTAATGGAAAATAGAGATAAAATTTCACTTTTTTGGCAGATTTTCCATTTGAATCCATTTTTTACAGTTACAAAGCAAGGGTTAACAGTCAAACAAAACTCAATATTTATGGCCCGGATCCTGTAGTTTACAGAAACACCCCATATGTGGTCGTAAACTGCTGTACGGGCACACGGCAGGGCGCAGAAGGAAAGGAACGTCATACGGTTTTTGGATGGCAGATTTTGCTGGACTGTTTTTTTGACACCATATCCCATTTGAAGCACCCCTAGAGTAGAAAATCCCAAAAAGTTACCCCATTTTGGAAACTTCGGGATAAGGTGGCAGTTTTGTTTAGGTACATATGATTTTTTGTTGCTCTATATTACACTTTTTGTGAGGCAAGGTAACACGAAATAGCTGTTTTGACACCGTTTTTATTTTTTGTTATTTACAACATTCATCTTACAGGTTAGATTATGTGGTATTTTTATAGAGCAGGCTGTCACAGACGCGAAAATACCAAATATAACAACTTTTTTAGTTGTTTGTTTCAGTTTTACATAACAAAGCATTTTTGAAAAAAAAAACGTTTTTTTTGTGTCTCCACATTATGAAAGCCGTAGTTTTATTTATATTTTGGGTGACTGTCTTGTGTAGGGGCTCATTTTTTTCGGGATGAGATGACGGTTTGATTGGTACTATTTTCTGGTGCCTATGACTTTTTGATCGCTTGCTATTATACTTTTTGTGATGTAAGGTGACAAAAAATGGCATTTTTTTTACACTTTTTTTTTTTTATAGTATTCACCTGAGGGATTAGGTCATGTGATATTTTTATAGAGCAGGTTATTATGGATGCGGTGATACCTAATATGTCTACTTTTTTTTTACTTATGTAAGTTTTACTCAATGATTTCATTTTTTAAACAAAAAAAAATCTAATGTTTTAGTGTCTCCATAGTCTGAGAGCCATAGCTTTCTCAGTTTTTGAGCGATTATTTTAGGTAGGGTATGATTTTTGTGGAATGAGATGATGGTTTGATTGCCACTATTTTGGGGTGCGTATGACTTTTTGATCACTTACTATTACACTTTTTGTGATGTGAGGTGACAAAAAATGGCTTTTTTTACACTGTTTATTTTTTTATTTTTACGGCATTCACCTGAGGGGTTAGGTCATGTGATATTTTTATAGAGCAGGTTCTTACGGATGCGTCGATACCTAATATGTATACTTTTTTTAATTTACTTTTTAAACAAAAAAATGATGTTTTAGTGTCTCCATATTCTGAGCCATAGTTTTTTTTATTTTTGGGGCGATTGTCTTAGGTAGGGGCCTATTTTTTGTGGGATGAGGTGACGGTTAGATTAGTACTATTTTGGGGGGTATACGCCTTTTTGATCACTTGTTGTTGCACCCTTTGTGATGTAAGGTGACAAAAATGGCTTTTTTTTACACCGTTTTTATTTTTTATTTTTTTATGGTGTTTATCGGACAGGGTGGATAATGTGCTATATTTATAGAGCCGGTCATTACGGACACGGCGATTCCTAATATGTGTGTTTTCTCATTATAAAATAAGGGGAAAGGGGCATTTTTTTTCTTTTTTTACTTTATAAATTTTATTACTTTATAAATTTTATTAAAAACACATTTTTCTTTACTTTTTTTTCTTTACTTTATTTCTGATGTTCACTTTTGGGGGTCTGATCCCCTCTGCAATGCATTACAATTAATCTGTATTGTAATGCATTGCCTGCTCCTCGGCTCCCATAGAAGGCAGTTCCCGATGCCATGGAAGGCATTGGGCAGCCTCTGCACGGCATCGGGCTGCCTTCTGAGACATCAAGTACCCGCCACAGCAGCACACGGACTCGATGGGCTCACTCAAACACAAACCCCTTCTATGCCGCGGTCAGCAGCATGGAAGGGGTTAATCCGCAGTGATCGCCTGAGCCGTACAGCGTGGGACACAGGCCGGAAGGCCTTCACCGCTTCACTGAGTGTCATGGAGGTAAGTAAGTGAGTTAATTTTTTTTTTTTTAACACTATGCTGTTGCCCAGAATGGGGAAGGGGGGGGGGAGAGGAGCACTATGAGGGCATCTACTAGGGGGCATTATACTGGCACACATGGGGGGAGAAGAGCACTATGGGGACATCTACTGTGGGCATTATACTGGCACACATGGGGGGAGAGGAGCACTATGGGGGCATCTACAGGGAGCCCTGTATATTATAATTATACTGGCACTATGGGGGGGGGGAGGAGCCATATGAGGGCATCTACTGGGGGCCCTATATATTGACATTATATACTGTCACACATGTGGGGCACTATGGAGAAGTAGGGGAGAGGAGCACTATGGGGGCTTCTGCTGGGGGGCATTATATAGGGGTATTTTATACTGGCACAAACTATATGTGCAATATGGGGGTGGGGATGAGTACCATAGTAGCATTTCATACTGGCATACATTACTATAGGGAAGGGGGGAGAGGAACATTATCGGGGCATCTACTTGGGGCACTCTATAGGGGCATTTTATACTGGCACATTACGTCAGGCACCATGGAACAGGGAGAGGAGCAATATGGGGGCATCTACTGGAGGCACTATATAGGAGTTATCAACAAGGTCCCTTTTAGAGACCCTCGGGCTATTATTAATTATATTCTAATGGTCTGTAGGACCATAAATCCCTGTAGGGGTCCCTAACTAATATTTAAAATCTTATCTTTATTGTTAAACTACAAAAAAAATTTTTTATATAAGAAATATAAGGGAAAAAAGAACACAATTAAAATTGTCAGTTACCAATGGAGTATGAGATAATTATTGTTGCTGCTGGTTGCTTGCTACAACCATTATTAGCCTATTAGTATCTGTGGATTGCAGAGTGCATGGGAATGTTGTTCCATATATGTATTCACATTTATCCTGTGGGGGTCATAAGTTGGTGTTTGGTATCCAACTCGTCCTGAGATTGATATAGACGCGAGTATTCCAGTTTCATTTGTGCACCATAGCGTGTCCTATTCACAAAATCACACTTTCAAAGTACTTGTGTCAAGAGAATGCAAGGAGCTACCACTGTCTAGCCCAAACACTGAGGGCAACAATTTGGTTAACAGTGTTGCCACCCCTTCGGGCTGACACTATTGTAGCAATTCGCAAGTAGACACACTTTGCTAGTGTAATTGTACTGTTACCTCCATTTGTGTTTATGGAGGTCAGTGTAACATCGCTCTATACCCACTCCCTTTCTGTATGCAGCTCTGTTTTGTGCAGCTCTGTCTCACCTCTATACTGTATTAGAGCACTGCGAGTCAATTGTACACCACTCTGTATTTGATCCCTCACTATTATTCAGCTCTGGATCCCTACGCTACTCATGAACCATGAACTTTTCTCTCTGCTCCGTAACTGTCTAAAAATAGATCGCACTATACCGCCCCTCCCGACATGTTTCGCCACAGACTGTGGCTTCGTCAGGGGATGTGGGGTATGGATAGACGCGCGCGCTCGTACAGACCTCCCTTTATGTTTATTAGCATCCCACCCTCCTGTTTGTCCCAGCCAATCCCTGACCGTTCACTGACGCACATCCTCTAGTCCGTGCATGTGTCCTATCAGCTGCGCCTCCTTGTTCCGTCCATCGCCGATGACGTAAGGTAAACAATATTCAATGTTGTTTATATGATATTCATACCGGTCTATCAACAAGGAGGCGATCGCTGATAATCACAGGTGACATAGGGTAAATAGTACTCAATTTTGTCCACGATGTTAATATCGGTATATCCATAAAAGCGACCATCACTGATGATCGCTCATGGTATGAGATAATCAGTACCCATTTTTGTTTGCATTATATTTTTGTCAATCTGTCAGTGGATAAAGTGATCTTATTCCAAATCACTTCCCCATCAAATGCGAGATCTCTTACATGAGGATCAATCTATCATTTGATCATAGTACATGTAATCATGTCACTTATTTATTAGTATACAGATATATATACAACTAACTGATCTTGTGCTTTTATATTTAGAGGTATACTTGTAGTTATACCTCTGGTTTCTATACTTCTTTTAGTATGGATTATATCTATTTATGCCTACTTCCACACTGTATGTTTGTAATATATCTTATATACTCTAATGGCTAGTGTGTTATTAATCTTATAAAAATTAAGGAATTTGCAAACATATGATGCAAACAAGGGTTACTGTTTTTATTAATTAATATCACCTTCTGCAGATTATACATGACACTTGGGGATGTTTTAATGATTATATTAGGAATAATTTTTATTTTTACGATTATTTATTTGACTAGGAATAACTCCCTTATATTCAGGGGGTTGGACTGCTTTAAAGATATATATATATATATATATATATATATATATATAGGAGTATTTTAAACTGGTGCAAAATTATGGGGCACTATGGGGACATTAGCTCAACTAGGGGCACTAAGAGGGTTTTTTGGGGGCACACAGTAGGGGGCATCGGCACACATTATGAAGGCACTATAGGGACATTGGCTCTACAAGGGGCACTTAGAGGAGGTATTTTTTTACTGCCACATAAGAGGACTTTTTTTGCATCATTATTTTTGGGGGAAATTATGTTTATTAGTGTCAGGAAAACTATTTGCTTGGCGCAGTTATTTTTTTGCGCACTGTGTGCCAATAATTATTGAAGGGACACTATCTAGTACTAGTATTTTCAGGGAGTTTATCTGTTTATGCAGTATATTATTGGGGAGCACAGCAGGCACAGGATGGGGTGTTCAGAAGGTTGGAGGATGTTGGAAAAGAAGGAAATTAAGATGTCTGTCTGTTAAAACTCTGCAGAGAGAAAAGACGGCTGAAAGGAATCATCACGGTGGTCTGGTCTGAAAGGAGAAGATGAGGAAAGAGAAGATCTAAGAAGACATCACTGGATGTACAAGGTATATGGCGCTGTATTAGGCTACTTTTACATCTGCGTTAGTGATTCTGACAGGCTGTTCCAGCTGAGAATTCACTGGATCCGGCACTGCTGGATGCAGACAGAATGCCCGCCAGCCCCATTAACTATAATGGGGTACGGTAGAGATCCGGTCACAATCTGGCAAAAATGCAGAGAATCAGCGGGACATAAACTGCTGCATGCTGTGCTTTGTGTCTGGACGGATCGTAGTGCCGCGGGTGTGAAAGTAGCCTTACCTTGTATGTTTTGTATTGCTGTATGTAATATTAGGAGGCAATAGGTTAGGTTGAGAATTTGGCATGGGGGGTGGAGGGGCCCAGGCACATTCTTTGCACTGGGGCCCTCTGCTGTCTGTGTCCGTTCCTGCTCAGTTCTATTCTTCAACTACCGCTAGCTGCAGCAAAAGGACATACCCCCAGAGGAATGACATGCCCCCTCAGCTGCCAACGTCAAATAAATCTAGCAGAAGAATTGAAGCAATGAATGGGGAGAGGGCTGGTCCTAGCTTTGTTAGAAAGAGATTGTCCTGTACTAGACTATGTATGATTTTCATTTTTTACATTAATCATGGGATAACCTCTTAAAGTTAAGTTTGTCTTTAGCTCTTTCTGCATGGATATCTGCAAGCTGCTACATAAAGGAGTTTTAGCAGATTTCCTGCAATCAGAGAAGTGCCTGCTTCCTCCCAGCCTCTCCATCTTTGGCTGGGGACCGGCTTTGTGCACTAGCATGAACTCCCATTGAAAACAGGAAGTTTGGGGAAGGGGCGGGGCTTAACACTGCATTCACTTTGAAGGGGTTGTCTGGGTTCAGAGCTGAACCAGAACATAAGCTCCCATTCACACATTTAGCCTGTATCAGTGCATCTTTGGAGCATTTCTTGTTCCAGTGCTCCCCTTTGCCTGCAGGGCAAGGGCTGTTTGCTTATTCCTGGTGACGTAGTAGGCATTTTTTTCAATATGCTAGGTGGAGGCTTACGCCTAGCAGTGATCCCACTTGGATTAGTAGAACTACAGGTAACAGCACTCTGCTAGTCAATTGCACAAAGATATAAGCAAACACTGAAAGAATAAATGCTTGGTGGTCATACTTACTGCAAATGCAGCTAGAAGCTCTTTGCGAATATAATTGATCAAAAATATTTCGGGCCCATCTACCGCTCGTCAAGGTAGCTTCTAATCAGATGGGTCCTACTCTAACATGCCTCTCCTGGGCTTACAGCCTACAATCTGGGCAAAGTAGTACCAATCTGTATCCTACGCATGCCTCTCCCAGGCTGTGGGCCTGCAGTATGGGCTGGGTAGAATACAGCTGTACAAGCTATCTGATTAAAAGCACATGGTAAATGGGCTGGTGGTGCACGGTTCAATCTCACCACCAGGGTAATTAAAGCGTAATGTGCCTGGTTCACCAGCAGGTGGCAGCAACATTGGCGGTGTGTTAGTTCCCTGTAGAGGAACCTTCTAGTTCCCTTCCAGTCCTCTCTAGAGAGGGAGGAGTTAGTTAGTGTTAGTCAGTCTAGCCTACACCCTCCTGGGGAAAGGTTGTGTGTTGGCTAGCAGAGCACTGTCTGCTCTGCTGGGCCTGCAGGCCCTGCCTGTAAAGTTCCACATGGTTGCTTTTCCCCCCCTGGGCTCGTATTGCCTACAAGTAAAGATTAAGGAGAGCAATAGGAAAAACCTCATTGTGAAAAAAAAAACCTGAAAAAATGATTTATAAGTACAGGGAAAGGATAGGGAGGAATCATTTCACAGCATCTTAGTGCAGGGAGAGATTTCAGAAGGCGCTAGGGACAGTGCTAGAAAAGTGTTTTACAAGTGCAGGGAAAGATTATTTGGGGATCCAAATAGCCATTATGCAGCTCTGTCATTCCAGCAATTTGTTCTTGCTATGCGGGTGCAAGTGCTATGTTGAAAAGCCTTTAGTTGCCCGTACAAAAGGAAAAATATATATGCACTTCACTGTTGCAGTTATTTGGGGTGAAAGCGTTGAGTGGCCTATTTCCGTGCAAAAATAAAAATATATACGCACTTCACTGTTGCAGTTATTTGTGGTGAAAGCGTTTAGTTGCCTATTTCAGTACAGAAAGAAAAATATATAAGCATTTCACTTCTGCAGTTATTTGTGGTGAAAGCGTTTAGTGGCCTATTTCAGTACAGAAAGAAAATTACTGTATATACACATTTAACTTCTGCAGTTATATCTGGTGAAAGCGTTTAGTGGCCTAATTCAGCACACAAAGAAAAATATATTCTCAGTTGACTGCTGCAGTTATATGTGTTAAAAACATTTAGTGGCCTATTTCAGTACAAAAAGAAAAAAATATACGCAGTTCACTGTTGCAGTTATTTGCGGTGAAAGCGTTTAGTGGCCTATTTCAGTACAGAAAGAGAAATATATTCTCAGTTCACTTCTGCAGTTATGTGTTGAAAGCATTAAGTGGCCTATTTCAGTACAAAAAAAAATAATATATGCGCATTTCACTGTTGCAGTTAAATGTGGTGAAAGCATTTAGTGACCTATTTCAGCACAAATAGTGGCCTGGCTGACATCATCATTTATTTGACCTTTCTTCTGATCTGTCAGAAGGAAGGAAAAATGAGACGCACAACAGATCCTGTCTGTGTAGCAGCTGTAAGGCCTGTATGGTCCCATCAGAATTGGCTTATGATTTGGTAGCCAAAAGCAGGAGTGGGTACAAAACACAGAAGACATGCAAATATTCCATTCACGTGTCATCTCTGTTTTAGATCCACTCCTGTTTTTTTTTGGCATTAGCAATACTGATGGATTACTGACCAAATGCTGACCGAGTGAAGGCGGATGCTCCACAGACAGGATCCGTTTTTTGTAGGTTATTGTTCTGATGGATCAGAGGATGAGAAAATTAATCAGTGACGTCAACACAAACTTACTGCTGACACCCTCTCCACTCTATCGGGGGGCTCTACTTGTATACACGTTTAATAGAACAGGTTCTGTAGACATCTATGTGGAATCAGCTGGCTACGATGTAAAAGGAGTGCGCTTCTTCTTGGTGCTAACATCGACCTTTAAGGCTGAGTTCATACTTGAGTTATTTGGTCAGTTTTGGCCCCGTGACTGCCCAACTAAATGAAGTGTGCAGTGATTCTAGGAGCGACGCCTGTCATCTGCATGTCATACGGACTCACAGTATTATTTCACTACCAAAGCAGACTACCTATGAGTGTTACTGCAAGGCACAGTGTTTTACACCACTATAAAGGCTCTCAGCAGCCAGGAAATAGCCATTTTTAACGTAATTCTCCGCGAATATATTCGGATCGAACCAAATTTTTCCCGAAAAATCCGGCGAACTGGCGAATAGAATTTTTAAAAAATTTGCTCATCTCTACCTACAAGCCAAGCTAAGTATGCTTGAAGCCAGGAAGAAGTTCCTAGGACTAAAGATAAAGTAAGAGACAGACTATAGCTAAGCAAAGTTCCAGCAGAAGAGGAAACGTTCCTGTTTTACCCAACTAAAAGGCTGAGAAAGCTACAGTATAGCAGAGCTGAAATTGTTGCTGAAGTGTTTGCCTGCCAAAGTTAAGCTAGTTACTACTGATGACCAAGATATCGTTTGGAAATTGTTTGGATTACTGTTTATTCCAAGTAAAGCTGTGTTCAACGTTACTACATGTCTGGACTCCATTTATTCTACTTATTCATCACCTAAGTTCAACAACCCTTTTTGCACTTGCTTCAGACTACACCACTTCTGGGATCCAAGGATATCAAGGTAGGAGCACCGTGAAAGGTGCATACAACATCTACAGAGACATTGTAGGCCACTCTGGCAATCCTACATCTGCATACTCACATTTATACCATCTACAAAGGGGACTCCATGTCCTTGTTGCTTAACTGCAACTGGTGTCACAATTACTTTCTATATAAGAGGGACATATTTCGTAGACACCTCCTAAGGGGCAAGAGATACCCCAGGCGCCTGGCTTTAGGCTGCTGCAATAAATTGGCATCACAAACAGGATTCAGAACAGTAACATAACTGTGTGCTATTACAAACAGGATAAGAGCAGGATTCGAACAACGCTAATTTGTGTGCCTACCAACTTTATTAGCCTATTGTAACGGTCGCGTACACACACACACAGGGGGGAGGGAAGTGACCACTGCGCTCCACCCTTACCCCTGGCCCTGCCTACTTGCCTCACGAGTCCTAATGACAGGGGACAACTGGACGGCAATCCCTAACTTGGAGTAAGTGCAGGGATGACAGACAGACAAACAACAGGACGTGAACGGACCGAGTCAATACCAGGAAAGCTGCAAAGTACAAATGGAGCAAGCAGAGAATTGTCAGGAGAAGCCAGGGTCATAAATACCAGGAGAGCAGAGAAGTACAAGAGGAGTCCTAAGAGAGTAGTCAGGTGGGAGCCGAGGTCACAATACCAGGACGGAAGCGCAGTACAAGAGGAGCAGGCAAGAGGATGGTCAGGAACAGGATCAGGTAAGTATTCAGCAGTCCAACAAATAGCCAGGAACCTAGAAATTAACAGGCAACCTGTAACCAGCAGGCTGCCTGTATTTATAGTGGGGAGTGAGGGTCATGTGACGTGGCCAGCGTCACATGACCGACAGACCAACCAGTCGAGCACCGAGTGATCAGCTCGGCGCTCAAGGCAGACTAGGAGCAGGGAGCCACCCAGCTAGTAAAGCCGCCCTGGGAATGAGGTCAAACACAGAACCTCACTCCAAAAGCTAAGCAACAGTTCTGCGGGCAATGGGGGACCGAGTGCACCTTCGGAACCCCGTGACACCTATTGGATTTACAAATTGCCTTCAAAAACGACTTTAATGTGTTTGCTGCGGAGGGACCGGCGAAAAATGCTGGCGCCCAAAGAGTTAATTTGCCATCTTTACACTTATGGCGCAGCTTCTTCATTCTCACCAAAAGCTGGAAACCAAAGGAACGCCACCTCTGGAAGTGCGAAAACCTAGCCCTGCCTACAGGGAACCACTTCACTGTATGGAAGAGGAAAGGATAAACTCTGCCTCTGAAGTCCAACCTTCATTTCCTACCTATTCCAGCGCCAGAGGAGACAACATGGCGGCACCTCACTCGAGCGGTGAGTATAAGCTCCCTGAAGCAAGAGCCCCTCCATCATCCCCAGTGCTTGCCAAAGAGACAGAGAATGATAAGCTGGCGCCTAAGTCGCAGCGCAAGCGACACCGGTGGAAGGAGCAGCAGGCCATCCCTGTGCCGACTGCTCAGGAGGAAATAGATACAGTGTGTCTTTTGCCATATGGGTCTCGGCCTGTGATACGCCCGCGCCTGGTTAGAGTGTTGCATCCGATAAGCCTGTCAGACACCATGCAGCTTGTTCCGTAGGGCTCCCCTAGCCGGCTGACCCAGCTGAGGACTCCAGTGCCAGAAGATGTCGCTGAAGGACAAAATGTGCAGCAGGGTACGGAGCGTCCGGACACTGATCGCGATACCCAGATGGGAGCTGCAAGCTTCCCTATGGCCCCCTTGAGGATGGAGGAGAATGATAACCTCATCTAGGAGGCCTGGAAGGAACACGTTTCGCGCCAGAGAGCTAATTGGCTTCAGACCCCGCCTCCGATACCTGAGAAGATCCTCGCGGAGCTGAGTCGAAGCCCCAACCAGGTCGTGCCGAACCCAGACGGATCATCTGGAGACCTTCCGAAGGAACAGGACCCACCTCTGCTGGAACCCGGTGATGGTCCCAATGGAGTCCGGAATTGTCTGTAGGAGCTGGACTACCTCTACATTTAAAGAACATTGACTTTGCGAGCGACGGCATGGACTATTCCTGAAGGGTGAGGGCCTGTTGGCATATTGTGTTTTTTAACATGTTTCTGTTTCAGGTTGCCCCCGTTTTGCCCTCACCCGGATGGTCATGATTTGTTAGGCAGATATGGTGGCAGATATGTGTGGGCTGGCATGAGGAAATTCAATTACATGTGGTTGTCACAGGTGTTGAATTCCTCAGAGATCCATGACATTTGAGATCTCGGAGTAGGCAGCAACAGCGGGGACCTCCCTCCTTGGGCTGATAAGGGTACTGTCATCAGACCACTGGGTGGCGGCCATTGCTACCTCCTCTTCATCATCCGATGTCAAGAATGGCTGCGCATCGGTAAGGTCTGGGAATGGATGAGAAAATAATTCCTCTAACTCAAGTGAAAGGGCTATGGTGGTGGTGGTGGTGATGTCTTTGGAGGTGCACAAAGCAGAGACTGAGGAGGGTGCAGATACAGAGGATGAGAAGGGTGCAGAAGCGGAAGGCTGAATGAGCCACTCAACCAACTTTGGTGAGCCACTCAACCAACTCTGGTGTGCCTTCTCCAACTTCCCACTTAAGCTTCCAGCCTGGTGCACCTGACCGACCCCTACCACCCCTGCGGAATGGCCTGCCTCTTCCTCTTCCTGTCATTTTCAAAATGACCCTATGCCAAAGTCTCTAGAGAAGAGCAGTATTTGTGGAAGCAGGTATATAGCACCCCTCAATCTGTATTTTGTGGAAGCAGATATATCAATCCCCTTAATCAGTATTTTGTGGAAGCAGGTACATCGCAGGCCTCAATAAATATGTTGTGGAAGCAGGTATATCAAACCCCTTAATCAGTATTCTGTTGAAGTAGGTATCTCACACACCTTAATCAATATTTGGTTGAAGCAGGTATATCAATCCCTTTAATCAGTATTTTGTGGAAGCAGGTATATCACAGGCCTCAATCAATATTTGGTGGATGCAGGTATATCAATCCCCTTAATCAGTATTTTTGGAAGCAGGTATATCACAGGCCTCAATCAATATTTGGTGGAAACAGGTATATCAAGCCTCTTAATCAATATTTTGTGGAAGCAGGTATATCATAGGCCTCAATCAATATTTTGTGGAAGCAGGTATATCAATCCCCTTAATCAGTATTTTGTGGAAGCAGGTATATCAATCCCCTTAATCAGTATTTTGTGGAAGCAGGTATATCGCAGGCCTCAATCAATTATACCTGGTCCTGTAGCATGTGCCTGAGTATTTCTTCTGAGCAAAACGCCAGCCTGGCTTGAGTTTGTGGGAATTTTATCAGCTTCCCAATGTGAAATGTTGCTTTAAGTTATGAAGTGTAATGACCGGCGTCACGCAGAGGGAGGGAAATGGGAAGGCCCTGTCCAAGGGAGAGGGAAAGGTGGTGACCCCTGACTCACCTTGCGGCTGGCACCTGACTGCCCTGACGTCCCTAGACGGGTTCCTCACCCGTACGCCGATCACGTGCCTAAACCCTGGCTTTCCCTAAGATGAGCCCTGTGTAGTGAACGGGGCGGTGGGATCACTAGTCCGCACCACTGACACTAAAGGAAAACACCAAGGAGAGTACAGACAATACAGACAAAACATATAATCCCAGGTGGGCGACAACAGCAGACCACCAAGGCCCACAGGGATCCGGAGGGTAACACTCTGGAACAACAACCAGGGAACACAGTTACACAGCTCCAGTGGGTCAGTATAAAAGTCCAGGCAGGAAGCTCTATATCTGGCAACCAGAGAAGTGTGAGAGGGGAATATAAGGAGGTTGGGAGTGCTGGACAAGAAACAGCTGAGGAGAAGGAGCTACGGATCCCTGAGTGAGCCAAAAAGGGTTGCAAGGCAAACCCAGAAAGCTACCATAAAGAAACAGCACTATGTTTCTACATAGAGCGCGCAGCCACCCGCTGCAACTTCCTGACCCCGGGTATAACGGAGTCAGGCGTGGCTCTTGACACCCTCGTGACATGAAGTCCTTGAAATGAACAGTAGTAACACTTGTGGCCTGACACAAACAGAAACCCTAACTAACTACAGGCCTGGTCTCAGTCTCTCGCATGATCTTACCGACCCGGGTCTACTTTGCATCCGCTGGTGGCTCTGAACAGAACAAACGTCTCTCCAACAAGCATGTGGTACTGCAGTGTATGTTGCTTTGCTCCTCAGCTTTCATCAGCGTTCCTGGCCGCAATCTTCCTTCCTATGGACAGGATCAGGGTCTTGGACACGATCAGCTTCACTTAGCAGCAGCTCTGGTATCTGAGGGATGCTCTCACACCTGGATGCAGTCAGATTCTCTGCTCACACAGTGTCTTAGTTTTCACCTCCCTCTAAGATGGGTGCTCTGTTTTTTCTCTTCCTCTCCAGGCTCTGTGTGAAACTCCATCTCTCATGAATATGGAGAAAAATGTGCAGTCTGTAGCTGTGTTTAGGAAACAGCGGCATATTGTGGCCAAACAGCAGAATGTCAGTCCAGAACATTTCCTGAGGGACAAACAGGACTTTGACACAGGGAAGTCTTTGATTGGAATCAGAATAAACAAGCAAGGGAACGAGCACGTCAGCGCCGGAAAAAAAGTGACTATTGGACAACTGACTCCGATTCTAGTGCCTCGAATGATACACAGTCCCAGGGCATATCTAGTGGTTCAGGCATCAATCGCCCTTTAGAAGAAAAATCAGAAGGGGCCGAGGCAAAACGCAAAAACAAATATGAAAAAAGGCTACAAAAACGGAAACAAGTCTCTTGGAGACGATAATTGAAGAGGACACCACTTCATACAATCTGGTCATCAACCTTACTGGCTACGAGCTACCACCAGGCTGTGAGAAAGTCCTCAACCGAGGCCTTAATTACAGCCTGGTGGAGCAGTTTGACCCTGTCGGGTTTGAGGTTGATTTGTTCAAATCTGTGAGAAAGCTAAACCTGAGAAGGTTTTTTAGCAAGGTACCATGCAGTAGTCGGGAGAAAGGTGAGGGTGAGAAGCCGGCGGCAATAGGACCATTGGGGTTCAACATGACTGCAGACTTCAACCCTATGGAAATATCCTGCCTGGAATGGATGACTGAATCCACTCTGGGCACTTTACCACAGGAGGGTCCACAAGAAGATTTTAGAGGGGGGGGGTGGGATTCATGTTTAATTTCCCCTTGCCCGCCAATAACAGCATAGACATCTTTCAACGTAGGGAACAGGACCTTGATGACGTCACTCCGGTCATCACATGGTACGTCACATGATCTTTTACCATGGTGATGGATCATGTGATGACCGGAGTGACGTCATCAAAGGTCCTGTTCCTGTAATTAATGCTCACCACAGGTCCTGTTCAACAAAGGAGACAGAAGGAGATGCTGGCTACGCGATCAAGTGGACTAAGGTGAGTTAAATATTATTTTTATTTTTTTAACCCCTCCAGCGCTGTTTTACTATGCATTCTGGATTCAGAATGCTATTATTTTCCATTATAACCATGTTATAAGGGAAAATAATACAATCTACAGAACACCGATCTGTGAAGAAGTTCGGGTTTGGGTACCAAACATGCGCAATTTTTCTCACACGAGTGCAAAACGCATTACAATCTTTTGCACTCGCGCGGAAAAATCGCGAGTGTTCCCGCAACGCACCCGCACATTTTCCCGCAACGCCCGTGTGAACCCAGCCTAAAGGACAGATTAGTCCGCCGTTGCTTTCAGGAGAAAAAAACGGAAACTTGGCTGCGGGGGTGGCGTCCCACGGGTTACCGCCATTGCGGAAATTGCCCCTTCTGCAAGTTTAACCCGCAATGGGAAACCTTGATATTTGGGGGTGTACAGCACACAGTGAATAGTTTGATTACTTGCAGAAGTAGATTTGTAGTCTACCTCATACTTTGTATGTGTGGCAGGTTCTATATAGGTTAAACAATAAGGAGTCTTAATGACAGAATAAAGGAACATCTTAATCCCCTCACCTCTGAAAAGGGCTGTCTGCTCCTCATACATCATGTAAAACATGATCATGGGGGAAAAAGTGAAGTACTCAGGTTTGCAGGCATTAAGAACCCACCCCAGGGAGGAGACAGGTATCGGGAGCTACTTAGAAGAGAAAGCAGGTGGATACTGTGCACCGATGCCATGGGTCCCTTGGGACTAAATGAGAAAATAGACATGGGAGTATTCCTGTAGAATTGCTATTATGTTTCAATATACAGGTTTCTGTTTATTGGTTTTAATCAATGCAGATAGCTTCTGCATGGTGAACACACCTTTGACCCTAGTCTGACCTCACAGGTGAGCACCACGTCTGGGCGCCGCCTAGTAACATAGTAACATAGTACATTTTTTTATTTTTTATTTTAATAATTTTCCTTTTATTTTAATCATCTCGACAGTTTACAATTGTACAAAAAGGACCAAACTGATAAGATCATGCCCAACCCACCCCACAAGCCTCCCCCCCCCCACCTTGCAAGGAAAAAAAAAAAGAAAGAAAGAAAAGGGAAACCGAATTAGTGGACCGTACCCCAATCCTTCCACAGTTTACACCACCTTGAACAGGATCCTCTTTGTTTATACAGAACCCTCTCATAACTTTTCACTTTCTCGACCAAACCCAACCAGTTATTACAGTCTGGAGCAGAGGAGGAGAACCATACTCTAGATATAAGAAGCCTGGCTAAAAACATCACCTTGATCAGCAATCTGCATTTTATTGGCTGGCAATTAACTTCCGATAAGTCTCCCAGGACCCATATCCTGGGGGACAAAGGGATGTCAATGTTGAGTTTACGAGCCAGCTTAGTTTGAACCAGTCTCCAATACCTGCCCACCATTGGGCAGTCCCAGAGCAGATGTAAATGGTCTGCCTCGGGGTCACCACAACGTGGGCAGTCAGAGGAAGCTCTAAATCCTCTCCTATATAGCCATATAGGTGTAACATATATTTTGTGCAAAATATTAAATTGTACGACAGTGTGGTTAAAGTTATGTGAAACAAACTTTAAACCTTCCCCTATATTCTCCCTATCTGGAGGGCCCACCTCTGAAAGTACGGAAGACCAGGATCTCTGTCCCGGAGAGAGAACATCCCAAAAATTTTTTTTCATTAAGTGTCTATAGCAGTGGGATATTTTAACTTATGTGACAACTTTCTTACAAATTAAATCATGTAAAAATTCAGGAGTAACATAGTACATAAGGCCGAAAAAAGACATTTGTCCATCCAGTTCGGCCTGTTATCCTGCAAGTTGATCCAGAGGAAGGCAAAAAAAACCTGTGAGGTAGAAGCCAATTTTCCTCACTTTAGGGGAATAAAAAATTCCTTCCCGACTCCAATCAGGCAATCAGAATATCTCCCTGGATCAGCGACCCCTCTCTAGTAGCTATAACCTGTAATATTATTACACTCCAGAAACACATCCAGGCCCCTCTTGAATTCCTTCATTGTACTCACCATCACCACCTCCTCAGGCAGAGAGTTCCATAGTCTCACTGCTCTTACCATAAAGAATCATTTTCTATGTTTGTGTACAAACCTTCTTTCCTCCAGACGCAGAGGATGTCCCCTCGTCACAGTCACAGTCCTGGGGATAAATAGATGATGGGATAGATCTCTGTACTGCCCCCTGATATATTTATACATAGTAATTAGATCTCCCCTCAGTCGTCTTTTTTCTAACGTGAATAACCCTTATTTTGATAATCTTTCAGGGTACTGTAGTTGCCCCATTCCAGTTATTACTTTAGTTGCCCTCCTCTGGATCCTCTCCAGCTCTGCTATGTCTGCCTTGTTCACTAGAGCCCAGAACTGTACACAGTACTCCATGTGTGGTCTGACTAATGATTTGTAAAGTAGTAGGAATATGTTCTCATCACGGGCATCTATGCCCCTTTTGATGCAACCCATTATCTTATTGGCGTTGGCAGCAGCTGCCTGACACTGTTTTTTGCAGCTTAGTTTGCTGTTTCTTAAAATTCCTAGATCCTTTTCCATGTCAGTGTTACCGAGTGTTTTACCATTTAGTATGTACGGGTGACTTGCATTATTCCTTCCCATGTGCATAACTTTACATTTGTCAGTGTTAAAACTTATCTGCCCAAGCCTGCAATCTATCCAGATCCCTCTGTAGTAGTATACTGTCCTCTGTAGTATATATACAGTATACTGTCCTCTGTAGTATATATATACAGTATACTGTCCTCTGTAGTATATATACAGTATACTGTCCTCTGTAGTATATATACAGTATACTGTCCTTTTCAGTGTTAATTACTTTACACAGTTTAGTGTCACCTGCGAAAATTGATATTTTACTATGCAAGCCTTCTACAAGATCATTAATAAATATATTGAAGAGAATAGGGCCCAATACTGACCCCTGAGGTACCCCACTAGTGACAGTGACCCAATCTGAGTGTGTACCGTTAATAACCACCCTCTGTTTTCTATCATTGAGCCAGTTACTTACCCACTTACAGACGTTTTCTCCCAGTCCGAGCATTCTCATTTTATATACTAACCTTTTATGCGGTACAGTGTCAAATGCTTTGGAGAAGTCCAGATATACGACATCCATTGATTCGCCGCTGTCAAGTCTAGAACTTACCTCCTCATAACTGATTAAATTAGTTTGACATGACTGATCCCTCACGAAGCCATGCTGATATGGCGTTATTTGCTTATTTCCGTTAAGATGCTCTAACATAGCATCTCTCAGAAAACCTTCAAACAGTTTACCCACAACAGATGTTAAACTTACCGGCCTATAGTTTCCAGGCTCTGTTTTTGGACCCTTTTTGAATATTGGCACCACATTTGCCATGCGCCAATCCTGTGGGACATTCCCTGTCAGTATAGAGTCCGCAAATATCATAAATAAGGGTCTGGCTATGACATAACTTAATTCCCTTAGGATACGGGGGTGTATGCCATCCGGTCCTGGCAATTTGTCTATTTTGATCTTTTTAAGTCGCTGCTTAACTTCTTCCTGGGTCAGACAGGTCGCTGTACTTCTTCCTGGGTCAGACAGGACATTTTTAATGGCGAATTTATTTCAACATTTAGCATTTCATCTGACAGTTTAGATTCCTCAGTGAATACACTGGAGAAAAAAATATTTAACAGCTTTGCTTTCTCCTCGTCGCTCTCTGCGACTCCCCCCTCATTACTTTTTAAAGGGCCGACACCTTCAGATTTATACTTTTTAACATTTATATAATTGAAGAACATTTTAGGGTTAGTTTTACTCTCTTTGGCAATTAATCTCTCGGTCTCTAGTTTGGCTGCTTTTATTTTTTTTTTACATGTTCTGTTTTTTTCCTTATAGTTTTTCAGTGCTTCCGTGCTACCCTCCTGTTTTAGTGTTTTATATGCTTTCTTTTTGTCATTTATTGCTTTCTTTACAGTTCTGTTTATCCACATTGGTTTCTTTTTGTTCCTTAACCTTTTATTCCCATACAGTATGTACCTCTCACAATGAGATTTTAGGATGTTTTTAAAGATATCCCATTTTGTGGCTGTATTTTTATTTTTGAGGACTTTGTCCCAGTTAGTTAGGCCTATGGCCTCTCTTAGTTGGCTAAATTTAGCTTTTTTGAAGTTTGGTATTTTTGTTCCTCCCTGTAGAAACGCTCTTTTGAATGATAATTGGAAGGTTATTACTTTATGGTCACTATTTCCCAGGTGTCCCCCGACCTGCACGTCTGTTGTTCTGTCAGGTCTATTGGTTAATACTAAGTCCAGTATGGCCGTCCCTCTAGTCGGGTCCTGAACCAGTTGGGAGAGGTAATTGTCTTTGGTTATTGCCAAGAATCTGTTTCCTTTATGAGATATACAAGTTTTAGTTTCCCAGTCTATATCTGGGTAGGTAGTTGAAGTTCCCCATAATAACCACCTCATTATGATTTGCCGCCTTGTCTATCTCGTTTAGTAGTAGATTTTCTGTGGACTCTGGTATATTAGGTGGTTTATAATAAACTCCTATTAGTAATTTATTGTTGTTTTTAGCTCCATGTATCTCTACCCACAGTGACTCCACATGTTCATGTCCCTCACTTATATCTTCTCGGACTGTGGGCTTTAGACAGGACTTTACATAAAGGCAAATCCCTCCCCCTCTCCGGTTTTGACGATCCTTTCTAAACAGACTGTAACCTTGCACATTAACGGCCCAGTCATAGCTATCATCCAGCCATGTCTCAGTTATTCCCACTGTCATAGCTATCATCCAGCCATGTCTCAGTTATTCCCACTATGTCATAGTCCTCCTCACACATCACTAATTCCAGTTCACCAGTTTTATTAGTCAGGCTTCTGGCATTAGTATACATACATTTGAGAGGTTTATGTATATTTTTTACCCTATACCTTTCCTTCTGAACTGTTCTAGTCCCTCCTTCCATTCCTCCCCCAGTGCCACTACCTTGCCCCCGGTCTCTATCTGCACTATCTTCCCCTTCTATAGTGTAATTACCCTCCCCCCCAGTCCCTAGTTTAAACACTCCTCCAACCTTCTAGCCATCTTTCTCCCCAGCACAGCTGCCCCTTCCCCATTGAGGTGCAGCCCGTCCCTACGATAGAGCCTGTAGCCGACAGAGAAGTCGCCCAGTTCTCCAGGAACCCAAACCCCTCCATCCTACACCAGTTCTTGAGCCACTTGTTAATTTCCCTAATCTCCCGCTGCCTTTCTTGTGTGGCCCGTGGTACAGGTAGTATTTCGGAAAATACTACCTTTTGAGGTCCTTGCCCTAAGCTTTTGACCTAAATCCCTGAAATCATTTTTAAGGACTCTCCACCTACCCCTAACTTTCTCATTGGTTCCGATATGGACCATGACCGCTGGATCTTCTCCAGCCCCTCCCAGTAATCTGTCAACCCGATCCGCGATGTGTCGAACTCTAGCGCCATTGTGATGTCAGACAAGGGGTGTGCACACAGCTTTAAAGGGAACCTGTCATGTGGATATTTGATTATAATCTAACTAATTATATACAATCATTACTAAAAAGTACCTTAGATGTATTCACTTACTGGTGTGACAGATGGTTACCTCATAATATACACACAAAGATGCCACATGCTAATGAGCTGATTTGAGTCCAGCGTGATGTCATTGAGTCCAGCGTATATTTAATTCAGAGCTATAGCCACTCCCCTGCCCACCTGCTGCTGATTCATATGGAAAATAACTGTCAATCAGCAGCCGGTAGGCGGGAAGAGTCAGGAGCTTATGAATATTCATGACTCATCATTATCAGCTGGAGCTTTTCAATACAAGGTGTTGGCAGATTGACTGGGTCAATTAAAGAAAGTGACCCAGCATTTTGCTAAGAGAATCAGTCACTTATTTATGTTGCCCTTAGTTAGGACACCATAAAACAGGTGACAGGTTCCCTTTAAAAGCAGTCATTTCTTTGCTGCTGATATACTGGCCTGACGAAGCGCTATACACGCGAAACGGCCATCGTTGCAATTCCCTTGCACTGCAGGTACGTGTCCACCCGCTGCCGTCTGTGTTCTTTTACATGTATCCTCATGTTGGAATATACAATAAAGAACAACCGCAACTAATGGTGAGTGCTGCTGGACTTTCTTAGCTTTTTCTTAAATTTTATTTAATCTACACAAACAGTGTTCAGACAAGGAGAGCCGTTTCCCCATCTCACACTCGCACAGTCGCATATCGCCTGCCTGTCCTGTCAAAGTTTCATACTGTACTGCTGCCGATTTTGAAAAAGGATACATTTTTGGACCCCTTGTTCAGACCAAGCCAATGCCTTTTCCCATACTTTTGCGTGTGCAGGTATATAGATAGATCGATTATGACCAGGGACAAGATCTGCATGGAGTTTGTAGGTCCTCCCTATGTTCACGTGGGTTTCCTCTGGGTTTATTCCCAGACTCCGAATACATACTGATAGGGAATTTAGATTGTGAGCCCCATTGGGGACAGAGTGATGCTAATGTTTGTAAAGTGCTGTGGAATATAGTAGCTATAAGTGCATAAAATAAAAAGATCAACCACGTACATTACTATGTAGTGAAATGTGTCTTTTCATTTGGCAGTTCCACAGCTGTCATTATACTTCAGCGCAAAAGACAAATTTTGTCTTTATTGCGGAGCTATTAGAATAGACGCCACGAGTTTAGATGAATTCTGTCATGAATATTCATTATTTTGTATGTCTGGCCAGCTGCTTGTTCAAGGCCAAGTGGAGACTATTATAAGTTTATGGAGATATCGGGAGATTTATGACCTCTTGGAGTAAAATAGACGGATGGCTGAGATCCATGTGGTCAGCGTTATTTCTGTTGAGATGGAAACATCTTAAATAAAGATTTTGCTGCCTACAAAAACCTGTGATATACTGTATTGTCACCGTTTTGGGCTTCTCAGTTCTCTTCACTGTAATCCTCAGCACAATGTGGCAAATGAGAGAAAACAACGGCTGGTGCCCATAGGGTAAGTATATTGGAATTGGTCGTCTGTGATGAGTTGGATATGCTCATTTTCTTTTGTTGCTCAACACTACCGTAGGCGTCAGGTCGTCTCTAAAGGCTGGTGCTGCCGATGTCCTCTGGATCCTCACTGCATGGGCACTCAGGAGATAGAAGCAACGTGGGGTTCAGCAGCTGAAAAAAACTTCAACTCCACTGACATCTTTAGACACAATTGCAACCGAGACATATGCGATAGGATAAGTTCTGTATTGAAGAGCCCTATGATAGTAGCCTCTCAGTAGCCTTCTGCTCTTCATGCTGATGGTTGCTAAGAAGGAAGACGCAGGCACAAGTGAATTCAAGGAAGTCAAACAGGTAAAGGTGTTCCCTTCTCCATACATACTCTATACAAACTCCCATATTGCTCCCACATGCTGGGATGGCAGCTGCCCCAATGCGCCTTCCTTCAAGGCAGCGCCGAAAGGCGGGTTGGGTCAGGTGCCATCCTGTAGCGTGGGAGCAATGTGGGATTTCGTATAGGAGTTTGTATAGAGGAGGGAATGCCTTTACCTGTTTGACTTCCCTGAATTGACTTGTGCCTGTATCTTCCTTCTTCTCAGCAATCATCGGCATGAAGAGCAGAGGGCCACTGAGAGACTTGAACTAGGAGCACGTTTACTCCTGAAGAAGCTACAAGAGCGAAATGTGCGTCAAGGCATCTATCTAGGTATATTCCAGCTCTCTTCCCCTGATCATGTCTACAGGTGAGCCCAGTGGGGGTTAATATGTAAATATGTTTGATCATTTTCCAGCCTTTATTCATTATGGGACGTCCCTTTTATATATTATTTTGTAACTGGATATAGGCTTGGTTATATGTAACAAAACATGAAAAAAAAGGGGATACAAAACATCCTGCACGATATGATACTAAATATGCGGATGTGCCTGGCTACATTTATAAAGTCACAGAGAATAATGCACTATAGTAATAGATGCAAACATACCATATGCACTAAGCCCTCACATGTTGATCAAAATACATCTGTGCCCACCTACCCAGCGCCAAGGTGGCCTCAGTTCAGGCAGGTCCTACGCTAAACCTACCTATGCCGTTATGCATCTACTGTATGTTCAGGGTGGTACATACAGGTGTGTGTGCTCCTCCTCTCACCGGTTGCTGATGCACATGGAGGTAACTAGGAGTAACACACTATATGTGCGGGGTCAGCGCTCCTCAACATAGATGCATAGGTAGGTTTAGCGTACGACCTGAAATGAGACCACCTTGGCGCTGGGTAGGTGGGAACAGATGTATTTTGATCAAAATATATTGGCTAAGTGTCTCAGATTTTATTACTAGAGTGAGGGCTTAGTCCATATGTTATGTTTGCATCTATTACTATAGCGCATTATTCTCTGTGACTTGGTAATATGTAACCTGAATTTTACTATTTTGTCTCCATGTAATCCCTTCTTTTGGGGCATGTCATATATTCTTTTCAGGGGCAGTTGGGCTGTGTTTCCATACATTGTTACCTATTTCTGACATTGTTATCCCCGATATATGGTGTTTTATATATATTTTTTTTGATTCTGTATAATAAACTGATATTTTGTGATATTTTTATGGGTATGTTTTTCTTGTTCCTGTGCCCTTCATTGTCTGGTTCATTATGATTACTACGATACCACATTTATATAAGCTTTCTTGTGTTTCAATACTGAAAAAAATTAACATTGATAAAAATTATTTTTTTCTTTTCATCACCGTTTTTTGACCCCTATAACTTTTTTTTTGTTATGTCTACAGAACTGTGTGGGGGCCCCTTTTTTGGCGGAGTTGTTACCCATTTCTTGCCCGGCACCTCAGCCCTGCAGAGCTCTCCCTGCCTGTCAGTAGAGGGGCTGGCTGCTGGGGTCTTGTCTCTGGCACTGTCTCATATGGAGCACACGTCTTCTCTGGTTCTTAAAGGAACACCTGAACAATATTTTTCACCCACCTATGACTGGACTCCTGAAGGTACTTAAGGTGCCTTTTCCAAAAGGGAGGAACCTCAGAAATAGGTTTCTCTAGCTTTCTAGATCCTGCGAAGGTCCTATAATGCATTTTTCTGCCTCTGTACCAACTTCTGCCTGGTTCCTGACTCTCTGCCTTCTGACCTGACCTGTGCTTGTTCACCCTTCTCACCCTGTGCTGACTACCTTTAGTCTAATTTGCATGAACTCTGCCTGTCCTGACCATGGTCTGCCACTGACTATGAGCTTTGCCTGACCCTTTAGTGATTCACACTGGTTTCTCTGACCCCTGCGGGATAACCACACTGGGACTATTCAAACAGGTAACAGCCTGGTGGCTCCCCTGCAGTGAAGCCCAGATCCTTGTATAGAGGGTTAATGGTTGAAAACTAGGGGACTACCAGGATAACGCTCTCAGGACTAGCCCAAACTCAAACCAGTTGGTTAGAATGGTGGATCCACATCATCTGTCTGTAACACTCTGTATCAGTAAAAAGACCCTGAAAAAATTTTGATTACTGGCAGACCTTCATGTTTCACAGATGTGTCTTTGTGAGTTAAGCTGCCAGTTTATGCCACTCCAGACATTATTTTACCTGTCAAATAGACTATTACATGTTTTTCTGTGAGTAATGCCTGTGCAGGTTCTG
The DNA here is from genome assembly GCF_905171765.1 of Bufo bufo. Lineage (NCBI taxonomy): Eukaryota > Metazoa > Chordata > Amphibia > Anura > Bufonidae > Bufo > Bufo bufo. Next base: position 34,216,602 of record NC_053393.1, read on the forward strand.
CACCAACCAAAGCAATTACCAAGATCCTGCTTCAACACATCTCAGATCTGAAAGGAGCAATCCAGGGTCACTCATAATTCAGGCTCTAAAGGTGCATACTCCATAACAGGGCTTGGTAAGTGTCAGTTGTCTTATGAACAAGATGAAATTTATTAGAAGCCTCATGGAATCATAGGAGTTACTGATGACTCAGGATGGATGAAGTAACAGATCGGCTTCCCAAAAATAATTCACTTTATCAGCAAATATTTAGTAGCAGTAAAGTACCGGCACTCACTCTTGAATTCTTGCAAATATTTATTTATTGCCACATATCTGTATCTGTCAGATACAGATATGTGGCAATAAATGAATATATTTGCAAGACTTTAAGAGCGAGTGCCGATACTTTACTGCTACTAATTATATGGGACGCCAATCCTAGGACACGTGCACCGCCACGCCATATCGGCAGTGCCGACTGATCTACAATACATTTATCAGCAAATATGTCATCTGCTAGTGTAAGCCATTAACATAGAGCAAGAGTCTTCAGGAAATGAGATTTCTTTACACAGAACAGAAGATGGATTTCATAGTTAAATTGAGTTTGCATTGAAATAATAATTTGTATCACCTTGGTGATTATCAAAAACACCAGATTATCAGAATGTACCTGTAAGATATCCTAACCATATTCTTGTACATGGGGGGCAATATTATAGTACGGTAGTTATATTCTTATACATAGGAGGCAGTATTATAGTAGTTATATTCTTTTAAATAGGAGCAGTATTATAGTAGTTATATTCTTGTACATAGGAGCAGTATTATAGTAGTTATATTCTTGCACATAGAAGGCAGTATTATAGTAGTTATATTCTTGTACATAGGAGTCATATTATAGTAGTTATATTCTTGTACATAGGAGCAGTATTATAGTAGTTATATTCTTGTACATAGGAGGCAGTATTATAGTAGTTATAGTCTTGTACATAGGAAGCAGTATTATAGTAGTTATATTCCTGTACATAGGAGCAGTATTATAGTAGTTATATTCTTATACATAGGAGCAGTATTATAGTAGTTATATTCTTATACATAAAAGGCAGTATTATAGTAGTTATAGTCTTGTACATAGGAGGCAGTATTATAGTAGTTATATTCTTATACATAAAAGGCAGTATTATAGTAGTTATATTCTTGTACATTAGGGCAGTATTATAGTAGTTATATTCTTGTACATAGGAGCAGTATTATAGTAGTTATATTCTTGTACATAGGAGCAGTATTATAGTAGTTATATTCTTGTACATAGGAGCAGTATTGTAGTAGTTATATACTTGTACATAGGAGGCAGTGTTATAGTAGTTATATTCTTGCACATAGGAGGCAGTATTATAGTAGTTATATTCCTGTACATAGGAGGCAGTATTATAGTAGTTATATTCTTGTACATTGGAGCAGTATTATAGTAGTTATATTCCTGTACATAGGAGGCAGTATTATAGTAGTTATATTCTTGTAAATAGGAGCAGTATTATAGTAGTTATATTCTTGTACATAGGAGGCAGTATTATAGTAATTATATTCTTGTATATAGGAGGCAGTATTATAGTAGTTATATTCTTGTACATAGGAGCAGTATTATAGTAGTTATATTCTTGTACATAGGAGGCAGTATTATAGTAGTTATATTCTTGTACATAGGAGCAGTATTATAGTAGTTATATTCTTGTACATAGGAGCAGTATTATAGTAGTCATATTCTTGTACATAGGAGCAGTATTATAGTAGTTATATTCTTGTACATAGGAGGCAGTATTATAGTAGTTATATTCTTGTACATAGGAGCAGATTATAGTAGTTATATTCTTGTACATAGGAGCAGTATTATAGTAGTTATATTCTTGTACATAGGAGGCAGTATTATAGTAGTTATATTCTTGTACATAGGAGCAGTATTATAGTAGTTATATTATTGTACATAGGAGCAGTATTATAGTAGTTATATTATTGTACATAGGAGCAGTATTATAGTAGTTATATTATTGTACATAGGAGCAGTATTATAGTAGTTATATTATTGTACATAGGAGCAGTATTATAGTAGTTATATTATTGTACATAGGAGCACTATTTTAACCTGATAGTGAACAATACAGACATCCAGAGCCCTGTACATGTATGGCACTGCCATGGGATTAAAGCTCCTGAATTATCAGTGATCTCAGGGGTTTCCCAAGGAAAAGAGAGAAATGTTTTATTACAGCTTCTGTTTCCTCCTTTCTTTTATATATGGCGCTTAATGAGCACCATGACAGTCAATAGTTCCCGCTTCTAGGTGATCATGTGACCACCGGGTGTCTTAGGCAGAGAACTAGCTCTGTCTTTGTATAATGCCCCCAGAGAGGGCTGTTTTCCACTGTTACTGGGGCTTCTTTGGATATATAATCTTAAAAAAAAAGGGAAAAACATAATTACATAAAAATAAAAGCAAAAAATACAAAAATGAAAATGCATTTGCCTACTGAAATAGTCACCATCCTCAATCCGTTCACGTGAAACTGTATAAATATTACATATCAAAAATCAAATATTTGAAAACATTTTGTGTGAGTTTGTATCTTTTAAAAGCTATAGTTTGAAAAAAATTTAATTTTTATACAGAATGTTTTGCAATTTTTCCCAAATTAAACCTAAAAAAGAGAAAATAAAAATCACATAAAAAGACACATTAATAAAAAGTGTCACGTAAAAAAAGTCACAAATTATTTTGGTAGTCTAACAATTAAAAATAGATGATAAAACACAATGGTGGAGATTTGTCAAACTGGTGTAAAGTCGAACTGGCTAAGGGTGGGTTCGCATTGGCGTTATTGAATTACGTTATAGGTTACGGAATGCAGAACGGAAGCCTTTAAAGGGTTTCTACCACCAGAAATACTGTTATGTAGCTGACTGACATTAGCGATTCGCTAATGTCAGCACTACATAGCAGTATGTTTCTAACATTAGTCCCTGCAGCCGTTTTTGTTAAAAAAGCACTTTTATAATATGCTAATGAGCCTCTGGTGCCCTGTTCTGCCCGCCCAGCTCCTCTTGATTGATGCCACTGTTCCCTGCATCGTTGGCGAAATCCCGCGCCTGCGCCGTTCACTTCTGTCTTCGGCGCAGGCGCAGTGAGTGAAGGCCCCTCTCCTGATGCCGGCTTTCTCACTGTGACGTAGTCGGCGCAGGCGCAGTGAGGAATCCGGCACCAGGATCGCATCATTCACTCACTGCGCCTGCACCGAACACAGAAGTGAACGGCGCAGGCGCGGGATTTTGTCAACGATGCAGTGGACCGTGGCATCAATCAAGAGGAGCTGGGCGGGCAGAACAGGGGACCTGGGCGGGATAAAGGGTGAGTGGACGGAGCCTCTAGGTGCTGATTTTACGCCCACATAGCACCTAGAGGCTCATTAGCATATAATAAAAGTGCTTTTTTTACAAAAACGGCTGCAGGGACTAATGTTAGAAACATACTGTTATGTAGTGCTGACATTAGCGCATCACTAATGTCAGTCAGCTACATAACAGTATTTCTGGTGGTAGAAACTCTTTAACCCCTTAAGGACCTTGCCATTTTTCACCTTAAAGACCAGGCCATTTTTTTCAAATCTGACGTGTTACTTTACGTGGTAATAACTTTAAAACGCTTTTACTTATCCAGGCCATTCTGTGATGTTTTCTCGTCACATATTGTACTTCATGACAGTGGTAAAATTGAGAAAAAAATATTTAATTTATAAAAAAATAACAAATTTACCCAAAATTTGGAAAAATTAGCAAATTTTAATTTCTCTACTTTTATAATAGATACTGTAAGAAGGTACCTGGAATCATCGTTGATGGAAGGTATCTGTCACCGAGGTTCCTGGCCTCAGTGAAGTAAAAACCGGTATTTTATGTGTCAGCAGCAGCTATTGCTAATTGACACCTTGAGATTTAGCATGTCTGTCATAGCTGATCCGAAACGGCTCTTACTGGGAGTAGTCAAAGTGCTGGGTGGGTGACTACTCCCCATGTTCCAGGCCAGATTTTGCCAGGCATAAAAACCAGCCAGCACTGCCAGGTGTGGTGGATTTACCTCCCTCTGAAAGGGGAGCTCAGGAGTATGTGTGCTGTGAACTGAGGGCTGTGCTGGGATTTAAGGTTTGAGCAGGGCTGGAGGACTCAGGCCCCTCTAAAGGCGAAAAGGCCGCCTATGGACTTGAGGCTGAATTGCTAACAGGGTGTGAATTAACACCCAGGAGAAAAGGTGACTTTTATTGTTTATAGACATAGACTTTCCTTGTGTGTGAACAAACACCAAACCACCTGCGTTTTGTGATATACCTTATCTGCATTTTGTTGTACACCAATGTGTGAATAAACACCCCTGTTTGATTCAAGAACTGTGTACTTTGCCTCTATACTGCATCCGCTAGTCCTAACTACCAGAGCGAATCCACACAATAGTAATAACTCCAAAAATAATTATTACTTTTCATTCCCCATATGTCTACTTCATGTTTGGATCATTTTGTGAATGCCATTTTATTTTTTGGGGGACATTAGAAGGCTTAGAAGTTTAAAAGCAAATCTTGAAATTTTTTACAAAATTTCCAAAACCCACTTTTTAAGGACCAGTTCAGGTCTGAAGTCACTTTGTGAGGCCTACATAATAGAAACCACCCAGAAATGACCCCATTTTAGAAACTACACCCGTCAAAGTATTAAAAACTGATTTTACAAACTCTGTTAGCCCTTTAGGTGTTCCACAAGAATTTATGTAAAATGGAGATGAAATTTCAGAATTTCACTTTTTTGGCAGATTTTCTATTTTAATCCATTTTTTTTATGCTAACAAAGCAAGGGTTAACAAAACTCAATATTTATTGCCCTGATTCTGTAGTTTACAGAAACACCCTATATGTGGTCATAAACTGCTGTACGGGCACACGGCAGGGCGCAGAAGGAAAGGAACGCCATATGGTTTTTGGAAGGCCGGTTTCACTGGAATAATTTTAAGCTGCCATGTCACATTTGAAGCCCCCCTGATGCACCTCTAGAGTAGAAACTCCCAAAAAATTACCCCATTTTGGAAACTACGGGATAAGTTGGCAGTTTTGTTGGTTCTATTTTAGGGTACATATGATTTTTGGTTGGTCTATATTACACTGTTTGTAAGGCAAGGTACCAAAAAATTCGCAAACTTTATGGCGAATATTCGGCCAAAAATTTGCGAAATATCGCGAATTCGAATATTGCCTACGCCACTCATTACTAGTATTTTTATAGAGCTGGTTGTTACGGACGCGACAGTACCAAATATTTTTTGGTTGTTTGTTTCAGTTTTACATAATAAAGCATTTTTTTTTTTATGATTTTTTTGTGTCTCCATATTCTGAAAGCCATAGTTTTTTATTTTTTTTTCATTTTAGGCGACTGTCTTATGTAGGGCTCATTTATTTCGGTATGAGATTACGGTTTGATTGGTACTATTTTAGGGTGCATATGACTTTTTGATCGCTTGGTATTATACTTTTTGTGATGTAAGGTGACAAAAAATGGCTTCTTTGACACACTTTTTATTACATTTTTTTACAGTATTCACCTGAGTGGTTAGATCATGTGATATTTTTATAAAGCAGGTTGTTATGGAGGTGGCAATACCTAATATGTATACTTTTTTTTTATTTATTTAACTTTAGCACAATACTAGCAGTTTGATTGGTACTATTTAGGGGGGCATACACCTTTTTGATCACTTGGTGTTGCAATTTTTGTGATGTAAGGTGACGAACAATGTCTTTTTTTACACTGTTTTTATTTTATTCACCTGTTTTTATTGTTCACCTGAGGGGTTAGTTCATGTAATATTTTTATACAGCAGGTTCTTATGGACGCGGCGATACCTAATATGTATACTTTTTCTTTATTTAAGTTTTACACAATTACAACATTTTTTAAACCAAAAAAATCTTATTTTAGTGTCTCCATATTCTGAGAGCCATAGTTTATTTTTATTTTTTGGGCAATTGTCTTAGGTAGGATCTCATTTTTTGCAGGCTGAGATTACAGTTTGATTGGTACTATTTTGGAGTGCGTATGACTTTTTGATCGCTTGGTATTACACTTTTTGTGATGTAAGGTGACAAAAAAAATTGCTTTTTTACAGTGTTTTTTTTTGTTTTGTTTTTCCGGTGTTCACCCCAGGGGGTTCAAGAAAAGCAGTTGTCGAGGCTCACCTGGTCCCAAGTTGCAATGGAAGCACGGATATTCGCCAGGAACTAAGTGATGGTAGAAATGTAAATAAAGAAGGAGATCCAGCTTCCAGACAACGTATAAATGCTTTAATGAAAAGGTGCTAAAATCCAGACATGTACATCAGGTCTACGCGTTTCAGATCAATAAATTCAGATCCTTACTCATGAGTAAGGATCTGAATTTATTGATCTGAAACGCGTAGACCTGATTTACATGTCTGGATTTTAGCACCTTTTTTTATTAAAGCATTTATACGTTGTCTGGAAGCTGGATCTCCTTCTTCATTCACCTGAGGGGTTAGTTCATGTGATATTTTTATATAGCAGGTTCTTACAGACGTGGAGATACCTAAGGGTACTTTCACACTTGCGGCAGAGGATTCCGACAGGCAGTTCCGATGGCTAAGGTGAGAGAGTTCAAACCTCCATCTATGCCGCAGTCAGCGCTGACTGCGGCCTATGAGGGGTTAATCCACCGGCATCGGCGTTATCACCGATGCTGATGGATGTAGCAGGGATCCAGCTGTCAGTAACAGCCGGATATCTGCCGCTGATCGCGGCACCGCACGTGGGGGAAGAGAAGGACCGCAGGACGAGAATGCACCGGTCCTTTAGGACGTGCATTCTCGTCCTGTGTCCTTAAGGAGTTAAGAGGCATTCTGTTTTACTCTGTCCTAATGCATGTCTATATGAGGCCAAATCATCGTTCCGTTTGTTTCCGTTATACATGACGGAAAAAATAGTCCTGTCGACAAACGCAACCGTTATTTTGCTGCATAGACATGTATTAGGATGGAGTAAAGCGGAATGCCTCTTAAAGGTTTCCATTTTGCATTCTGTTATAATCCGTTTTACCTCTGTTATAATAGAACCTGTAAGGGCAAATCTGCCCTTTGCCAGTTCTACTTTACACCAGATTTGATAAATCTCCCCCTATGTGCACTAAATCACCAAAAAGTGTCTCATTAACATTTTCAGACCTAGTCATTAAAGGGTACATCTGTGATTATTACACATGTAATGTGAATATCCGCCGCGACTGTAGTAGGTAAAGATAACACCTGAAATATTTTCACATCTTCCCGCTCATTAGAATATCCTCGCTTCTCTCCTCGTGTTAATTACTAAGTGTTGTCATAGTTGGGATCATTCTGTTGTCAGGATTGTGGAGCTGGGTTGGTAAATAGCCTTAGGCCTCATGCACACGACCGTTGTTCTGGTCCGCATCCGAGCCACAGTTTTTGCGGCTCGGGTACGGACCTATTCACTTCAATGGGGCCGCAAAAGATGACATACGACGCGACATAATTCAAGACATACGACGCGTTTCATAAATTCTCGTAATTTGCAGTGCATCGCCCTGTCAATCTCTTTCCAACTCCCAGTAATAATAAACACAGTGATGTCACAGTACAGGGATAATAAACACAGTGATGTCACAGTGCAGAGATAATACACACAGTGATGTCACAGTGCAGGGATAATAAACTCAGTGATGTCACAGTACAGGGATAATAAACACAGTGATGTCACAGTACAGGAATAATAAACACAGTGATGTCACAGTACAAGGATAGTAAACACAGTGATGTCACAGTATAGGGGTAATAAACACAGCGATGTCACAGAACAGAGACAATAAACACAGCGATGTCACAGTACAGGATAATAAACACAGTGATGTCACAGTACAGGAACAATAAACACAGTGATGTCACAGTACAGAGACAATAAACACAGTGATATCACAGTACAGAGACAATAAACACAGTGATGTCACAGTGCAGAGACAATAAACACAGTGATGTCACAGTACAGGGATAATAAACACAGTGATGTCACAGTACAGGAACAATAAACACAGTGATGTCACAGTACAGAGACAATAAACACAGTGATATCACAGTACAGAGACAATAAACACAGTGATGTCACAGTGCAGAGACAATAAACACAGTGATGTCACAGTGCAGGGATAATAAACACAGTGATGTCACAGTACAGGGATAATAAACACAGTGATGTCACAGTGAAGGGATAATAAACACAGTGATGTCACAGTGCAGGGATAATAAACAAAGTGATGTCACAGTACAGAGACAATAAACACAGTGATGTCACAGTACAATGATAATAAACACAGTGATGTCACAGTACAGGGATAATAAACACAGTGATATCACAGTACAGAGACAATAAACACAGTGATGTCACAGTACAGAGACAATAAACACAGTGATATCACAGTACAGAGACAATAAACACAGTGATGTCACAGTGCAGAGACAATAAACACAGTGATGTCACAGTGCAGGGATAATAAACACAGTGATGTCACAGTACAGGGATAATAAACACAGTGATGTCACAGTGAAGGGATAATAAACACAGTGATGTCACAGTGCAGGGATAATAAACAAAGTGATGTCACAGTACAGGGATAATAAACACAGTGATGTCACAGTACAGTGATAATAAACACAGTGATGTCACAGTACAGGGATAATAAACACAGTGATGTCACAGTGAAGGGATAATAAACACAGTGATGTCACAGTGCAGGGATAATAAACAAAGTGATGTCACAGTACAGAGACAATAAACACAGTGATGTCACAGTACAATGATAATAAACACAGTGATGTCACAGTACAGTAATAATAAACTCAGTGATGTCACAGTACAGAGATAATAAACTCAGTGATGTCACAGTACAGTGATAATAAACACAGTGATGGCACAGTACAAGGATAATAAACACAGTGATGTCACAGTACAAGGATAATAAACACAGTGATGTCACAGTATAGGGATAATAAACACAGTGATGTCACAGTGCAGGGATAATAAACACAGTGATGTCACAGTACAGGATAATAAACACAGTGATGTCACAGTACAGGAACAATAAACACAGTGATGTCACAGTACAGAGACAATAAACACAGTGATGTCACAGTACAGAGACAATAAACACAGTGATGTCACAGGACAGGGGTAATTGCACATCATGATATCATAGTACACAATAAGGATGCTGCAGGACAGGGATTATATCAAAAGTCATTTTGCACTAAAAGGATAATGCACACAGCAGATTAATCATAGTATAATATATTACATAGTAGAACCACAATGGATTCTCCATTCCCTCTTCCATTATATAGTTATCACTCACTGCACGTTACGCCTGTGTACAGATGGCCCCCTTTGTTGTCAGGCCACACAGGAGCTGCCATGTCCCTGAGCCTGTTATTACTATCACGTTATCAGGCCCCGGAGGAAACACTGTGATAATGCAGCGTACAGGCAGTAACATAGAAAAATGGTTCCATTATGGGCTATCAATGGAACACAGGAATATTTTACTGAGCCAGCATTAGAGTCTGATAACATCGCCAACCTCTTCAGCGGATTTAATGAGCATCACCGCGGTGGTACCGACGCTCCTATCACTCCATGACACAGATGTAACAGCAGTAGATACAGGGGCGCCATGTATACTCTGCATAAAATAGACACTAAAATTCATCAGGACGGCACCTGTCCGAAATGCGTCAGCCTGTTACGTGTTTTTTAGCATGTGAATAATAAAGCCTTTTCCTGAATGCTATGTGCTCAAGCAGCACCCTTGTCCTAATTTCATAATCTTACAATCTAAATCTGAAGGAATCACAGTCATACAGGCTGTTCATGTAAGAAGGAGATCCGTTACATTGTAGACATATAGTCAAAGGACGGTAAACAATAAATAAAGCCGACGTGCTGAAGATTCCATAACAATGAGAAATAATGGATTACTCAGACACGGGAACAGGGCAATGACATACTGACACTTGGGGTACAGGGCAATGACATACTGACACTTGGCGTAAACAGGCTGAGCGAGTGCAGGACACCAGAACAAAACTTCATTGCTGTGACGCTTTTCAAAGGCGTGACACCTTCTTCATCAGAAATGATAGCGGAGATGGCACGGCTTTGACACGCGTCAGATTAAATGCGTTTTGTCCTGGTGTCCTGCACTCGCTCAGGCTGCTTTTTCATCTTTCTGTTTACTGCATACTCGGGGGTTCCTGTGGGTCACCAGCGGGCGGTGCTGCGGAAACCTGACCTTCCCTTCAGATTAACTATATGTGTTTTTTCAGAGTAGTGCTTGGATTTGCACAACTCCATTTGGTGAGCAGTAGTCTGTTCTCTGTCAGTCCTGTTCCCGTATTGAACATACTTCACCATAGAGCGCCTTATGTTGTGATTTTCTTGGGGTACAGGATAATGACACTGACACTTGGGGTACAGGATAATGACACTGATACTTGGGGTACAGGATAATGACACTGACACTTGGGGTACAGGATAATGACACTGACACTTGGGGTACAGGATAATGACACTGACACTTGGGGTACAGGATATTGACACACTGACACTTGGGGTACAGGATAATGACACTGACACTTGGGGTACAGGATAATGACACTGACACTTGGGGTACAGGATAATGACACTAACACTTGGGGTACAGGATAATGAAACTGACACTTGGGGTACAGGATAATAACACTGACACTTGGGGTACAGGATAATGACACTGACACTTGGGGTTCAGGATAATGACACTGACACTTGGGGTACAGGATAATGACACTGACACTTGGGGTACAGGATAATGACACTGACACTTGGGGTTCAGGATAATGACACTGACACTTGGGGTACAGGATAATGACACTGACACTTTTGGTACAGGATAATGACACTGACACTTGGGGTACAGGATAATGACACTAATACTTGGGGTACAGGATAATGACACTGGCACTTGGGGTTCAGGATAATGACACTGACACTTGGGGTACAGGATAATGACGCTGACACTTGGGGTACAGGATAATGACACCGACACTTGGGGTACAGGATAATGACACTGACACTTGGGGTACAGGATAATGACACTGACACTCGGGGTACAGGATAATGACACTGACACTTGGGGTTCAGGATAATGACACACTGACACTTGGGGTACAGGATAATGATGCTGACACTTGGGGTACAGGATAATGACACGCTGACACTTGGGGTACAGGATAATGACACTGACACTTTTGGTACAGGATAATTACACTGACACTTGGGGTTCAGGATAATGACACTGACACTTGGGGTACAGGATAATGACACTGACACTTGGGGTACAGGATAATGACACTGACACTTGGGGTACAGGATAATGACACTGACACTTGGGGTACAGGATAATGACACTGACACTTGGGGTACAGGATAATGACACTGACACTTGGGGTACAGGATAATGACACTGACACTCGGGGTACAGGATAATGACACTGACACTTGGGGTTCAGGATAATGACACACTGACACTTGGGGTACAGGATAATGACACTGACACTTTTGGTACAGGATAATGACACTTGGGGTACAGGATAATGACACTGACACTTTTGGTACAGGATAATGACACTTGGGGTACAGGATAATGACACTGACACTTTTGGTACAGGATAATGACACTGACACTTGGGACATTTTCCAGAGATTACAGATATTTGAGCTAGAGCTAATTGCCAATAAAGCTGAAAAATTCAACCGAGATAGGGAAGATTTTCTCAGTAATCATATAAGAAATGGCCTAAGAGAAATCAGAAATCCAATTCTCAAATAAACAAATCTAATCAGAAACCTCAGAACCACATGGACAAACCAGTTCACCCATATACTCCTAATTCTGCCACTATCGACACAAAAGAGCATTCCAACAAAAAACAGAAATCAGCGCACGTCCCCCCAAATACAAACCGGATTCCAAAAAAGTTGGGACACTATACAAATCGTGAATAAAAACTGAATGCAATGATGTGGAGGTGCCAACTTCTAATATTTTATTCAGAATAGAACATAAATCACGGAACAAAAGTTTAAACTGAGAAAATGTACCATTTTAAGGGAAAAATATGTTGAATCAGAATTTCATGGTGTCAACAAATCCCCAAAAAGTTGGGACAAGGCCATTTTCACCACTGTGTGGCATCTCCCCTTCTTCTTACAACACTCAACAGACGTCTGGGGACCGAGGAGACCAGTTTCTCAAGTTTAGAAATAGGAATGCTCTCCCATTCTTGTCTAATACAGGCCTCTAACTGTTCAATCGTCTTGGGCCTTTTTTGTTGCACCTTCCTCTTTATGATGCGCCAAATGTTCTCTAATGTTGCCACACGCACTCATGCAACCCCATACCATCAGAGATGCAGGCTTCTGAACTGAGCGTTGATAACAACTTGGGTTGTCCTTGTCCTCTTTGGTCCGGATGACATGGCGTCCCAGATTTCCAAAAAGAACTTCGAATCGTGACTCGTCTGACCACAGAACAGTCTTCCATTTTGCCACACTCCATTTTAAATGATCCCTGGCCCAGTGAAAACGACTGAGCTTGTGGATCCTGCTTAGAAATGGCTTCTTCTTTGCACTGTAGAGTTTCAGCTGGCAACGGCGGATGGCACGGTGGATTGTGTTCACTGACAATGGTTTCTGGAAGTATTCCTGAGCCCATTCTGTGATTTCCTTTACAGTAGCATTCCTGTTTGTGGTGCAGTGTCGTTTAAGGGCCCGGAGATCACGGGCATCCAGTTTGGTTTTACGGCCTTGACCCTTACGCACAGAGATTGTTCCAGATTCTCTGAATCTTCGGATGATGTTATGCACAGTTGATGATGATAGATGCAAAGTCTCGGCAATTTTTCGCTGGGTAACACCTTTCTGATATTGCTCCACTATCTTGTGGGAATTGGTGATCCTCTACCCATCTTGGCTTCTGAGAGACACTGCCACTCTGAGAAGCTCTTTTTATACCCAATCATGTTGCCAATTGACCTAATTAGTGTTAATTGGTCTTCCAGCTCTTCGTTATGCTCAAATTTACTTTTTCCAGCCTCTTATTGCTACTTGTCCTAACTTTTTTGGGATTTGTTGACACCGTGAAATTTTGAATCAACGTATTTTTCCTTTAAAATGATACATTTACTCGGATTAAACGTTTGATCTGTCATCTACGTTCTATTACAAATAAAATATTGACATTTGCCATCTCCACATCATTGCATTCAGGTTTTATTCACAATTTGTTTAGTGTCCCAACTTTTTTAGAATCCGGTTTGTAGTCGCAATATTACCAATAGCAAATGCAAACATCAACAACATGTACCTCAACCTGCTAGCAGTTTCATACCATGTCCTGACACGTCCACATTATCCACTCCTGGTTCTATAAGACCGACCATACAGAACAGTTCTTTCAGTAACAATAGGAATCTGGACAAACAGAGACTCTCTCCCATCACCTCCAAATACACCTGGAGTACTGATAGACCTCATTGATGATGACATCATCATTTTTTTTAAACTCTCCAGTTCCAGCCATATCAAATCAGAACTCTGATTCTCTTTCTAATCTTTCTACAACTACTTTTTAGACTACCGTCATGCATCTGCCCTCACTGTCAATCCGACACAAACCCCACTATTACCGCCCAAAATGACAATAAAGAAAATACCACATACAAACCCCATATCAACTAAGTCATCCATCAAAACAACTGGGACACTACATTCCACCCCTTTACCCAAAAACAATACCACCACAACCCTAATGCCGCTCTTCCCCATCCCCCCCTCCCCCCCACAAACGAAGCCACAAAAAGAAAACAACCAGAGGGTTGGGGGAGGAAAAAATAGGAGGAAAACCTCTAGAGATGATTATTCAGAATCTGCAAACCAACAGCCTCAAGAAAAACAAAATGAACACATGAAAATATTCAATCTATCCAATCACCTCTTTAATAACAGTGAAATAAAATTATTAGGTCGGGGCTTATCTTTCTGTCCAAGAGCCCCTCCTAGTGCTTTCACATTGTTTTTGGATCTAAATTCCTACATTAGAAAGCTTACATTAAATCGACATATATCAAAGGGAGAAAAACAGAACTGGATCGCACATCCACAATGCTGTGCTTAGATCTAATTAAACCCACTTCTCAGCGCAATATTAAGTGTACAGCCCCCCCATACTTCATGCTTTACAAGAGGCATTAGTGTACATTTTGATCAAAAGGCATAAGCCCACTCACCACGCCAAGGTTACCTCTTAGACTGGGACCTACTCTGGCAAATAGGCGCAGCACAGTGCGGTGACAACATGGCACTGCCCTAGTAGGGAGTCAGGAGTCAGACAGCAACCCTGCTATCCGACAATACCACTCATGGCACTGGACTCTACCAACCCACTAGCACAGCACCACAAAAACAAAGGCCACCACGCAGTACTGCATTGTCAGACAGCAGGGTCGTTGTTTTGTGCCGCTTTGTCACCGCATTGTGCTGAGCCTTTTTGTCAGAGTAGGTCCCAGTCAAAGAGGTAACCTTGGCGTTGTGAGTGGGCTTATGCCTTTTGATCAAAATGTACACTAATGCCTCTTGTACAGCATGCAGTATGGGGGGCTGTACACCTTAATATTGCGCTGAGAAGCGAGTTTAATTCGATCTAAGCATAGCATTGTGGATGTGCGATCCAGTTCTGTTTTTCTCCCCTTGATATAACATTAAATCGACATTTTGAAATAAAAGAAAGAGAGACAAATCCTTAAATAGTTCTTCCAAAGAGAACTCCTCGACTAGCAATTCCCAAAGTACGACTACAGAGTTTTTACATGTACCAGTCAAACCTCCATCAGATTTTTATCCAATCCATCACAGAGGGAACCATTTAGAGACATTCCAATCCATTGTGTTCATGCAATTTCGTCAATTGGAAAAGAACATCACATCACACGCAATAATCTTAGTAGAAATGTAAAATCAGCTCTAAAAGCTTTGAAGGATAATCCTGACCTGATTATTCGCACTGCAGACAAAGGAGGCGGTGTCGTACGTCTAAACAAAGACGATTATTTATTGGAATCTATGCGAATACTGTCTGATGATATGTATTACAGTCCTCTATTAATTGACCCCACTGATACCATTCTGGAAAAATATAAAGCTCTACCCCAAGAAGCAACTGATCACGATATACTCAATAAAAAAGAAGAAAAAGTGTTCCTTACCGTCAAGCATCACCAAACTCTGTTCTTTTACCATTTACCTAAAATACACAAAAACCTGGCAGACCCATCATCTCAGCGATAGGGTCTATCACATTCAATTTATCTCACTACATAGATCTGTTTCTAGAACTCCCTACATACAGTCAGGTTCATAAATATTGGGACATCGACACAATTCTAACATTTTTGGCTCTATACACCACCACAATAAATTTGAAATGAAACGAACAAGACGTGCTTTACCTGCAGACTGTTAGCTTTAATTTGAGGGTATTTACATCCAAATCAGGTGAACGGTGTAGGAATTACAACAGTTTGCATATGTGCCTCCCACTTGTTAAGGGACCAAAAGTAATGGGACAGAATAATAATCATAAATCAAACTTTCATTTTTTAATACTTGGTTGCAAATCCTTTGCAGTCAATTACAGCCTGAAGTCTGGAACGCATAGACATCACCAGACGCTGGGTTTCATCCCTGGTGATGCTCTGCCAGGCGTCTACTGCAACTGTCTTCAGTTCCTGCTTGTTCTTGGGGGACTTTCCCTTCAGTTTTGTCTTCAGCAAGTGAAATGCATGCTCAATCGGATTCAGGTCCGGTGATTGACTTGGCCATTGCAGAACATTCCACTTCTTTCCCTTAAAAAACTCTTTGGTTGCTTTTGCAGTATGCTTTGGGTCATTGTCCATCTGCACTGTGAAGCGCCGTCCAATGAGTTCTGAAGCATTTGGCTGAATATGAGCAGATAATATTGCCCAAAACACTTCAGAATTCATCCTGCTGCTTTTGTCAGCAGTCACATCATCAATAAATACAAGAGAACCAGTTCCATTGGCAGCCATACATGCCCACGCCATGACATTACCCCCACCATGCTTCACTGATGAGGTGATATGCTTAGGATCATGATCTTGTTTGTTTTATTTCAAATCCATTGTGGTGGTGTATAGAGCCAAAAATGTTAGAATTGTGTCAATGTCCCAATATTTACGGACCCGACTTTACCTAAAAGATTCCACACAATCAATAACTGAACTACAAACAGTCGAGTTCCCGGCTAGTTATTCCTTCTTCACACTAGACGCCACCTCTCTATATTCTAACATCTCACACCAATTAGGACTAAAAGCAGTAGAAGAAACTCTAATCAGTCACAACAGACTCAACATTGAACATTAAACAAATTAATTTCCTTCTCAAAGGAATTGAGTTTATTCTTTGCGACAACTTTTTTTCATTCGATGACACTCTATATCAACAGATAAAAAGCAGTGCGATGGGCACGTGAGTGGCACCAAGTTATGCCAATCTCTTTATGGGCCGGTTTGAACAACAACACATTGCACAGTCCCCAACTTTTTCTCCGCTCATCGTGTACTATAAAAGATACATCATTTGGAAAGGCACACAAAAGGATGACCTTGACTGTTGAAGAACTGAACAACAACTCCTGGGGCATTCATTTTTGCCCAAATTTTTGTAAAGACGAAATTGTTTTCTTAGATGTCACACAATTTCGGTCCGATAATAACACAATTGGATCCAAAACACACTATAAACAAGTTGACACAAATAGTTATTTACATTTTCAAAGCAGCCATTACCACAAATGGCTGAAGAATATCCCTTAAGGACAATACCGCCGGATAAGGAAAAATTGTACCTCAACTGAGGATTTCACCAAACAAGCCAAAATCTTACAAAAAAGATTTAAAGAGAAAAAATACCCATCAAAAACTTTATCCTTAGCATATAAAAAAAAAACTTGCTTCCTGACTCAAAATGACTGGTTAACAGAGAATAAAAAAATAATCAATAAAAATGGAGATCAGTTCAAATATAATTTTATCACCACTTATAACAGAGGGAACCATAATAAAATAAAAAATATCTTCACAAAAAAACTGGAACATTCTACTGACTGACCCCATTCTGAAAACAATATTACCACAAATACTCAAGATACCATCGGAAATTACCGATGCGAACACATAAAATGTTTATGCTGCAGGAACATCTCCCCCGGTCAATCAGATTTTATTTCATCTATTAATTGAAAAAGAGGAGTGAGCACTCCCAACACTTGGACCATAAGAATATAGGGAATATATTTATTATTAGTGCAATAGGACCTTATATGTCCAATAAACAATTTGCATACAGTCACACATAATTCATAAATCACACAATGAAAAGATTAAAAATACAATTGCTACCAATAACTAAAAGTATCGGGGTGGTATCCCTATTCCCACAGCCTTTGAAGACGTAGGTGACAGGGATTGTTTGGTGTTCCAAAAGTCTCTTTGGGCAACTTGTTTGTTGCAATGGATAGTCCCTATTAGTGCTTTTGGTACCGCAAACCGCAGACGAATAGGAGCGTCCTGTGAGTTCCTATGGTAAATCACTTATAGCAGTGGCTTATCTCTGGTGCATACAGTGGTCCTCTGAGGAAGGGGTGTAGACGCCCCGAAACGCGTCTGGTGAAAGAAGGACAAGCGCCCACCTAACCTACTGGACCTCCATTAAATATTGCATGGCCATGCGATAAAGACTTCCAGCTAAATCATTGATTCAGCGCACAGCAACGGACGCCGCTGACAAGGCATCACTCCTGCCTGCCGAATCCCATGATACTGTGACGTCATCGGCCCGAGACGTGCGACGCGAGACGCCGAAGCAGCCGCCACCGCTCACCTCTCGTGGAAGGACAGCAAGACACGTTGCATCGGGACGCTACAACAGGAGCCAGGTAGGAACTTGAATCCTCATTCTAAATACGGAGTGATTTAAAATCTATCTGCCTGGGCGGTAATATTAAGTAGCTGGAAGAGTTAAGACAATTTTGGAGAGACTTTTGTGCTGCAGTTTCAGAACTGATTATTATCTGTATGCACCAGAGATAAGCCACTGCTATAAGTGATTTACTATAGGAATTCACAGGACGCTCCTATTCGTCTGCAGTTTGCGGTACCGAAAGCACTAATAGGGACTATCCATTGCAACAAACAAGTTGCCCAAAGAGACTTTTGGAACACCAAACAATCCCTGTCACCTACGTCTTCAAAGGCTGTGGGAATAGGGATACCACCCCATACTTTTAGTTATTGGTACCAATTGTATTTTTAATCTTTTTATTGTGTAATTTATGAATTATGTGTGACTGTATGCAAATTGTTTATTGGACATATAAGGTCCTATTGCACTAATAATAAATATATTCCCTATAATCTTATGGTCCAAGTGTTGGGAGTGCTCACTCCTCTTTTTCAATTATTACATTATTTTATCTTGGGGTCGGGTACCCAATTGTGAGTTAGTAGCACCCGGCATAGCCACTAGGTGAGAGCCAACCACCCATTCATCTAATTTATTTCATCTATCACAGGGGAAAATTTAAAAAAAAAACACACTTGGACTGCAGCTCATCTTTTGTTATCTATCTTTTGGAGTGTCCCTGCAACCTGCAATATGTAGGACGAACAACTCAGTGTATGAGAACCAGATAAAAAAAACATAGAAGCAATATAAGTAATGGAAAACAACACCATAGCGTCTCTAGACATTTTGATACACAGCATAATCGCGATATATCTGTCCTAAAACTCACCATCATCAACTGGATTCCTCAAAAATAGATTCCAACAATTAGTAAATAAAGAATCCTACTGGATATTTTTCCTGCAGACCCTGGTACCTGAAGGTCTCAATGAAGTCATAGAACATACTAAATAAACAGTATTCAGGCTTCCTACCACAAGTACTTACGATAGGTGAATAAATATTCACTATAGAGTAATAAATAATTATTTCAACAGTTTCTTTTTTTAACAGAGCTTTCTGTTATAAATAATGATTTTATGTCAGTTTTCTTTTCTTTTTTTTTTTTTTTCTTTTTATTCATTTAATAATTTACTATTAGTATTTAAATAGAATTTGCTACCAAAATAGTATATTGCTACATTATATATATTATTTTATATATATTATTAATTATTTATTTATTTATTTATTTGTCTTTAAATAATATATTTGCACAATGTTTTATTCAGTTTTTAATTAATTATTTATGCTACTAAACGTATTTGTGGACTGACTTGTCAATCTAATGATATCATTTCCTGTTTTTTTGTGTAAATTCTGGGGTGTGCCATTCCTCTGGGTTAGCCTGAAGAAGCCGACGGAGCGTCGGTGAAACGCGTAGCTAAACTAAGACCCGATCACTTTGTTTATGTCTAGTTGTATACTAAAATAAAGGGTGGTTAAATCTTAGCGCCCCAGTAGTACTGCCATTTTTTCCCTGAATTTACCTAGGATAATGACACTAATACTTGGGGTACAGGATAATGACACTAATACTTGGGGTACAGGATAATGACACTGACACTTGGGGTACAGGATAATGACACTGACACTTGGGGTACAGGATAATGACACTGACACTTGGGGTACAGAATAATGACACTGACACTTGGGGTACAGGATAATGACACTGACACTCGGGGTACAGGATAATGACACTGACACTTGGGGTACAGGATAATGACACTGACACTTGGGGTACAGGATAAAGATACACTGACACTTGGGGTACAAGATAATGACACTGACACTTGGGGTACAGGATAATGACACTGACACTTGGGGTACAGGATAATGACAAGCTGACACTTGAGGTACAGGATAATGACACTGACACTCGGGGTACAGGATAATGATACTGACCCTTGGGGTACAGGATAATGACACTGACACTTGGGGTACAGGATAATGACAAGCTGACACTTGGGGTACAGGATAATGACACACTGACACTTGGGGTACAGGATAATGACACTGACACTTGGGGTACAGGATAAAGATACACTGACACTTGGGGTACAGGATAATGACACTGACACTTGGGGTACAGGATAATGACACTGACACTTGGGGTACAGGATAATGACACTGACACTTGGGGTACAGGATAATGACACTGACACTCGGGGTACAGGATAATGACACTGACACTTGGGGTACAGGATAATGACACTGACACTTGGGGTACAAGATAATGACACTGACACGGGGTACAGGATAATGACGCTGACACTTAAGATAAAGGATAATGAAACAATGTTCATCATAGTGATTGTGGGAGGCTCGACCTTTCAAACCACCCCTGATGTCAACTTTAAACATGGTCAAGGACATGTGATCCGGAATATGGTGGTGTTATATAAATACATTTTATTATCATTATTATTAGAGGTGGGACGAATCCAATTTTTTTCGAATCCGAATCCGAAAAGGTTCTCAAATATATCGAATCTTTCGAATCTCGAATCCTACGAATCCTGTAGATAATTGTGTGAACGGTGTAAGAAACAAAGTCAGACCGCGTCAGTTTGTCTGAACCTCCACCTCCCAGTCATGGTCGCACCCTATATGACCGCGATGACCCCTGCTTCTATCACTACAGAACATACAGGGTAATACAGCGCCACATACCTCTTACATCCAGTGACGTCTCCTTTGATGTAGATGTTCTCTTTCCTCATCTTCTCCTTTCAGACCTTCAGACCAGACCACCATTTTTCGGCCATTTTTCGTCTCTGCAGTTTGACAAAAAAAAAAAATCTTAGTTTACTACTTTTCCATCATCCTCCCATCTTCTGGACAAATCATCCTAACACCCCCAATACTGTTCCGCTGTGCTCCCCAATACTATACTGCAGAAACAGATAATACCCCTGATAATACTAGTACCACACAGCGCCCCCCATATAAAATACCCCTTCTTTGTGGCCTCAGTAGATGCCCCCATAGTGCCCCCCAATAATGTGCCAATAAGAAGTGGCCCCACAGTGCCACCCAATAATGTGCCAGTAAGTGTCCCCATAGATGCCCCCCTAATCATGTGCCAGTATCAAGTGCGGAGTGCCTCTCTCCTCCCCCCCATGTGCCGGTATCATAGTGACATCTCCCCCCCAATGTGCCAGTATCATAGTGCCATCTCCCCCGATAATGTGCATCAAAACTATAAATTAACACATGTGGAATTATATACATAACAAACAAGTGTGAAACAACTGAAAATATGTCATATTCTAGGTTCTTCAAAGTAGCCACCTTTTGCTTTGATTACTGCTTTGCACACTCTTGGCATTCTCTTGATGAGCTTCAAGAGGTAGTCCCCTGAAATCTTTTTCACTTCACAGGTGTGCCCTGTCAGGTTTAATAAGTGGGATTTCTTGCCTTATAAATGGGGTTGGGACCATCAGTTGCGTTGAGTAGAAGTCAGGTGGATACACAGCTGATAGTCCTACTGAATAGATTGTTAGAATTTGTATTATGGCAAGAAAAAAACAGCTAAGTAAAGAAAAACGAGTGGCCATCATTACTTTAAGAAATGAAGGTCAGTCAGTCAGCCGAAAAATTGGGAAAACTTTGAAAGTAAGGGCTATTTGACCATGAAGGAGAGTGATGGGGTGCTGCTCCAGATGACCTGGCCTCCACAGTCACCGGACCTGAACCCAATCGAGATGGTTTGGGGTGAGCTGGACCGCAGAATGAAGGCAAAAGGGCCAACAAGTGCTAAGCATCTCTGGGAACTCCTTCAAGACTGTTGGAAGACCATTTCAGGGGACTACCTCTTGAAGCTCATCAAGAGAATGCCAAGAGTGTGCAAAGCAGTAATCAAAGCAAAAGGTGGCTACTTTGAAGAACCTAGAATATGACATATTTTCAGTTGTTTCACACTTGTTTGTTATGTATATAATTCCACATGTGTTAATTCATAGTTTTGATGCCTTCAGTGTGAATCTACAAATTTCATAGTCATGAAAATAAAGAAAACTCTTTGAATGAGAAGGTGTGTCCAAACTTTTGGTCTGTACTGTATATGTGCAGCAAGTGGTTGAGTTTCCAACGGAAAGAATTTACACAGTTACAGCACATAATGATTTTTATGATGTTCAACCGATGGGGCCTCTCTCTGTAGACTCAATCGTAATGCACTGTATGATTGTATAATTAAACATTTTACCTGATTGGATGACGTGTGTTTAAATTTATGGGTGGGGTGGGGGGTTGCAATTGTAAAATGAGCTTTATAATGCCTTCGGCAATGAAAGAAGCTTTTTGAAATTCAGATGCTATCACTGCTTTCCTTCTTAAGGGATCCTCGAGTGATTCTGTGGTGGGCTTACGCTTATACACAGGAGCCAATCTGAACAAGCAGAGATGAAACCTGAGCCTATCATTAATGGTGGTGGTTTTCAGGAGACTTTAATGTCCCTCAAGGACCTGCTTTGCCCTAATGGGAAAGGAACAGAGTAGATATCTGAGCCTCAGTTGAGAGCGTAGACTACCTCAGACACCAATAGACTATGTAGCTAAGCTGGAGTCAATGATCATGACTGAGTCCTTGGGAAAGACAACTGGAAATGGCACTCAAATAATCAATATTATACAAATTACCCAAAAAAAAGACTTACATGGAATAGCGAAGTCCACACCCACATTTGGACATCTGCCATCAACTACCTCCCATGACCCCTGTTCTTTGTCAGTCAATAGCACTTAATTGCCATTGTACAGTATGATTGCTACGCACAAAGAGCTCCATGAGGAACTGCTGGTTTCTGAATTTATTTCTTGCAGTACCTTACCGAAGTTGAATGTACGCGTTGAGCGGTATTATGTTGATTTACAATGCAGCTTTATTCTTCTTCTGAGCAGCGTGGTGTTCATCAAAATTTTTTGATGTATTATTTCATATCTTTTAATGGACATTTAAATACTTTTGGCATCAAGGATCTGGATGTAAAGTTTATGGATTCTAAAGCTCTGTTGGGGATGGAGAATTATGGGAATATTTCTACGAGGATGAAATTCAATAGATCAACATGCAACGTCTGCATAATGTAGCGTGGATTCATAAAACGATCACAAAACCATCCTGGCGCGTGTCTATGGCAAGCGGGGAGTAACGCAATGAGCGGAATACAAAGCGGGGTCTTCAGTGGTAAATAACAAGAACATCAAATAAGAGGATCAAAGAAGTTTTCAGTGTAGGAACTTCTTGTGTAAACCTGACACTCATAGACTGGAGATGGTCTGGTCCACATCTGATGGTTAATCATAGGATACATTCGCAGAAGTGCATCAATCTCTTGAAAAGCCAGAGCAGAGGATGGAAATGGTAGTGGCTTTGACTATAGGATGTGTCACAGTGGTTTCTCTTAGGCTACTGATCCCTAGGTTTGGTGCAGTGAGAAGAGGGTGCACCCTATCTTCCCTCAGAGAACTCTTTGTAGTTGAGGCTCCTGCCTGATGGTAGTTTGGGTTTGGTTGATGCCTGCATGGCCTGGCAGGGGATGTAGTCATGCAATGGCCAGTGTATGATGTGGTAGGAGTCAGAAAACCAGGCAAGAGGTAGAAGAATAAATAGCTATTTTTACTTGAGTGCAAAATAGGAGTTGCAGTAATTCCAACAATAATTATTACACAGTGCAAATCCTTTTCCCAGATGGCGAGGTATGGAGGCTGGCACATTGGCAAATAATGGCACTTTTGGTAAGCTATCTTGCTCTAGTATCTCTGGCTAGCAATTGTAATTTGGCAATTATGGATGTTAAAGGGATTCTGTCATGAGATTTTACCCCTATAACCTAAACATATGCTCAAGTCCGGACTAATAAGAAGAAGCTGGCCTTATTAAACTTCACTGTGGATCTATTTGCCGGCCTGATGCGCATGCGCACTTTGCTCAACGAAGCCGCTGCCAGGAGTCTGCAGCGCATCAGGCTGAGCCTAGCGCGCAGGCGCGGGATCTGGCAGAGGGACGGGTAGGATTGCGTAGGCAGCGCTGAACTGTAGAAGGTGGCGCAGAAGACGGGGAAGGCGGCGCCGGGCACCGGACGGCGAGAGGTGCGGCCGGGCACCCTGTATTAACGGACCTCCCCTTGGGCACCTTTAGTAAGTGACAGGTTATAAAAACCAGTTTTTTGGGCAAATAGAGCCACAGTGAGGATTAATAAGGCCAGCTTAGGATTCTTCTTATTAGTCCGGTCTTGAGCATATGTTTAGGTTATAGGGGTAAAATCTCATGACAGAATCCCTTTAAGTCCACTGAGGGATACAGGTTTTAGAGGCACGTCTGGCCAGGATGTGGTTAGGTGTGATGGGTGTGTTCACTGTAGTCCCTCATAAGCAGCAAAGTACGGGTAGTTGTAGTCGCAGGTTACGTTGCTGACTTCTATGCTTGGCCATGCAGATTCTAAATTCTTTCTTTCTCTCTTCTAGCTCTAGCAAAAGCAGTAACTTTCACAGAGATCGGTTAGTCTCTGAATCCTGAGACCTAAGGAGAAGGAACACATAGACTTCCTTCCTCCGTCTTCGCTCACTAGACTAGACCTCCCCACCTCTAGATAGTAAGTTGGACCAGCTCACTCCTGTCAAGAAGAAAATAACAGAGTGGTTAAGCCTGTCCTTGATAACCATACCAGGTCATGTTGGGTGTACATAACATTATTTAACAAACCATTTTCAGACACACCCTGTACTGGAGTCCTGCAGTAGCAGGAGGTGACAGCTGTACATTATATCCACTGCGGATGATGCCACTGTAAGAAGTCGGAGGTGACCATCCCGGTTGGCCCAGCTGGTGTTATGTTGCTTTAGGATTTTTCCACTATTTGTAGTAAAATGGAATATCATTTCTTTTTATTTTACAGTATGTAAGAGGGGAAGTGTGTTTGTCCATGTCGGTTGCACAAGAGTGTGTCCAGCATGGCGCTGGACAAGTGTCCAACCAAAGACATCATATTGGTGGAGGTGCAGGAGTGGAATACCACGTGGCGGTGCAAGAGCTCAGGGTTGCTGTGATCCCTACATAGCTTTCAGCATAAGAGTAGGGGTTTGAATCCATATTAGTAAGGAAAGGGATGGCACTGCTCTGGCTTGCCAGCAAGATATGTGCATGCCTATATGACCTACCTGGGAAGAGTCCAGGGGGGGTGTACTCTAGTTCAGTTCCTTTTCAAAGAGTATTAAACTTTCATCATTGTGTCTACAGCGCCTATGCAAATCTATGTGTCCCCATGGTTACAAACTGAAAACACCCCGTAATCTTGCCCCTAATAAATTGCTTATACATGATATGTGGTAGGCGGGTCCAGAAGCTTAAAGTACTATGTCTGACTGCAGTCTGTAGTCTGTAACCATGGAGACGCATAAGTCAGCACAAAAGCTGTAAAGCAATAAAATAAAATAGGTTGCAACAGTGTAAGCAGTTTATGTACCTTTTAGGTGTGGGAGGATTGGTTTGGTTCCTTGTGGTCTGTACGCCCGTTGGCCATATGGCGTGGTATCAGAAATACTATTTATTTCCACTTCTCATCCCTTACAATTTAGAAGCAATTGCCTAGCCCAGTAATGGGAGCAATCACTCGTCCGGAGCCTGACGCAGCCCGGCGTACAGATCTTGTATTACACACTGCTCTGTCTACTTTCCATGATCCTGGGAATAAACTGGGGTTTAAAAAACAGATGATTAATTATGAGCAATATCAGTATGGTGATTGCGCTACTAGAAAGGTGAAAAGTAGAAAAAAAATCTCCACCACATCCAGTCAGTCCTTAAAGGGAGTCTTTCACCTACCTAAACTGACCATTATAGAACACTAACCCCATGATCTGCATTATAGTCTCCATATTGGAATGCTACTTACCATATAGCTGTCCGTCGCTTATTTTCGCTAAAAAAACACTTTTATTCAATATGTAAATTAGGTTCTGAAGGTGCCCAGGGGCGGCGTTCATGCGGCTGGTGCCCAGGCCTCTCGTCGCTTTTCATATGAAACCCCTCCCCTTTCATCCCTCTGGGCCGCCCTAGGTTCTTCAGAAATCCAGCGCCAGAGCCGTTCACAAGATTCGCCCCGCCTGCGCACTTCATTCCCCATTATGGGCAGAGGCACAAGGACGGCTAGATGTACGGGACGGCACATGCGCATTAAACGCTCTTATGCCTCGGCTCTGGCGCTGGATTTCTGAAGAACCTAGGGCGGCCCAGAGGGATGAAAGGGGAGGGGTTTCATATGAAAAGCGACGAGAGGCCTGGGCACCGGCCGCATGAACGCCGCCCCTGGGCACCTTCAGAACCTAATTAACATATTGAATAAAAGTGTTTTTTAGCAAAAACAAGCGACGGACAGCTATACGGTAAGTAGCATTCCAATATGGAGACTATAATGCAGATCATAGGGTTAGTGTTCTATGATAGTCAGTTTAGGTGAAAGACTCACTTTAAACTGGATTACTTTCCTTGCCTGCATTAAAAGGCAGACAGGGACACTAAGGAAACAAGATAATGACTGACACTTGGAGTACAGGATAATGACACTGACACTTGGGGTACAGGATAATGACACTGACACTTGGGGTACAGGATAATGACAGCGACACTTGGGGTACATGATAATGACACCGACACTTGGGGTACAGGATAATGACACCGACACTTGGGGTACAGGATAATGACACTGACACTTGGGGTACATGATAATGACACTGACACTTGGGGTACAGGATAATGACACCGACACTTGGGGTACAGGATAATGACACTGACACTTGGGGTACATGATAATGACACTGACACTTGGGGTACAGGATAATGACACCGACACTTGGGGTACAGGATAATGACACTGACACTTGGGGTACAGGATAATGACACTGACACTTGGGGTACAGGATAATGACACTGACACTTGGGGTACAGGATAATGACACTGACACTTGGGGTACAGGATAATGACACCGACACTTGCGGTACAGGATAATGATACACTGACACTTGGGGTACAGGATAATGACACTGACACTTGGGGTACAGGATAATGACACTGACACTTGGGGTACAGGATAATGACACTGACACTTGGGGTACAGGATAATGACACACTGACACTTGGGGTACAGGATAATGACACTGACACTTGGGGTACAGGATAATGACACTGACACTTGGGGTACAGGATAATGACACTGACACTTGGGCTACAGGATAATGACACTGACACTTGGGGTACAGGATAATGACAGCGACACTTGGGGTACATGATAATGACACCGACACTTGGGGTACAGGATAATGACACCGACACTTGGGGTACAGGATAATGATACACTGACACTTGGGGTACAGGATAATGACGCTGACACTTGGGGTACAGGATAATGACACTGACACTTGTGGTACATGATAATGACACTGACACTTGGGGTACAGGATAATGACACCGACACTTGGGGTACAGGATAATGACACTGACACTTGGGGTACAGGATAATGACACTGACACTTGGGGTACATGATAATGACACTGACACTTGGGGTACAGGATAATGACACCGACACTTGGGGTACAGGATAATGACACTGACACTTGGGGTACAGGATAATGACACTGACACTTGGGGTACAGGATAATGACACTGACACTTGGGGTACAGGATAATGACACTGACACTTGGGGTACAGGATAATGACAGCGACACTTGGGGTACATGATAATGACACCGACACTTGGGGTACAGGATAATGACACCGACACTTGGGGTACAGGATAATGACACTGACACTTGGGGTACATGATAATGACACTGACACTTGGGGTACAGGATAATGACACCGACACTTGGGGTACAGGATAATGACACTGACACTTGGGGTACAGGATAATGACACTGACACTTGGGGTACATGATAATGACACTGACACTTGGGGTACAGGATAATGACACCGACACTTGGGGTACAGGATAATGACACTGACACTTGGGGTACAGGATAATGACACTGACACTTGGGGTACAGGATAATGACACTGACACTTGGGGTACAGGATAATGACACTGACACTTGGGGTACAGGATAATGACACCGACACTTGCGGTACAGGATAATGATACACTGACACTTGGGGTACAGGATAATGACACTGACACTTGGGGTACAGGATAATGACACTGACACTTGGGGTACAGGATAATGACACTGACACTTGGGGTACATGATAATGACACACTGACACTTGGGGTACAGGATAATGACACTGACACTTGGGGTACAGGATAATGACACTGACACTTGGGGTACAGGATAATGACAGCGACACTTGGGGTACATGATAATGACACCGACACTTGGGGTACAGGATAATGACACCGACACTTGGGGTACAGGATAATGATACACTGACACTTGGGGTACAGGATAATGACACTGACACTTGGGGTACAGGATAATGACGCTGACACTTGGGGTACAGGATAATGACACTGACACTTGTGGTACATGATAATGACACTGACACTTGGGGTACAGGATAATGACACCGACACTTGGGGTACAGGATAATGACACTGACACTTGGGGTACAGGATAATGACACTGACACTTGGGGTACATGATAATGACATTGACACTTGGGGTTCAGGATAATGACACCGACACTTGGGGTACAGGATAATGACACTGACACTTGGGGTACAGGATAATGACACTGACACTTGGGGTACAGGATAATGACACTGACACTTGGGGTACAGGATAATGACACTGACACTTGGGGTACAGGATAATGACACCGACACTTGCGGTACAGGATAATGATACACTGACACTTGGGGTACAGGATAATGACACTGACACTTGGGGTACAGGATAATGACACTGACACTTGGGGTACAGGATAATGACACTGACACTTGGGGTACAGGATAATGACACTGACACTTGGGGTACATGATAATGACACTGACACTTGGGGTACAGGATAATGACACCGACACTTGCGGTACAGGATAATGATACACTGACACTTGGGGTACAGGATAATGACACTGACACTTGGGGTACAGGATAATGACACTGACACTTGAGGTACAGGATAATGACACTGACACTTGGGGTACAGGATAATGACACTGACACTTGAGGTACAGGATAATGACACTGACACTTGGGGTACAGGATAATGACACTGACACTTGGGGTACAGGATAATGACACTGACACTTGGGGTACAGGATAATGACACTGACACTTGGAGTACAGGATAATGACACTGACACTTGGGGTACAGGATAATGACACTGACACTTGGGGTACAGGATAATGACACTGACACTTGGGGTACAGGATAATGACACTGACACTTGGAGTACAGGATAATGACACTGACACTTGCGGTACAGGATAATGACACTGACACTTGGGGTACAGGATAATGATACACTGACACTTGGGGTACAGGATAATGACACTGACACTTGGGGTACAGGATAATGACACTGACACTTGGGGTACAGGATAATGACAGTGACACTTGGAGTACAGGATAATGACACTGACACTCGGGGTACAGGATAATGACACTGACACTTGGAGTACAGGATAATGACACTGACACTCGGGGTACAGGATAATGACACTGACACTTGGGGTACAGGATAATGACACTGACACTTGGGGTACAGGATAATGACACTGACACTTGGGGTACAGGATAATGACACTGACACTTGGAGTACAGGATAATGACACTGACACTTGGGGTACAGGATAATGACACTGACACTTGGGGTACAGGATAATGACACTGACACTAGAGATGTCCCGAACTATTCGCCCGCGAACAGTTCCCGGCGAACATCGCTTGTTCACGTTCGCCGCGGCGGGCGAACATGTGCGATGTTCGGTCTGCCCCCTATACGTCATAATTGAGCAATCTTTGACCCTGTTCCTCACAGTCAGCAGACACATTCCAGCCAATCAGCATACCCTCCCTCCCAGACCCTCCGACCTCCTAAAAAAAAGGACGGCAGCCCTCTTAGATTCATTCTGAAGCTGCAGTGTTAGTGAGAGCAGGGACAGTGCTGCTGCTGCTGCTGCTGAATTAATAGGGAAAGCGTTAGCTAGGCCAGTGTTCTGTGTCCACTCCAGTCCTCAAAGACTCATCTGCTGTAAGGACAGCGTCCTGACAGCACCCCAAAAAGCCCTTTTTAGGGCTGGTACATCAGTCTGCTTTTATTATATTTTTTCTATATATACACTCACCTAAAGAATTATTAGGAACACCTGTTCTATTTCTCATTAAAGCAATTATCTAGTCAACCAATCACATGGCAGTTGCTTCAATGCATTTAGGGATGTGGTCCTGGTCAAGACAATCTCCTGAACTCCAAACTGAATGTCAGAATGGGAAAGAAAGGTAATTTAAGCAATTTTGAGCGTGGCATGGTTGTTGGTACCAGACGGGACGGTCTGAGTATTTCACAATCTGCTCAGTTACTGGGATTTTCACGCACAACCATTTCTAGGGTTTACAAAGAATGGTGTGAAAAGGGAAAAACATCCAGTATGCGGCAGTCCTGTGGGCAAAAATGCCTTGTGGATGCTAGAGGTCAGAGGAGAATGGGCCGACTGATTCAAGCTGATAGAAGAGCAACGTTGACTGAAATAACCACTCGTTACAACCGAGGTATGCAGCAAAGCATTTGTTAAGCCACAACACGCACAACCTTGAGGCGGATGGGCTACAACAGCAGAAGACCCCACCGGGTACCACTCATCTCCACTACAAATAGGAAAAAGAGGCTACAATTTGCACGAGCTCACCAAAATTGGACTGTTGAAGACTGGAAAAATGTTGCCTGGTCTGATGAGTCTCGATTTCTGTTGAGACATTCAAATGGTAGAGTCTGAATTTGGCGTAAACAGAATGAGAACATGTATCCATCCTCTGATGGCTACTTCCAGCAGGATAATGCACCATGTCACAAAGCTCCAATCATTTCAAATTGGTTTCTTGAACATGACAATGAGTTCACTGTACTAAAATGGCCCCACAGTCACCAGATCTCAACCCAATAGAGCATCTTTGGGATGTGGTGGAACGGGAGCTTCGTGCCCTGGATGTGCATCCCTCAAATCTCCATCAACTGCAAGATGCTATCCTATCAATATGGGCCAACATTTCTAAAGAATGCTATCAGCACCTTGTGGAATCAATGCCACGTAGAATTAAGGCAGTTCTGAAGGCAAAAGGGGGTCCAGCACCGTATTAGTATGGTGTTCCTATTTTTTTTTTAGGTGAGTGTATATATATATTGCAGTTAATTTTTCCTCTGTAATATACTTGCAGTTGCCTGCCAGTAAGTGTCAGGCCCACAGACTGTACTGTCCCCACTGCCCACCACTCATATAGGGTGGCACAGCACCTTGCTGTTAAAAAAGTCATTCATTTTTTTCTCTGTAATATATTTGCAGTTTCCTGCCAGTGAGTGTCAGGCCTACACACTGTACTGTGCCCACTGCCCACCACTCATATAGAGTGGCACAGCATCTTGTTTTAAAAAAGGTCATTAAATTTTTCCTCTGTAATATAATTGCAGTTGCCTGCCAGTGAGTGTCAGGCCCACAGACTGTACTGTGCCCACTGCCCACCACTCATATAGGGTGGCACAGCACCTTGCTGTTAAAAAATTCATTTAATTTTTCCTCTGTAATATACTTGCAGTTGCCTGCCAGTGTGTGTCAGGCCCACAGACTGTACTGTGCCCACTGCCCACCACTCATATAGCGTGGCACAGCATTTTTCTCTCAAAAAGGTCATTTCATTTTTCCTCTGTAATATACTTGCAGTTGCCTGCCAGTGAGTGTCAGGCCCACAGACTGTACTGTGCCCACTGCCCACCACTCATATAGGGTGGCACAGTACCTTGCATGCATAGTACTACTCAGGGCTTTTTTTCTCAGAGAAAAGGTGGTGGAACTCACCCCCCCTCCCCTGGCCACGCCCCTACCCAACCCTAGGACCGCCCACTACCCGCCACTAAGACCGCCCCCTACCCACCCCTAGGACCGCCCCCTCTACCCAACCCTAGGACCGCAAGTAAAATTGGGGGGGGGGGGGGGCTATAAAAGTCCAGCCCAGCAAAGAAACCCCCCAGATGGGGATGGCACTGGATCTGGGGATGGCACTGTTAATAGGGGGATCTGAGGATGGCACTGTTATGGGGTGGAGGATCTGGGGATGGCATCCACAGATCCCCCATCCTATAACAGTGCCATCCACAGACCCCCCCCACCCCATAACAGTGCCATCCACAGACCCCCCACCCCATAACAGTGCCATCCACAGACCCCCCCCACCCCATAACAGTGCCATCCACACACCCCCCCACACCCCATAACAGTGCCATCCACAGACCCCCCCACCCCAAACCAGTGCCATCCAGAGACCCCCCCCACCCCATAACAGTGCCATCCACAGACCCCCCCACCCCATAACAGTGCCATCCACAGACACCCCCACCCCATAACAGTGCCATCCAGAGACCCCCCCACCCCATAACAGTGCCATCCACAAACCCCCCCACCCCATAACAGTGCCATCCACAGACACCCCCACCCCATAACAGTGCCATCCACAGACCCCCCACCCCATAACAGTGCCATCCACAGACCCCCCCACCCCATAACAGTGCCATCCACACCCCCCCCACCCCATAACAGTGCCATCCATAGACCCCCCCCACCCCATAACAGTGCCATCCACAGACCCCCCCCCACCCCATAACAGTGCCATTCACAGACCCCCCCACCCCATAACAGTGCCATCCATATACCCCCCCCCCACCCCATAACAGTGTCATCCACAGACCCCCCATTGCCGCTCCACTACAGTTATACAATGTGTAATGAAATGAATAATGATTCCTGCTGCCCCTCAGTAGTATAACATTCAATGTATTTGTACTCACAGCCGGCTACTGACATCGTAATCCAGGCCGGCCGGGCAGACGAGCGGCAGCGTCACTGACTGACGTCACGTGAGTGCGCCGCCTACTTTATGAATGAAGCAGGCGGCCCAGGCAGGTGACGTCAGTCAGTGACGCTGCCGCTCGTCTGCCCGGCCGCCTGCATTACGATGTCAGTAGCCGGCTGTGAGTACAAATACATTGAATGTTATACTACTGAGGGGCAGCAGGAATCATTATTCATTTCATTAAACATTTTATAAGTCTCTACTGGAGCTGCGGGGCCGGAGCACAGTGAACGCACCGGCCCCCAGCTCCTCCTCCCAGTCCCTCCCCGCTGATACATCGCAGCTTGCGATGTCAAAAGGTGTCGGAACGCCGTTCCGGTGCGTTCCGCCAGAAAAAAATCCCTGGTACTACTAATCTAAAAAAAAATGACAGGCAGAGGCAGGCCACCCCGCAAAGGCCGTCGTGATGCTGTGATTTCCTTTGGCCCTAGAATAATGCCCAGTGTTCAGAGGCCACGTACCCTAAACTCGAAAAATTCTAAAGACATAGTTGACTAGCTTACACAGGACACCCAATCTTCTACAGCTTCCGCTCGGAACCTTGACGCACCATCCTCCTCCAGCTCAGTTTCGGGCACCTCTCAAGTTACCACTCGCCCGCCCGCCGCCGCCGCCACCACCAACACTAGCACCACAGCCGCTTCACCTGAACTGTCAGAGGAGTTATTTACACATCAGTTGGAAGAAATGAGGGATGCGCAACCATTATTGCCAGAGGATGTAGATAACAGGGATATGTTTCAGTCAGGCAGCATTACACACATGGACGTACGGTGTGATGATGATGATGTTGTACCCGCTGCTGCTTCCTTTGCTGAGTTGTCAGATACAAGTGAAGCGGTTGATGATGACGATGTGTCCGTGGATGTCACGTGGGTGCCCGCTTGAAGAGAAGAAGAACAGGGGGAAATTTCAGATGGGGAGACAGAGGAGGAGACGAGTTGGAAGCAGGGGGAGGTCGTCGCAAGGAGCTAGTGGCACAGTCAGACAGCATGTATCGGCACCCGGGGTCAGCCAGACAGCAAGCCAATCAACGCATGCTGTTGCAACTACCAGAATGCCATCATTGCAAAGCTCAGCAGTGTGACATTTTTTTTGTGTGTCTGCCTCTGATAACAGCGATGCCATTTGCAACCTGTGCCAAAAGAAACTGAGTCGTGGTAAGTCCAACATCCACCTAGGTACAACTGCTTTGCGAAGGCACATGATCTCACATCACAAACGCCTATGGGATCAACACATGATGAGTACAAGCAGCACACAAACTCAAAGCCACCATCCTCCTCCTGGTCCAGCATCTTCAGCCACGTCAACCACTGCTGTCCTCCTTGCCCCCTCTCAACCACCCGCCACTCCGCCTCTCACCTTCAGCAGTTCCTGCTCATCTGCCCACAGTCAGGTGTCTGTCAAGGAAATGTTTGAGCGTAAGAAGCCAATGTCACAGAGTCACCCCTTTGCCCGGCGTCTGACAGCTGGCTTGTCGGAACTCTTAGCCAGCCAGCTTTTACCATACAAGCTGGTGGAGTCTGAGGCCTTCAAAAAGGCTCTGCAGAGGAGTTGGTGACACTGCCACGACTTGCAGGCAGGCCTGCTGCCACCTCCTCTACTCCTCCTACTCCATCCTCTTCGCTAACCTCCTCGGCTGAGTCCTCTTCTGCTGCTGCATCTTGCTCCACATCAACTGCACCCCCCCAGCTCCCCAGGGGCTATTCCACATCCAGGATACGACAGTGTCACGCTGTCTTGGGGTTGACTTGCCTGAAAGCAGAGAGTCACACCGGACCAGCACTCCTGTCCGCCCTGTGGATCAGTGGCTGACCCCGCACCAACTGGAGATTGGCAAAGTGGTGTGTGACAACGGAAGCAATTTGTTGGCGGCATTGAATTTGGGCAAGTTGACACATGTGCCGTGCATGGCACATGTGTTGAATCTGATCGTACAACGCTTTGTGCATAAGTACCCAGGCTTACAGGACGTCCCCAAGCAGGCCAGGAAGGTGTGTGGCCATTTCAGGCGTTCCTACACGGCCATGGCGCACTTTTCCGATATTCAGCGGCGAAACAACATGCCAGTGAGGCGCTTGATTTGCGATAGCCCGACACGTTGGAATTCAACATTTCTAATGTTCGACCGCCTGCTCCAACAAGAAAAAGCTGTCAACGAGTATTTGTATGACTGGGGTGCTAGGACAGCCTCTGCGGAGCTGGGTATTTTTTTGCCACGTTACTGGACGCTCATGCGCAATGCCTGTAGGCTCATGCGTCCTTTTGAGGAGGTGACAAACCTAGTCAGTCGCACCGAAGGCACCATCAGCGACATCATCCCCTTTGTTTTCTTCCTGGAGCGTGCCCTGCGAAGAGTGCTGGATCAGGCCGTAGATGAGCGTGAAGAGGAAGAGATGTGGTCACCATCACCACCAGAAACAGCCTTATCATCATCGCTCGCTGGACCTGCGGCAACGCTGGAAGAGGAGTCTGAGGAAGAGGAGTCAGAGGAGGAATGTGGCTTTGAGGAGGAGGAAGACCAACCACAGCAGGCATCCCAGGGTGCTCGTTGTCACCTATCTGGGACCCGTTGTGTTGTACGTGGCTGGGGGGAAGAACAGACCTTCAATGAGATCAGTGAGTAGCTCGGCATCCAACCTTGTGCAAATGGGGTCTTTCATGCTGTCATGCCTGTTGAGGGACCCTCGTATAAAATGGCTGAAGGAGAACGACCTGTACTGGGTGGCCATGCTACTAGACCCCCGGTATAAGCAGAAAGTGGCTGAAATGTTACCGAATTACTGGAAGTCGGAAAGGATGCAGCAGTTCCAAAACAAGTTAAAAAGTATGCTTTACACAGCGTATAAGGGTGATGTCACAGCACAACGGGAATCTAACAGGGAAAGAGGTGAAAGTAATCCTCCTCCTACCATGACCACGCCGGCAAGGACAGGATGCTTTACAGGCGTGTTGTTGATGAAGGAAATGCAGAGCTTTTTAATTCCTACGCATCACCACAGCCCTTCGGGGTCCACCCTCAGAGAACGACTCGACCGACAGGTAGCAGACTACCTCGCCTTAACTGCAGATATCGACACTCTGAGGAGCGATTAACCCCTTGACTACTGGGTGTGCAGGCTTGACCTGTGGCCTGAGCTATCCCAATTTGCGATAGAACTTCTGGCCTGCCCCGCTTCAAGTGTCCTGTCAGAAAGGACCTTCAGTGCAGCAGAAGGTATTGTCACTGAGAAGAGAAGTCGCCTATGTCAAAAAAGTCTAGAATACCTCACCTTTATTAAGATGAATGAGGCATGGATCCCGAAGGGACTGACAGTGGGCGATACATTTGACTAAAAAAGGCCTGGTGATGAGATGAGCTGCCTTGGGCTAAAAATGGTCCACACGTTGCTGTATTTTATCTCTGAATGCCGGATGACTTGCGTGACATATCCGCCACCAAATAGGCTTCAAGCCAAAATGTTTTAGTGCACTTTCTGCCTGGGAAACAAAAATCTATTTTTCTGGCCGCTGCTACAGCAGCGGCTGCAACAATACCTAGTTTTTCAGGCATGTGTACATGCCTAATTTTTCTGGCCTCTGGTGCTGCACTGTGGCTGCAAAAACAAAACAAAAAAAAAAGGTACATACATGTGTCAATTCCCCTTCGTGATCGTTACCTTGTTGTGGTGAAGGGGCTTGCGTATCACAATGAAGCGACCACCTCTATGAGTGTGTTGGCAATGACAATGTTGGCACACCCCAGATGATAAGGTCGTTGCTTCATTGTGAACAGACCAAAAGCGATCGGCTGGATAATTTTGCATAGAAAAACATTAATTTTCTTTGTGATCATCTAAGGTGATCATTAAAGCCTACTAGGCCAACAATGGGCCCACACTGCAGAATCATTGTTTTCTGGGTCACTTAACTGTCACTGAACTACCTCAGCACGACCATAGGCTTTGAAAAACCGCCATCGCCTGCAATCTGCCAAACGTGCGCACGAGCACAGTCATCACTACACCAAGATTGACGCATAGAGGAATAAAATTTATGTCATAAGTGTGTCAACTATATTGACAACTCTTTGCGGTTGTCTAAACTCTATTCCATACACGTCCCCTGATAGGGGACGTAACAGGGATTAAACTGATAGGAATAGTACTACTTAACATACCACTCATATCTGGTAGCACAGTAAATTGCACGGCGCACGCGCAGTGCCCCAAATTGGAAGTAAGAGGACCGACCAAGCATCTTTTTCCATCTCCCGGTTCCTAAAATCTATTCCATACACCGGCCCCTGATAGGGGATGTAACAAGGATTAAACTGATAGGAATAGTACTACTTAACATATTACTCATATTGGGATTGCATAGTACATTGCACGGCGCACGCGCAGTGCCCCAAATTGGAAGTAAGAGGACCGACCAAGCATCTTTTTCCATCTCCCGGTTCCTAAAATCTATTCCATACACCGGCCCCTGATAGGGGACAAAACAGAGATTAAATTGGTAAGAACAGATTTTTTAAATAAAATAAAAAAAGAGGACAGCCTCTGCGGAGCTGGGTATTTTTTGGCCGCGTTACTGAACGCTCATGCACAATGGCTGTAGGCTCATGCGTCCTTTTGCGGAGGTGACAAACCTGGTCAGTCAAACCCAAGGCAACATCATCGACCTCATCCCATATGCGTTTTTTCTGTAGCGTTCCCTGCGAAGTCTGCTGGATCAGGCCGTAGATGAGCATGAAGAGTTGTGGTCACCATCACCACCAGAAGCAGCCTTGTCGTCGTCGATTGCTGAACCTGCGGCAATGCAGAGAGAGGAGTCTGAGGAAGAGGAGTCAGAGGAGGAAGGTGGCTTTTAGGAGGTGGAAGACCAACCACAGCAGGCGTCCCAGGGGGCTTGTTGTCACCTTTCAGGGACCCTTGGTGTTGTACGTGGCTGGGTGGAAAAAGAGACCTTCAATGACGTCAGTGAGGACAAGGAACGGGACATGGCTAGCTTGGTATCCAACCTTGTGCAAATGGGGAGTTTGCACTTGTGCAAATGGACTGTTTGCGGTTGTTTGCGGTGTGTTAAACGGGGAGTTTGGTCTGTCACTGTGAAGCGGGCATAACCCTTACACTACCTGATCGATACGACATCATACCTGATGTTTTGAAGCACGATATTCC
This sequence comes from Bufo bufo, assembly GCF_905171765.1. Taxonomy (NCBI): domain Eukaryota; kingdom Metazoa; phylum Chordata; class Amphibia; order Anura; family Bufonidae; genus Bufo; species Bufo bufo. Next base: position 34,255,047 of record NC_053393.1, read on the forward strand.
AAACAATTTAGGAATGTTAGGTGATTTATGCTCTTTATGGATTAAAACCCGATTCTGCATCAACTACGTAATTTTCCATGGTAGTTTTGCCATGGATCCCCCTCCGGCATGCCACAGTCCAGGTGTTAGTCCCCTTGAAACAACTTTTCCATCAGTATTGTGGCCAGAAAGAGTCCCTGTGGGTTTTAAAATTTGCCTGCCTATTAAAGTCTATGGCGGTTCGCACGGTTCACCCGTTCGCGAACATTTGCGAAAATTCGCGTTCGCCCTTTCGCGAACTGAAAATTTTATGTTCGCGACATCTCTATTGATATACCTTCTTCCACAAAATATTGATTAAGAGGTTTGATATACCTGCGTCCACAAAATACTGATTGAGGGGTGTGATATACCTGCTTCCACCAAATATTGATTGAGGCCTGCAATATACCTGCTTCCACAAAATACTGATTAAGGGGATTGATATACCTGCTTCCACAAAATACTGATTGAGGGGTGCGATATTCCTGCTTCCACAAAATACTGATTAAGGGGATTAATATACCAGCTTCCACCAAATATTGATTGAGGCCTGCGATATACCTGCTTCCACAAATACTGCTCTTCTCTAGGGACTTTGGCAGAGGGTCATTTTGAAAATTTAAGGAAGAGGCAGACCATTCCGCAGGGGTGGTAGGGATTGGGCAGGTGCACCAGGCCGGAGCATAAGTGGAAAGTTGGAGAAGGTGCGTGTGATTACTTCAAAGGACGCAACAGAGTTGGTTGAGTGGCTCACTCAGCCTTCTGCTTCTGCCCCCTCTTCATCATCATCTGTATCTGCACCCTCCTCACTCTCTGCTGTGTGCACCCCCAAAGACACCACCACCACAACCACCAAAGTCCCTCCACTCGAGAGGGAGAGAGAGAATGGACAATCCAGTCCATTCTCTGCAACTAGCACTGACATGTTTTGCTGCCACCTTGTGGTAGACCAGGCAATTACATGAACATTAAACAGTTACAGGAATAAATATGCACATTACTAGGAGATGACATAAATTACATCAGATGACATGTATTAGCACATAGGAGATAGTAGCAAGATGCCAAAAAGAGTGGTAATGGCACTCTGAGTCATTACATTTCCCCTTACTTAAATAGTTCCCCTTACTTAAAGGAAAGTTGCCCTCGACTTGTACTCAGGGTAGATATAGACGAATATATATGCTCTAAGGGTACCAAAAATAGATAAAGTGCTGAATAGACATAGCAACGGATACCACAGGGTCTCTACCCCTAGAGACTAAAGGAAGCCAGAAGGCCCCTAGTAGCAGCACCTTCTGGAACTGCAGGAAAGCTGTAAAGCTAGATGCTGGGAAGCAGAGTACTCATGGAGATGAACCTGATCTGGAGGACGCAGCATGGGGAGCTTTCAGAGCCCGGGAGTCTGTTACCACCTATGGTTTCTGGGTTTTGGAACACCTTAGTAAGTATGAAGATGCTGGAAAGACCCTACGGAGGCTTCAGGAGGAGCTGAGAGGAGCAAGAACCCTAGCGGATGGTTCATCCAGGAAAAAAAGATTTGAACTCTCTGAAACCATTTATGGAGAAACTAGAAAATGAACGTTTTCACTAGAGGTGGGACGAATCCAATTTTTTTCAAATCCGAATCCTAAAAGGTTCTCGAGTATATAGAATCTTTCGAATCTCGAATCCTACGAATCCTGTACATAATTGTGTGAACGGTGTAAGAAACAAAGTCAGACCGCGTCAGTTTGTCTGAACCTCCACCTCCCAGTCAGGGTCGCACCCTATATGACCGCGATCGTTACGCCCCTGCTCCTATCACTACAGAACATACAGGGTAATACAGCGCCACATACCTCTTACATCCAGTGACTTCTCCTTTGATGTAGATGTTCTCTTTCCTCATCTTCTCCTTTCAGACCTTCTGACCAGACCACCATTTTTCAGCCATTTTTCTTCTCTGCAGTTTGACAAAAAAAAATCTTAGTTTACTACTTTTCCATCATCCTCCCATCTTCTGGACAAATCATCCTAACACCCCCAATACTGTTCCGCTGTGCTCCCCAATACTATACTGCAGAAACAGATAATACCCCTGATAATACTAGTACCACACAGAGCCCCCCATATAAAATACCCCTTCTTTGTGGCCTCAGTAGATGCCCCCATAGTGCCCCCCAATAATGTGCCAATAAGAAGTGGCCCCACAGTGCCACCCAATAATGTGCCAGTAAGTGTCCCCATAGATGCCCCCCTAATCATGTGCCAGTATCAAATGCCTCTCTCCTCCCCCCATGTGCCAGTATCAAGTGCGGAGTGCCTCTCCCCCCCCCCCATGTGCCGGTATCATAGTGCCATCTCCCCCCCAATGTGCCAGTATCATAGTGCCATCTCCCCCCCAATGTGCCAATATCATAGTGCCACCCCCCAATGTGCCAGTATTATAGTGCCATCTCCCCCCATAATGTGCCAGTATCATAGTGCCATCTCCCCCCCAATGTGCCAGTATTATAGTGCCATCTCCCCCCTATAATGTGCCAGTATCATAGTGCCATCTCCCCCCCCAATGTGCCAGTATCATAGTGCCATCTCCCCACCAATGTGCCAGTATTATAGTGCCATCTCCCCCCATAATGTGCCAGTATCATAGTGCCATCTCCCCCCATAATGTGCCAGTATCATAGTGCCATCTCCCCCCAATGTGCCAGTATCATAGTGCCATCTCCCCCAATGTGCCAGTATCATAGTGCCATTTGCTCCCATAATGTGCCAGTATCATAGTGCCATCTCCCCCATAATGTGCCAGTATTATAGTGCCACCTCCCCCCATAATGTGCCAGTATCATAGTGCCATCTCCCCTATAATGTGCCAGTATCATAGTGCCACCTCCCCCCATAATGTGCCTGTATCGTAGTGCCATCTCCCCCCATAATGTGCCAGTATCATAGTGCCATCTCCCCCCATAATGTGCCAGTGTCATAGTGCCTCCCCCCCAATGTGCCAGTAGAATCAGTGCCATCTCCCCCCATAATGTGCCAGTGTCATAGTGCCTCCCCCCCCAATGTGCCAGTAGTATCATAGTGCCATCTCCCCCCATAATGTGCCAGTATCATAGTGCCTCCCCCCCCAATGTGCCAGTAGTATCATAGTGCCTCTCACCTCCCCCCCTCGCCAATGTGCCAGTAACAGATTAAAAAAAAAAAACACTTTTACTTACCTCTGCTGCGATGCAGGCCTCTTCTGGCCTGTGTCCCGCACTGTACAGCTCAGGCGGCGCGATGACGTCATCGCGCCGCTTGCACCGGCCTCTGATAGGCTGCAGGCCTTGTGCCGGCAGCCTATCAGAGGAACAGGGAGAGGAAACGCCTCTCCCTCCCCTGTCGCAGCAGCGAAGCGCTCATCTTCTAGAGTGCCCTGCCGCCGCCACCACCAGTCTGGGCACCACCGGGATTCGTCGGATTCGTATCTGGTAAATTATATCGGGATTCGAGTCCACGAATCCCACGAATCCAGCAAGATTCGTGGATTCGACAAATCCCCCGTCCCATCTCTAGTTTTCACAATATGCAGGATGAGAAGGCTGAAAGGGCTTCAGCCTGAGAGCCAGATGGATAAGGGGGACGATGTGGTGGTAGAGACAGGGCTGGGACAAGGCCATTTGGTGCCCAGGGCGAAGATGGCAAACTGCGCCCCCCCCCCCCCCCGTTTTTAAGAAAGAATCAATGTTGTTTCAAAACAAGAATATACTTAAAGCAATAGAACAAAGGACTGTGGGACTTTGAAAGTCACAGACACTATAAAGTTCCCCCCCATCATCATGTGCCAGTATAAAGTCCCCCCCATCATCATGTGCCAGTTTTGTAATAAGCCCCCCCAATGTGCCAGTAACACTATTGTAAAAAAAAACAAAAAAAAACCACTTATACTTACCTAAGTGTCAGCGATGCGATGCAGCCTCTTCCTGTGTCCCACGCTGTAATGTAAGGCTCAGGCGGCACGATGACGTCATTGCGCCGGCCTCTGATAGGCTGCCGGCCTAGTGCCTGCAGCCAGGGGCGTACATAAAAATCACTGGGCCCCATAGCAGGAATCTAAATTGGGCCCCCATTCCCCTTTTATAGCCCCTCCCTTTGTTCCATGAACTATTCTTGCTGCTGCGTTTTATAATTTATGCCATCAGGGCCGGAATGGGATTACAAAACAGCCCTGGCACACAAAAGAGGTATAATAGATGCAGATGTATATTATATACAGCAGTGTACAGTTATGTGAGGTACGCGGTATAATAGATGCAGTATGTACAGGTATATAGTATATTCCCTAGTGTTCTGATATGTGAGGTACAGGGTATAATAGATGCAGTGTGTACAGGTATATAGTATATACAGCAGTGTACTGATATGTGAGGTACGGGGTATAATATATGCAGTGTATACAGTATATACAGTAGTGTAATATGTGAGGTACGAGGTATAATAGATGCAGTGTGTACAGGTATATAGTAAATACAGCAGTGTATTGACACCTCGTACCTCACATATCAGTACACTGCTGTATATACTATATATCTGTACACACTGCATCTATTATACCTCGTACCTCACATATATAGTATATACAGAAGTGTACTGATATCTGTACACACAGCATCTATTATACCTCATACCTCACATATCAGTGCACTGCGGTATATACTATATATCTGTACATATTGCATGTATAATACTGTGTAATATATGCAGTGTGTGTGCATGTATGTGTGTGTATATATATATATATATATACAGAGCAGTGTATTGATGTGACACATAGAAGGTATAATACTGTAGATGCAGTGTTTATAGAAATATGTGGTCAGTTATGCATTATAGTCACTGTGAGGTACATGAGGTAGTGGTAACTGTCTGAAGTAGTATACATGAGTGAGCAATGAGTAAAAACAGGGCATGGAGGGGGGGGGGGGGTAAATGATGAAAAGTGGAGGACCTCCTCTTACCTCTCCATTCCAGTCTGTATGGATCAATACAGAGCTGCTTGTGAACTTTTAATACTTGCTGTTAGGGGTTGAAGGACCTGTGATGATGTCATCACAGGTCCTGGCAGATGTACCTTTGAAACCTAGGAACTACACCATTTTTGGTGCAGTTCCTTTGCTAGATTCTGCAGGACCTGTGATGTTGAAGATGATGTCATCACAGGTCCTGGCAGATGCACTGTTCTAACCTGGGAACTACACTTTACACTGTGCAGTTCCCTTACAGGACCTGTGATGACATCATCAAAGGTCCTTTAGCTTTAGAAAGGTAAACAGGAGTAATTAGGGGGCGGGGCCTCTCCTCCACTTCGGTGCCTGCCTGCAGCCTATCAGAGGAAAGGGAAGGGACACGCCTCTCCCTCCCCTGCACCTCCGCTGGCACAGACAGTTTACAATGGAGATGAGCGCAATGGAAGCGCTCATCTCCCTGTGCCCGGCGGCGGCTGCTCACTTGGGGGGGGGGTCATTTTAGTTGGGGGGGCACATGGGGGGGCACAGCATGATGTAGGGGGGGCCGTGGCCCCCTCTGGCCCCCCCCCCTGGCGACGCCACTGCTGCTGGCACTTCACCTGCGCCCCCCTCCTGTCCGCAAATGGTAGCGCCCAGGGCACCTGCTCCTTCGGCCCCTGCCTTGTACCGGCCCTGGGTAGAGAAGACAATTGATGATGATGATTACCAGCAATATCCACCTGGCAGTCTGCAGCAGCATCAGTAGACTCCATGCAGTGGGCCCCCTGCACAGCAGGCGGTAATGTCACCTTGCTGCAGCTCTGCCGGTTCAGGGGAGGACAGTGAGACCAGTTACCAGGGTCACTGATGGCTCAGATTCATCAGCTGGAGTCCCCGGTATGTATGCAGAACTTCTGTTTTGGAGATGAACTCCCAGAGAATACATATATGGGCAAAAAGAATAAGAAATCTAAAGCTGCTAGAAAATAGTGTTGAGCACGAATATTCGAATAGCGAATTTTTATCGTGAATATCGCCACTTCGAGAATTCGCAAATATTTAGAATATAGTGCTATATATTCGCTATATCCAATATTCTAATTTTTTTTCCATCTGAACAAATGATTCCTCTCTGCTTCTTGCTTGTGGTCCAATGAGAAGGAAGCAATGTCAAGTTCACAACAATACTTAGTGCAACAATCAGTAATCTGTAGTCAGACCTGCTAAAATGTGAAATATTCTAATCACTGCCGATTAGCGCAATCGCAAATATATTGGAGCACTTGACTCTATCTGCATGTAAAGCTATTCTAATGTTCTGCCATGCCAACCATTTTCTCCAGTCTCAGGAAACTTATACCAGCTTGAAAAATGTAGCCAAAGTGACCCACACCTGTATTTTGCGTTATGAATTCGCATTACGCGATTTTTACATTGCCGATTCTTCGCATTCAATAAAATAATGTTGAATTCTCGAAATTCGCAAATATATGACGAATATTCTACAAAGTATTCATGACATTTCGCGAATACGACTATAGCTCCTGCCGCTCATCACTACTAGAAAACATCAAAAGCAGGTCAGCCTGATATATGCTTCCCTCCCGGGGTCCCCTGAGCCGGCTGCAGGATCGGTTTGCTGTATGGGCCCCGCTACCTAGCCCAGCCAAGGTCCTGCTGTGGATTCGGTGCATGGAAGCGGGGAGATTCCAAAGGATAGTTCTGAAAGGGCGCTGAGTACTGTCTCTGTTTGCAGTAATGGAGACAAGGCTGTGGGGGCATTGGCCAAGAGGCCGGACTATGAGGGCGGTCCGGCGGTGGGCATTCCTGTGTTAGGCTCCTGTAGCATAGTTTGCTCCCAGGTGGGAGGAGGGAGCAGCTCGGTGCCAGATGGGGAAGTGGCGGATACTCTAGTGGCTTCAAACACTGCTGCTGCTGAGCTGCGACGGTGTGAAGAGGCTACCGGGGTGGTTGGTCCCAGTCCTCCCACTACTATGCAGGATGGAATGGAGCCTGCACCCTTAAATGCAGGCAGTGGGAAAAAGTGAGCAGAAAGTTCTGTTTTGTGTTGGAGCTAACGATGGCTTAGATAAAGAAAAATGTCAAGATGCAAAGGATCAGAGGCGCCTTTTGGCTAATGAAAAACAGACTTGTGTGAAGCGTAAAATAGACACTAATTCTAGTGAAGCGGAGGGCGCATGTAAGACCAGCAGGGTTGGGGTTACCTCTGGACAGAATGGTCAGGCTGGTAGTATCCTTGGTGGGTTGGCTAATCCTGTGGAGGGGACCTCATCTCTGGTGATCTAGGATGCTGAGGCACTTTCAAATCCTGTCACTGGTCCAGCTGTAGTGAGTGGAAGCATGAATGAGGGGATGAAAAAGGATGAGGGTGGGAGTATGCTAAACAAAGATTTACCTGGTATTGTTTCGTCTGTTGTAGAATCAGTGGTAGGGACTGGTCCAGTTGCCCCTTAGCGGTGATTCCTGTCAGGAGTTATGCTGGTGTTGCTGCTGCGGGAAGTAAGGTATCCTCCTTATCTTCGGGCTCCAGGGACGGCATGTTACAAAGGCGTCTCCTGGAGGCCTTTAAGAAGGGGGAAAGATTGATCACTGTAGAGGATCGAGAGGTTGATTTGTCTTTCTGGATAGAGAGGCATGGCCTTGTTGCCTTCCAAGAGGAAAGAGAGGGGGAAACAATGTGGTACCTCCCAACAGCCGGGACAGGTGGTACAGTATGTGTAGGAATGTGATTCGTCTTCAGTGGCAGGGCAGTGATGCGTGCCCTCCAAGGGCTAAGGTTGTTGAGCTCCTGCTGAATATGGGCTTCAAGGCAATTGACATCTATGCCTTGATACATCCCTATGGCAAAGGACGACTCTGGCTGGTGAGACTTTGCCATCCAGGCAGTGTCTCGCCAAAATGAAGAAAGTGACTTTTTGACTCGTAATGAGTCACTTTCTTGTATGGATATAATGACCTGGTTTGGCAGATATGGTGAAGTAGTGGAGATACTGCAGCATACGGGTAGGTTACCCGACACTGCTAGAATGTAATGTGTATTTCCCTTTAAGCCAGTTAGGCCTGTTGCAGGCAATCTTTATTCCAGCCAGCAGAGGGAGCCCCCAGTTCAGTATAAATAGGCTAGGGCCTAGCCTAGGAAGTCAGTTAGAAGTTTCTGGAGTGAGTGCTGAGAGATTCTGAGCTCAGTCAAGAGTGCAGAGATTGCACTACTGGTGTGGAGGGTCATACCCACCCAGCTTTCCAAGTTAATTATACTTGAAGAACTCCAAAGATAGAGCCTGCCATCAGGAGGGAAGAAGACCTCTGCCAATTATTTGCTCAAGGGTTATCACCAGGAATTAGGTGTCCGAACCATGAGGATATTGCTGCAAGTAGCATAAGAGGGAATCCCTGATCCTAGGAGGCCTGTCTCGAAGTTAACCTTGTTGTAAGTAAAAGCCTGAACCACTACTGTTAACTGTATGGTAAAGTGTGGAATAACTTTGGAACTGTATTCTCTGGCTGTTCAGCCTACTACAAATCCATGCAGTAAAGTTGACCTGTTGTATGAATACCTGGACTCCTCCATTATTCCACCTATCACTACACGGTGTGTCACCGTTCAATTGGCACTGGCGTCACGACATTTATGAACTGCCTGTTCCAGTATTTACCCAGATTGAAGACGACAGTGAATCCCAGGTTAGTGGGTTGCCCTGCACTACGACTCCCCGCATACCCAAAGCGGCTACTGACCCTCTGGGATACTGCAATACCCATAAAGAACGGGGTGAATTTGGCATTTGGTCAGGGGCCTGGACATTCATGGTAAAGTTGAAGTGTTCAGTTAATACGGTTACCCACATCCTTTCAGCAGCCTTCCTCAGGAGGGATTGTATCCAGATCTTCTACCGAGGTCAGCCAAAGCTCTGTCACAAGTGTGGTGACTCCACACACTTCAGTGTAAACTGTAATGTGCAGAAATGCTCATTGTATGGGGCAATAGGTTATCTGGCTGCATCTTGTGCGGAGATTTGGTCACCCATACAGCCGTTGTTCTCATTCCTTTGCTAATGCTGTTCTGGCCCCAGTGGGGGAAAGCCCTGAGGCTGCCTCTGCTGGGGAGGGGACTGGTAGAGGTGAGGGAACTGAGGAGCCAAGGAAGAAATTAAGGTCAAGGAGCCAAGGAAGAAAAAGACGCCTGCCCAACTGAGGCGTCCAGATAAGCGCCAAAAGGATAGGGATATGGGAGAGTCTTGGGTCACTGGGTCGACCTCTGACCCTGTCCTGGAGGCCAACCTTGCTACTGAGGCTCTGAGTGATGACGGGTTGAACGAATAGTATCCAGAGGGAGGAAAGAGCTGCATCCTCAGGATCCTCTGATTATGAAAGTATGGATGAGGATGGCAGGATGTGGCTACAGGAAATGCGAAAGTGGGGTACTAAAAAGAAGAAGAAACAGGGAGATTTAAGATCTCCCAAGTGCCCAAGGAAACTAAAACTGAGTCCCATTTGATTAATCTTTCCTTCAGAAGGGGAGGCTGAAAGACAGGTTGCAGTGGTGGGCCAGCAGGGGGCGCCGAGACCTCTGCCTCTGGGAATATAAGACCATCTGAGTAGAAGGCTGGAGATGAGGATGAGAATGTAATTGGTATGGATACCTCTGTGTCAAAAAAAAAAAGGTAAAGGTTCTTCCTCTGAAACAGAGGATAAGAAGGGGAGTAGGAAGAAGAAATCTGTCTAACTCAATCGCCCATGATGGCGGTACCCACTCCATTGACGCTGGCTTCCATTAATGTAGCCAGCATTAAGTAAGATACGGCTAGATTTGCGGCCTTTGATTTTCTTGGCTGTGTTGAAGCTGACATTTTATTTTTGCAGAAGACCAGGCTGCCAGACGCCCTGGGATAGGGAAATTTCCAGAGACAAGCTGACTTGGTAATGATGATGTTGCGCTTAATAGCATAGCTAGTGAAGCTCGATTGGTGGATGTCCACATCCGGCACACCCCAGGCCACGCAGGGATCACCTATCATAGGGCTAGTTGCAGGTCTAGAATAGATAAGTTTTATTTAGCACTATCCGTCGTTGAGGTGGAATTCTCTGACCACTGTTTGATTTTGTTTTCTCTGAATTTTGCTGAGACCCCCCCCCTGGATGTGGCGAGGCTTTTGGAGGCTCAATTTATCTCTCTTGGAAGAAGCGGAGGTAAGGCAATCCTTTGCGGACTTTCTTCAGAGCCAGGTACAATTTCTGGATCTTTGTAGCAGTAAGTCAGTGTGGTGGGAGATGTTCAAGAAAAGGGTGGCGAGATTCTTCTGCCAGCTCTCGAGCCTCAGAAGCCTTGACTAGTAGCGCTTGTATCAGGGCCTGAGGAGGAAACTCGAGCATCTTGTCTTGACTGGGGGTAGCTGTGAGGAGATCTCCAAAGTGAAATTTTTGCTCATGAGGTGTCAGTATAAAGGACACGCATCTTTAGTTTTTGAGAGGGATTACGGGAAATACTGCTCGCCCGACCTGTACAGGAATTGTAAGATGTCAGTGAGTTCTAAGATCGTCTCAGGACTGATTGATAGTACGGGATCCATGAACAGGTCCACATCAGGGATGTGATGTCAGTTTTCCTGGCTGAAACTGTCCCTGAACCAGGAGTAGATCCCTCTCTTGATGTTTTGGCGGAGATGATCAGTGAAGAGGAAGTCAGACTGGCGATCAAAGGGCTTGCCCTCAAGAAGTCGCCAGGTCCGGATGGCTTAATATCTGAGTTTTATAAGACCTTTAAGGAGGACCTTTCATCAGTTTTAACATAGGCTAATTATGATATTACCTTGTAGGGTGGCCCCCACTTATGCCATGAGTGTTTTTTTTTTTTTAAAACCCCCTCACCGTTCGTCCGCTGTGGTCCCCCGATATTTTGACGTGCTGTATTGTAATGAGCTGTAACTTCGCAACGGGGCAGAGACGCAGTCTTCCGCTGTGGGGGTCTCCTTCTCCCTGGCTGTGAGCGTGATCCAATCAGAGCAGACCGCTCACAGCTAGGGAGAAGGAGCGAGATTCCTGAACACAGGTGGGATCTGGAGATGTGGGAGATCAGGACTCAATGGGTCAACAAGATTCTGTTGACCCATTTCCAGAAACCTCTGGCCCTCAGGGATTGCCCAAGTCGGGATCTGGAGGTTGGGTTGCGATTTTTGAATTCCATCAGGATCCCCTTGAAGTTCTGGGACTTGGTGCTGCTTCCATGGGAAACTGTATGTGAGGGACAACTTGAAGTATAGGAACTCCCTTTAATACAGAGGTCTACAACAGGGCGGGTGCATCCATTGGCTGGCTTGGGCTGGCCGGTCTCACCTATGCGGAGTGGGCCTATGGCACATTCAGAGACGTGGGAGGCCGGGACGGCTGCCATTTATTCTTAGTTATTGCAGTGGTGAGGTACTACACGTGCAATACACAATGTCTAGTATCTACGCAACGGAAAGTCCTCCTGGTGGATGAGGTGGTGAGGAACCTTATAAGTGACCTGCTGAAGGTCCGCTCTCTAGAATATGATAGGCTGGGTTCAGGGAGGGCCTCTTGCCTCTGGATGGGCTTTTCCTTTCGGGTGCCCTAGTTTTGTCACCCCCTTCCCTGGTAGAGGGCTGATCTTGACACTGCAGATTTTTGTTTTGTTTTGGTCAGTCTTATGAATGTAGGGCTTGCAGGCATCAGACTTGGGCTTTTGTGTATTTTGTTTATGTATTGTTTTACAAAAGTTTTCTTTTGTTATGTTTATATTGTATATATGGGGTTTGGTGTTAGGTGGTGACACAAGGAGAGAGGAGGTGGTGGTGACACAAGGAGAGAGGAGTATGTTCATGAGACTTTATAGATTTTGGGATTGTGTGGATTTTGTGGACTTGGACACACAAAAAAAACGTTCACTAGCCTGACCTGGTCTATGGACATGGACTGCTAGCATAAGAGGTGGGACCAGCTCTCAGGCTAATGGGGGGAGCGGGTTGATGGGCGTGGGTGTATATAGTTCAGTTTATATTGTGTGTGTATCATTATAAAAAAAAAATAATAATTGGTATTATGACTATTGTTATTATTATTGTATTGATGATATAGGTGGTTTATTCAGCTACTGGACCAGTTAGTTTTTTGTGATTATTTGGTGTAGGGTGGTATTATGTATATAATATGATGGGTGTCCTGGGTGGGGTTGGTGTATGTATAGTATTTGAGAAAAAAAAATGTTGTGGTGTAGGATCGGTGTATATATGTATAGTTGGTGTCTGCCTATAATGCAATATTGTGTACGTTTGTATATATGTGTGTAAGTGTGATAATAGTATTAGTAATGGAGTGAGGGGCCAGTGTTATTTATTGTTTGGTTGTGTTTGATAGGTTATGATAATTATGTTTGTTATTATTAATATTGTTACATTGTGTTATTGTTATGTTTTCTAATTTTATAATAAAGAAATATGGGATGTAACTCAAGATCAGTACAGGATAAGAAATGTATGTACACAGTGACTGCACCAGCAGAATAGTGAGTACAGCTCTGGAGTATAATACAGGATGTAACTCAGGATCAGTACAGGATAAGTAATGTATGTACACAGTGACTGCACCAGCAGAATAGTGAGTGCAGCTCTGGAGTATAATACAGGATGTAACTCAGGATCAGTACAGGATAAGTAATGTAATGTATGTACACAGTGACTGCACCAGCAGAATAGTGAGTACAGCTCTGGAGTATAATACAGGATGTAACTCAGGATCAGTACAGGATAAGTAATGTAATGTATGTACACAGTGACTGCACCAGCAAAATAGTGAGTGCAGCTCTGGAGTATAATACAGGATGTAACTCAGGATCAGTACAGGATAAGTAATGTAATGTATGTACACAGTGACTGCACCAGCAGAATAGTGAGTGCAGCTCTGGAGTATAATACAGGATGTAACTCAGGATCAGTACAGGATAAGTAATGTAATGTATGTACACAGTGACTGCACCAGCAGAATAGTGAGTGCAGCTCTGGAGTATAATACAGGATGTAACTCAGGATCAGTACAGGATAAGTAATGTAATGTATGTACACAGTGACTGCACCAGCAGAATAGTGAGTACAGCTCTGGAGTATAATACAGGATGTAACTCAGGATCAGTACAGGATAAGTAATGTAATTTATGTACACAGTGACTGCACCAGCAGAATAGTGAGTGCAGCTCTGGAGTATAATACAGGATGTAACTCAGGATCAGTACAGGATAAGTAATGTAATATATGTACATAGTGACCTAACTTCCTAAGTGAACATTTCCTTTAATATAGTAGAATAGTAAAACTCTCCATTAGTGGCTAAAGTTGCCAATTACCTAAATTCTTCTAAATTATTCGTGGCAGGTCCAGTTACTGGAGTCTGATCTTGTATTCAGGTCTCTGAGTCATGCTCGGAGATTAAACTGCTTACTCACAGTACACTGTCCCTTTTGCTTGAATTACACACTTCTTATTTGTTCCTCTTTCTTCTTGCACCAGATTTATTCCCTGTGTTACATGAGAGCGGCGGCTCAGGTTCTCACTGCATTTCATTCTGTAATTTACCTCAAGCTTATTCATGCAATTCTAATGACTGCGCCGCCATACACGTCCACAGCTGATCACAATCTGCTGCTACAATCCCACTCTATATACACAATATACAGTGTGTCCCCCAATACTAACCCAACACGAGGTGCCGAGCACCATACACAACAGTAACACAGGAACTGCACAAGAGCTTATTCACACGTCCCAGTCATGTCACAGGTTCTTCCTATTTACGTCTGTATCTGTACCACAATGTCATTATCCTATACCCAATGTGTCAGTGTCATTATCCTGTACCCCAAGTGTCAGTGTCATTATCTTGTACCCCAAGTGTCAGTGTCATTATCCTGTACCCCAAGTGTCAGCGTCATTATCCTGTACCCCAAGTGTCAGTGTCATTATCCTGTACCCCGAGTGTCAGCGTGTCACTATCCTGTACCGCAAGTGTCAGTGTCATTATCCTGTACCCCAAGTGTCAGTGTCCTTATCCTGTACCCCAAGTGTCAGTGTCAATATCCTGTACCCTAAGTGTCAGTGTCAATATCCTGTACCCCAAGTGTCAGTGTCAATATCCTGTACCCCAAGTGTCAGTGTCATTATCCTGTACCCCAAGTGTCAGTGTCAATATCCTGTACCCCAAGTGTCAGTGTCAATATCCTGTACCCCAAGTGTCAGTGTCATTATCCTGTACCCCAAGTGTCAGTGTCATTATCCTGTACCCCAAGTGTCAGTGTCATTATCCTGTACCCCAAATGTCTGTGTGTCATTATCCTGTACCCCAAGTGTCAGTGTCATTGTCCTGTACCCCAAGTGTCAGTGTCATTATCCTGTACCCCAAGTGTCAGCGTCATTATCCTGTACCCCAAGTGTCAGCGTCATTATCCTGTACCCCAAGTGTCAGTGTCATTATCCTGTACCCCAAATGTCTGTGTGTCATTATCCTGTACCCCAAGTGTCAGTGTCATTATCCTGTACCCCAAATGTCTGTGTGTCATTATCCTGTACCCCAAGTATCAGTGTCATTATCCTGTACCCCAAGTGTCAGTGTCATTATCCTGTACCCCTAGTGTCAGTGTCATTATCCTGTACCCCAAATATCAGTGTCATTATCCTGTACCCCAAGTGTCATTGTCATTGTCCTGTACCCCAAGTGTCAGTGTCATTATCCTGTACCCCAAGTGTCAGTGTCATTATCCTGTACCCCAAATATCAGTGTCATTATCCTGTACCCCGAGTGTCAGTGTCACTATCCTGTACCCCAAGTGTCAGTGTCATTATCCTGTACCCTAACTGTCAGTGTCATTATCCTGTACCCCAAGTGTCAGTGTCATTATCCTGTACCCCAACTGTCAGTGTCATTATCCTGTACCCCAAGTGTCAGTGTCATTATCCTGTACCCCAAGTGTCAGTGTCATTATCCTGTACCCCAAGTGTCAGTGTCATTATCCTGTACCCCAAATGTCTGTGTGTCATTATCCTGTACCCCAAGTGTCAGTGTCATTATCCTGTACCCCAAATGTCTGTGTGTCATTATCCTGTACCCCAAGTATCAGTGTCATTATCCTGTACCCCAAGTGTCAGTGTCATTATCCTGTACCCCAAATATCAGTGTCATTATCCTGTACCCCAAGTGTCATTGTCATTGTCCTGTACCCCAAGTGTCAGTGTCATTATCCTGTACCCCAAGTGTCAGTGTCATTATCCTGTACCCCAACTGTCAGTGTCATTATCCTGTACCCCAAGTGTCAGTGTCATTATCCTGTACCCCAACTGTCAGTGTCATTATCCTGTACCCCAAGTGTCAGTGTCATTATCCTGTACCCCAAGTGTCAGTGTCATTATCCTGTACCCCAAGTGTCAGTGTCATCAGGGCCGTCTTTACCAAGGGGCAAAAGGGGCAGCTGCCCCGGGCCCAGTTGCTCCTGGGGGGCCCAAGGCAGCTGCCTCTTGAGCCCTGCTAGCCACTGCCCCGGGTGTCAAGCTGTCAGCTACACAGGGGTGCTGCCGTGCCTGCCTGCACTGAGTCCAGGCATCATGATCGTACTGTGTTAAAGTTGTGTGTGATCACTTCAGGACCTTAATGACATCATCACCATGTGACCAGTAACCTAGCAATTACTGGTCACATGGCTATGAGATCATCACAGGTCCTACCAGGAGTGTTCTGTGGAGCTTTTTTTGTGTGAACATTACATCAGAAAAAGGTGACAGGGGCTGTTCTGTTAATATACTGTAAACTACTGAATAGTGGTGGGCTGTATACTGTGTGGGGGCCTGTATATTGTGGGGGGGCCTGTATACTGTGTGGTGGGCTGTATACTGTGTGGTGGGCTGTATATTGTGTGGGGGCCTGTATACTGGGGGGGGGGCTCTATACTGTGTGGTGGGCTGTATACTGTGTGGTGGGCTGTATACTGTGTGGGGGGCTGTATACTGTGTGGGGGGCTTTGTATACTGTGGGGGGGCCGGTATACTGTGGGGGGGGCTGTATACTGTGTGGTGGGCTGTATACTGTGTGGGGGCCTGTATACTGTGGGGGGCTGTATACTGTGTGGGGGCCTGTATACTGTGGGGGGGGGGCTGTATACTGTGTGGTAGGCTGTATACTGTGTGGTGGGCTGTATACTGTGTGCGGGCCTGTATACTGGGGGGGGGGGGCTGTATACTGTGTGGTGGGCTGTATACTGTGTGGGGGCCTGTATACTGTGGGGGGGGGGGCTGTATACTGTGTGGTGGGCTGTATACTGTGTGGGACTGTATACTGTGTGGGGGCCTGTATACTGTGTGGGGGCCTGTATACTGTGTGGGGGGCTGTATACTGTGTGGGGGGCTCTGTATACTGTGGGGGGCCTGTGTACTGTGGGGGGGCTGTATACTGTGTGGTGGGCTGTATACTGATACTGTGTGGGGGCCTGTATACTGTGGGGGGCTGTATACTGTGTGGTGGGCTGCATACTGTGTGGTGGGCTGTATACTGTGTGGGGGCCTGTATACTGTGGGGGGGGGCTGTATACTGTGTGCGGGCCTGTATACTGTGGGGGGGCTGTATACTGTGTGGTGGGCTGTATACTGTGTGGTGGGCTGTATACTGTGTGGGGGCCTGTATACTGTGGGGGCCTGTATACTGTGTGGTGGGCTGTATACTGTGTGGGACTGTATACTGTGTGGGGGCCTGTATACTGTGTGGGGGTTGTATACTGTGTGGGGGGCTGTATACTGTGTGGGGGCCTGTATACTGTGGGGGGCCTGTATACTGTGGGGGGCCTGTATAGTGTGGGGGGGGGGCTGTATAGTGTGGGGGGCCTGTATAGTGTGGGGGGGCCTGTATAGTGGGGGGGCCTGTATAGTGTGGGGGGCTATACTGCTGTACTGTTGTTAGCGCAACTGTATACTGTGGGGGTCTGTATACTGTATACTGTGGGTGCGGTATAGTGTGGAGTGCTATACTGCTGTACTGTATAGTGTGGGGGGCTGTATCGTGTATAGTTTGGGGTGCTGTATACAGTGAGGTGTTGTATACTGTGAGGTGCTGTATACTGTGGGCTGCTATACTGCTCTACTATATACTGTGGGGTACTGTATAGTGTGGGGTGCTATACTGCTCTACTATATACTGTGGGGTACTGTATAGTGTGGGGTGCTATACTGCTCTACTATATACTGTGGGGTACTGTATACTATAGGGTGCTATACTGCATACTGTGGGTTGCTGTATACTATAGGGTGCTATACTGTATACTGTGGGTTGCTGTATACTATAGGGTGCTATACTGCATACTCTGGGGTGCACTGTAACACTAGGGTGAGCTGAGCCCCGGTCTCCTTCCTGCAGAGCGGTGCCCACTTCCAGCCTGAGCCCAGCTGCCCAGAGCACTGATCCTGAGCTGCTGGAGTCTTTAGAACTGGAAGTATTTACAGTCATTCACTGGACTCTACCAGATGTGTGGATTTTTTTTGTGTGTGTTGTGGTGGAGGGCGTGATTGCCTAAGGTGTGGGAAGGCAGGATCCAGGGGGCCCAAGTAAATTTTTGCCCAGGGTCCAATCAATATTAAAGACGGCCCTGAGTGTCATTATCCTGTACCCCAAGTGTCAGTGTCATTATCCTGTATTACAGATGAGCAATTTGATTCTAAACTAATCAAATCCCTTTTGAATTTCCCAAAAATCCATTGTCCAAATGAATCTAAAGATTTTGTGATTTGATTATTACAAATCTCTGAAACTGTCCGCCATTTTACTAGTCCCGGTACAGTAGTGGGTACAGCAGGGCAGGGAAGATGAAGCCTGAAGATGAGATGAGTCCGGGCAGGCTCGCCTACTGTATAGTGCCCTGCAGTCAGCCTCATCCAGTCAGGAGGGACAATAGACTATATCTGGTCATCAGACTCATTTTTTTGTGCTTTTCTGTCATTTCACCTGGAAATGTGAAAGAGGTGTGTCCCTCCACAGTATGAGGGCAATTTCCCTGTCCTTCACCCCCCCCCCCATGTTTTCAAAATAAAAAAAGAGGTATTTTAAAAAAAAAACGATATAAAAACTAAACAAAAAAACTGTGGCGCAGATTTACCAATGTGTCTGCGCCTATAATCTGTCTAAAAACTAGCGCAACTTTGGTGTCATTTGGCACAACTAGGGTTTTTTCCACTTTTTTCCGACTTGTTTGGAAAGGGCTGTGGCCAAACATGCAACATTGGGTGCCAAAGTTCTGGCGTAAAACTCTGTCTCAGATTAAGGGCCCATTCACACGTCTGCAAATGGGTCCGCATCCGTTCTGAAAAATTTTGCGGAACGGGTGCGAACCTATTCATTCTCTATGGGGACGGAATAGATGCGGAGAGCACACTATGTGCTCTCCACATCCACATTTCCAGAGCACACCCCCCCCCCCCCCGATCTTCCTGTCCGCAGCTCCAGAAAAAAATAGAACATGTCCTATTCTTGTCCGCAATTGCGGAGAAGAATAGGCATTTCTATGGGGATGTCGGCCGGGTGTGTTGCGGATCCGCAATGCACTACGGACGTGTGAATCAATTTTGGAGAAGGGCTAGACGGCTGGCATAAGTTTATACAGAGATAGTAAATCTGGGCCGGATACTGACAGATTCAGACATGCCTACCTCATTTATGTCCAGGAGGAATAACAGAGGAACGCAATAATTATTTTTATGGGGGATGGAGAGGGATGATTATGTTTTGCTTTCACCTCTTCTTTATATAGAGTCATTGAACAAGGGGGAACGTGGGAAAATATGAGCTCCTATATCCGCCCTGTTGTGAACGCAGCTCTGGATGTGACTGCAGTATAGGATGAGTGAAAATTCAAGATAGCATTACCTGTAGACTAGAAGTAGATGCATGTAAGTGGCTGTGTGGAGGTGACCTTGTGCTGTAACTTTTAATAAGTTATCATCTTGATGGTTTTTCTTATAACAGGCAGGGAGGCTGAACGGCGCACAGCAGGCGGGATAATGGCACATCTGGATGCTATAAATCCCTAACTACGCAGAAAGGTGATAAAAACGAGAGGCGGCAGAGCAGAAAAGTTTCTTCTTGTGTGAAATTTGTCATATCGTCCGTGGCCGCTCATTATCCGGGTGACACTTTCCCTCGCTATTATCGGTTCCATCCTAAGGTTACATCTATAATACAAAGTGAAAAGAGGTCGCTGCAAGTCGCAGGCGGGCGGCGCGTCCTCCTAGTCCAGTGTTCACTTAATGCAGGTTCAAGGTGTGGATAAAACGACTGAACGGAAGCTGTGACCTGGAATGAACGGTACAGCAAGAGTTCTTCCAGAGGACCCTGGTGCTTTCATCATCCCATGCTATGCAAACAGTCTGGTAGGACTTTTGCAAAAGGGTTAACTAAAGTTGAAATGGTTTAATGCAGTGGCATTAAGTTAAATGTTGTGATTTATTGTGTTTTATGTGTACTTAATAGCAATGTACAGTATAGGCAACCGAATGGTTAACAAATTGGCAGTCTGTTTAGGTTATCATGGTGATGGACCGTGTCCACCCCCCTGGTTTGTTAGTGAGGACTGTAGTCTGAGCAGAGCAAGAGAGAAGACCTACATGTGCAAGCTCTTGAGAACTAGTCCAGACAACAGATTATCCTCGTGAGAAGGAGATCTGACATCTTAGAAAGTCCAGAACCAACATGACCATGTGCGGGGTCCAGCCAGTAAGGTATTGCGCACGTTTATGGTAGAAAGACTTTACTGCTTAGACATCCCCCACACTTTGAGATGGACTGGCCATCCGTGTCTAAAATCTGCACCCCTCAGTCCTCAACAAGAACCTCATTGCATGCCTGTGGTTTTGTTGAGTGACTGCACATGTCTTAGACAGGGAGTACTACAATCACCATCATTTGTTGCTGTTTACATGCGGCTATTGGGATAAGATTGCACTGTGATATATACTTTGGAACTATGCCTTCTGCTGCTGTATGTACTACTGCTCCCATCAACTCAGAAAAGTAAGACTTTATGTATTGCAACCAACAAGTCTAGTCATTGACTCCACCATACATCCGCTGGCCCCTTCCACCTGCTCTCCTGCTTTGCACCCATTTACTTAACATCAAGGGCACCCCACCTAACACCAGGCATGAGGCACAGAAAGTCCAGGGTGTGCCCCGAGGGAAGAAAGGGTGCACCTTCCTATTACTGCATGGCCCCAGGGAGTGCCAGGGTAGAGAATGCCACCACAAACTGTGAGTGCAACTACCACCATCATAGCCACTACTACTTTTTTTTATCCTCTGCTCCCTATGCCCAGTGGAGATTGCCACCACAAACTGTAAGTGCAACTACCACCAGCACAGCCACTACCACGCTTTTGATCCTCTGCTCCCCTCTCCAGTGCCACTGCAAATCCTAGGACTGCAGTGAAGACTGACAGAGAGGCAAAGCAAAAGGAGACAGGAGGATAGGAATAGAACTCTACATAAATACAGATTTATGTTCCCTTTTGATTGTGAGCTCATATGGGCAGGACACCATATATAAAGGAGAGGGAGAGAGAGCTCTGATTTAGTACAGATTCAATTTAACTGCATAGATGCAGTGAGCACCCCCTGGTGGTGCCTGCAGAATAAAGCAGACCTGCACATTTTTGGCCTTGACAGCCTTCCACTGAGGCCAAATATACTAATATGCATGCAGTTTCTAACCAGAAAAAGTAGTTACCTAAGAAATTACACAGAATGGCCATGAGCTAGGAGCACAACTTCCCAGTGAAACTGTACAAATTAATGGCTATGTACAACTTTGGGGGCAATTTCTTTTTTTTTTTACTATTGCATTGTACTCACTTTGAGCTAAAAAAAAAACAAAAAAACTTTTTTTTAAATTAGTTATTATTAAAAATGCTGAGCTGTTTTCCCTCCACAGCTTTGAGTTTATCTACTAGCAGGATCTGAGTTTTCTCAATGCTCCATCAGGCAGGGAGCTGAAGGACTCCTTATCTGTAATCTCTGACCTCTTATCTTAATGATAGGAATGTGGTTTAAATAAGTGTTTATGACCTTTTAGTAATTAAAAAATATGGTTTATTAGATGAACAGCACAAAGTGAAAGTGCCATTTTCACAGGTAGACAAACAGCTAACCCTTTGTGACAGAATGGCTCAATATTTTTAATAAACACCAATTGAAAAAAAAGATTTTTAGCCCAAAATGAGTAAAATGCAATCATAAAAAAATTGCCGCCAAAGATGTACATAGCCTTTAACTATGTAATGTCTGATGAAGGGACTAGTTCAGTCCTGAAATTCCTAACTTTTTACACCAACAATTAAATGCAGAAGTGACTTCACCTCCAGACCTGTCCTCATTGGCAGCGCTTGTGAAAGTCCCTTTTTCTAGCACCTCCAGTTGTAACCAGAGAAGACATAAATCTGCATAGGAGCTGAATACACAAAGGTTTTTTATTTGTTTATTTTCAAATTGTTTCAAATTGTAACAGTTAAACTTCCAAATATACAAATCTTGTAATTAGTTATCACCTGTGTCTAAAGCACTTGGGGGGTGTCTCATTTTTTCTTTGGGGCCTGTCATCTTCTATTTACATGAATTAACAAATTCAAAGACATTCTGTTTTCTGCTGCAGATCTGATGATTTATGAGTCTACAGCACCCGGGAGCTCTCCTCTCTAACTCCTCTTAGTCATTGCCTGAAGCGCCCGTCTCCTTTGTTACAATTTGCTACATACTGTAGATATTTCACTGCTACTATATTGCACTCTGTACAGATTTCTCGCTCTGCATCAGTCTTTTTGGCCTTCGGGTGATGAGGATTCAACTCTGTGACCCTTGTTGGAATTAAAGGTTTAATAGAACGAGTCATGTACGGAGTGAACAATTTACTTTGTATATAAAACATTTTTATTACACGTTACTTATAGATTGTGCTGCGATGGAAGCATTCGTGGACCATTCATCTCAATCTGAGGCTGAAAGGAAGACATCTTTGCATTAGTACGGATTGGTCAGCTGAAACCTGATCGATACTTTGTGCGTAAATATAGGGGTGAAACTGGAATTCATGGAGCGTCATAGTAAAGTCTGAAATGTTTCCCCCATAACTGAGCTATAGCAATGCAAACATCAGACAGGGTATTTTAGAGTAGTTATGGGTTAATATCTCATATTTGATTTAATCTACATAAATAATAAATTCTGCAGTGATGAGTGCCTTAATAAATGATTAGAATGGACAAAGCTATGTTTTCTTTATGATGGAGAGCTCCCAATCCCTTCAACTAACATTGAGTGACATAAAATCCCTCTAGCTTGTAACCACCACTAGGGGGAGCTCACTAAAGGTGGGATAAAACATCGTCCTGAAAGGGGTTGTCAGAGTTAAAGAGGTTTTCCAGACGTTTTATACTGATGACCTATCCTAAAGATAGGTCATCAGTATCTGATCAGTGGGGGTCTGACACCCGGGACCCCTGCCGATCAACTGTTCGAAAAGGCACCGGTGCTCCTGTGAGCACCGCGGCCTTCTCTCTGCTTTTCCTAGGCAAGTGACGTCACATTCATTGGTCAAGTGGCCTAAAGAGCAGCTCAACCACATTCAAGTGAATGGGGCTGAGAGCAATACCAAGCACAACCACTAAACAATGTACGGCGCTGTGCTTGGTGAGCTGCAAGAAGGCAGCGGCGCTCACAGGAGCACCAGTGCCCTTCTCAAAACAGCTGATCGGCGGGGGTCTCGCCTGTCGAACCCCCACCGATCATATACTGATGACTAGGGATGAGCGAACCCGAACTGTAGAGTTCGGGTTCGTACCGAATTTTGGGGTGTCCGTGACACGGACCCGAACATTTTCGTAAAAGTCTGGGTTCAGGTTCGGTGTTCGGCGCTTTCTTGGCGCTTTTTGAAAGGCTGCAAAGCAGCCAATCAACAAGCGTCATACTACTTGCCCCAAGAGGCCATCACAGCCTTGCCTACTATTGGCATGGCTGTGATTGGCCAGTGCAGCATGTGACACAGCCTCTATATAAGCTTGGGTCACGTAGCGCCGCACGTCACTCTGCTGATTCAAGCATAGGGAGAGGTTGCAGCTGCGACGTTAGGGCGAGATTAGGCAGATTAACTCCTCCAAAAGACTTCATTCTGTGATCGATCTGCAGCTGTGGATCATTGAAGTGCTATTATTGACTTGCTCACTTTTTTGAGGCTGCCCAGAGCGTTTTTAGATCACTTTTTTTCTGGGGTGATCGGCGGCCATTTTGTGACTTGTGGTGCGCCAGCACGAGCTATCACCAAGTGTATTTAACCATCAATAGTGTGGTTATTTTGTGCTATATCCTACATCACCTGCAGGCTGAGCCTGTGTCACCGAAGTGCATTTAACCATCAACAGTCTGGTTATTTTTTGGCCATATACTACATCAGCTGCAGGCTGAGCCTGTGTCACCCAAGTGCATTTAACCATCAACAGTGTGGTTATTTTTTGGCCATATATTACATCAGGGGCAAGTTGAGCCTGTCACCCAGCGCCTAAAAAATAGACCTGACATTTCTATTCAACCAAATCTGCACAGTTTTAGCTGGTCAAGTTATTTGTAGTGACCGTCAAAGCAGACTTTTTGTTCTGGGTTGAAAAAGCATTCCCAAATTTGCCATTCTGAAAATAACTAGTTTGTGGTATTTCAGGCCTACTTGAAATCTATCCCAAAAAGAAAATCTTACATTGAAGTTATTGATAGTGACATTCAGAAAAACCTAAGACACACGCTAGCGTGCTGATAGAAGTGTCATTCTGTGATTAAACCTATAACTGTCACACAGCGCAAAAAAAAACAGGTCTCACATCTCTATTCAACCAAATCTGCACAGTTTTAGCTGGTCAAGTTATTTGTAGTGACCGTCAAAGCAGACTTTTTGTTCTGGGTTGAAAAAGCATTCCCAAATTTGCCATTCTGAAAATAACTAGTTTGTGGTATTTCAGGCCTACTTGAAATCTATCCCAAAAAGAAAATCTTACATTGAAGTTATTGATAGTGTCATTCAGAAAAACCTAAGACACACGCTAGCGTGCTGATAGAAGTGTCATTCTGTGATTAAACCTATAACTGTCACACAGCGCAAAAAAAAACAGGTCTCACATCTCTATTCAACCAAATCTGCACAGTTTTAGCTGGTCAAGTTATTTGTAGTGACCGTAAAAGCAGACTTTTTGTTCTGGGTTGAAAAAGCATTCCCAAATTTGCCATTCTCAAAATTGTGGTGAACGGGAACAATGAGGAAAACATCTAATAAGGGACGCGGACGTGGACATGGTCGTGGTGGTGTTAGTGGACCCTCTGGTGCTGGGAGAGGACGTGGCCGTTCTGCCACAGCCACACGTCCTAGTGAACCAACTACCTCAGGTCCCAGTAGCCAGCAGAATTTACAGCGATATTTGGTGGGGCCCAATGCCGTTCTAAGGATGGTAAGGCCTGAGCAGGTACAGGCATTAGTCAATTGGGTGGCCGACAGTGGATCCAGCACGTTCACATTATCTCCCACCCAGTCTTCTGCAGAAAGCGCACAGATGGCGCATGAAAACCAAGCCCATCGGTCTGTCACATCACCCCCATGCATATCAGGGAAACTGTCTGAGCCTCAAGTTATGCAGCAGTCTCTTATGCTGTTTGAAGACTCTGCTGCCAGGGTTTCCCAAGGGCATCCACCTAGCCCTTCCCCAGGGGTGGAAGAGATAGAATGCACTAACGCACAACCACTTATTTTTCCTGATGATGAGGACATGGGAATACCACCTCAGCACGTCTCTGATGATGACGAAACACAGGTGCCAACTGCTGCGTCTTTCTGCAGTGTGCAGACTGAACAGGAGGTCAGGGATCAAGACTGGGTGGAAGACGATGCAGGGGACGATGAGGTCCTAGACCCCACATGGAATGAAGGTCGTGCCACTGACTTTCACAGTTCGGAGGAAGAGGCAGTGGTGAGACCGAGCCAACAGCGTAGCAAAAGAGGGAGCAGTGGGCAAAATCAGAACACCCGCCGCCAAGAGACTCCGCCTGCTACTGACCGCCGCCATCTGGGACCGAGCACCCCAAAGGCAGCTTCAAGGAGTTCCCTGGCATGGCACTTCTTCAAACAATGTGCTGACGACAAGACCCGAGTGGTTTGCACGCTGTGCCATCAGAGCCTGAAGCGAGGCATTAACGTTCTGAACCTTAGCACAACCTGCATGACCAGGCACCTGCATGCAAAGCATGAACTGCAGTGGAGTAAACACCTTAAAAACAAGGAAGTCACTCAGGCTCCCCCTGCTACCTCTTCTGCTGCTGCCGCCTCGGCCTCTTCTGCTGCTGCCGCCGCCTCGGCCTCTTCTGCTGCTGCTGCCGCCGCCTCGGCCTCTTCCTCTGCCTCTGGAGGAACGTTGGCACCTGCCGCCCAGCAAACATGGGATGTACCACCAACACCACCACCTGCGTCACCAAGCATCTCAACCATGTCACACGGCAGCGTTCAGCTCTCCATCTCACAAACATTTGAGAGAAAGCGTAAATTCCCACCTAGCCACCCTCGATCCCTGGCCCTGAATGCCAGCATTTCTAAACTACTGGCCTATGAAATGCTGTCATTTAGGCTGGTGGACACACACAGCTTCAAACAGCTCATGTGACTTGCTGTCCCACAGTATGTTGTTCCCAGCCGCCACTACTTCTCCAAGAGAGCCGTGCCTTCCCTGCACAAACAAGTGTCCGATAAAATCAAGTGTGCACTGCGCAACGCCATCTGTGGCAAGGTCCACCTAACCACAGATACGTGGACCAGTAAGCACGGCCAGGGACGCTATATCTCCCTAACTGCACACTGGGTAAATGTAGTGGCGGCTGGGCCCCAGGCGGAGAGCTGTTTGGCGCACGTCCTTCCGCCGCCAAGGATCGCAGGGCAACATTCTTTGCCTCCTGTCTCCTCCTCCTCCTACTCAGCTTCCTCCTCCTCTTCTTCCACCTGCTCATCCAGTCAGCCACACACCTTCACCACCAACTTCAGCACAGCACGGGGTAAACGTCAGCAGGCCATTCTGAAACTCATATGTTTGGGGGACAGGCCCCACACCGCACAGGAGTTGTGGCGGGGTATAGAACAACAGACCGACGAGTGGTTGCTGCCGGTGAGCCTCAAGCCCGGCCTGGTGGTGTGCGATAATGGGCGAAATCTCGTTGCAGCTCTTGGCCTACCTGGATTGACGCACATCCCTTGCCTGGCGCATGTGCTGAATTTGGTGGTGCAGAAGTTCATTCGCAACTACCCCGACATGTCAGAGCTGCTGCATAAAGTGCGGGCCGTCTGTTCGCGCTTCCGGCGTTCACACCCTGCCGCTGCTTGCCTGTCTGCGCTACAGCGTAACTTCGGCCTTCCCGCTCACCGCCTCATATGCGACGTACCCACCAGGTGGAACTCCACCTTGCATATGCTGGACAGACTGTGCGAGCAGCAGCAGGCCATAGTGGAGTTTCAGCTGCAGCACGCACGGGTCAGTCGCACTGCGGATCAGACACACTTCACCACCAATGACTGGGCCTCCATGCAAGACCTGTGTGCCCTGTTGCGTTGTTTCGAGTACTCCACCAACATGGCCAGTGGCGATGACGCCGTTATCAGCGTTACAATACCACTTCTATGTCTCCTTGAGAAAACACTTAGGGCGATGATGGAAGAGGAGGTGGCCCAGGAGGAAGAGGAGGAAGAGGGGTCATTTTTAGCACTTTCAGGCCAGTCTCTTCGAAGTGACTCAGAGGGAGGTTTTTTGCAACACCAGAGGCCAGGTACAAATGTGGCCAGACAGGGCCCACTACTGGAGGACGAGGATGAGGAGGAGGTGGAGGAGGATGAGGATGAAGCATGTTCACAGCGGGGTGGCACCCAAAGCAGCTCGGGCCCATCACTGGTGCGTTGCTGGGGGGAAACTCAGGACGATGACGATACGCCTCCCACAGAGGACAGCTTGTACTTACCTCTGGGCAGCCTGGCACACATGAGCGACTACATGCTGCAGTGCCTGCGCAACGACAGCAGAGTTGCCCACATTTTAACGTGTGCGGACTACTGGGTTGCCACCCTGCTGGATCCCCGGTACAAAGACAATGTGCCCACCTTACTTCCTACACTGGAGCGTGATAGGAAGATGCGCGAGTACAAGCGCACATTGGTAGACGCGCTACTGAGAGCATTCCCAAATGTCACAGGGGATCCAGTGGAAGCCCAAGGCGAAGGCAGAGGAGGAGCAAGAGGTCGCCAACGCAGCTGTGTCACGCCCAGCTCCTCTGAGGGCAGGGTTAGCATGGCAGAGATGTGGAAAAGTTTTGTCAACACGCCACAGCTAAGTGCACCACCACCTGATACGGAACGTGTTAGCAGGAGGCAACATTTCACTAACATGGTGGAACAGTACCTGTGCACACCCCTCCACGTACTGACTGATGGTTCGGCCCCATTCAACTTCTGGGTCTCCAAATTGTCCACGTGGCCAGAGCTAGCCTTTTATGCCTTGGAGGTGCTGGCCTGCCCGGCGGCCAGCGTTTTGTCTGAACGTGTATTCAGCACGGCAGGGGGCGTCATTACAGACAAACGCAGCCGCCTGTCTACAGCCAATGTGGACAAGCTGACGTTCATAAAAATGAACCAGGCATGGATCCCACAGGACCTGTCCATCCCTTGTGCAGATTAGATATTAACTACCTCCCCTTAACAATATATTATTCTACTCCAGGGCACTTCCTCATTCAATAATATTTTTAATTTCATTTTACCATTATATTGCGGGGCAACCCAAAGTTGAATGAACCTCTCCTCTGTCTGGGTGCCGGGGCCTAAATGTGTGACAGTGGCCTGTTCCAGTGGTGGGTGACGTAAAGCCTGATTCTCTGCAATGACATGAATACAGATTCTGCGCTGACATAAGGCCAGATTCTCTGTTACGGGACCTCTCTCCTCTGCCTGGGCCTAAATGTGTGACAGTGGCCTGTTCCAGTGGTGGGTGACGTGATGCCTGATTCTCTGCTATGACATGAAGACAGATTCTGCGCTGACATAAGGCCAGATTCTCTGTTACGGGACCTCTCTCCTCTGCCTGGGTGCCTGGGCCTAAATGTGTGACAGTGGCCTGTTCCAGTGGTGGGTGACGTGATGCCTGATTCTCTGCTATGACATGAAGACAGATTCTGCGCTGACATAAGGCCAGATTCTCTGTTACGGGACCTCTCTCCTCTGCCTGGGTGCCTGGGCCTAAATGTGTGACAGTGGCCTGTTCCAGTGGTGGGTGACGTGATGCCTGATTCTCTGCTATGACATGAATACAGATTCTGCGCTGACATAAGGCCAGATTCTCTGTTACGGGACCTCTCTCCTCTGCCTGGGTGCCTGGGCCTAAATGTGTGACAGTGGCCTGTTCCAGTGGTGGGTGACGTGATGCCTGATTCTCTGCTATGATATGAAGACAGATTCTGCGCTGACATAAGGCCAGATTCTCTGTTACGGGACCTCTCTCCTCTGCCTGGGTGCCTGGGCCTAAATGTGTGACAGTGGCCTGTTCCAGTGGTGGGTGACGTGAAGCCTGATTCTCTGCTATGACATGAATACAGATTCTGCGCTGACATAAGGCCAGATTCTCTGTTACGGGACCGCTCTCCTCTGTCTGGGTGCCTGGGCCTAAATGTGTGACAGTAGCCTGTTCCAGTGGTGGGTGACGTGAAGCCTGATTCTCTGCTATGACATGAATACAGATTCTGCGCTGACATAAGGCCAGATTCTCTGTTACGGGACCTCTCTCCTCTGCCTGGGTGCCTGGGCCTAAATGTGTGACAGTGGCCTGTTCCAGTGGTGGGTGACGTGAAGCCTGATTCTCTGCTATGACATGAATACAGATTCTGCGCTGACATAAGGCCAGATTCTCTGTTACGGGACCTCTCTCCTCTGCCTGGGTGCCTGGGCCTAAATGTGTGACAGTGGCCTGTTCCAGTGGTGGGTGACGTGAAGCCTGATTCTCTGCTATGACATGAAGACAGATTCTGCGCTGACATAAGGCCAGATTCTCTGTTACGGGACCGCTCTCCTCTGTCTGGGTGCCGGGGCCTAAATGTGTGACAGTGGCCTGTTCCAGTGGTGGGTGACGTGAAGCCTGATTCTCTGCTATGACATGAAGACAGATTCTGCGCTGACCTGAAGCCAGATTCTCTGCTATGGCATGAAGAGACTGATTCTCTGCTGACATGAAGCCAGATTCTTTGCTATGGCATGAAGAGACTGATTCTCTGCTGACGTGAAGCCAGATTCTCTGCTATGGGACCTCTGTCCAATTGATATTGGTTCATTTTTATTTTTTTTATTTAAATTTTAATTTTAACCACTTCCCGCAACTGTAACGCCGAAAGGCGTCATTGCGGCGGCTCCCCCAGGCTACGCTAACGCCAATAGGCGTCATCTCGCGTGAGCCGAGATTTCCTGTGAACGCGCGCACACAGGCGCGCGCGCTCACAGGAACGGAAGGTAAGAGAGTTGATCTCCAGCCTGCCAGCGGCGATCGTTCGCTGGCAGGCTGGAGATGTGTTTTTTTTAACCCCTAACAGGTATATTAGACGCTGTTTTGATAACAGCGTCTAATATACCTGCTACCTGGTCCTCTGGTGGTCCCCTTTGTTTGGATCGACCACCAGAGGACACAGGTAGCTCAGTAAAGTAGCACCAAGCACCACTACACTACACTACACCCCCCCCCCCCGTCACTTATTAACCCCTTATTAGCCCCTGATCACCCCTGATCACCCCATATAGACTCCCTGATCACCCCCTGTCATTGATTACCCCCCTGTCATTGATCACCCCCCTGTAAAGCTCCATTCAGATGTCCGCATGATTTTTACGGATCCACTGATAGATGGATCGGATCCGCAAAACGCATCCGGACGTCTGAATGAAGCCTTACAGGGGCGTGATCAATGACTGTGGTGATCACCCCATATAGACTCCCTGATCACCCCCCTGTCATTGATTACCCCCCTGTCATTGATTACCCCCCTGTAAAGCTCCATTCAGACGTCCGCATGATTTTTACGGATCCACTGATAGATGGATCGGATCCGCAAAACGCATCCGGACGTCTGAATGAAGCCTTACAGGGGCATGATCAATGACTGTGGTGATCACCCCATATAGACTCCCTGATCACCCCCCTGTAAAGCTCCATTCAGATGTCCGCATGATTTTTACGGATGCACTGATAGATGGATCGGATCCGCAAAACGCATCCGGACGTCTGAATGAAGCCTTACAGGGGCATGATCAATGATTGTGGTGATCACCCCATATAGACTCCCTGATCACCCCCCTGTCATTGATTACACCCCTGTCATTGATCACCCCCCTGTAAAGCTCCATTCAGATGTCCGCATGATTTTTACGGATGCACTGATAGATGGATTGGATCCGCAAAACGCATACAGACGTCTGAATGAAGCCTTACAGGGGCATGATCAATGACTGTGGTGATCACCCCCCTGTCATTGATTACCCCCCTGTAAAGCTCCATTCAGATGTCCGCATGATTTTTACGGATGCACTGATAGATGGATCGGATCCGCAAAACGCATCCGGACGTCTGAATGAAGCCTTACAGGGGCGTGATCAATGACTGTGGTTATCACCCCATATAGACTCCCTGATCACCCCCCTGTCATTGATTACACCCCTGTCATTGATCACCCCCCTGTAAAGCTCCATTCAGATGTCCGCATGATTTTTACGGATCCACTGATAGATGGATCGGATCCGCAAAACGCATCCGGACGTCTGAATGAAGCCTTACAGGGGCATGATCAATGACTGTGGTGATCACCCCATATAGACTCCCTGATCACCCCCCTGTCATTGATTACCCCCCTGTCATTGATTACCCCCCTGTAAAGCTCCATTCAGATGTCCGCATGATTTTTACGGATCCACTGATAGATGGATCGGATCCGCAAAACGCATCCGGACGTCTGAATGAAGCCTTACAGGGGCATGATCAATGACTGTGGTGATCACCCCATATAGACTCCCTGATCACCCCCCTGTCATTGATTACCCCCCTGTAAAGCTCCATTCAGATGTCCGCATGATTTTTACGGATGCACTGATAGATGGATCGGATCCGCAAAACGCATACGGACGTCTGAATGAAGCCTTACACGGGCGTGATCAATGACTGTGGTTATCACCCCATATAGACTCCCTGATCACCCCCCTGTCATTGATCACCCCCCCTGTCATTGATCACCCCCGTCATTGATCACCCCCCCTGTCATTGATCACCCCCCCTGTCATTGATCACCCCCCTGTCATTGATCACCCCCCCTGTCATTGATCACCCCCCCTGTCATTGATCACCCCCCCTGTCATTGATCACCCCCCCTGTCATTGATCACCCCCCTGTCATTGATCCCCCCCTGTCATTGATCACCCCCCCTGTCATTGATCACCCCCCCTGTCATTGATCACCCCCCTGTCATTGATCACCCCCCTGTCATTGATCACCCCTCTGTAAGGCTCCATTCAGACATTTTTTTGGCCCAAGTTAGCGGAATTATTATTTTTTTTTTCTTACAAAGTCTCATATTCCACTAACTTGTGTCAAAAAATAAAATCTCACATGAACTCACCATACCCCTCACGGAAACCAAATGCGTAAAATTTTTTAGACATTTATATTCCAGACTTCTTCTCACGCTTTAGGGCCCCTAGAATGCCAGGGCAGTATAAATACCCCACATGTGACCCCATTTCGGAAAGAAGACACCCCCAGGTATTCCGTGAGGGGCATATTGAGTCCATGAAAGATTGAAATTTTTGTCCCAAGTTAGCGGAAAGGGAGACTTTGTGAGAAAAAAATTAAAAATATCAATTTCCGCTAACTTGTGCCAAAAAAAATAAATTTCTATGAACTCGCCATGCCCCTCATTGAATACCTTGGGGTGTCTTCTTTCCAAAATGGGGTCACATGTGGGGTATTTATACTGCCCTGGCATTCTAGGGGCCCCAAAGCGTGAGAAGAAGTCTGGTATCCAAATGTCTAAAAATGCCCTCCTAAAAGGAATTTGGGCACCTTTGCGCATCTAGGCTGCAATAAAGTGTCACACATCTGGTATCGCCGTACTCAGGAGAAGTTGGGGAATGTGTTTTGGGGTGTCATTTTACATATACCCATGCTGGGTGAGAGAAATATCTTGGTCAAATGCCAACTTTGTATAAAAAAATGGGAAAAGTTGTCTTTTGCCAAGATATTTCTCTCACCCAGCAAGGGTATATGTAAAATGACACCCCAAAACACATTCCCCAACTTCTCCTGAATACGGCGATACCACATGTGTGACACTTTTTTGCAGCCTAGGTGGGCAAAGGGGCCCATATTCCAAAGAGCACCTTTAGGATTTCACAGGTCATTTACCTACTTACCACACATTAGGGCCCCTGGAAAATGCCAGGGCAGTATAACTACCCCACAAGTGACCCCATTTTGGAAAGAAGACACCCCAAGGTATTCCGTGAGGGGCATGGCAAGTTCCTAGAATTTTTTATTTTTTGTCACAAGTTAGTGGAAAATGCAGATTTTTTTTTTTTTTTTTTTTTCATACAAAGTCTCATATTCCACTAACTTGTGACAAAAAATAAAAACTTCCATGAACTCACTATGCCCATCAGCGAATACCTTGGGGTCTCTTCTTTCCAAAATGGGGTCACTTGTGGGGTAGTTATACTGCCCTGGCATTCTAGGGTCCCAAATGTGTGGTAAGGAGTTTGAAATCAAATTCTGTAAAAAATGACCTGTGAAATCCGAAAGGTGCTCTTTGGAATATGGGCCCCTTTGCCCACCTAGGCTGCAAAAAAGTGTCACACATCTGGTATCCCCGTACTCAGGAGAAGGTGGGGAATGTGTTTTGGGGTGTCATTTTACATATACCCCTGCTGGGTGAGAGAAATATCTTGGCAAAAGACAACTTTTCCCATTTTTTTATACAAAGTTGGCATTTGACCAAGATATTTATCTCACCCAGCATGGGTATATGTAAAATGACACCCCAAAACACATTCCTCAACTTCTCCTGAGTACGTAGATACCAGATGTGTGACACTTTTTTGCAGCCTAGGTGGGCAAAGGGGCCCATATTCCAAAGAGCACCTTTCGGATTTCACTCGTCATTTTTTACAGAATTTGATTTCAAACTCCTTACCACACATTTGGGCCCCTAGAATGCCAGGGCAGTATAACTACCCCACAAGTGACCCCATTTTGGAAAGAAGAGACCCCAAGGTATTTCGTGATGGGCATAATGAGTTCATGGAAGTTTTTATTTTTTGTCACAAGTTAGTGGAATATGAGACTTTGTAGGAAAAAAAATAAAATAAAAAAAAATCATCATTTTCCGCTAACTTGTGACAAAAAATAAAAAGTTCTATGAACTCACTATGCCCATCAGCGAATACCTTAGGGTGTGTACTTTCCGAAATGGGGTCATTTGTGGGGTGTTTGTACTGTCTGGGCATTGTAGAACCTCAGGAAACATGACAGGTGCTCAGAAAGTCAGAGCTGCTTCAAAAAGCGGAAATTCACATTTTTGTACCATAGTTTGTAAACGCTATAACTTTTACCCAAACCATTTTTTTTTTACCCAAACATTTTTTTTTTATCAAAGACATGTAGAACTATAAATTTAGAGCAAAATTTCTATATGGATCTCGTTTTTTTTTGCAAAATTTTACAACTGAAAGTGAAAAATGTCATTTTTTTGCAAAAAAATCGTTAAATTTCGATTAATAACAAAAAAAGTAAAAATGTCAGCAGCAATGAAATACCACCAAATGAAAGCTCTATTAGTGAGAAGAAAAGGAGGTAAAATTCATTTGGGTGGTAAGTTGTATGACCGAGCAATAAACGGTGAAAGTAGTGTAGTGCCGATTTGTAAAAAAGGGCCTGGTCTTTAGGGGGGTATAAACCTGTGGTCCTTAAGTGGTTAATTCATTTCCCTATCCACATTTGTTTGCAGGGGATTTACCTACATGTTGCTGCCTTTTGCAGCCCTCTAGCTCTTTCCTGGGCTGTTTTACAGCCTTTTTAGTGCCCAAAAGTTCGGGTCCCCATTGACTTCAATGGGGTTCGGGTTCGGGACGAAGTTCGGATCGGGTTCGGATCCCGAACCCGAACATTTCCGGGAAGTTCGGCCGAACTTCTCGAACCCGAACATCCAGGTGTTCGCTCAACTCTACTGATGACTTATCCTGAGGATAGGTCATCAGTTAAAAAATCCTGGAATACCCTTTAAAAAAATGTTATTTTAAGCCTGAGATATACTAGCAGCAGCATCCTGCAGGGATCAGCCGGGTGAAAAAGGAGACAGCATCAAACACCTGCCTCTGAGGAAGCAAAGGGGACTTATTCTGGAAGGTTTAGTTGCTGGAATTACAAGCCATTATAGCAGTGGTTCTCAACCTTTCTAAAGCCGTGACCCCTTAATACAGTTCCTCATGTTGTGGTGACCCCCAACCATTACATTTTTTTCCTTGCTACGTCATAACTAATTTTGCTACTGTTATAAATTGTAATGTAAATATCTGATATGCAGGATGTATTTTTATTGCTACAAATTGAACATAATTAAAGCAGAGTAATTAATCACAAAGACATCCACAGATCCCCCCCTAAACAGTGCCATCCACAGATCCCCCCTAAACAGTGCCATCCACAGATCCCCCCTCCCCTAAACAGTGCCATCCACAGATCTCCCCCCTAAACAGTGCCATCCACAGATCCCCCCCCTAAACAGTGCCATCCACAGATCTCCCCCCTAAACAGTGCCATCCACAGATCTCCCCCTAAACAGTGCCATCCACAGATCTCCCCCCTAAACAGTGCCATCCACAGATCCCCCCTAAACAGTGCCATCCACAGATCCCCCCTAAAACAGTGCCATCCACAGATCCCCCCTCCCCTAAACAGTGCCATGATGGCACTGTTTAGGGGAGGGGGGATCTGTGGATGGCACTGTTTAGGGGGGGATCTGTGGATGGCACTGTTTAGGGGGGAGATCTGTGGATGGCACTGCCATCCATAGATCCCCCTACAGTGCCA
Organism: Bufo bufo; assembly: GCF_905171765.1. NCBI lineage: Eukaryota > Metazoa > Chordata > Amphibia > Anura > Bufonidae > Bufo > Bufo bufo. Next base: position 34,290,256 of record NC_053393.1, read on the forward strand.
TCCACAGATCTCCCTCCCCGACGCTCACAGCAGTATATTTATAAACTAATCAGTAACTACTTTAACTTTAATCATTGCTCATTGCTGAGCTCTTTACTTAAATTATAATTTATTTGGATATGGGATATCTTACTTTGTCTTAGCTCCGGTAATAGCAGGCGGTGCGGGGGGCGGCGCTCACTCACTGACGTCACGCGCCTGCGCCGCCTAGTGGGAGGAGCAGGCGCGTGATGTCAGTGAGTGAGCGCCGGCCCCCGCACTGCCTGCTATTACCGGAGCTAAGACAAAGTAAGATATCCCATATCCAAATAAATTATAATCCAAGTAAAGAGCTCAGCAATGAGCAATGATTAAAGTTAAAGTAGTTACTGATTAGTTTATAAATATACTGCTGTGAGCGGCGTGGCCCTGTATATTCTAACCCCCAGGCAAGCGTCCCTGTCACCATGGGAACGCCTGGGGGTTAGAATATACCATCGGATTTGAGTTTTTACGATCTCACTGAGCTCGTAAAACTCAGATCCGATGGTATATTCTAACCCCCAGGCAAGCGTCCCCGTCACCATGGGAACGCCTGGGGGTTAGAATATACCATCGGATCTTCTGAGTTACTCAGCCGCAAAACAAGCACCGGCTCTGCTTGGCCCCGGGCCAGCTCTGGGCCCCAAGCAATTGCTTGTTTTGCCTGTCTGTTAGCGACGGGCCTGGACCCACAATAGGAAGCCTCAGGCGACCCCCCGGAAAGGGCCGATCGACCCCCAAAGGGGTCGCGACCCCTAGGTTGAGAACCACTGCATTATAGGTAATGCCCGTACATTAGCTATGGACTTTGCTGGAATTTGGTTGGGATAGAGACGTCAGGCTCCCCTCCATTCTGAAAAGACAGATTGGTCTTCTGTTAAAGGATTGCACCCCACAGAGGGCATTGTAGAATTACAGAGAGAGAAGGAGGGAGAATTGCACCCTTCTTGGCTGGATTGCTGAAGCAGGATCATCACCGTGAGTACTAGAACCATCCGTCTGCCACTCCTATCCTCTCCGTCTCATGCCTCCCCTGTGGGCTGCTGCACATATACCATCATTACGTTCATTCTATTCCAACTACGCCTTATTGGTGCTGGTGTTTTTTGTCAATGAGTGTACATTTGGCAGGACTCTCTTTAGGGATCGGGGCCCATTCTGAGTTTTGTACTGGGGCCGTTTGATTGTGATGTTTGTTTATGGAAGCATAAACAGACAAGACAGACATAAAGCTTAATAAACTAAACAACTAAAGCTGAAAAATCCTGAAGATTTAATGAGATGCTTGACATATAATCCTGGAGGATGAGGAGCAGCCACCCCAGCTGATAAAAATAGATGTTTCCATTGAGTAAGGTCACACACACAGTATGTCCTCGCTTCCACATAACATTGCATAAACACGAGGGAGAAAGCAAATTAATGAACCCATACATCTCAGAGGTTGAGTGCATATACATAAAGTGCGGAGGGAGACTTGTCTGTAGAAGGGATGTGTGGTTGGAGGGGGTTCGATAACGGTTGAGGGGGCTTCATGAATACTGAGAGAGAGGAAGTTATTGAGGGGTCAATGGAATGAGAACAATGGCATCTTAACCGGAATGTGGCATCAGAAAATGACCTATGTTGAACACACTTTTTAAGAATTTTTGGAGGTTATTTTTCATTTTCCATCTCACTTGCTATATTTTTTTAAAAATCCTAAAATGTTAGAGTTTTCACAATGGCCACCAAAGCTAATAATTGTTTGAGACTTCCTGTTCTGTAGAGACTTCTTCTCAGCAGTCATATCATCACGTCTGATTACAATGACAGGTAACATAGATAGATAGATAGATAGATAGATAGATATGAGAGATAGATAGATAGATAGATAGATAGATAATAGATAGATAGATAGATAGATAGATAATAGATAGATAGATATGAGATAGATAGATAGATAAATATTAGATAGATATATAGAGAGATAGATTAGATTCATAGTAGGTGAAGTCACAGCGTCTATACTGCCCCTCGCTGCACAATGACCTTGTACAGGTCACAGAGCATGCCCACAACACTCTCCCAAAGAAATAATGTCCTGTTCAATGTGGCTGCTGTAAAGCATATTGTTAAATGCTGTTAACAGCAGCTCGGGAAGAATGATTGCCCCCATAACCATGTACAGAAAATAGAATAAACAAGTTTACAATCAGAAACTAAAAATAAATTAAAAGCAAGGGAATATCTTTTATTGTTCAATTATTAAAAATATATATTCCCTTTAAAGCAGAGCACCGCTTTCAAAAAGATCTTTGTTGCAATCTCTAGAAACATAATTGTGTTGGTTGCCCCTCTAATCCTTGCTTCTGCATGTTATGATGCTTTTTTCTGCCCAGCTGTTAAAGGGGTTGGCCCATCACATACATTGGGGGTATATCACTAGGATATACCCCCAATATCTAAGTGCGGGTCCCACTTCTGGGACCCACACCTATCTCTAGAATGGAGCCTGCAAAGTGAAAGAGAGTGGACCGCCCATCCGCAGCTTCCCTCCATTCATTCCTATGGACCTGCCAAAAATTTCTCATAGAAGTGAATGGAGTGGTGGCCGCGCTTAAACGGTACGCTTCCAATTCATTTCTATGGGCCTTCCGAAAACAGCTGAGCGCAAAAACGGTCACAGCAACAGGAGATCCGGACAGTGTCTATTGCAGGATGCAGCTGAGCATGTGCAACCATTTCAGAGAAGAGGACGGTAAAAGAAAGAGAAGAACAAACAGTAGGTGGCGCTATACAGATACACATTATTGAGTCACTCAGTGGCTACACTAAATTTCTAATTACATACAATTACAAAAGTGTTCAGATCCAGGTGCTGGTTTAAAATGCGTAGAATATTTTTAATAGGACAACCCCTTTAAGAAGCAGAGCAAGTTGAGCGTAGAGAGAAAAGCGAAACGAGGGAAAAGCTAAGGAGGCAAGAAGAGAGGAGAAAGAGTTAAAAAGCGGCACAACAGAATGTATCCATTCAGAATGTTATTTACATAATAGAAATTCTTCCTTATTTATAGTCTATACACCCCGTACATTCTGTGATACTTTGTGTCTCTTAACCTAGAACTGTATTGTTCACTGCATTGTAAACCGGCAAACACACAAGTAATAAAAACTGCATCTCCCAGCGTCAATGCTCAATGAAAACGACGTGATCTCTGCTGCTTGTTAGCAATTCTAATATATGAGACTGACGCTCGCTGCGGTATTTCTCACTTGCTGGAAAAATAATTGGAATGTTAATTGATGACACAGAGAACCAGATCTTTCTTTACTAACACAACCCTGAACATGAGGTGCCCATCACCCTCACACATAATCATAGGGCGCCTCAGACATTCCTCGGCACAAAAGCCTTCACACAGATAGACACATTTTACTCTAAAAGCTCCATATTTCTGACTTTCTGCATGTATGTGTATATATATACACTCACCTAAAGAATTATTAGGAACACCATACTAATACGGTGTTGGACCCCCTTTTGCCTTCAGAACTTCCTTAATTCTACGTGGCATTGATTCAACAAGGTGCTGATAGCATTCTTTAGAAATGTTGGCCCATATTGATAGGAAAGCATCTTGCAGTTGATGGAGATTTGAGGGATGCACATCCAGGGCACGAAGCTCCCGTTCCACCACATCCCAAAGATGCTCTATTGGGTTGAGATCTGGTGACTGTGGGGGCCATTTTAGTACAGTGAACTCATTGTCATGTTCAAAAAACCAATTTGAAATGATTCGAGCTTTGTGACATGGTGCATTATCCTGCTGGAAGTAGCCATCAGAGGATGGATACATGTTCTCATTCTGTTTATGCCAAATTCAGACTCTAAGATTTGAATGTCTCAACAGAAATCGAGACTCATCAGACCAGGCAACATTTTTCCAGTCTTCAACAGTCCAATTTTGGTGAGCTCGTGCAAATTGTAGCCTCTTTTTCCTATTTGTAGTGGAGATGAGTGGTACCCGGTGGGGTCTTCTGCTGTTGTAGCCCATCCGCCTCAAGGTTGTGCGTGTTGTGGCTTCACAAATGCTTTGCTGCATACCTCGGTTGTAACGAGTGGTTATTTCAGTCAACGTTGCTCTTCTATCAGCTTGAATCAGTCGGCCCATTCTCCCTGACCTCTAGCATCCACAAGGCATTTTCGCCCACAGGACTGCCGCATACTGGATGTTTTTCCCTTTTCACACCATTCTTTGTAAACCCTAGAAATGGTTGTGCGTGAAAATCCCAGTAACTGAGCCGATTGTGAAATACTCAGACCGGCCCGTCTGGCACCAACAACCATGCCACGCTCAAAATTGCTTAAATCACCTTTGTTTCCCATTCTGACATTCAGTTTGGAGTTCAGGAGATTGTCTTGACCAGGACCACCCCCCTAAATGCATTGAAGCAACTGCCATGTGATTGGTTGACTAGATAATTGCATTAATGAGAAATAGAACAGGTGTTCCTAATAATTCTTTAGGTGAGTGTATATACCCATGCCTCCCAAGTGTCCCTCTTTTGGAGGGACAGTCCCTCTTTTTGACCCAAGTCCCTCTGTCCCTCTTTGATGCTTAAATGTTCCTCTTTAACATAAATGTTCATTAATACATTTACTAAAGTCTCTGTATGGTTTCTACCTGTATATTAGACCAGAACTTCATTATTTGGTGGAATTTGGACCTTAAAATATCTATAATATTTCAATGGATATTGAAGAGCAAGAACAGAATTGTCCCGGGGGCTCCACATGCTGTAAAAAATAAAGGTATTTATACTCCCCAGCTGCAGCAGAGTCAGTAATTAGGCTTTGGGCGGAGTTAGAGGCGTGACCTAGTATAAAAAAATGTAAGCGATGCACAGCGCACATATTGTTCCTCTTTGCGATTTTAAAAAGTTGGGAGGTATGTATACCGACAGACACTATATACATTTTCTATGCAGCAATTACAGGGATGAAGGTCAATGATTCCCATCCTGAAGCCTGTTCACAGAGGTGTCAGATTAGTTGTAGTCACATTTATTGAAAGACCGGTGGTGGAATTGTCCAGTGTCCCACTATGTGTTATATGTGGGCACTTTAAACTTTTGCTGCTAAATGTCATATTAATGTATTATGGTATCAGGCTGTTTAGAGTGCATTACATCTATTCGCCCCTAGGTGGTGCTGGCATCACTTATACATGTAGTTTGGGTATGCTAATAAGTTAGTAGTAGGAGGTAGATCAGTGTAGAGAACTTCAGAGGAGAAGGTAGGAAGTTAATGGAGGAGCAGAACAGGCCTAGTCCACCATGTAGCTGCTATTTTAGCCCCTTGGCTCTGGCCAGGCTAAGGGAGTATAGAGAACAGTATTACAGCAGCTCAGCACAGACCAGGGAGTCTACGTCTGGATATAGAGAAAGTCTATGGAGATTAGAGATAAATTAGCCAATGGACTTCACAAGCATCAGTGACCAGGAGGAACCTATGGTAAAAGTAACACAGCCATCCAGCACATGTGGTATAATCCTAACAGAGATTCCAAAACGAAGTCCTATTGTGTGGATACCACTGTGACAAACACATTGTATGCACCTAATTGACTTGTCTCCTCACATAGGAGTTTGTTAAGACTGTGGTGAACAATCATCTAATCCACCAATCAATTGAATTTACTGCCATTTTGCCAATTTGCAAGTTTTCTTACCATATGTTATTAGACGCTTTTCATGACTATGTTTTTTATTATTGATTATGGTTTTATTATTAATTATGTTTTTAACCATGTCTAGTGAGTACATTTGATAAAGTATCTTTTGACAACCTTTTATACATCAGTGCATTTTTTGCCACATATTGAGTGACCCCCAAATCCTCATACAATTCACCTATGGTAAAAGTACCTGGACACAGCCGGATGATTAGTGTGCAAAGTTATCCTTTACCACACGCCTCTATGGACATATTGGACCTTAGTTCTTCAGTGAGCATCCTTTCCAAAGAATGGAGCAAAAGATTAATGCCTGCCATTAGGGAGACCGCCCTGTGGATTATGTAACACCCCAGAGTTGTGTTACTACACACCTCTACCCCGCTACAATCTGTTAAGAGCCTTTACCTTGTCATCTGATATGATTTTACATTATGTCATTCACAAATGTGCATAAACCATGTTAAATGTGAATTTCCTTGTAATTTTCCATGTTCACCAGCAGGTGGCAGCAATGCATTGGTAAGGACTTAGTTTCAGTTTAGTATTTCTAAGCTGGAATGGTTCATTCCAGTTTAGCTCCCCCTCTGTGGAGGTGTGGATTATTCCCACAGCCTACACCCTGGGTGGAGCAGGAAGTTAGTGAGGAGTGCAGCCCACCCCCTGCTAGGGGCAGGGTGTGCGTGTTAGGAGCTCCTGATATAGGGAATAGTACTACCAGAAATATATATACGCAGTTCACTATTTAATTGTTTTCTGGGGAAAGCGTATAGTGGCGTGTTTCATTACTGCAAGAAATATATATAAGCACTTCAATCTTTAATTTTTTGTGTGATCAAAGCGTATAGTGGCCTAATTCAGTCCAACAAGAAATATATATTCTCAGTGCACTGCTGCAGTGATTTCTGGTGAAAGCGTATAGGGGTGTATTTCAGTACTTGAAGAAATATATATACGCACTTAAAGGGCTTCTGTCACCCCACTAAACTCTTTTTTTTTTTTTTGTGTACTTATAATCCCTATCCTGCCATATTGCCGTACATTATGTTATTAATAATTTTCGTTCAGTAGATTTAGCAAAAAACTTACTTTTATGATATGCTAATTACCTTTCTACCAGCAAGTAGGTCGTCTACTTGCTGGTAGCAGCCGCAGAAAACCGCCCCCTCCTTCTGTTGATTGACAGGGCCAGCCGCGATCTCCTCCTCCGGCCAGCCCTGTCAGCATTTCAAAAATCGCGCGCCTGTCTTGATTCGGCGCAGGCGCTCTGAGATAAGGAGGCTCGCCTCCTCAGCACTCCCTCAGTGCGCCTGCGCCGATGACGTCTTCTCTTTCGGTGACGTCATCGGCGGTGACAGAAGCCCTTTAAATCTTTACTTTTTTTCTGGTTAAAGCGGATAGGGTCGTATTTTAGTACAACAAGAAAAATATATTCTCAGTGCATTTCAGCAGTTAATTGTGGTGAAAGTGTTTAGTGGCCTATTTCAGTACAAAAAGAAAAATATATTCGTCGCTTTTAAGGGTATTTTAATTTCCGTTTCATTGGTTTAGTTCAGCTACAATATGTCAGGTAGAGAAGTGCCAGGCCATGCACAGAGGAGTGGCAGAGGCCTGAATGTTTCTGGTGCAAGCAGAGGCCGCAGTAGAGTAAGGGGCCGTGACAGCAGTAGTCTCAGCAAGAGGCCTGAGCTCCCGGTGTCATCTAGCGGTCGTGTCTTGACCAGTAACCCAGCAGTTATTGATTGGTTAACTCGGTCATCCACTTCATCCCAAGTGACATCAGACACCCCCAGCCAATAGTCGGTGGGATCGTCAGACACAACCCTTAGTTGACATGGCCCGGGAGCAGGCCCTGTGCCCTCACCTGTCCTCAACCTGCCTCTGTCCCTTTCTGTTCCATCACTGCAATAAGTACGACATGCAGTGGGCTCTGCTTCACTTTTCAGCGAGGATGAGCTACTAGAGGACAGTCAGCAGCTACTGGCCAGCCAAGATCTGGAGGAGACATCCGCCGCTTCCTCTGCTAGGCGGGCAAGTAGTGATGAGGAGAGGGACACGGGAGCTTGTGTTGCGAGTGGTCAGGCTCCTGACCCAGAGACCGTTGAGGAGGACATCAGTGATGTGCAGACACTACTCGATGATGATGAAGCCGATCGTACTTGGGAGCCGGGTGAAGAAGGGACTTTGTCATCATCAGGAGAAGAGGGTGGCAGCTTGCCCGTTAGGCAGAGGCTGAGCCAGCAAGGTGGTAGCATGGCTGGGAGTCAGCAGGGTGGCAGCAGTGGGAGGTCAGGAGCCAAATGGGCATGGAGTAGACCACATGCTTTGCAGCGGCCTACCTGCCAGGAAAGGAGTGGTTCAGGGGTTCATGGAAGAAGCGGCGGTAGCAGTCAGCCAGTGAGTAGTGTTGGGGGAAAATCAGGTACTTGGCAGTGTGGCAGTTTTTTGTGAAGCCGCCAGAGGAGGTCAACATGGCCATATGTAGAATATGTGGGCAGAAGGTAAAGCATGGGCAGGGAGCCAATGTTGGCACCACGGCCCTGCGTCAACATATGCAGCGTCACCATAAAGTGGCCTGGGAGAACTGTGGCCCATGTGGTGGTCCAGCCTGCTGCAGCTACCGCTACGTCACCCAGTGGCACGCACCCAGTTTCAGCCAGTCAAGGCTTCACCACCTCAGCCGAAGGGAGCTGTCTGTCAATCCCAACTTCTGCTGGTCCAGATGCTCCTTCTCCTCCTCCTCGTCAGTCATTTTGTCAGCAATCGATCACCAAAGCGATTGCCAAGAGACAGCAGTATGTGTGCACGCATGCAATAGCTCAGAAGCTGAATGAGCTCCTGTCCAAGTTGTTGGTGCTTCAGTCCCTCCCTTCTAAGTGGTGGACTCTGCACCTTTCAGAGAACTGATGGCATGTGCCGAGCCGAGGTGGAGAGTCCCAAGCCGTCACTCTTGTGAAAGGAGATATAGGATACACACACAGGGCGCCAGGGGTAGAGACCAAGGTGGGGAGAAGTGTATGACAGATAGGAAAATATCCTGGGTCCAGATAAAAATGACAGATGGGAAGCTATGAAGGAGCAGGGCAGCCGTAGGTGATAAACTATAAGCAGAAATGCTATATAGTGACAATACAGTAAAGGAAAAGAAAAACATCACCAAGTGGCGCCTAGCTGCTGCCAAGATATGTATATACGAGATATGCACTAAGTAAAGTACATAAAAGATGCATACAATAAGGTCGGGGACTTTGTACACTTATTGATAAGAACTAGAAGTAAGTTAGTACTCCTTACCAATAAAAAGGAGAACCCTTAGTATTCAATAGCCATATGATTAGACCATCTGACATCTGGTAGATAGTATCATATGGGGAAACGCTAAAAAGTATTAAAAATACGTATAAAACGTGATATACACCACACTCACTTCACCAGGGAGGGGTATAATGGGATAAAGCTCAAGATACCCAAAACAACCGCCTCCCTCGCCTGGCTCTCTTGTAGAATTGCTGGAAGATACGGCAGTCCAACACTTGGCACTTCTGGTATATTCCTTTAATAAATCAGTCAGGTAAGCTCAACGCGTTTCGGGGAATGACAGACCCCTTCCTCAGGAGCAGTGAAGGTATTAAACATACACATATTTTGCCAGAGGAGGTCAACATGGCCATAGAAAGAATGACTAATAAATCGTTGGATGCATGTATCTTTACAGAGGAAGATGTTCTAAGTTTGCTGTCTAAGGTGAAGACAAATAAGTCACAGGGGCCTGATGAGATACACCCAAAATTATTAAAAGAGCTTAGTGGTGAGCTGGCAAAACCGTTAACAGATTTATTTAACCAATCATTAGTAACAGGAGTCGTCCCGGAAGATTGGAAATTGGCAAATGTCGTGCCCATTCACAAGAAAGGTAGTAGGGAGGAATCGAGCAACTATAGACCAGTGAGTCTGACATCAATAGTAGGCAAATTAATGGAAACCCTATTAAAGGATAGGATTGTGGAACATCTAAAATCCCATGGATTGCAAGATGAAAAACAACATGGGTTTACTTCAGGGAGATCATGTCAAACAAATCTTATAGATTTTTTTGACTGGGTGACTAAAATAATAGACGGTGGAGGTGCAGTAGACATCGCATATCTAGATTTTAGTAAGGCTTTTGACACTGTCCCACATAGAAGACTTATCAATAAACTGCAGTCATTGAGCATGGACTCCCATATTGTTGAGTGGATTAGGCAGTGGCTGAGTGACAGACAACAGAGGGTTGTAGTCAATGGAGAACATTCAAAACAAGGTCATGTTACCAGTGGGGTTCCACAGGGATCTATACTGGGACCGATTTTGTTTAATATCTTCATAAGTGATATTGCAAAAGGCCTCGATGGTAAGGTTTGTCTTTTTGCTGATGACACAAAGATATGTAACAGGGTTGATGTTCCTGGAGGGAAACGCCAAATGGAAAAGGATTTAGGAAAAATAGAAGAATGGTCAGAACTCTGGAAACTGAAATTTAATGTGGATAAGTGCAAGATAATGCACCTGGGGCGTAAAAACCCAAGGGCAGAATATAGAATATTTGACACAGTCCTGACCTCAGTATCTGAGGAAAGGGATTTAGGAGTAATTATTTCAGAAGACTTAAAGGTGGGAAGACAATGTAATAGAGCAGCACGAAATGCCAGCAGAATGCTTGGATGTATAGGGAGAGGTATAAGCAGTAGAAAGAGTGAAGTGCTTATGCCGCTGTACAGAACACTGGTGAGACCTCACTTGGAGTATTGTGCGCAGTACTGGAGGCCATATCTCCAGAAGGATATAGATACTCTAGAGAGAGTTCAGAGAAGAGCTACTAAACTAGTACATGGATTGCAGGATAAAACTTACCAGGAAAGGTTAAAGGACCTTAATATGTATAGCTTGGAAGAAAGAAGAGACAGAGGGGATATGATAGAAACTTTTAAATACATAAAGGGAATCAACTCGGTAAAGGAGGAGAGCATATTTAAAAGAAGAAAAACTACCACAAGAGGACACAGTTTTAAATTAGAGGGGCAAAGGTTTAAAAGTAGTATAAGGAAGTATTACTTTACTGAGAGAGTAGTGGATGCATGGAATAGCCTTCCTGCAGAAGTGGTAGCTGCAAATACAGTGAAGGGGTTTAAGCATGCATGGGATAGGCATAAGGCCATCCTTCATATAAGATAAGGGCCGGGGGCTATCCATAGTATTCAGTATATTGGGCAGACTAGATGGGCCAAATGGTTCTTATCTGCCGACACATTCTATGTTTCTATGTTTCTACCTTCACTGCTCCTGAGGAAGGGGTCTGTCATTCCCCGACACACGTTGAGATTACCTGACTGATTTATTAAAGGAATATACCAGAAGTGCCAAGTGTTGGACTGCCGTATCTTCCAGCAATTCTACAAGAGAGCCAGGCGAGGGAGGCGGTTGTTTTGGGTATCTTGAGCTTTATCCCATCACACCCCTCCCTGGTAAAGTGAGTGTGGTTTATATCACGTTTTATACGTATTTTTAATACTTTTTAGCGTTTCCCCATATGATACTATCTACCAGATGTCAGATGGTCTAATCATATGGCTATTGAATACTAAGGGTTCTCCTTTTTATTGGTAAGGAGTACTAACTTACTTCTAGTTCTTATCAATAGGTGTACAAAGTCCCCTACCTTATTGTATGCATCTTTTATGTACTTTACTTAGTGCATATCTCGTATATACATATCTTGGCAGCAGCTAGGCGCCACTTGGTGATTTTTTTCCTTTTCCTTTACTGTATCTCTTTGCGAAACAGGCAGTACCAGCCCTGCACACATATGTAGAACAGAAGGTCGGCCAGTCCTTGAGCCTGTCAGTGTCTGCCAAAGTGCACGGCAGCGCCAACGTGTGGAGCTGTAACTACGGTCAGGATCAATACATGTCCTTTACGGCCCACTGGGTGGATGTGGTTCCTGCACAGCCACACAGGCAAATTGGACAGGTCACGCTGCTTCCGCTTCCACGTTGTCACGCCGTTGGTCCTGCGACAATGTCTGTCTCTGCCTCCTCATCCTCCACCATGTCTTCAGCCTCCACTGCAGGGACAAGTCACAGTGCCTCTCAGGAATACCACATGTGCAAAGCACTGCGGTGTCACGCTGTTCTGCACCTGGTTTGCCTTGGCGAAATTCTCCGTGTGATGCATCAAGAAATTGAATCCTGGCTTTCTCTGCAACAAATGAAAATCGGAATAATGGTGACCGACAACGGGAAGAACATGGTGTCGGCACTGCATCAAGAAAGGCTGAGCCATGCGCCCTGCATGGCACAAGTGTTCAATCTGGTTGTCAAGCGGTTCCAGAAGTCTTCCACCCATCTGCAAGATATCCTAAAAATGGGCAGGAAACTTTGCATGCACTTCAGCCACTCGTATACCGCAAAGCACACCCTCCTAGGCTGATATGCGACGTTTCCACCCGTTAGAATTCCACCCCCCATATATTGGACCGACTATACGAACAGAGAAAGGCCATCAACGATTTCTTGATGATACAAGCGGATAGGAGTACTCCTCTGTGTAACTTCGTTGTCAGCCAGTGGCAGCTCATGCGTGACATCTGCCGTTTGCTCAGGCCCTTTGAGGACGCCACGTTATTTGTCAGTCACCAGGACTACGGGATGAACAACGTCATTCCACTGCTTCATGTCCTGGAACAGATGATGGTAACAATGGCTGGTCAGGGTACTGGAGACATGGCGCCTCAATCTCACGGCCACATGAGCCCTGTGGGGGCTGAACTGGAGGAGGGGCAGGAGGACATTGGAGCACAAGCAATGTGTAGCCAAATGGGTAGTTTTTCTACTCAGCTGACAGGAAAGGAGGAGCAGGAGCAGCGAGAGGAGCTACAGGGTGATGAGGAAGACGGGGACCCATACACACCATGGCAGTATGCAGTGGAGATGGAGGCAGGGAGTCCCTCCGAGTCACTTGCACAAAAGGCATGATGCATGCTCACTTGTTTGCGTAGTGACATCCAAATTGTCACCATTCGGCAGAGGGATGACTTCTGGCTCTCCACCTTGTTGGACCCTCGCTACCGGTTTTTACACCCACCGAGAGGGAGGACAAACTGAACTACTATAGAGACATCCTATGTAGTCAGGTGGCCGCTGCCTATCTGCGCCATCGTCCATCCTCTCACAGGTCTGACTGGGAGGGCCCTCTGCACTCATGTTCCACTGCCATGGCTGCTGGGGGGGGGGGGTGGTGTGGCAGGAGCAGTTCCAGCTCCATCAGCAGCAACCTAAGTCTATAGTCTCTGATGAGTAGCTTTCTTCACCCGCATAGTGAAGAAACTACTCACCAGCAGCAGCAGCTAAACCTGGAGCAGGACCTGAACCAGTATGTGGTGGCATAGTTGGACAGCACCCTGCCACCCCACATTGAAGATCCGCTGGACTACGGGCAGCCAAACTGGATTTGTGGCCGCAACTAGCAGAGTTTGCCTTGGAAAAGCTGTCCTGCCCAGCCAGTAGTGTGGCATCAGAGTGGGTGTTTAGTGAAGCGGGGGCCATAGTTACCCCAAGGAGAACTCGCCTGTCCACCCAAAATGTGGAGAGACTGACCTTTGTCAAGATGAATCAGGCGTGGATCAGCCAGGATTTCCAACCACCAATTCCATATGCATCAGACTAGATCATCCATGGTGCCATACCAACACTTTGATACAAGAGACCGGTTTCTTCTGGCTACCTGCCTCAGCTACTACTCTGATGCTGCAACCCGCCTGATGCCACACATCTGATGCCAAGTGCTCCTTATTTCACCCACCTTCGTCAACAGGTACTGGTATTGCCACCCACTGACCCACTCTGTTACTGGGTAACTTTGTGGTCTCCTGATGCAGCTGCTGCTGCCATCTCCACACTATGTCACCTTGCCACTCTGTGGCATCCTCCTGATGCTGCTGCTGCTACTGCAATCTCCACATTATGTCACCTTGCCACTCTGTGGTATCCTGCTGCTGCTGCCATCTGCACACTATGTCACCTTGCCACTCTGTGGTCTCCGGATGCTGCCGCCACCTCCAAACTATGTCACCTTGCCACTCTGTGGTGTCCTCATGCTGCTGCCATCTCCACACTATGTCACCTTGCCACTCTGTGGTATCCTGCTGCTGCTGCCATCTGCTCACTATGTCACCTTGCCACTCTGTGGTCTCCTTATGCTGCTTCCACCTCACCACTATGTCATAGGGCCACTCTGTGGACTTCTCACGCTGTTCCCACCCTCCCCACTTCATGACTGGGCCACTATATTTCTTTTTGGCCTGGCCGACATCATCATTTATTTGACCTTTTTTCTGATCTGTCAGAAGGAAGGAAAAATTAGACGCACAACGGATCCTGTCTGTGTAGCAGCTGTAAGGCCTGTATGATCCCATCAGAATTGGCTTATGATTTGGTAGCCAAAAGCAGGAGTGGGTACAAAACACAGAAGACATGCAAATATTCCATTCACGTGTCATCTCTGTTTTACATCCACTCCTGTTTTTTTTTGGGGGCTTTATCAATACTTATGGATTTCTGACCAAATGCTGACCAAGTGAAGGCGGATGCACCACAGACAGGATCCGTTATTTGGGGGGTTATTGTTCTGACGGATCAGAGGAAGGGCAAAATAATCAGTGACGTCAACACAACTTACTGCTGACACCCTCTCCACTCTGTCGGGGGGGGCTCTACTTGAATAAGTGTTTAATAGAACAGGTTCTGTAGACATCTATGTGGAATCAGCTGACGACGGTGTAAAAGGAGTGCGCTTCTTCTTGGCGCTAACATCGACCTGTAAGGCTGAGTTCATACTTGAGTTATTTGGTCAGTTTTGGCCCCGTGACTTCCCAAATAAGTGAAGTGTGCAGTGATTCTAAGAGCGACGCCTGTCATCTGCATGTCATACTGACTCACTATTATTTCACTACCACAGCAGACTCCTTATGCGTGTTACTACAAGGCACCGTGTTCTACACCACTATAAAGGCTCTCTGCAGCCGGGAAATAGCCGTTTTTTAACATTATTCGCCGCAAATTTATTCGGATCGAACCAAATATTTCCAGAAAAATTTGGCGAACCAGTGAATCTATTTTTTGAGAAATTCGCTCATCTCTAGATGGGATGGTGTATGGATGGGATGGTGTATGAATGGGATGTTGTATGGATAGGATGGTGTATGGATAAGATTGTGTATGGATGGGATAGTTTATGGATGGGATGGTTTATGGATAAGATTGGCCCTGAGGACTGGAGTTGAGGAACACTGATGTATATGATAAAGTATGGAGCACTTTATGGTAATGTGTATGGTAAGGTATGGTATTGTGTGCAATACTATACAGTGTACTGTATGTAATGGTAAAGTATATGTTAGGTTCGGTACAATACATGGTAATATGTAAAGCACAGTTTGGTGCACAGTTTGGTATGATGTATGGTAAGGTGGATGATGAGCACTAAGAGTAGTAGAGTGTGAGCGAGTCAAACTAGGGAGAAATTGTCTGTCTGGGCACCTTTGGCCATGTGGGCACCCCTGCCCGCCATGGCGTGAGGTTCATTGTCTGGGTGGCTTCCAGGACAATGAGACAGGTGAGCGCAGTACATCACAGGAGGAGGACACAATGTTTTGTAAAATTGGAGACAAATATAAAAAATATCCCGGCACTTCCTCTCTTATTCCTCTTTTTCATTGAAGCTATTTTGTGTCATGTAACAATTAAAACTGAGAAATATATGAAGAAATCTACTGCCAGGAAGTCAGCCATGTCTCCACTCCTCCTCCTCACTGTCCTGTTTCTGGCCGCAGCAGGAGCCTCCCCTCTCTGACTTGTCTACTTGAGCTCTGCCCTCTCAGTTGTTAACCATCCAAAATGAAACAGATCAGCGTGACCCATAAAGCCGTATAGACAATGCCTAAATGCCCCCACCATGTCCACACCATCTGGGCTACCTAGGTCAGCCACCCCACTGCTTCACCGTCGTGGTGTGCGAGGCGGATCTGCAAATCCTCCGTCAGCATGGGGATCCTATCAGTTATCTGCAGTCCTATGTGAAATGCCTCATTCTGCGCATCGATAGCTCTGTTCTTCTTACATCCGACTCCAATAAATCTATTTTTTGTCATCTTTTTTTATTTAGGGAGCAGTGACAGAGCGGCGGCCCCTCAGGGGGTGGAAATGATTGATAGAACAGGATGGTTAATTGCCTTCTTGTCTTCAATTAGCAAAGCAGATCATGCGTCACGACCCGGTGATTGATAAGGACTCAGACAGGCTATATCATGAGCCGACTCTAATAGGTGTATGAGCCCCCCCCCCCCCCCCCAATATCCGGAGGGATGACAAACATCTCCGGAGGGTAACGAAGGTATAACATGGGCTCTAATCATTACTTAAACTGCAATATCTATCATCTAACATCTATCACCTATCCATCTCATATCTATCTATCTATCTATCTATCTTCTAATATTTCTCTATTCTATCTCATTCTATCTATCTATCTGTCCCTATCTGTTTATCTATCTATCTATCTATCTATCTATCTATTATCTATCTACCTATCTGTCCCTATCTGTTTATCTATCTATCTATCTATCCTTTTAAAATCTTTTCAATAATAATGTATTGTTATGTAAAAACAAATCCTTTTAAAAAGCACCGCAGATCTTGAATGACGACAGAACGGCCCTGATGACTCTCATAGTCCACCTCTCATTGTGCATATGGCATACACCACATCTTTAGGTATTAGGAATAAATAATTAGCATCATAGAGATGTAGAAGGTATTGACTGTTCTCCAGCGTGAATGTACAACTTTAATTATCTGATATCATCTCTCCTTAGCTTTGATGATCAGAGTCCTCGTGCTCCATGCAGTAGGAGATCACACATTACATTATGCACGGAGAACTATTCATGGACCTGAAAGAACATGAATTCATTCCCCATTATTTCTCCATAACTGTTTTCCAGGCTTATTCTCAAGTTTCAGATCCTTGGACCTAAAATATGTCTTTGCATTATTGTTTTGTGCTATTTGATATGTCTTAACCCTTTTCTACATTTTCAGGAGAATGCTTTGCACTGTTTTCCTTTACTTGTGGAGAAAAGCTGTAATATCTATTTAGGTATATCTTGGGCACATATTGCTGTGGCTGGAGAAAGCTTCTACTGAACCTCTGAGATGTTTCTGGGAGAGCTGACCAATTTTTGCCATTGTTTTCCACTGTGCTCAGTTGCATTCTGAGATGAGCCTCATAGCATGGACTTAGGTCCCTGGCTTAGCATCTTTTGTGGCTGTCATGCTGCTTGTCATTTGGAGTTCTGCACCTTGCCACTAGGAACTGCAGAAAACGTAACATTTGCGCACCCAGGAATTGTGGCAAGAGAAACAGATTGGTGCCTCCAAGAGGACATTGAAAAATGTGAAACCTTGCTCCAGCTTAGCCACATCGTTGGCTATAAAAACTGCCTTGTAAGACCTCCATCTTCTTCATGTGTACCGCCATCTTGCTTGGACATGATCTGCAACTTGATACCAAGTAAAGAAAACCATGAGTTACCTGTTCAACTGTATCTTAATCTCTAGCCTTTAATTTACACCCTACTACTAAGGCAAGGAGACTCTACACAGAGAACTGCTACTCATCAACCTACATGAGACTATGAGTGAGGGAGGTTTGGTGGGGAGAGGCTTAGTCATCTTGACCTACGCCCATCTTCTTCACAATCCCCCTGGTTTGCTGCATCTTAAAAGTGTCCCTACTGATATTTTTGTGGTTTTGTAGACCATGTGAAGTTCAACATTGGGAATGAGTGATCACCTAAACTGAAATGTACAAAGATGTTCTGGATACTAGGATGCCATGGAGGATTGGCATAGTGACCCAACTACAGTCTCTATAATGGGGTTGTCACATACATGCTATTTCTCCTGGACATTTCTGGAAATCTGCACCTCTGGAATTTACAGTATTACTGAAGGGTGACTTCTCTGGGGTCTGTGTTTATGTAGGGGTCTAGTCTGAAGCCTGAGTCTGCTCTGGGGTCTGTACTTGTTTAGGTATTCTGGCCTAACTTCTTTATTTATTTATTTATTTAGTTAGTATGGTCAGGGGTCTGTATTTATTTACAGTAGGTAGTCTGGAGTCTGTTTTTGGTTTGGAGTCTGTATTTAGGGAGTATGGTCTTGGCGCTGTATTACTTTTGGTAGCCTGCGCTGGAGTCTATATTTAAGGAATAGTCTGGGGTCTGCATTTAGTTAGGACATTGTCTGAAGGTCTGTATTTATTTCGGAGATCAGGTCTGGTGTCTTTGTTACTTTAGAGTGCCTGGTCTGGGGTTTTTATTAGTTTAGGGGATATAGTCTGGGATAGCTAGGGGGAGCTATATACTATGTTGATGACTTGATCACCAGTATAATTAGAAATTTATATGAAAGAAGTAGGAGTGGTGATTTGAGTTAAAACTTAACTTTTAATTATTTAGGGTAGAATATGTCCCTACAAGTGATGCTTCGATACAAGGAGAGTGTATGATAGCACAAGGGATACAAAATATATACTGTATTTGTTTAGAGCAGTGCTTCTCAAGCTTTGGTACGCGTACCCTAAGAGGTAAGTGCTGCAGGGTGTGGGGGTATGTGGGAATACCCTAGCATCCAATGATTTTTCATTTCTGGTTGCTGTATGACTATCCTCAGAACGCTGATACAATTGAATGGCATTAGGCCTGAAGCCTAATCAGTGGCCGGTGCAGGAGGCATGATGACATCATCATCATCATCGTGCCCCCTGAGCCAAGCTGCAAGCAGATCAGGACTTAGGCTGGAAGAGCCCTGTGTCGTGCAGCACATCACTAACAAGTATTTGTGTTTGTTACTTTCTTTTGCAGCATGCTGTTGGGCCACTATAGGAGGGGGTGGTTATTATTATAAAAGGGTCACTATAAGGGGGAAATTAGTACTACTGGGGACACTATAATGAACATTTTTCTACTGGCACACATAAAAAGTCATTAGTACTACTGGGGGCACCATAAGTGGGAATTTTTCTACTGGTAGCACTATAAGCGAGCAACTAGTACTAGAGGAGGCACTATAAGAAGGCATTTTTTTCTAATGGCACCATTAAGGAGACAATTACTACTACTAGGGGCACTATTGGGGGGCATTTATTGTACAGGTGGTGCTATAAGGAGGCATTAGTGTAGTGTCCCACTAGGTTAAGGTGGGCACTGCACAAAAGGGGTTAATGTGTCTTTATTACATTTAATGTTATGTGTATGCATTTCCCTGTGTTTAACTGGTGTCAGGCCTAGTTAGGGTGCAGTTTAGCCTCCCAGACATTAGAGGGAGCCAGAGAGCCCTAGATATATATAGGAAGGCCCAGACAGGGGAGTGGTAGTTCATTCCAGGGGACTAGAGGAGTTACTTCATCCACCTGAAGCTCCTGAGGCTAGGCTTAGCTCAGTAGAGGCACCCCAGTTGCAGGACAGCACCTCCTGGTAGAAACCTGCAGCTTCCCAACCAAGCAAGGATAATACAAGTCAGATAAGTACCCTGATGGGCAGAGGTTCTATAAAGTACAGCAAGCGCCAATACTGGAGAGAGGATTTATATACCAAGGATTAAAGCCAGCATTTAGGCATCCGGGCCTTGGGATTCAGCCAGCTAGAATAGCTGAAGGGAATGGAGCAGCATTGCACTGCAAAGCATTAACTGTTGCACCCTCCAAGTATCTTGCATGATTAATTCCTGCCATTATTTAAAGTCTACCTGCTTGTGAAGTATTGTTCAAGGGACTGCATTATCATCACAATCACCTGTAACTGTATGTACAAAGTTGGACTGTGTTCACCAAGTAAAGCAACGTTTGGTTTATCCACTGCGTACTCAGTTATTCCTCCTATAAATCAGTGTGCCACCGTTACAGGCACTGGCGTCCCGAAACCAACAGGGACCTTGCCCCAGGCACTCAAAATACCTGTAACATCCAGGGCACCTCACACAACATCAGGCCTGGTCCCTACATACCGAGTGTGCTCCAGAGGAACTGTGTCTACCTCTCATTCACTGCCGCATGCCTGCCCAGGGTTCTCCAATACAGTGAGCAACCCTCGATTGCCCATAACCGTGACTTCACATCGCAATACCCTGCAGGTCTGGCGTGCTGCATAAATTGGCGTCACGAACAGGATTTACGGAACATTCCTGCGCCATTGCGGATACAAAACTGTGTGCTAAAGACTGCCTTAAAGTGACCAAGCCCTATTGTTTTATTCAAAAATTGCTGGGCCAAAGAACTGTCATAATTAGCGGTGTGAAGATAGTGTTTTCTGGACTGATTGCTGCTTATTTGAGCCACCGCTTGCTGTCAGTGAATAGACAGCCATTTTGCCACTTAAACCTGAGGTGGATTACAAGTGCGCCCGGTGAACTGTTTGGCGCGAAAAAGAGGACTTTGGCGCGAAAAGAACCAGGCGGAGTCATCACCCAGCCGGCGAGGAGGAAGAACGCCGCCCTGTCTGGAGAGAAAGGTGCCGCCTACCTGGTTCCTGGAGCTACGAGAGGCCGCGCCCACCTGCTGACACTGTACGCAGGACGTCCGACGCCCGTAGCCGCGCATCTTTATCATTGCCGCTCCGGTCTGCTCTGCTACATTTAAAGGGCCATACCCACCTAGCAACGCCATGTCCACACCTGAGGAAATCGGACAGGTGGCCCCATTCGTGCCTTCTGGAGTATCCCCAGCCGACCCTAGGGCCCCTGCCGCCGCGGCACCTCCAAGCATGATGCCGCTAACTATGCCGTACTATTTTGGGGCCCCCTGGTTCCCACGTTATTCAGGGGAAGCCCATAAGTTAAAGGACTTTAGGGAACAGATACTGGCCTTGTTCCGGCTTTACCCCATAAATGCCGAACAGCAAATGGAGATCCTACTAGCTCAGTTGGAAGGGGCCGCCCGCAGGGAAGTCATGTCGTGGCCCCGCTCTGAGAAAAGTAGCCTGGAACAGATCTTTGATCGCTTGGGCACCACATTTGAGGCCAGAACGGTGTCCGAAGTTAAAATGCGTTTCTTCAGCAGAAAGCAGCAGCCTGGAGAGTCGCTCCGCGATTTTGCCCTGTCCTTACAAGAGACACTGAGAGCTGTAGTCCAAGTGGATCCCAAAGAAGCTGAGGACCAGGACCGGACTCTTAGGGAGCAATTCATTGCGGGCGTAAGTAATGAGCATTTAAAGGGCCAGCTACGCATGTTGTCAGCTCAACACCCCCACTGTGCATTTCTGGACTTTAAAGAATTGGCCATCAGTATATTGGGCCAGAACCCTGCTCCAGGGCCGGCAGCCTCCTATGAACCCCAGGCTTGCCAACCAAAGACTGTTAATGTGGGACCTGCAGTAGTCAGTCAGGCGACCCAAGCTCCAGTTACAGACGTAGTGGCAGCCCTCATGGAGCAAGTGAACCATCTTACTCTAAGTCTAGAGAAGATGTGCAAAAAGATAGAGGAATGGGAGAGACCATTATTACTAGAAGATGAAAGTCCTCTTCCTCCAAGGCTCCCACCTGCATATGGAGACGTATATCCAAAAGAGCCTGATGGGCAACCAAGGTACCGGCCCAGAAGCAGAAAACAGCCTGTCTGTCACCACTGCAAGAAATATGAACATACTGAATCAATGTGCTGGCAGTTAAACGGGCAACCCCTGAGGCAGAGGACCGCCCCTCGGGAGGTAGAACAGTAGGTCCAAAGGATCCAAGCTGGATGCCTAAGTATGTAGGATCCCGTCCAAAAATTAATATATGCATCAACGGAGTACCCTTTGAAGCCCTCTTGGATACTGGGTCACAGGTCACCACCATTCAACGGCCTGCCTTTGACAAGTTCTGGGATCCAAGTCTTCTCACCCAGCCACCAGAGTCCTGGCTAGTTATCATCGCCAGCAACGGTAAGCCAGTGGAAGTGCATGGGTATTGGGAACCTACCCTTCAAGTGGGAGAAGCCACCCTGCCACAGCAAGGCGTGATTGTGGTACAAGCAGGAGATAAAGGAGGACACCCTGTGATCTTAGGGACTAACGTTCTGAAAAATTGTTACTCTGAAGTGCTTGACGCCTTAAATCAAACTATATCTTCAGCCTCACCTGCTTCCAGAAGAGTTATCCAAAAGACTACTAGTGTGCTGAGTGCTCAACAAAAGTTTGCCAACAAGAAAGGAGAAATTTGCACTGTCCGGATCCGGGATAACCGACCGGTAATTCTGCCTCCAAACTCCCAGATCATCCTGTGGTGCCGTGCGGTGTTAGGGATCCAGGGCCAGGACTATCAAGCCCTAGTGGAACCTATTCCCTTTGAAAATCATCCCTTCGTACGGACAGCCAAGAGCATGGTGACTGTGTCTCAAGGTAAAGTGCCTGTCCGCTTAATTAACTTTGGTGATCATCCCGTTACTCTCCTTAAACACTGCCCAGTTGCTCAGCTTTTTCAAGTGTCTTTCCAGGATGTGATCCGTCTGCCTGCCACGGAGGTGTTCCAGACTACACAGAGCAGCAGCAGCACCCCTACGACATCCTGGTGGGAAGAACTCAGTTATTCCTCCAATAAATCAGTGTGCCACCGTTACAGGCACTGGCGTCACGAAACCAACAGGGACCTTGCCCCAGGCACTCAAAATACCTGTAACATCCAGGGCACCTCACACAACATCAGGCCTGGTCCCTACATACCGAGTGTGCCCCAGAGGAACTGTGTTTACCTCTCATTCACTGCCGCATGCCTGCCCAGGGTTCTCCAATACAGTGAGCAACCCTCGATTGCCCATAACCGTGACCTCACATCGCAATACCCTGCAGGTCTGGCGTGCTGCATTAGTACTACTGGGGGTACTATAAGGTATTTTTTGTACTGGCACACATTATAGGGATTTGTTACAAATAGGGCACTAAAGACAGGAGTTAATACTTTTGGGGAATACTATGGTGTCGGGGGCATATTTACTACTGGGGCATATTTGGGGGGTTTTAATACTACTGGTGCCATTATGGTGGGCTTTATAAGTGCTGAAGGGAACTGTAATAGTATTTAATACTCCTGTGAGCACTTTGGTGGACTTTATTACTACTGGGGGAATATGGGGAACATGCTTAGTGGCATGGGCATTATGAAGAACAGTATTATTTATTACTTCTGGGGCACTAGTACTATTACTACCAAGGGCACTTTAGGAGAATGGTTACCATTGGTGGGACTTTTGGGAGCACTATTACTGTGGGGGACACCCTGGCACAGTATGAGGTTAGCACAATTATTTTGGGGGGGCACAATGTTTATGTCACTATTACTGTCAGGGACACGTCACTATTTGCTGTGTGTAGTTATTTTGGCAGGCGCTGTGTGGCAATAGATCTTGATGGAGTTACTATCTGTGTGGTACTAGTTTTTTTAGTGGGACTATCTGCAGAGACAAGACATGGCTGAAAGAAGTCCTCGTGGTGGTCTGGTCTGAATGAAGAAGATGAGGAAAAAGAGCATCTAAATCAGAGAAGATGTCACTGGATGTAATAGTTATGTAGTTCTGCATTCTCCTATATGTTTGGTAGTGGAAAATGTAATTTAGGAAGTAATAGTCATCCATCGTGGATCCAAACGTGGTGTCTGTTTTGTTGGCAGGAAGATATGTTCTGAATGCTGCACTATTCGTGAAAATAGCCTTATTTGGGTAACATCTATAACCAATGTCTTCCTCGTTTTGAACTCCATCTCACTTTTGATGTTCTTGGCGTGAAGAAGTTGAGAACCACTGATTTAGAGGGTCTGGTCTGGCAACTGCATTTTCTTCAGGTGGTCTTTAAATGCCAAAGTTTGGATGTGTACTATAGATATGGACAGGGCCTAATATGCTGATTTTCCGAATCTTACAAGGGTAAAATTGCCACTGAATTAAGGGCACACAACGGACAACTAGGCTGTTCTCAGACCTTACAAAGCTATCAACCATAGGATGTTTGAAGGTGCGTGTGAAGGAAGAAACTAGGGTCTGTGGTGAAACAGAAGTAACAGTATGTATGTAATGAAGTATGTAGCACGTTGGTGAGCATGTATTATAGTGAGCGTATGAACGTATGCATGTATGTGGATTTTTTAAAGTGAGTGTATGTATGTGTGCAGTATAGTGTAGATCTCACTGTAATATTTTGATGGTATTCATAAACCAGGAAGATCAGTATGAATAGTGGAGGAATATTGTATGGGATTGTGGGTAAGTATATAAACGTAGGGTATTAATATGGTATGATGAACACAACATGTCAAAGAAACCATGATAATTTCCTCGAGCATGTGTAGCTCCTATCAACGTGTCCTGCTGGAATAGAGTAGGATGAAAAAGAGAAATAAATCTTCCGTCTCTTCTTAATGTGCCAAATAAATGGAACGTAGCAAAATAGATGAAACGATGATATTAAACTGCGTTTTGTTCCCTTATTTTAACAAAAAAAGACTAATTTTCCAGAGATCAGAGACCTTTCCTTCATTTTCTGCCTCGCTCGTGTCTTGATCTACAGTGAATTTTTAATAGGAGTTACAGCAATGGGAACGCTGCTGATGAATACACAAAGAGGCCTCAAGAAAGCCTCATGCACACGACCCTATCTGTTTTGCGGTCCTCCAAGTGCATGCCGCCATTTCTTTTTTAACTCCTGTAGAAATGTCCTATTTTTGTCCACAAAATGGACAAGAAAATAGGACACGTTCTTCCTTTTTTTTACGGGGTCAGGGAAAGGACAAACGGATGCCGACAGTGACTCACTGATATAAATAGGTACTCATCCGATCTGCAAAAAATGTGCATGGGGCCGTATTGGGATCTTGTACAATGGAAATCATTTTCAGTGATATGTACTGGATGAGACATAGAGACTCAAAAGTCTCATAGTCTTCTGACGTGTGAGCTCATTCAGCTCACTAGGTGGACGTGCGCAGCAGTATACAAACTGAACACCATGGGGCGCCATTGCAATGGCATAAAGGGAGTATCTCACAACTGAGCATTTTTCATGTTGGATTATATTAAAATAACATTTCATATTTGCACAACCCCTTCAAGCTTGAGGCATGCCTGCCATGAATGAACCATAAACCACCACCAGAGATGTCACAACCCAAAAAACATAGGACGCTCCTGCCCTCCTTTTTGCCACTGCCTACAAAACCTGTCCAAACTGCTTCACCAATGCTCTCTGCATAGTGGTTCTTGAGAGGTACAGCTCAGTGTCCGATCAGTGCGCTCCATCACCCCTCCACCAGACTTTGCAACCAAACTCCATCTTTCCTTCTGTGGGATGCTACCAAGCCATTAACTCCTTCCTCACTATATCAGTATAGTAATATAAGACAGGCTGACCAGTTTAATGGACCAGTTCACCCACTTTAGGAGCAGCTTTTAGGGATTTAATCACAAATATGTAATATAGCCTTGTGAATGAGATGTAATCGGAAACATAAGAGCACTTAGGGTTGCAGCCACTAGGTGGCGTATGTCTTATAGCATGTGGCTCAGCGTAGGGTAAGAATTTCAATGGCTTATCGTGGTGCACCATAAAGTGGTTTTATCTTCAGGATAAGCTTCAGATATATTGGGATTAGATACAAGAGTATACGCAATCATTTTATTTTAATACCTCTTATTTCATTATTATGGTAATTTATATGCATCATAATATTTCTGTTTTATACTGGATTTAGAAAATCAATAAGATAAATGCAATCAAATCAATTCACAGCTGAAGGGCGAATCCTCTATAGAATAGAACCCTCTATTCTCCTCTTACAGGCTCCTTAAAGGGGTTTTCCAGCAGGAATTTTTTTTTTTTAGATAAGGGGCAGAATGGTGTAAAAGACATAAAAGAAGCATTACTCACCTCACCGACTCCCAGCCACTGCTGTACTGACACTTGCTGGGTCCCCAATGGTCTCCGCTTCTTGGTCTCAGCCTAACACAGGACATGTCAGGAGACGCCCACTCGTCATCAGTGATTCGCTTAGTGGGCACCACCTGCTATTTCCAGTGTTGGCCTGAGACCAAGAAGTTGAGACCAGTGGAGACCCAGTAAATATCAGAACGGCAGCAGTGGGGGATCAGTGAAGTGAGTAGTGCTTCTTTTATTTTTGTGCCAGACAAACCCTTTAGCATTCAGGCATATAAAACTACATTTTTAGGGCCTTAAAGGGGTTTTCCGGGATTACTATGGCATTTAAAAGGTATGTTCATGCAGTTGCTTACCTCCTCTACAGTACATCTTCCCCATGCTTTTTGTTTTTACATTTGGACTCTCCTGACCTGTTTTCACCATGTAAACCAATCCTTCTGGTTTGTTTCCATCCTGTATGTAGCACTTCCTGTTGTTGTATCCAACCAAACCCATGATGCACTGCTCCTTTCTCTGCCACAGCTCCATCACCTCCCCTACAGCTAGTTTATAGCTCCTCCCATCCATCTAGTTACACAGACACGCCCCTATCATTGCCCCGCCCATGGACATAGCATCACAGGAAATAAGAGAGCCGTATGGACATAGTCATGTGACCACAGCCCAGAACAGGAGATAGGAACAGTAACAGGTAGAAGAAATACATTACAAAATTACAACAACCTTCATAATGGATTATCGTAGATGTTGATGTAAACCAGAAAACCCCTTTAAATTATCCTCAAGTGTGAGGGGCGGGGTTTGTTACTCATCACCCCCTTGTATGACCCAGAGCTGAGAGACACTATGTATCAGATTACCCTGACAATACCAGCTCATCCATGACTATATCTATAGGGGATGCAGTTGACGCTCTATTGTCTAATGTACAGTACAGACCAAAAGTTTGGACACACCTTCTCATTCAAAGAGTTTTCTTTATTTTCATGACTATGAAGGCATCAAAACTATGAATTAACACATGTGGAATTATATACATAACAAACAAGTGTGAAACAACTGAAAATAGGTCATATTCTAGGTTCTTCAAAGTAGCCACCTTTTGCTTTGATTACTGCTTTGCACACTCATGGCATTCTCTTGATGAGCTTCAAGAGGTAGTCCCCTGAAATGGTCTTCCAACAGTCTTGGAGTTCCCAGAGATGCTTTGCACTTGTTGGCCCTTTTGCCTTCACTCTGTGGTCCAGCTCACCCCAAACCATCTCGATTGGGTTCAGGTCCGGTGACTGTGGAGGCCAGGTCATCTGGCGCAGCACCCCATCACTCTCCTTCATGGTCAAATAGCCCTTACTTTCAAAGTTTTCCCAATTTTTCGACTGACTGACTTTTTTTCTTAAAGTAATGATGGCCACTCGTTTTTCTTTACTTAGCTGCTTTTTTCTTGCCATAATACAAATTCTAACAGTCTATTCAGGAGGACTATCAGCTGTGTATCCACCTGAATTCTCCTCAACGCCACTGATGGTCCCAACCCCATTTATAAGGCAAGAAATCCCACTTATCAAACCTGACAGGGCACACCTGTGAAGTGAAAACCATTTCAGGGGACTACCTCTTGAAGCTCATCAAGAGAATGCCAAGAGTGTGCAAAGCAGTAATCAAAGCAAAAGGTGGCTACTTTAAAGAACCTAGAATATGACATATTTTCAGGTTTTTTTTTTTACACTTGTTTGTTATGTATATAATTCCACATGTGTTAATTCATAGTTTTGATGCCTTCAGTGTGAATCTACAATTTTCATAGTCATGAAAATAAAGAAAACTATTTGAATGAGAAGGTGTGTCCAAACTTTTGTTCTGTACAATATATGTAACATAGCTAACTTTGGAGAATGAACCCATTGAGGCGGCTTCAGACAGACATGATTGGGGGTAATTTAATACATAGGTTTTTATAATCATGTCTTTAAAAAAAAAAGTTAAAGAAAAAAGACCCATAAAGGTTAATTTTCATTAATCACTTATCGCTAGGATGCTATCATTTTTTGAATGTTATTGTCCAACTCCATCATCATCTCGCCTGGTCCTGTCAATCAAGAAATAGAGGGAGGGGTTGGAAGAAGAAGAAAGAAGAGAAAGGGTGCAGAGAGTGGTTTGAGCCCCGCCCTCAGTGCACTTAAAGGGATTTGCCTGACGAACAGCAAATGGCCGTTATCATGTAGAGAAAATTAATACAAGAGACTGTAGGGTGGTCGTAGCAGCTGGATACGAGCCATGTATAATGTGATGGAAAAATGAATCCAGCCAGCAAAGGAGGCAATATGGAAAAATCACAATACATTAGTAAGTGCCTTGTATTAACGTTCTCTACATGATAAATTCTATTTGCTGAAATGAGACAACCCCTTTCAGTGACTCAACGCCTGCACAGTGGATCTGAGGAGAGCTGCTTTCTGAGCTCATCAGATCCACTGTGCAGGCGCCAAGTCACTGAGCCTCGGCCCTGGTGCGAGAACACAGGGCTAGATGAGATGTCTAGCCCTGTCACTCAAAGCGGAGGAGGGAGTGCGGAGAGCACAGGAGGCAATGCGCTAGTGGTGCTCCTAGCACTATGACCAGCTTCTTGGTGCTCCAAATTGGTAATTTATATAAATATAAAAATGAATATATCTTGGGAACTATTAACCCTATATAGAAAATAAATATATTGTTTTACCTAGCAAGATCAACCCTACTAGGCAATATGCCAGATGACAGATGCTCTCTAAATATCTTACAGATGAGGATTTGGTGTCCTCCTAGCTCATAAAGTGACATCATTTCCATAGTATTAGGGATATTAGCGCCGCTGTATGCCCTCAGTATATCACACTGGACGGCATCCAATGGAAGGCTTAGTGACTTAGTTGAATTCTTTTTCCAAAGCTTCATCGTCCAACACTACACTGAAACTGAATCAAGTGATATAAAAACAGCCTCCAAATAATCCACAACACGTCTCCCCAGATCTCCGCATCGCTCCATAGATACGTATGTTGCAGTTCTCAGAAATCTTCTGTCATGGAGTTAATCTTTATTCTCGGCTGAAATGTAGAACGTGTAAAAAGAATGAAAAATTCTAATTTCACTGAGTTAATGTATTATTTTACGACTATAATGCTATTAAAAAAACACAATCGCCACTAAGCGTAATGACGTCATCCTCATTCAATGTCTTACTCTCCTTCTGGAATGGGTTTTGTGTACAGTATGTGCCCCTGGATATATAAGTATACAGTGATACCTCGGTTCACGAACTTAATTCGTGAACTGACTCTGGTCGCGAACCGAATTGGTTGTGAACCGAGGCACATTTTCCCATAGGGTTCAATGTAAATCCGGTTAATCCGTGCTGACCTTTTTTTGGGGGTTTTTGAAGCACAAAAATATGAAACAAATTACAATACACATTAGTAAAGTATAGTATAGCTCAATGGTTATTTTCTTCACAACCTTGCTGTCACCTTTACTACTGCTCTGCACTTTCTTTTTGCCACCATGCTTGCGCTGCACATTCTTGTCACTTGCATTTCCACTATGCACATTGTCACCTGCATTGCTGTTCTTGTCACCTTCATTGCTGCTCCGCACTTTCTTCTTTCCACTATGCTTCTTGGGAGCCATATTGGGTGTCCAGTGAACTGTACAGTACTGTATGTGCTAAAAAGCACACCAAAAATCAAAAAATCACTTAAAATGTTTGCAGAGTACTCACAGTACTTCTTTCTGTGTCTCTTCTTCTCTCCACGGTCTTCCTACAGGAAGTCATGACCATGTGACAGCCTGGAAATAGCATTAAAAAGGCTGCGGCTCCTGTTCGTGAACCGAGGCGGAGTTCGTGAACCGGAGAATATTTTTATGAACTTTTCTGTTCGTGAACCGAGTTGTTCGTGAACAGAAGCGTTCGTGAACCGAGGTATCACTGTATATATATAAGTAAAGGGATAGGGTCTAGAACAGGGGTGCACAACCGGTGGCCCCTGGGCCACATGCGGCCCTCAATACCGTTCTCTGTGACCCCCAACCATCTGGTAACAGACATGTATGTCTATGTCTTGTGGCTGCTCCCATGTATCTTTCATGTATTCCCCCATTAGATGGGAGTCCTGGAAGTGTAACTAGACAGTAGACATTTATGATATATACTGTATGTTCAACATAGGCGTGCGCAGCCTATTGCATTAGGGTGTGCACCCTAAAGCACAAACACGTGCGCGCGTGTATATGTATGTATATATTATATCCTCAGATCCTCCATAACAGTGTGTCAATTTTTATTGTACTAACCTAATACTTAAAAGACAAGCTTTCAAGAGTTTTCCTTTCTTCCTCTGTACGCTTGAGTATTCAGAAACAATCTATTCCTAAGGGTGGGTTCACATCTGCGTTATGCCATTCCGTTATAGGTTCAGTTTGAAACGGAATATAACGGAATGGCCAGATGGAATGCAAAACGGAAACCTTTAAGAGGCATTCCGTTTTGCTCTGTCCTAATCGAAGTTTATGAGAAAGCATAACGGATCCGTCTGGGTCCTGTCGACAGGACTTTGTTTTCCGTCTTGCATAACGGGAACCAGATGAATCCGTTTTGATTCCCATAGACTTCTATTAGGACGGAGAGCAAACGGAATGCCTCTTGCAGAGTCCGCACTGTACAAGAGAGAGATAGCAGTGGCTGTGAAGGGAAAAGTTCCAGAGCACACAATGACAGCCCCAGAGTCTTTCTGCTGCCTGACCAACCGTATGCTTCCACAGCGCCAGCCCAGCCTGCGGGACATCAGAGAGGCCTGGGGTCCACATTATAACACCACTACATTTATCAAAAAGCATCACACATAGCTAAAAAAAACAAAAAATGTTACTGTCCCTTTAAACAAAAGCCAGAATATAATAAAAGACAAAAAAATAAAACAATTTACTTACAAAAGAACCTATTCAGTCATCTGCTGTGCCGTCCTCTGCTTGCTTCCGCGGATTCTTTCCCCTACTTTCTGTCTCTCCTCCTGTTATGGGGGGATCTGTGGATGACACACTGTTATGAGGGATCTGTGGATGACACACTGTTATGGGGGATCTGTGGATGACACACTGTTATGGGAGATCTGTGGATGACACACTGTTATGGGGGATCTGTGGATGACACTGTTATGGGGGCATCTGTGGATGATGCACTGTTATGGGGGATCTGTGGATGACACTGTTATGGGGGATCTGTGGATGGCACTGTTATGGGCATCAGAGGATGACACTATTATGGGGAATATGTGGATGACACTGCTATGGGGGATCTGTGGATGACACTGTTATGGGCATCAGTGGATGATACTATTATGGGGGATCTGTGGATGACACTGTTATGGGGAATCTGTGGATGACGCCCTGTTATGGGCATCTGTGGATGACACTGTTATGGGGGCATCTGTGGATGACACTGTTATGGGGGCATCTGTGGATGATGCACTGTTATGGGGGCATCTGTGGATGACGCACTGTTAAGGGGATATCGGTGGATGGCACTCTCATGGGGGCAACTGTGGATGACGCACTGTTATTAACAGTGCATCATCCACAGATCCCCCCCCATAACAGTATCATCCACAGACCCCCCCATAACAATGTCATCCACAGATCCCCCATAACAGTGTCATATTCCACATAAATGCCCCTATAACAGTGTCATCCACAGACCACAGATATCCCCTTAACAGTCTATTAAGAGGATATCTGTGGATGGCACTGTTATGGGGGTTTCTGTGTGGAATATGACACAGATGCGGGGGGGTCTGTGGTCTGTGGATGACACTGTTATGTGGGCCGGGGGGATCTGTGGATGACACATATATAGCAGCATCTTGTGCTATATATGTGTCATCATCCACAGATCTCCCCCCCCCCCCCCATAACAGTGTCCCTGACAGTGACCCCCTGGGGGTGGAGGCTGCCGGGGTCTTATGTAAAGTGTTGTAAACTTAGTGTTGTAAACGTACTACTTACTGGGAGACTCCAGCTAGTATTCCACAATCACTGGGCACTGGGTAGGCTCTCAAACATTCAAACTAGGCCGGCGGCAGCGTAACGTGACGTCACTCACTCAGTCACGCCGCACGCGCCTGCTCCTCCCACTTTATTAATGAAGCAGGCGGAGCAGGCGCGTGACGTCGGAGTGAGTGACGTTACGCGGCCGGCCGCTGGGACACGGAGCATGGGAGCAGTCTGAAGATGTCATTGTGGCCGTGCGGGACAGCCGGGGCTCAAGCGGCGGTGCAGGAGGCTGAGCACGGAGGTGTGATTAGGGTGTGCCCAGGCACACCCGGCACACGCCGTGCGCACGCCTATGATGTTTAATATGTGATAAATACAATATTTCAATTGGTAATACCCCTTTAGGTTTTATTTTCGGCCCTTGGAATTTGTTCAGTCTGGCAATGTGGCCCCCAACCAGAAAAGGTTCTGCACCCCTGGTATAGAATGAGAAAATTAGGCATATTTAGTTAAGTCCTGCTTTCCAATGAAGCCCAGTCTGTTTCCCTCCTTTCTCTTCCATCATGAAATCTTTTATTTCCCTCCTTTCTTTATTTGCTTTCTTCTTCTTTTCATTCATTCATTGATAGCATCTGCTTTCCCTCATTCTCTTCCTTCTTCTCTCTTTCGATTCCTTTCCTTTCTTTCATTTTTTCTTTCTCTCCTTTTCCTCTTCTTCCATTTTTTCTTTTTCCTTTCCTCATGCCTTAATTCCTTTCTTCGTTCCCCTTTCCTTCCTTCATTTGTTCCTTCCTTTCCTCCTTCTTCCATTATTTTTTTATCTTTTCTTTTTCCTTCCTCCCTTCTTTCCTTCACATGACTATGGCAGAAAATACTCAGAAGAGAGGGAAACTCTTAACTCGTAAATGCAATGTAAACAGTCTGAGAGAAGGTTGTAGGAGCAAAAAGTATTTATGGGGACACTGCCCTATATCAACAGAAGCCATCAAAGGGGTCGTCTCACTTCAGTACGTGGCATTTGCCATGTAGAGAAAGTTAATACAAGGCACTTACTAATGTATTGTGATTCTCCATATTGCCTCCTTTGCTGGCTGGATTAATTTTTCCATCACATTATACACTTCTCGTTTCCTTGGTTACGACCACCCTGCAATCCATCAGTGGTGATCGTGCTTGCGCGCTATAGGAAAAAGCGTCAGCCTCTCTGGTGGCCAGGACTGTGGGAGCGCACATAGGCTGGTGCTTTTTCCTATATTGTGCAAGCACGACCACCACTGCTGGATTGCAGGGTGGTCGTAACCATGGAAACGAGCAGTGTATAATGTGATAGAAAAATAAACCCAGCCAGTAAAAGAGGCAATATGGATAATCACAATACAATAGTAAGTGGATGGTATTAACTTTATCTACATGGTAAACGCCACTTACGGAAGTGAGAAGTGTACAATTCCCAGCTTTGCTATAATATTTTTTTATGGTTATGATGTTGGCTTTTCGACTTTATAAAATCTTTAATTGAAATGGCTTTGATTTTTTTATTGAGTCGTCTTTATTTGATGAATATAAACATCCAGCTCTTTGTCCTTGTGGATTCTGACTAATGTGTAATACGGTTGGTGTGGTCTATGTCGCCAGTTGTCCATGTGATCTTCTCTACGTGGGTATGACGTCATGTGAATTAAAGAGGACATGTACTCGAGAACATGTTTTGGGTATCGTTGCAGCCAAGGACAAAAAGGATTTGACACGACTGAATACTATCCCTCGCCATTTTATAGTGGTACCTTGGAACCGAACCCGAGTTCGGGAAATGTTTTTTTACAGTACAAATTAAAGGGGTTCTGGACTTTGTTTAAACTGATGATCTATCCTCTGGATAGATCATCAACTTCTGATCGGCGGGGGTCCGACACCGATCAGCTGTTTGAGAAGGCAGCGGCGCTCCAGCAGCGGCGCTCCAGCAGCGCCGCGGTCTTCTCACTGTTTACAGCTGGCCGAGTGATGTCACGACTCGGATCATCTGGCCTGGGCGCGGCTAAGCTCAATTTAAGGGAACAGAGCTTAGCCGCGCCCAGGCCAGTGATACTAGTCGTGACGTCACTGGGCCTGCGGTAAACAGTGAGAAGGCCGCGGCGCTGCTGGAGCGCCGCTGCCTTCTCAAACAGCTGATCGGCGAGGGTCCCGGGTGTCGGACCCCCGCCGATCAGATGCTGATGATCTATCCAGAGGATAGATCATCAGTTTAACCAAAGTGCAGAACCTCTTTAATTTATGAAGTTATTGTGTAAAGTCTTGCGAGACTTCGCAAAGCAATAACTTCGGCTCATCGGAGCCAATACATTCTAATACTGTACGGAGCTTCTGCTCCATACAGTATTGGAACGAGTATAATTGTATATATTTAGCGGGTGGCTCTCGCCTGGTAGCTACGGTGGGTGCTGCTAACTCAGAATTGGATGCCCGATCCCAAAGATAGTAAAAAGCTAAAACAAGAGAGAGAGTGAGCACTCACAACATCTGCATCATATGGTAATGATTTTACTTAGACCTGATTGGTCGGATAGGGTTATAACAGTAATACACCATTCACAATAAAATACAATAAGCATAAAACTATCTAAAAATACTAAAATATGGTACCAATTGTTTTCCACAACTATTGCCGGGGTAAGAATTCGTTGCCGCACTTAGTGACAATTATTGTAGCAATGTCACTATCTGTTTGTATTGCACATTAGGTGGAAGCGTCCTGAGAGGTCCTCATATGGGGCACTTTCAATGCAAGTACTCGCCGTGCTGGGTGATTCCTCCAGAAACGTTCACTCAAGCCAGAAGGGTAATATCAAAGTCCCAAACTTACAATTTTTCAATTCCTACCTGGTTCCTGGTAATGTATCTCGCTGTGTGGCGTCTCACGCTCCCTCCTCGAGGCGAGCGGTGCCGGCTGTCCAAGCGTCTTGCGCCGTACGTCTCAGGCGGGTGACGTCACAATATCGCGGGATCCAGCAGGTAGGAATCTGATCAGCAATATTCGCTGAGAACTGTGTCTGTGGTTATTCGCCGAAGATTTATTCCTGCATGGCCATGCAATCCATAAGAAGGTCCAGTAGACTAGGTGGGCGCTTTTTCCTCCTCTTTCACCAGACGCGTTTCGGGGCGTCTACACCCCTTCCTCGGCGAATAACCACAGACACAGTTCTCAGCGAATATTGCTGATCAGATTCCTACCTGCTGGATCCCGCGATATTGTGACGTCACCCGCCTGAGACGTACGGCGCAAGACGCTTGGACAGCCGGCACCGCTCGCCTCGAGGAGGGAGCATGAGACGCCACACAGCGAGATACATTACCAGGAACCAGGTAGGAATTGAAAAATTGTAAGTTTGGGACTTTGATATTACCCTTCTGGCTTGAGTGAACGTTTCTGGAGGAATCACCCAGCACGGCGAGTACTTGCATTGAAAGTGCCCCATATGAGGACCTCTCAGGACGCTTCCACCTAATGTGCAATACAAACAGATAGTGACATTGCTACAATAATTGTCACTAAGTGCGGCAACGAATTCTTACCCCGGCAATAGTTGTGGAAAACAATTGGTACCATATTTTAGTATTTTTAGATAGTTTTATGCTTATTGTATTTTATTGTGAATGGTGTATTACTGTTATAACCCTATCCGACCAATCAGGTCTAAGTAAAATCATTACCATATGATGCAGATGTTGTGAGTGCTCACTCTCTCTCTTGTTTTAGTATTGGAACGAAGTTTTATGCGAATCGACTTCAGATGTTTTATCCAAAGTCGATTCGCTCATCCCTAGTGGTAACGAATCGCATTTTTTTCTAAAATGGCTGCTTCACATGTTACAAAGTGAAAGTAAGAATCCCGGGAATGAGGGATCACCCATAATGCCATGCATGCAGCCAATCAGCAGCCAGCCCTGTGATGTCACAGCTCTATAAATAGCCTCAGACATCTTGGATTCTTCAATTTTACAGTGAACTTAGTGCAGGGGGAGACGTTACAGGCGCTAGGGACAGTGATAGGAAAGACTTTATAAAAAAGAAACTACTGAGCAGTTCAGGGAAAGATTATTCCTAGTGTAGGGAAATGATAGGGAGACATCGTCTACACTATAAAAGGAGAACGGGTGCAATAAGAGTGTACGGCCTGGGTAATAGGAGCGATTCTATTACTCCTTGCTGCATTTATTGGGGTTACTACAAGTGCTCTATTACTACAGATTTTAGGTTGTTTTAAAGAGTAATTACAGTAATCCTAGCATCTGTTATTGGGTTGAAAGTGCGGTCTGATACAACCAGTTTTGGGGTGTGTTTATTCAATATATAAAAGTATATAGCGTGCAAGGCTACTTTCACATTAGCGTTTTCAATTCCGCTATTCCATCATAGGATCTCAATAGCGGAAGAAAACGCTTCAGTTTGGTCCCCATTCATTGTCAATGGGGACAAAACTAAACTAAACAAGAATGCATTCCGTTTCGTTTGGTTGTGTCCCCATTGCGGACAGAAAAACACGGCAAGCAGCATTTTTCTGTCCGCTATGTTGTGCGGATCCGTCCTGACACACAATGTAAGTCAATGGGGACGGATCCGTTTTCTCTGACACAATAGAAAACGGATTCACCCCCCATTGACTTTCAATGGTGTTCATGACGGATCCGTCATGGCTATAGAAGACATAATACAACCAGATCCATTCATGACAGATGCCTGCGGTTGTATTATTGTAACGCAAGTGTTTTTGCAGATCCATGACAAAAAACGCTAATGTGAAAGTAACCTAATAGAACAGGTTCTGTAGACATCTATGTGGAATCAGCTGACGACGGTGTGAAAGGAGTGCGCTTCTTCTTGACGCTAACATCGACCTGTAAGGCTGAGTTCACACGAGTTATTTGGTTAGTTTTGGCCCCGTGACTGCCCAAATAAGTGAAGTGTGCAGTGATTCTAAGAGCGACGCCTGTCATCTGTATGTCATACGGACTCACAGTATTGTTTCATTACCACAGCAGACTCCCTATGCGTGTTACTGCAAGGCACCATGTTCTACACCACTATACAGGCTCTCTGCAGCCAGGAAATAGCCGTTTTTTAACGTGATTCTTCACAAATAAATTCGGATCGAATAAAAATTTTTAGAAATTCGCTCATCTCTAATTGACACCCTCCACAAGCATGGTAAGCCACAAAAGGTCATTGCTAAAGAATCTGGCCGTTCAGAGTGCTGCATC
Organism: Bufo bufo; assembly: GCF_905171765.1. Lineage (NCBI taxonomy): Eukaryota > Metazoa > Chordata > Amphibia > Anura > Bufonidae > Bufo > Bufo bufo. The sequence continues at coordinate 34,327,261 of NC_053393.1, forward strand.
CAAGCATATTAATAATAAGTTGAGTGGAAGGAAAAAGTGAGGTAGAAAAAAGTGCATAAGCAACAGGGATAATGGCAGTCTTGGAAGGATTGTCAAGAAAAGATGATTCAATAATTTGGGGAGATTCACAAGTGTGGACTTCGGCTGGAGTCACTGCTTCAAAAGCCACCACACACAGACGTATCCGGGATGTGGCTACAACTGTCACATTCCTTGTGTCAAGCCACTCATGACCCAGATAAAATGTAAGAAGCGTCTTATCTGAGCTAAGGAGAGAAAGGACTGGACTGTTGCTCCGTGGTCCAAAGTCCTGTTTTCAGATGAAAGTAAATTTTGCATTTCATTTTGAAATCAAGGTCCCAGAGTCTGGAGAATAGGTAGAGAGGCACATAATCCAAGCTTCTTGAGGTCCAGTGTAACGTTTCCACAATTGGTGATGGTTTGGGGAGCCATGTCATCTGCTGGTGTTGGTCCTCTCAGTAATATCAAGTCCAAAGTCCATGCAGCCGTCTACCAGGACATTTTAGAGCCCTTTATGCTTCCCTCTTCTGACAAGCTTTATGCCGATGCTGATTTCATTTTCCAGCAGGACTTGGTTCCTGCCCATGCAGCGAACCAGACCCCAGGGGCAATCTGTGAGCGCACAGTGGTCCGATGGGGGTAGTGCAGCGTCCCATTTATGTGTGTACAAGGGGACACTTTAAATTTCTACATCTGTATTGAATGCATTTATGAATGTATTGTAATTTCCAATTCCAGGCTGGCAGTGTTATTTCCTCTAGTCGCCCCTAGGTGGTGCTGGCATCATCTATGTAAGTAGTTGGCGTTTGCTAATAAAGTTAGTTAGAGTTGAAGTAGAAAGAGAGAGAGAGGACAGGAAGTAAGTGTATGGAGGAGCAGAGCAGGCTCAGTCCACAATATAGCTACCTTTTCACCCTGTGGGCCCTGATCAAGCCTAGAGAGGACAAACAAAGTATTTACAGCAGCACAGACAAGTAAGTCTATGTCTGAATATGGAGAAAGTCTAGTGGAGATTAGAGCTAAGATTAGCCAATGGACTTCATAAGCACCAGTGACCGGGAGAGATGTAGAAGTACCTGGACACAGCCGGATGATTCAAGACACCTAATTGTCCTTTACCACATGCCTCTATAGACATAGTGGACCTGAACATCTTCAGTAGAGCATCCTGCATAAATAATGTAACAGAGAGTTTGCTTGCTATGAGGGAGAACGCCCTTATTGGATTGCTCAACATAAGTAAGAAAACATTATATTCAGTACCTGAGTGCTAGCAAGTGGACCTAGTGTAAACCTATATCAGCATCAACAATCTATTTCTAGCCTGTTAAAGAAACTGCCTTAGGAAAACTCCTTAACTGACAACTGCCCAACCTATTTGATATTTGAACTATTACCTTCTTCTGTACTAATGGACTGTACTGACTACCTGAAGACAAGTGATTTAGTAAAAGTTCTGTTGTTTACTACAATTGACTCCTCATCCTTTCTACCAACTTAATTTGCACCTAACGGTGCTGGCGTTACAAACACAGGGGCCCAGCCACCAAAGCACTTAAGCGTACCCGTTACCATCAAGGGCACCTCAACTTCCATCTGGCTAATGTTCCCTGCAATAGAGAGTGCCCCGAAGGATTTAGTGCTGTCTTCCCCGGCCCAGGGATACTCTGCTAACCGTGAGTACCTAAAACTACTACCACCCCCATCGGCCCACCGTAGCCTCACGTGTTGCCCCTGCGGACCCAGTCGCTGCAGTAGTAGTCGTACTCACGGTTTTTGTAGCTTCTGGGCCAGCGTGCAGTGATGGGGAAGACAGCACTAAATCCTCCGGTCACTCTCTAGTACAGGGATCACCAGCCAGGTGGAAGTTGAGGTGCCCTTGATGGTATAGGCGCTTAGGGTGCTTTTGTGGCTGGGATCCCGGCTGTTCGTGACGCCAGCACCGTTAGGTGCAAAGGTTGGTGGTGGAAAAGATGTCAAATCACCTATGTCACAACAACCCTCCATGTCACATTTCTCCCCTTCCATGTCACATTTATCCCCCTCCATGTCAAATCACTTATGCCACATCAGCCCTCACATTTCTCCCCCTCCATCCATCCATGTTGCCACATTTCTCCCCCTCCATCCATGTTGTCACATTCTCCCCCTCCATGTTGTCACATTTTCCCCCCTCCATCCATGTTGTCACATTTCTCCCCCCTCCATCCATGTTGCCACATTTCTCCTCCCTCCATCCATGTTGCCACATTTCTCCTCCCTCCATCCATGTTGCCACATTTCTCCCCCCTCCATCCATGTTGTCACATTTCTCCTCCTCCATCCATGTTGTCACATTTCTCCCCCTCCATCCATGTTGTCACATTTCTCCCCCCTCCATCCATATTGTCACATTTCTCCCCCCTCCATCCATGTTGTCACATTTCTCCCCCCTCCATCCATGTTGCCACATTTCTCCCCCTCCATCCAGGTTGTCACATTTCTCCCCCCTCCATCCATGTTGTCACATTTCTCCCCCTCCATCCATGTTGTCACATTTCTCCCCCCTCCATCCATATTGTTCCATTTCTCCCCCTCCATCCATGTTGTCACATTTCTCCCCCCTCCATCCATATTGTCACATTTTTCCCCCTCCATCCATATTGCCACATTTTTCCCCCCTCCATCATGTCACATTTCACCCCCCCCATGCCACATACATTTCTCCCTGCGGGCCACACAGACAGACTACTCAGAGACATTTGTCCACACACATTTATCCCCCTCCATGTCAAATCACTTATGTCACATCAGCCCTCACATTTCTCCCCCTCCATCCATCCATGTTGCCACATTTCTCCCCCTCCATCCATGTTGTCACATTCTCCCCCTCCATGTTGTCACATTTTCCCCCCTCCATCTATGTTGTCACATTTCTCCCCCCTCCATCCATGTTGCCACATTTCTCCTCCCTCCATCCATGTTGCCACATTTCTCCTCCCTCCATCCATGTTGCCACATTTCTCCCCCCTCCATCCATGTTGTCACATTTCTCCTCCTCCATCCATGTTGTCACATTTCTCCCCCTCCATCCATGTTGTCACATTTCTCCCCCCTCCATCCATATTGTCACATTTCTCCCCCCTCCATCCATGTTGTCACATTTCTCCCCCCTCCATCCATGTTGCCACATTTCTCCCCCTCCATCCAGGTTGTCACATTTCTCCCCCCTCCATCCATGTTGTCACATTTCTCCCCCTCCATCCATGTTGTCACATTTCTCCCCCCTCCATCCATATTGTTCCATTTCTCCCCCTCCATCCATGTTGTCACATTTCTCCCCCCTCCATCCATATTGTCACATTTTTCCCCCTCCATCCATATTGCCACATTTTTCCCCCCTCCATCATGTCACATTTCACCCCCCCCATGCCACATACATTTCTCCCTGCGGGCCACACAGACAGACTACTCAGAGACATTTGTCCACACAGTTACTCACCACCAACAGCTCCGCCTCCAGTATCCAGACCTCCGCTCCCCAGTCTACACCAGTTGCTGCTGCCTGACACCCGCCGCCACCGCAGCGCCACTCGGCAGTCACACCCCCGTGACCCAATGACTGTCTGTGTTGCCGATGCCGTGCTGCTGCTGAGCCTGCCTGCCGCTCTGTGAGGAGGTGAGGGCCGGGGCCGCACGGCACACCTGCAGGCTGTGGCGGGCTGCCGGGCAAGTCTGCAAGTTATGTATTTAAAAAAAAAATAATACAAAATTTCCGCCCTGGTGCCGCCCCCCCTTCTCTGCGCCCTCAAGCAGCCGCTTGGTCTGCCTTATTATAGAGCCGGCCCCGGTCAGTACAGCTCTTTTATATGGCATAAAGATATGACTCAGATATTGGTTTAGCTGTAATCCTTGTAACAGGCTTAGCAATTGTAACTTGAGACTTTTACTTTAACAGGCAAGAAAAAGTATTTTTCTTATATAAGTCTGCACTAAGTCCACTCTCTTGCACTCAGGTACTGGATATAATAACTCTTACTGGTCAGTGCAATCCACAGGGCGGCTCCTAATGGCAGGAATCAGTCTTCTGCTCCATTCTTTGGAATGGATGCTCACTGAAGAATTACGGTCCCCTATGTCCATAGAGGCGTGTGGTAAAGGATAACTTTGCGCACTAATCATCCGGCTGTGTCCAGGTACTTTTAGATTCCTCCTGGTCACTGATGCTTGTGAAGTCCATTGGCTAATTTATCTCTGACCTCCACTAGACTTTCTCTATATCCAGAGTCTACCCTGGTCTGTGCTGCGCTGCTGTAATACTGTGCCAGAGCCAAGGGGCTAAAATACATAGCAGCTACATGGTGGACTAGGCCTATTCTGCTCCTCCATTAACTTCCTACTTTCTCCTCTGTTGTTCACTGATCTACTTCCTCCCTATATTAACAAACCCCATATATATATATATGAGTGGCGCCAGCACCACCTAGGGGCGAATAGATGTAATGACACTTAAACAGCCTGTTATGAGGAATTACAGCTTACACGGAAATACATTAATATGACATTTAGCAAAAAGTCTAAAGTGCCCACATATAGCACATAGTGGGACACTGCACCCACACTGCCAAAAGTACTGATACTTGGTTTAATAACCACTGTATCACTGTGTATCACTTTTCAGTAGGCCGACATTTCTGCATTAAAAATCATTTTTTAATTGGTCTTATATAATATTCTAATTTTCTGAGATAATGACTTTTGGGTTTTCATTAGCTGTAAGCCATAATCATCAGCATTAAAAGAAATAAATGCTTAAAATAGATCCCTCTGTGAGTAATATATGAGCTTAACTTTTTGAATTACTGAAATATTCTGATTTATTGACATGCACTGATAAATTTCACTTCTGCTTCTCCACTATGGCAAACAGACCTCGGCTCTGCTGCTCCACGGTTACTAACTGAACCTTGCCACTCCCCTCTGTCTCTGCTTTTACAAATTAAGAGAAGTCAGAGAACGGCACAGTAAGTGTATGCCAGTGACTGAAAGAATTGCGTCCATAGCATGGCAACTGCAAGAACCCCAGAGGAAGCTGCTGGTGGAGCGGCCAGAGCCAATGTGAGATCACCGGGCGGAGCTGGACCCCATTACCACTGCGTTCTGCAGGTAAGTGACATTCACAAGACTGTGCTTCTCTATTGAGAGCTGTTGCAGTGTTGGCTGGTCAGCGCATTAACTGCAGTTTCTGCTCCGACCGGCATCTTTACAACCCCGCAGTTACAAACCATCCTCCATTACTGTTTGTTCCTGGGCTGTCTGGTTACCTCTCTGACTGCGTTCACACTTCATCTTCCTTTTTTCTAAATGCTGCTGCATCTGTTTAGGATTAGTGTTGATCGCGAATATTCTAATCGCAAATTTTAATCGCGAATATCAGCACTTCGAGAATTCGCGAAGATGTAGAATATAGTGCTATATCTTCATAATCTCGAATATTCTACTTTTTTTTTCATCAGTAACCTCCCTTTTTTCTTGTGAGCCAATGAGAAGGCTGCAATGTCTTTGTCTGAGCTTAGCAACATCCCTAGCAACCAATAGGAAAGCTGCCTACCCCTTACTATATAAGAACCTCCCCAGCAGCTGTTTTCTGTAGTTTTTTTGCAGTTCTGAGAGAGAGCAGAGTTATTACTGTGCTCTGTGCTTTCATCTGGATCCTGTTCCTTATCCAATTACACTAGATAGTTAGTTAGTTAGCTCATATACAGTGCAGACCAAAAGTTTGGACACACCTTCTCATTCAAAGAGTTTTCTTTATTTTCATGACTATGATAATTGTAGATTCACACTGAAGACATCAAAACTATGAATTAACACATGTGGAATTATATACATAACAAACAAGTGTGAAACAACTGAAAATATGTCATATTCTAGGTTCTTCAAAGTAGCCACCTTTTGCTTTGATTACTGCTTTGCACATTCTTGGCATTCTCTTGATGAGCTTCAAGAGGTAGTCCCCTGAAATGGTTTTCACTTCACAGGTGTGCCCTGTCAGGTTTAATAAGTGGGATTTCTTGCCTTATAAATGGGGTTGGGACCATCAGTGGCGTTGAGGAGAAGTCAGGTGGATACACAGCTGATAGTCCTACTGAATAGACTGTTAGAATTTGTATTATGGCAAGAAAAAAGAAGCTAAGTAAAGAAAAACGAGTGGCCATCATTACTTTAAGAAATGAAGGTCAGTCAGTCAGCCGAAAAATTGGGAAAACTTTGAAAGTAAGGGCTATTTGACCATGAAGGAGAGTGATGGGGTGCTGCGCCAGATGACCTGGCCTCCACAGTCACCGGAACTGAACCCAATCGAGATGGTTTGGGGTGAGCTGGACCGCAGAGTGAAGGCAAAAGGGCCAACAAGTGCTAAGCATCTCTGGGAACTCCTTCAAGACTGTTGGAAGACCATTTCAGGGGACTACCTCTTGAAGCTCATCAAGAGAATGCCAAGAGTGTGCAAAGCAGTAATCAAAGCAAAAGATGGCTACTTTGAAGAACCTAGAATATGAAATATTTTCTGTTGTTTCCCACTTGTTTGTTATGTATATAATTCCACATGTGTTAATTCATAGTTTTGATGCCTTCATAGTCATGAAAATAAAGAAAACTCTTTGAATGACGAGGTGTGTCCAAACTTTTGGTCTGTACTGTATATAATACAGATAGTTAGTGGGAGATAGTCAGTGTAGGTTATATCCTGATATAGTGTAGCTGATAGGTTCCAGCGCAGGGTGTTAGGTAGTGTGATAGGAATTACTGTACTGTGATAGGGATTAGTGTCTGTGCTAGACATAGTGCTGTGATGTTACATAGAAACATAGAATCATAGAATGTGTCGGCAGATAAGAACCATTTGGCCCATCTAGTCTGCCCAATATACTGAATACTATGGATAGCCCCCGGCCCTATCTTATATGAAGGATGGCCTTGTGCCTATCCCATGCATGCTTAAACCCCTTCACTGTATTTGCAGCTACCACTTCTGCAGGAAGGCTATTCCATGCATCCACTACTCTCTCAGTAAAGTAATACTTCCTGATATTACTTTTAAACCTTTGCCCCTCTAATTTAAAACTGTGTCCTCTTACAACAATACTTAGTGCACCAATCAGTAATATCTACTCAGACCTGATAAAATGAGAAGTTGCATGCATTGCGCCAAAAAATATGCGCATTATTAGTGTCGTTTGCGCAATCACGAATATATTGGCGCACTTTATCTGCATATAAAGCTATTATTGTGCCATGCATGCAAAATGTAATAAAAAACAGTGCTGTAATGTAAAATTACTTACAGTGATCAGGAGTTCTTCCTCACAGTCACGAAAGTTGCTGCCAACCATTAGATTGTGGGGTTTTATCTAGTATCCCAAAATATCCTAATAGACCATATAGAAAGTAATCATTAGACAATTATCTGTTGGCCAGAGTTTGGCCACATGTAAGAGGGTCTCAGAAATGTATGGCAGTGGCCTATTACACAATACCCCACTCCAGAATTGTGCACAGACTCGCCAAGGCTTAACTTGCACTTTGGTTGCTCGTAAATTGAAGTGCCAATCCTACATTTACAGTTTCTAATGATTACACAGACATGAGACAGAGCTTGTAGTTTACAAACACAGATGTTAGGCACAGATTTCAGAAGTTACACCCATAGACATGTGGCACAGAGCTTGAGTTACATATCAATAGCTACAGGACATGTTTTCTATAGTTAAAGTAACTCCACAGGTGGTGGCCAACAGTAACAGGACAGTACACAGTTGTCATCTCTGATACTCAGTAGCCTCACAGCTGGCATAACAGGCATGTTACTTTGTTACTTTACACATCACTAGTCAGACCACACATGGAGTACTGTGTACAGTTCTGGGCTCCTGTGAACAAGGCAGACATAGCAGAGCTGGAGATGGTTCGGAGGAGGGCAACTAAAGTAATAACTGGAATGGGGCAACTACAGTACCCTGAAAGATTATCAAAATTAGGGTTATTCACTTTAGAAAAAAGACGACTGAGGGGAGATCTAATTACTATGTATAAATATATCAGGGGTCAGTACGGAGATCTCTCCCATCATCTATTTATCCCCAGGACTGTGACTGTGACGAGGGGACATCCTCTGCGTCTGGAGGAAAGAAGGTTTGTACACAAACATAGAAGAGGATTCTTTACGGTAAGAGCAGTGAGACTATGGAACTCTCTGCCTGAGGAGGTTTTTCCCCTAATATGCAGAAAATTGGTCTCCACCTCATGAGAGTTTTCCACCTTGAAAAAGCGGAGCGAAACGTGCGTCGGGGTGTGCTCTCTGCCAGACCTGGGATTGATCCATTAGTGCTTCTATTCAACTCTAGGTAATATGTTTCCACATTTTTTGGTGATTTGATGTATATTACTACTATTGCTGTTCCTCCATACTGTCTATGGGCTCTCTGTACGGGCAGTACATTTGGCCCTCTTGTTGGTCCATAATTGTGCAGTTACCACATGTCCATTGTTTGGGGTGGGAGGTCTTTACATCTATTGGGAGTAGGTTTTATACTGTTTGCTATCTGCGCTACATGTTATCCCTTTATTTACTTTTCCCTCTAATTTGGATTTATTATACCCTGGGTCTGGCGGACGAGCTGCTTATCGCAGCGCTTGCCTGCACTGCTGCTACTCATTTTTTATTTGTCTATGGTTTGTTGTAATATTTATTACCCAATAAAATTTGTCATAATTGTACATGTGTGTCTTCTGTCTAATTGGTTGTGTTATAATATTTTGGCGCACATTAAGTTCATCCTTTGAATGATTAAATAGGTTGTATGGAACTCTCTGCCTGAGGAGGTGGTGATGGTGAGTACAATAAAGGAATTCAAGAGGGGCCTGGATGTATTTCTGGAGCGTAATAATATTACAGGCTATAGCTACTAGAGAGGGGTCGTTGATCCAGGGAGTTATTCTGATTGCCTGAATGGAGTCGGGAAGGAATTTTTTTCCCCCTAATATGAGGAAAATTGGTTTCCACCTCATGAGAATTTTTGCCTTCCTCTGGATCAACTTGCAGTATAACAGGCCGAACTGGATGGACAGATGTCCTTTTTCACCCTTATGAACTATGTTACTTTGTTACTATGTAGCAAGGGCCATTAGCAACAAGTCAGTGCATCTCACAGTACACATTATCATGACTATGCTGGGTCACCATCTCTGGTCACCAACTCTATCCAGGGTGTCTGTCACAGACCTACCATGTTACCATATCTACATGGTCCAGAACCACATGCAATATTCAGGGCAGTGTGCAACAGGCCCACTTAGAGGTTTGAGGGCATAGGGATAGGCAGCAGTCCTTAACCACCCCATCACATCATAGAAGCATGGCTCCTTTCAGCAGGCCCAGATCCAACCACCACTTCCTCACTGCTGGCTAACCTGTACAGGAGTGGCAGCACCCACCTTACAAAATAATGATTGCTGCATTGTGCTGAAATGTTTGAACATGGTTTTATAATGGCTGTTCTTCACTGGTTCACATGTCAGTGTTGGTAGTACAAGGGTCTGGTGGCCATAAACTGCTTGTGGTGGCACCACTTGGAGGAGAAGCTGCAAGGGATGTTGTTAAAGGGGGGTTGTCTTTCCGCCAATTTCTGTGGTTACACAGTAAAGTGTTTATATTGACTGCATTGTACCTGGGGTGATGACGCCATGAAAGCGGGACACGTGTTCCGTCACCACTACATGTACGTCATTGCTGTTGGCCAATCAATGGCTTCAGTGGTGACTTGTAGGCAGCGCATTACACGTCCGGTACAGAGGGGACCAGAAGCGCAGAACCTGGGGTTGTCAACCAGAGTTTTTCTTTTTTTCTGGACAACTTATCCCAAAATCATGGACAGCCAACATTCTTTACGGACGAATAGGAAAACCACAATGAATGATAAAAATTATGTTATTAAGTAATGCAAGTCTGTAGCATAATATACTGATAAGAGCTCATCACCAGCATTTACTGGGAGCTGTAAATTGATGATAATTACCACCCAAAATAATCTAGTCATGTACCACCAGCATAAAAAAAAAAAATCACGGACACATCAATTTTTTTTTACGAACATAGGAAATAAGTTCCCTCTTTTTACGGACTGTCCAGAAATTTCTGAACAATTGACAACCCAGGCTGAACCCGGATTACACAGGGTGATAGAATGCTTCGACTGTCTCCAAAACAGGGAACCCCTTGCACAATTTGTCTATGACATAAGGATGATAAATCACACTACTTTTCAATAGCTATAATTATAATTATAGTTCAAATCCTTATTATGATAATATTCACCTTTTAACTCCTTCAGTTCCTGTTGGCTCAGCATAAAGGAACGCTGCTTTTATTCAATTTATGTAGAACATTTATTGGCAACAACAAGACGACATCTATTTTGTATGCGCCATTTGTCGCCTGCCTGAGTTTCAGTCAATATATTGAAAGGACATTTTAGCTACTAATACGGAGCCAACACATATTTACTTATTATTGCCGGCATCTGTTTAGCACATCAAACCCTGTCTATTGTAAGCTGTTTAATTTGGCACGTCTCCTGCCTCTAAGAAATATCTAATAATGCATAATCATGAGGAATCAGAAGGGTGACTCGGCTACAGGGGGAGAAATACAAGAAAATGTAAACCTTTGGATCAACAAAGTAAAAAAGAAAGAACATACCAAGGCTAATTTGTGTTTAGCATTAAAGTCTACACTGTAGGATTTTTAAAGAGCTCATTATAAAGAAATATATATTATATGTACAAGAATATAACTACTATAATACTGCCTCCTATGTACAAGAATATAACTACTATAATACTGCTCCTATGTACAAGAATATAACTACTATAATACTGCTCCTATGTACAAGAATATAACTACTATAATACTGCCTCCTATGTACAAGAATATAACTACTATAATACTGCTCCTATGTACAAGAATATACCTACTATAATACTGCTCCTATGTACAAGAATATAACTACTATAATACTGCTCCCATGTACAAGAATATAACTACTATAATACTGCTCCTATGTACAAGAATATAACTACTATAATACTGCCCCTATGTACAAGAATATAACTACTATAATACTGCTCCTATGTACAAGAATATAACTACTATGATACTGCTCCTATGTACAAGAATATAACTACTATAATACTGCTCCTATGTACAAGAATATAACTACTATAATACTACCTCCTATGTACAAGAATATAACTACTATAATACTGCCTCCTATGTACAAGAATATAACTACTATAATACTGCCTCCTATGTACAAGAATATAACTACTATAATACTGCCTCCTATGTACAAGAATGTAACTACTATAATACTGCTCCTATGTACAAGAATATAAATACTATAATACTGCCTCCTATGTACAAGAGTATAACTACTATAATACTGCTCCTATGTACAAGAATATAACTACTATAATACTGCTCCTATGTACAAGAATATACCTACTATAATACTGCTCCTATGTACAAGAATATAACTACTATAATACTGCTCCTATGTACAAGAATAGAACTACTATAATACTGCCCCCTATGTACAAGAATATAACTACTATAATACTGCCTCCTATGTACAAGAATATAACTATTATAATACTGTTCCTATGTACAAGAATATAACTACTATAATACTGCTCCTATGTACAAGAATAGAACTACTATAATACTGCTCCTATGTACAAGAATATAACTACTATAATACTGCTCCTATGTACAAGAATATAACTACTATAATACTGCTCCTATGTACAAGAATATACCTACTATAATACTGCTCCTATATACAAGAATATAACTACTATAATACTGCTCATATGTACAAGAATATAACTACTATAATACTGCTCCTATGTACAAGAATATAACTACTATAATACTGCTCCTATGTACAAGAATATAACTACTATAATACTGCCCCCTATGTACAAGAATATAACTACTATAATACTGCCTCCTATGTACAAGAATATAACTATTATAATACTGTTCCTATGTACAAGAATATAACTACTATAATACTGCTCCTATGTACAAGAATATAACTACTATAATACTGCCTCCTATGTACAAGAATATAACTACTATAATACTGCCTCCTATGTACAAGAATATAACTACTATAATACTGCTCCTATGTACAAGAATACAACTACTATAATACTGCTCCTATGTACAAGAATATAACTGCTATAATACTGCTCCTATGTACAAGAATATAACTACTATAATACTGCTCCTATGTACAAGAATAGAACTGCTATAATACTGCCCCCTATGTACAAGAATATAACTACTATAATACTGCCTCCTATGTACAAGAATATAACTATTATAATACTGTTCCTATGTACAAGAATATAACTACTATAATACTGCTCCTATGTACAAGAATATAACTACTATAATACTGCCTCCTATGTACAAGAATATAACTACTATAATACTGCTCCTATGTACAAGAATATAACTACTATAATACTGCTCCTATGTACAAGAATATAACTACTATAATACTGCTCCTATGTACAAGAATATAACTACTATAATACTGCCTCCTATGTACAAGAATATAACTACTATAATACTGCCTCCTATGTACAAGAATATAACTACTATAATACTGCTCCTATGTACAAGAATATAACTACTATAATAATACTGTCTCATATGTACAAGAATATAACTACTATAATACTGCTCCTATGTACAAGAATATAACTACTATAATACTGCTCCTATGTACAAGAATATAACTACTATAATACTGCTCCTATGTACAAGAATATAACTACTATAATACTGCCTCCTATGTACAAGAATATAACTATTATGGGGGGGCGGAGCCTGGCTGTGTAGCTGAATGGCTGCTGGTTTGTGAGCTCCTCAACCTTGCTGGTGATTTAGCCCCTTTCTAAGCTTAAAAACATCGCACAGATGGGCAAAGTGGGAAGAGATCGATCCAAGGATCAACTAGAACCCACCCGGTCCGGTCCAGGCAACCAGATATGGATCATTACCTGAAAAAACAGCCGAAGCTTCGGCCTGCTGAGACTCCCAAGATGGTGCCGAATGCAGCCCAGCTATCCGACATGGAAGAATATTCTGATGCTGGCTGCGCTTCTGATGCCTCCACCTGTAAGTCCTGCAGGCGGGGGGATATCTTCTCCAAGGCAGCGCTTCTTGAAGCGCTTAACTCAGCCCTAGCCCCTATAAAGAAAGATCTAGCTGACATTAAAGAAGATCTTCGCAGAATGGGGCACCGAGTTGCACAGCTCGAAAATTCGCAAGACGCCGCCATTAAGCGCGAAGAAAAAAACCTATAACGCTATCCGAGCACATACTGACCTGCTTAATGATGCGCTTCTAAGAATAGAAGACCAAGAAAATCGCAACCGCAGAAAGAATCTGAGGATTCGAGGCTTGCCGGAATCGGACGCATCTGAGGCGCTCAATAATGTTGTGCAAGAAATATTGGCAAGTTTGCTAGGCCCGGAAAGGGCTGCGAAAATTATAATCGAGCGAATGCATCGTGCATTAAGGCCTAAACCTAAGGCTGCAAATCCACCTTGTGACGTAGTATGTGGTCTTCTCAGCTCCGTTGACACGGCTGCACTCATGAAGGCAACCAGGGAAGTGGATCAACTTTCACATGAAGGTGCGCCCATCCTGTTTTTCCAGGACTTGGTTCCATCCACGCTAGCAAAAAGGTGCCTAATCCGCCCACTACTTGAAGCCCTCAAATCTATGGCTACTCCGTTCCAGTGGCTACTTCCTTTTGGCCTTGCTGTTATGAAAAACGGGCGACAGATAACCATCGGATCCCCGGTGGATTTGAAAGCAGTATGGGACCATCTGGGACTTACCCCCATTGAGATCCCCTCGTGGATGCCGGTAGACCTGAAGGAACCACCTCTCCCACCTCCCCGGGCGGAAGAATGGTGCCCTGCCTATACAAGAAAAGAGACTAAGCTCAGGAATGTCAGTTCACTTTCTGAAAAAAACTGAACTCTCCGCCATTACGGCGGTCTGCGAGACCCTCACTGTCTCTCTCTTCAGAGCCCCACTTTTTCTGGCCTGTATAATCGAGTGCCTTGTTGTATTCCTGCAGGCACCTGTCCATCGCTGGGCCGGAGAGATCCTAAGTTCTGGAGCCTATTGTTATATTGCCTGGCTTAATATCTTTATGTCCCATGGTTGTATTACTTTTTGCTGTAGCTTTGCCCACTTCCCATCCCATTCAGCAGGGGTTAACCCGGCTACTCCATCTATCTGACCCTTCCCTATTATGATGGCCGCTCAGTGGCCCTCATTAGATCTACGGGACCCCCGCCTGACAGACCCCGTCTGGTTGCCGTGATTAAAAAGGGTCTTTCTAAAGTCAGGTGCTCAGTGGAGCTATTGTTATCAGTTCTGTATTTGCTTTTGCTATACATGTTAATTGTGTACCTCCCCGCCCTCCCTTTTGTGTCTCCTCTCCTCCCCCTACAACAGATGTCGTCCGAAGTCCACTCAGATGATATGCCTTTCTCTCACAATATAGAATGGCGTCCGTTATGATTTGTTCCCTCAATGTTCGAGGGCTGAACGAGCCTTGCAAGAGATCCCAGGTATACAGAAAAGCAAAGGGCATATATTCCCCTAGACTGCCATGTATCCCCACAAGGCTAATAAGCACTTATCGGGTACCAGGTCCGTGCTGTGACTCACAAACATCCAATGTACGCCAAAGAGGTGTATAGTATATGATATACACACCCCAATGGAGAATTGCATAAATTAATACAATTATCTCAAAGAAAAATTCATGGATGTTAGTGCGATCCACAGCCTACGTCCATGGTAACCGCAAGCAACATATATATATATATATGGTGCCTGGTACCAAAATATCCACAGCCTAATCTAAACACCGCACACGATAATATATATATATATGACCTGATCAATAACATAGGCCTAATATGGATGCTGTATATGGCAGTGTCTATAATGGTGTCTCAATTGACACATTTGTCCTGGGACGTACCTGAAGACATGACCAAGCCCAGATGGATGTAATAGCCCTAAGCGCAGGACCTCGACGCGTGTTTCACCTCAGCGCCTTCGTCAGGAGGTATGAAAGAATGAAAAAGCAGGGTATATATACTAGTAACATAAGTGAGTAAGGTACCTGGATGGCGGACAAGATTCCTACCTTGCCTCCCAAAAGGTTCTCTCAATGGTTTCATAGCACCTACAGCTCGGCTAGCAGGGGTGTCAGCATAGCGATTCACAAACAGCTCCCATTTAAGCACTGTGATATTTCCTCGGACACTGAGGGTCGCTATTTGTTTGTCAAGTGTACTATTGCTGACTAGAGATGTCCCGAACTATTCGCCGGCGAAAAGTTCCCGGTGAACATAGCTTGTTCGCGTTCGCCGCGGCGGGCGAACATATGCGATGTTCGGTCCGCCCCCTATACATCATCATTGAGCAAACTTTGACCCTGTACCTCACAGTCAGCAGACACATTCCAGCCAATCAGCAGCAGACCCTCCCTCCCAGAACCTCCCACCTCCTATCAAAAAGCAAGGACAGCATCCATCTTAGATTCATTCGGAAGCTGCAGTGTCACAAATTTGACTAAGTTGTAATCGCAATGCGAATTCAACTTAGAGCTGGGTTCCTAATGGTTGTATTGCTAGAATATAACGAAGATTGAGAATATAGTGCTATATTCATTATATTCGTCAATTCTAGCAATACAACCATTAGGAACTCAGATCTAAGTTGTAATCGCAATGCGATTAATACAGGTTATATTAATTGCATAGCGAATTCAACTTAGAGCTGGGTTCCTAATGACCCTGTACCTCACAGTCAGCAGACACATTCCAGCCAATCAGCAGCAGACCCTCCCTCCCAGACCCTCCCACCTCCTGGACAGCATCCATTTTAGATTCATTAGCAAGCTGCATTCTTAGTGAGAGGAGGGACAGTGTAGCTGCTGCTGATTTAATAGAGAAATCGATAGCTAGGGCAGTGTATTCAGTGTCCACTACAGTCCTGAAAGACTCATCTGATCTGCTGTAAGGACAGGGTCCTGACAGCACCCCAAAAAGCCCTTTTTAGGGCTAGTACATCAGTCTGATTTTTTTCCCCTCTGTAATCTAATTGCAGTTGCCTGCCAGCATGTGTGTCAGGCACACAGCGTATACTTGCCTAGTGCCACCACTCATATCTGGTGTCACAGTAGCTTGCATTTAAAAAAAAACTTTTTTGACTGTAATATAATTTCAGTTAGTTGCCTGCAAGCGTGTGTGTCAGGCCTACAGTGTGTACTGTGCCAACTACTGCCAGTGCACAGTGCCACCAGTGCCACTCATATCTGGTGTCACAGTAGATTACATAAAAAAAAAAAAAAAAACTTTTTGGACTGTAATATAATTGCAGTTAATTGCCTGCAAGCGTATATATGTCAGGACTGTGCCAACTACTGCCAGTGCACAGTGCCACCAGTGCCACTCATATCTGGTGTCACAGTAGATTACATTTAAAAAAATATATATTTTTTTTTGACTGTAATATAATTGCAGTTAGTTGTCTGCAAGCGTGTGTGTTAGGCCTACAGTGTGTACTGTGCCAACTACTGCCAGTGCACAGTGCCACCAGTGCCACTCATATCTGGTGTCACAGTAGCTTGCACGCATAGTACAACTAATCTTGACAGGCAGAGGCAGGCCACCCCGCAGGGGCCGTCGTGGTCGTGGTGCTGTGATTCCCTTTGGCCCTAGACTAATGCCCAGTGTTCAGAGGCCACGTACCATGAACTCGAAAAGTTCTGAGGACATAGTTGACTGGCTAACACAGGACACCCAATCTTCTACCGCTTCCGCTCGGAACCTTGACGCACCATCCTCCTCCAGCTCAGCTTCGGGCACCTCTCAAGTTACCACTCGCCCGCCTGCCGCCACCACCAACACTAGCACCACAGCCGCTTCACTTGATCTGTCAGAGGAGTTATTTACACATCAGTTGGAAGAAATGAGTGATGCGCAACCATTATTGCCAGAGGATGTAGATAACAGGGATATGTCTCAGTCAGGCAGCATTACACACATGGACGTACGGTGTGATAATGATGATGTTGTACCAGCTGCTGCTTCCTTTGCTGAGTTGTCAGATACAAGTGAAGCGGTTGATGATGACGATGTGTCCGTGGATGTCACGTGGGTGCCCGCTCCAAGAGAAGAATAAGAACAGGGGGAAAATTCAGATGGGGAGACAGAGAGGAGGAGGAGACGAGTTGGAAGCAGG
This sequence comes from Bufo bufo, assembly GCF_905171765.1. NCBI lineage: Eukaryota > Metazoa > Chordata > Amphibia > Anura > Bufonidae > Bufo > Bufo bufo. The sequence continues at coordinate 34,344,674 of NC_053393.1, forward strand.
GGGAGGTCGTCGCAAGGAGCTAGTGGCACAGTCAGACAGCATGCATCGGCACCCGGGGTCAGCCAGACAGCACGCCAATCAACGCATGCTGTTGCCACCACCAGAATGCCGTCATTGCAAAGCACAGCAGTGTGGCATTTTTTTTTTGTGTGTCTGCCTTTGACAACAGCAATGCCATTTGCAACCTGTGCCAAAAGAAACTGAGTTGTGGGAAGTCCAACACCCACCTAGGTACAACTGCTTTGCGAAGGCACGTGATCGCACATCACAAACGCCTATGGGATCAACACATGAGTACAAGCAGCACACAAACTCAAAGCCGCCATCCTCCTCCTGGTCCAGCATCTTCAGCCATGTCAACCACTGCTGTCCTCCTTGCCCCTTCTCAACCACCCACCACTCCGTCTCTCACCTTCAGCAGTTCCTGCTCATCTGCCCACAGTCAGGTGTCTGTCAAGGAAATGTTTGAGCGTAAGAAGCCAATGTCACAGAGTCACCCCCTTGCCCGGCGTCTGACAGCTGGCTTGTCGGAACTCTTAGCCCGCCAGCTTTTACCATACAAGCTGGTGGAGCCTGAGGCCTTCAAAAAATTTGTAGCTATTGGGACACCGCAGTGGAAGGTACCCGGCCGAAATTTCTTTTCACAAAAGGCAATCCCCAACCTGTACTCTATTGTGGAAAAGGAAGTGGCATGTCTGGCACACAGTGTTGGGGCAAGGGTCCATCTGACCACTGATGCCTGGTCTGCAAAGCACGGTCAGGGCAGGTATATCACGTACACTGCGCATTGGGTAAACATGCTGACGGCTGCCAAGCATGGAATGCGTGGCTCTGCAGAGGAGTTGGTGACACTGCCACGACTTGCAGGCAGGCCTGCTGCCACCTCCTCTACTCCTCCTACTCCATCCTCTTCGCTAACCTCCTCAGCTGAGTCATCTTCTGCTGCTGTGTCTTGCTCCACATCAACTGCACCCCCCCAGCTCCCCAGGGGCTATTCCATATCCCGGATACGACAGTGTCACGCCGTCTTGGGGTTGACTTGCCGGAAATCAGAGAGTCACACCGGACCAGCACTCCTGTCTGCCCTGAACGCACAGGTGGATCAGTGGCTGACTTCGCACCAACTGGAGATCGGCAAAGTGGTGTTTGACAACGGAAGCAATTTGTTGGCGGCATTGAATTTGGGCAAGTTGACACATGTGCCGTTCATGGCACATGTGTTGAATCTGATCGTACAACGCTTTGTGCATAAGTACCCAGGCTTACAGGACGTCCTCAAGCAGGTCAGGAAGGTGTGTGGCGATTTCAGGCGTTCCTACACGGCCATGGCACACTTTTCAGATATTCAGCGGCGAAACAACATGCCAGTGAGGCGCTTGACTTGCGACAGCCCGACACGTTGGAATTCAACACTCCTAATGTTCGACCGCCTGCTCCAACAAGAAAAAGCCGTCAACGAGTATTTGTATGACCGGGGTGCTAGGACAGCCTCTGCGGAGCTGGGTATTTTTTTTCCACGTTACTGGACGCTCATGCGCAATGCCTGTAGGCTCAAGCGTCCTTTTGAGGAGGTGACAAACCTAGTCAGTCGCACCAAAGGCACCATCAGTGACATCATCCCATTTGTTTTCTTCCTGTAGCGTGCCCTGCGAAAAGTGCTGGATCAGGCCGTAGATGAGCGTGCAGAGCCGGACTGGGGATAAAAACCAGCCCTGGAAAAAGTTGCACACCAGCCCAACAGCTTTGCGTCATTATTTACTTGTTTATAATAGGAGAAAGCATTCATTTTAAAACACGTGTGTAAACACGAATATGAACTTTGCCCCACGATAGCTCTTTTGTAGAACCCCCATAAAAACGTACAGTTACTTGACTTGGCCCTTGGGGATCTCGGACGCCACTTCAACACTTTGGCCGGGGGGCTCGGCGGAGCTGATGTTGTGCTTTATCCTAATGAGAAAGATTTCATAATAAGGATTTGGAGAAAGGGCAGAGGGATAGCAGAGCAGAGAGAGGCTGGTGCTGCTACTAGGGGGTCATACCATGGGGGAGTAATAAAGCCCACTATAATGCCCCCCCAGTAGTAATAATTCTCCTTATAATATGCAAAACATACCCCTTTGTAATGCCCCCAGTTGAGCTAATGTTCCCATAATGTGCCAATATAAAATACCCCTTCTCGGGGCCCCCGTAGATGACCCCCATAGTGCTCCCCCCCTTCCCCATAGTACCCACCATAATGTGTCCCAGTATAAAATGCCCCTATACAGAGCCCCCATATAAAAATTCTTCTTTTTAGCCTCAGTAGATGCCCATATAGTGCCCCCCAATAATCTGCAGTAAGATGTGCCCCCATAGATGCCCCCAATCATGTGCCAGTAATAAGAGCCCCCCCCACCATCATGTGCCAGTAGCCAGAGCCCCCCATATCATGTATCAGTAGCCAGAGCCCCCCATATCATGTGCCAGTAGCCAGAGTGCCCCCAATCATGTGCCAGAAATAAGAGCCCCCCCACCATCATCTGCCAGTAGCCAGAGCCCCCCCATATCATGTGCCAGTAGCCAGAGCCCCCCCATATCATGTGCCAGTAGCCAGAGCCCCCCCATATCATGTGCCAGTAGCCAGAGCCCCCCCCCATATCATGTGCCAGTAGCCAGAGCCCCCCCATTATCATGTGCCAGTAGCCATAGTGCCCCCATATCATGTGCCAGTAGCCAAAGTGCCCCCATATCATGTGCCAGTAGCCCCCCCATATCATGTGCCAGTAGCCCCCCCATATCATGTGCCAGTAGCCCCCCTTATGTGCCAATAGCCCCCTTATGTGCCAGTAGCCCCCCTTATGGGCCAGTAGTCCCCCTTATGGGCCAGTAGCACCCCTTACCATGTGCCAGTAGCCCCCCTTATGTGCCAATAGCCCCCTTATGTGCCAGTAGTCCCCCTTATGTGCCAGTAGCCCCCCTTATGTGCCAGTAGCCCCCCTTATCATGTGCCAGTAGCCCCCCTTATGTGCCAGTAGCCCCCCTTATCATGTGCCAGTAGCGCCCCTTATCATGTGCCAGAGCCCCCCCACCATCATGTGCCAGTAGCCAGAGCCCCCGATATCATGTGCCAGTAGCCAGAGCCCCCCCATATCATGTGCCAGTAGCCAGAGCCCCCCCATATCATGTGCCAGTAGCCAGAGACCCCCCATATCATGTGCCAGTAGCCAGAGCCCCCCCATTATCATGTGCCAGTAGCCAGAGTGCCCCCATATCATGTGCCAGTAGCCCCCCATATCATGTGCCAGTACCCCCCCTTATCATGTGCCAGTAGCCCCCCTTATCATGTTCCAGTAGCCCCCCTTATCATGTGCCAGCCCAGTAGTCCCCCCTTATCATGTGCCAGCCCAGTAGCCCCCCTTATCATGTGCCAGCCCAGCCCAGTAGTCCCCCCCATTATCATGTGCCAGCCCAGTATTGTACCTATATAAAAATAAAAAATAAATAAAACACTTATACTTACCTCCAGCGATGTGATGCGATGCAGGCCGCCTCTTCCGTCTGTGTCCCTCGCTATACGGCTCAGGCGACGCGATGACGTCATCGCGCCGCCTGCACCGGCCTCTGATAGGCTGCCAGCACTAGGCCGGCAGCCTATCAGAGGAACAGGAGGGGACACACCTCTCCCTCCTCTGCCGCAGCACAGGCATCTGTATTGCCGTCCTGAGGACGGCAATACAGATGACTATGGAGATGAGCGCTTCCGCAATGGAGGCACTCATCTCCTGCTCTGCCCTGCCGCCGGCCGCGGCCGCCCCCACTTGTCACCAGGGCCGCGGCCTTGCGGCACTCAGGCTTGCCGGCCTACCGGAAAATTTCCCGGTATCCCGGCAGGCCAGTCCGGCCCTGTGAGCGTGAAGAGGAAGAGTTGTGGTCACCATCACCACCAGAAACAGCCTTATCAGCATCATTTGCTGGACCTGCGGCAACGCTGGAAGAGGAGTCTGAGGAAGAGGAGTCAAAGGAGGAATGTGGCTTTGAGGAGGAGGAAGACCAACCACAGCAGGCATCCCAGGGTGCTCGTTGTCACCTATCTGGTACCCGTGGTGTTGTACGTGGCTGGGGGGAAGAACAGACCTTCAATGAGATCAGTGAGGACGAGGAACGGGACATGAGTAGCTCGGCATCCAACCTTGTGCAAATGGGGTCTTTCATGCTGTCATGCCTGTTGAGGGACCCTCGTATAAAAAGGCTGAGGGAGAACGACCTGTACTGGGTGGCCACGCTACTAGACCCCTGGTATAAGCAGAAAGTGCCTGAAATGTTACCGAATTACTGGAAGTCGGAAAGTTAAAAACTATGTTTTACACAGCGTATAAGGGTGATGTCACAGCACAACAGGAATTTAACAGGGGAAGAGGTGAAAGTAATCCTCCTCCTACCACGACCACGGCGGCAAGGACAGGACGCTTTACAGACGTGTTGTTGATGGAAGACATGCAGAGCTTTTTAAGTCCTTCGCATCGCCACAGCCCTTCGGGGTCCACCCTCAGAGAACGACTCGACCGACAGGTAGCAGACTACCTCGCCTTAACTGCAGATATCGACACTCTGAGGAGCGATGAACCCCTTGACTACTGGGTGTGCAGGCTTGACCTGTTGCCTGAGCTATCCCAATTTGCTATAGAACTTCTGGCCTGCACCGCTTCAAGTGTCCTGTCAGAAAGGACCTTCAGTGCAGCAGAAGGTATTGTCACTGAGAAGAGAAGTCGTCTAGGTCAAAAAAGTCTAGATTACCTCACCTTCATTAAGATGAATGAGGCATGGATCCCGAAGGGACTGACAGTGGGCGTTACATTTGACTAAAAAAGGCCTGGTGATGAGATGAGCTGCCTTGGGCTAAAAATGGTCCACACGCTGCTGTATTTTATCTCTGCATGCCGGATGACTTGCGTGACTTCTCCGCCACCAACTAGGGTTCAAGCCAAAATGTTTTAGTGCACTTTCTGCCTGGAAAACTTCATTTTTTCAGGCCGCTGCTACAGCAGCGGCTGCAATAATACCTAGTTTTTCAGGCATGTGTACATGCCTAATTTTTCTGGCCTCTGGTGCTGCACTGTGGCTGCAAAAACAAAACAAAAAAAAGGCACATACATGTGTCAATTCCCCTTCGTGATCGTTACCTTGTTGTGGTGAAGGGGCTTGCGTATCACAATTAAGTGATCACCTCTATGAGTGTGTTGGCAATGACAATGTTGGCACACCCCAGATGATAAGGTCGTTGCTTTATTGTGAACAGACCAAAAGCGATCGGCTGGATAATTTTGCATAGAAAAAACATGAATTTTCTTTGTGATCATCTAAGGTGATCATTAAAGCCTACTAGGCCAACAATGGGCCCACACTGCAGAATCATTGTTTTCTGGGTCACTTAACTGTCACTGAACTACCTCAGCACGACCATAGGCTTTGAAAAACCGCCATCGCCTGCAATCTGCCAAACGTGCGCACGAGCACAGCCATCACTACACCAAGATTGACGCATAGAGGAATAAAACGTATGTCATGAGTGTGTCAACTATATTGACAACTCTTTGCGGTTGTCTAAACTCTATTCCATACACGTCCCCTGATAGGGGTCGTACCAGGGATTAAACTGATAGGAATAGTTCTACTTAACATACCACTTATATTGGGATTGCATAGTACATTGCACGGCACACGCGCAGTGCCCCAGATTGGAAGTAAGAGGACCGACCAAGCATCTTTTTCCATCTCCCGGTTCCTAAAATCTATTCCATACATGTCCCCTGATAGGGGAAGTAACAGGGATTAAACTGATAGGAATAGTACTACTTAACATACCACTCATATTGGGATTGCATAGTACATTGCACGGCGCACGCGCAGTGCCCTAAATTGGAAGTTAGAGGACCGACCAAGCATCTTTTTCCATCTCCCGGTTCCTAAAATCTTTTCCATACACCACACCGGCCCCTGATAGGGGACAAAACAGAGATTAAACTGGTAAGAACAGATTTTTTTAATAAAAAGAGAACAGCCTCTGCGGAGCTGGGTATTTTTTGGCCGCATTACTGAACGCTCATGCACAATGGCTGTAGGCTCATGCGTCCTTTTGCGGAGGTGACAAACCTGGTCAGTCAAACCCAAGGCAACATCATCGACCTCATCCCATATGCGTTTTTTATGGAGCGTGCCCTGCAAAGAGTGCTGGATCAGGCCGTAGATGAGCATGAAGAGGAAGAGTTGTGGTCACCATCACCACCAGAAGCAGTCTTGTCGTCGTCGATTGCTGGACCTGAGGCAACGCAGAGAGAGGAGTCTGAAGAAGAGGAGTCAGAGGATGAAGGTGGCTTTGAGGAGGTGAAAGGCCAACCACAGCAGGCGTCCCAGGGGGCTGCTTGTCACCTTTCGGGGACCCTTGGTGTTGTACGTGGCTGGGTGGAGGAAGAGACCTTCAATGACGTCAGTGAGGACAAGGAACGGGACATGGCTAGCTTGGTATCCAACCTTGTGCAAATGGGGAGTTTGCGCTTGTGCAAATGGACTGTTTGCGGTTGTTTGCGGTGTGTTAAATGGGGAGTTTGGTCTGTCACTGTGAAACGGGCGTAACCCTTACACTACCTGATCGATACAACATCATACCTGATGTTTAAAGCACGTTATTCCAAACAATTTAGGAATGTTAGGTGATTTATGCCCTTTATGGATTAAAACCCGACTCTGCGTCAACTACGTAATTTTCCATGGGAGTTTTGCCATGGATCCCCCTCCGGCATGCCACAGTCCAGGTGTTAGTCCCCTTGAAACAACTTTTCCATCACTATTGTGGCCAGAAAGAGTCCCTGTGGGTTTCAAAATTCACCTGCCTATTGAAGTCTATGGCGGTTCGCCGTGTTCGCCCGTTCACGAACATTTGCGAAAATTCGCGTTCGCAAACGGAAAATTTTATGTTCGCGACATCTCTACCCTTAATCAATAGTTGGTGGAAGTAGGTATATCGCAGCCCTCATTCAGTATATTGTGGAAGCAGGAATATGGAACCCCTTGATCAGTATTTTGTAGAAGCAGAAGCAGGTATATCACACCCCTCAATCAATATTTTGTGAAAACAGGTATATAGAACCCCTTAATCAATATTTTGTGGAAGCAGTTATATCGCACCCCTCAATCAGAATTTTCTGGAAGCAGGTATATAAAAACCCTTTAATCAGTATTTTGTGGAAGCAGGTACGGTATTTTGCACCCCTCAATCTGTATTTTGTGGAAGCAGGTATATAGAACCCCTTTATCAATATTTGGTGGAAACAGGTATATCGCACCCCGCAAATCGGTATTTTGTGGAAGCAGGTATATCGCAAGCCTCAATCAATATTTGGTGGCACCCCTTAATCAGTATTTAGTGTAAGCAGGTATATCAAACCCCTTAATCAGTATTTTGTGGAAGCAGGTATATCGCAAGCCTCAATCAATATTTGGTGGAAGCAGGCATATGGCACCCCTTAATCAGTATTTAGTGGAAGCAGGTATATCAAACCCCTTAATCAGTATTTTGTGGAAGCAGGTATATCAAACCCCTTAATCAGTATTTTGTGGAAGCAGGTATATCGCAAGCCTCAATCAATATTTGGTGGAAGCAGGCATATGGCACCCCTTAATCAGTATTTAGTGGAAGCAGGTATATCAAACCCCTTGATCAGTATTTTGTGGAAGCAAATATATTGCACCCCTCAATCAGTTTTTTGGGGGCAACAGGTATATCCCACCAGTTTCAATTAGTTATACAAATAGCACTTGTACCTCTATATAGCTGCGGTATCGCAGCAGAACCGCACACAACTGCTGCACAATACAAATGCACTATAATATACTTTCTATATTAGAAAGTATACAGGGTGGGCCATTTATATGGATACACCTTAATAAAATGGGAATGGTTGGTGATATTAACTTCCTGTTTGTGGCACATCAGTATATGTGAGGGGGGAAACTTTTCAAGATGGGTGGTGACCATGGCGGCCATTTTGAAGTTGGCCATTTTGAATCCAACTTTTGTTTTTTCAATTGGAAGAGGGTCATGTGACACATCAAACTTATTGAGAATTTCACAAGAAAAACAATGGTTTTGTTTTAATGTAACTTTATTCTTTCATGAGTTATTTACAAGTTTCTGACCACTTATAAAATGTGTTCAATGTGCTGCCCATTGTGTTGGATTGTCAATGCAACCCTCTTCTCCCACTCTTCACACACTGATAACAACACCGCAGGAGAAATGCTAGCACAGGCTTCCAGTATCCGTAGTTTCAGGTGCTGCACATCTCGTATCTTCACAGCATAGACGATTGCCTTCAGATGATACGAGATGTGCAGCACCTGAAACTACGGATACTGGAAGCGTGTGCTAGCATTTCTCCTGCGGTGTTGCTATCAGTGTGTGAAGAGTGGGAGAAGAGGGTTGCATTGACAATCCAACACAATGGGCAGCACATTGAACACATTTTATAAGTGGTCAGAAACTTGTAAATAACTCATGAAAGAATAAAGTTACGTTAAAACCAAGCACATCATTGTTTTTCTTGTGAAATTCCCAATAAATTTGATGTGTCACATGACCCTCTTCCTATTGAAAAAACTAAAGTTGGATTCAAAATGGCCAACTTCAAAATGGCCGCCATGGTCACCACCCATCTTGAAAAGTTTCCCCCCTCACATATACTAATGTGCCACAAACAGAAAGTTAATATTACCAACCATTACCATTTTATTAAGGTGTATCCATATAAATGGCCCACCCTGTATATTAAGTAAATCACACCCCTCAGTGTATATCAATATAGCACACCTATACCAGTCCTTAAAAGGATTTTTTGGCCCTATTAGCTAGCATTTTGTGTCCCTAACAGTCTGTCCCTGCTCCACAAAGCAACCTCTCCCTACAGTGGAAAAACACAGAATGTAAACTGGCTGCCAGATTGTGTTCTGTTATAGGGTGGGGGTGTGTCCATATGCTGAAACATCTCAATTGGCTGTCCTTTCCCTGTCCTGTGTGTGTCATGGGTCAAAGTTCAGCGCAATGCAAAACAATATGGTGCCGCCGGACATCGCCATATGTTCGCATGTTCGGCGAACGCGCAAAGTTCGCAGTGAAATGACCGCCGGGCGAACCGCAAGGCCATGTCTATTTCCCACATTTCTAGCCTTCCTATATATAAATTTTGGGAACTTGGGGATATAATCACCTACTATTTTATCCTCTTTCAAAATGTCCCAATATTTTTTAATGATTTTTTAAAGCATTTTAGTCTGACAGTGTAATAATAGGCGGTATTTCAAATTGTTCCCCATCATTCTTTTCTCCATTTTCATTCTCACATATTTTGTTCTTAATTAATTCCTATCTTTCTAATTCAGGTATTATTGTTTTTTGTTCTATTAACCTATCTCTACTGTAACCTTTTGATTCAAATTGATATTGTAGTTCCTCTGCTTTTTCTCATAATCCTCCCTTTTTCTACAGTTTCTTTTTATTCGCATGATATGGCTCTTAGGCATATTTTCCAGCAACTGGGGGAGATGACAACTATCTTGTGAAAAAAACAAACTATTCACATCTGTGGGTTAGTTATATGTCCTTGTACATATTTTATCCTTCTCTATATAAATAGTTGTCTAAAAAAATTAATCCCTTGTACTAAACGTCGGTGTAAATTCCAAATAAAATAAATTTTTATTTAATTCTTAAAAAATTTGCACCAATTCTACTTCCCCTTTCCCCCAAATAAAAACCACATGGTCTATAAAATGTTTCCAGAGAATGAGATTCGCCCAAAGCTCGCCATTGGGGTGGATCACTTCATGTTCCCATTGCCCCACATATAAATTTGCGAACCCCGGTGCGAATCTCGTCCCCATCGCAGTACCCCACTGCTGAAGGTAAAAAGTATCCTCAAAAATAAAATAATTTTTCTTTAAAAAAAACAATATATACTCCCCTATGAAATCGATTTGATCTCTAGGTAATACTCCCTGTTTTTTAAAAAAAAAATTCTCTTATTTTCTATTATAGTATAAAGTGACTTTACATAAGGTGTACCGATAATATAATGCGATCTCCATTCTATTTCATTTAATATCTGTAAATTGTGCTTAGTGTCTTTCAAATAGTTCGGTACCATCTGGGCAGACACAAGGCTGTAAGTGGAAATCCACATACCTCGATAAATTGCTGGTTAGACATTCTATACAATCGGTCTACCAGGCTGTTCCATTGTACTTTTATGGGATTTTGTGATTATCCTCGGGTGTCTGATTTCTACATATTCCGCCTCCTTTTTATTTAATATACCTTGTTTTTTGCCCCTTTGTATTAATCCATTTAATTCTTTTTTATATTTTTCCGTTGGATCTTTCTTCAATCTTCTGTATGTTTTTTGGCCCCCCAATAAATTATATGTCTCCTTACAATAATTTTCTTTATCCGTAATTACGATGCCACCACCTTTGTCCGCTGGACGTATATTGTTGTTGTTATTCTCTTGCATCGCCGTCACAGCTTCCCTCTTCATTTTTGATATATAGCTCATAAATTGTAGTTTTTTGGATTTTTTTGGGACCTTTTACCTTCTGTATATATTTTACTACCTTTTTGTTCCTTGAGTGTATATTTACTCAAATTATAAACCTTTTGTCCTGATTGATTTATTGGTTCATTTGATTCTTCTTTTTGGGGAGTTTCTCTCCCCTACTTCCCCTTTTGTATTTTCTTTCCTTCTGGCCTGAAAAAAATCCAGTTTTACAGTATTTTTTTACCACTACCTTCTTCTTATTCTCCTTGTCTCTTTGTTTATTTCCCTCTTCACCCTCCATCTCTTTCTTTTTATCTCTCCCCATTTTTCTATTATTCCTTTCTCCTTTTATCATTATATTGGATGCTCTTTTTTGTATAACATTTTTCTCTTCTTTTTCCTTATCATCGTTACCATTTTTTGGTGTTTCATTTCTTAAGCTTTTATGTTGTTGCTGGACTACATTATCAGTGCTCTCCTCACTACAATCTGTCAACACATCAAATCGATTACTTTTTTGTACATTTAATCCATCTTTTCTTTTTATTATAATTTCTGGGGCTATTGATGTTCTATAGTTTAGGTAGTTATCTTCTTCTTCATTATGTATAGTGATAATGGATGATTATTCTTCCATATCATTATTCCCACTTTGTATAAATTCATCTACTGTTTGAAATGAATTGGGGATTATGGATTCTTGATGCTCTATATCCCTGACGAAGGATAACGATTATCCGAAATGCGTTGACACTCATAGATACCCGTAACCTAGTTCAGTGATGTCACATAGCGCTCGGATTTGAGCTCGAGCTAGCGAGTCTAACATTGAGCGGTGCCAGCGGGGCAAGATCATTTTTAACAAATTACATACGTAGGGCTCCCTATCCCACTCTAATATACAAGTACCAGCATACAAAAGAGGATCGGTACTTTCAGAAAAGTGACAGCAAAGCTCAAACAGGTACATATAGACATATTTGGATTGATGCTGTGAATGCACGTTTACCTCTGCTTATGGTATTGTAGGAAGTGTGGGGTATTGTCACGCAGAACCATATTATTTTGTTGTATTATAGTTTTGTCTTATGATTGAAGTTTTCCTGGGAGAGAACTTAACTCCTTAGTGACCAGCCTGTTTTGAGCCTTAAAGGAGTTGTCTCACTTCAAATGGCATAGAAGTGGAAGTTAATACAAGGCACTTATTATCCATATGTCTTCCTTTGCCGGCTGGATTTATTTTTCCATCACATTATACACTGCGCGTTTCCTTGGTTACAACCATCCTGCAATCCATCAGTGGTGGTCATGTTTGCACACTACAGGAAAAAGCGCCGGCCTATTTTGTGGCCGGGACCATTGAAGAGCACATAGGCTGGTGCTTTTTCCTATAGTAGCCAAGCACGACCACCACTGATAGATTGCAGGGTGGTCATAACTATGGATATGAGCAGTGTATAATGTGATGAAAAATTAATCCAGCTAGGAAAGGAAGCAATATGGACAATCACAATACATTAGTAAGTGCCTTGTATTAACGTCCTCTACATAATAAATGTTAAGGAAATATAGGAAATAGCTCACCCACTCGCATCCACTACGAGGTGCTCTAGTCTAAATGTGAAACACCCTTCACGGCAAAAATAGTAAAATAGTAGAAGACTGGCACTCTCAACACAGGGGTCATTAGGTTGCAAATCACAAAATTTAATGTAGGTACATAAAAGGTTAAAATTAATATTGATAAAATGCGTAATTACATACACTGTTGATAAATAGACACAGTCTGGTATCAATGGTAACAAATAAATCAAGGTGATAAATTTTATCAATGTTGCAAGTCCTTGAGAAATTAGCAATAAAGGGATAAAACTTCTTTTTTGTTCCTAATGGAAAAAGATCCAGTATTGAGATACTTCAGTTGTGTTGAACTTTAGGTATAGTGTTCCTTTTCAAGCAGGCTGTATATTTTAACAGCTCAGAGTATATCTGATAACGCCCACTCTATTAGTATGCTTCAATAATAATCAATCCCTCCGGTATTTCAAGGCATATATGGTATCAGCCCGCTATACGGGTATGTCTCTATATCAGTCCGGCACTCCGGGACGGTGTACAGATGACAACCCACTATGTGGGCTTACCTTCTCCTTTGTGTCGGACAAACCTCCAAGTGGTCTAAGCGCTGCTGAGAGCCGGCGTCCCGGCTGTTTCTTGGTCAGCGTTCCACGTGGAGTCGGAGACAGGATCGTCACTCCGGAAGTGACGTAGCGGCCAGTTGTATGGGGCACAAGCTTCGTTTTCGTCCGGTCAGGGATACAGTGCACTGTTATCCCACAAAATATAAGGAAAATCTTCTTATAGCTGGGTCATATATAGATCTTTGTCCAGATCCCTAGAAACCAAACGCGTTTCGAGGAGACCTCTCCTCTTCCTCAGTGGTAATGACCCTACTCCATATTGGATTGATTTTTATACTCCTTGCTGGAAATTCCAAAAGTCAGAAATGGAATATTTTTCAACAACATTTTATCTCTTTTTAGATGTATTGGATATTATTTTTTCTTTTTTCATGTATATCCTACATATTTTTTCTCATCTACTATTTCATAAATCGCATTACTTTTCAATTTTTCTACTTGCGTTTTTATTGCGTTTTAGGTGCGTTTTTGTTTGGCACATGCGTTTTTTTTAGAAAAAGCTGCAGATTTGCTCGGGATACCAAAATCCTCCAAGGATTTTGTTGCAACAACTCTACTTAAACTTTTATAGTGATTTTTATCAGCCAATTTTTTAAAAATCATATTTCAATTATATCTCATTAATTCATTTGCCATCTTTCCTCATATACTGTATACCAAACAGCATCATAAATACATATAAAAAATTATAAAACTTATTATTAAAAATAATAAAAATGTGAGCTGCATTATTATAATTCCCATTCAATATAACATCCTATTCGGATTGTTCAAAGTACAATGGATATTTATCAAAATATTCATCCAATGTCAACAAGATATAGAGAGTGAGTCGATTTTGTATTTTAAAGATATGGCAGAAGTTCTTTTGGGATTATAGATCATTTTCCGGATATATAATATTAGGCAGGGAAAAGGGTACACATGTCTGTCTCCGAGAGAGAGCCGCAGCACTGATAAACAGTCAAGCATGCGATTCCCTAACAGAGAGAAACATATGTCCCATAATATTAAAGAAAGCCAAAAATCTCCAAATCTGCATTTAATCCTCTAGGTATAAGACTTCCAAAATCATAAATTCGTTTCGATTCTGCCCTTGACATTTTTTCAATGTGGTTGCCACCCCTCCAGTCATGATCTATCTGCTCCAGTGCTAGGAAGGAAAGGCCTCCGCCATCTTTATTATGGATTTCTTTAAAATGCCTTGATAGAGCATTATTTTCACAGCCTTTGGCTATATTATTTAAATGTTCAGACATGCGTACCTTTAACTGTCGTTTAGTCCTCCCAACATATTGTTTATTGCATGGGCACTGGATCAGATAGACCACGCTGGAGGAGTTGCATGTCAAAAAGCCTTTAATATCCATCGAGAATGCATTCTGAGTTGAGGAGATTTTTTCTGTTTTTTTAGGGAATTTAGTTTTTTTGCATCCTATACAGGACCCACATCTAAAGAAACCATCTGGTTTTAGCCAGTTTTGGTTTATTTTCTTCTGCTTTCTTTTAACAGTCGGCGCTATCTGAATACCTAAATTGGGCGCTTTAGTATAGGTTATAAGGGGATTTACTGGGAGTAATGGACCAATAATTTTGTCATGGAGGAAATGATGCCAGTGACGTTTTATGATTCCTGTTATCTGTTTGGAGCAAGCGTTATACGGCAGGATCATCCTGAATTCTGAATTTTGGTTTGATTTCTGTATTTTATTTTCATCAAAGAAAGTGGCTCTCTCCAACTTTCTCACTTTGTCTAGTGCTTCATCTAATAATTTATCTGGATAGAGCTTTTCTTTAAACTGTATATTCATTATGGAGGCTTCTCTTTCAAACTGAGTTTCTTCTGTACAGTTTCTTCTAATACGTCGAAACTGTCCAAAAGGAATATTCATAAGCCAGGTTGGCAAATGACAGCTTGAAAAAAGGATGAACCCGTTTTTTGCTGTCGGTTTGTGATGAGTATTACAAATATATTTGTTTTCTTTTCTCATGATCTGAATATCCAAAAAATCAATTTTTTCTGTGTCCGGTCCAACCGTAAAACACAGATTATATTTATTGACATTCAGGTCTTCCAAAAATTTGGATAAGCTAATCTCATCTTTGCGCCAAATAAAAATAATATCATCTATATAACGCCGCCATAGGACCAGGTCCCCCCCCAGTCTAGAACCAATGGTCTCCTGTTCCCACTGGGCCAGGAACAAATTGGCATAACTGGGGGCGAACCTGGTTCCCATGGCGGTGCCCCTCAACTGTAAATAAAAATCTTCCTCAAACATGAAATAATTGTGGCGCAAAATATGGTCAACTCCCTCCACAATGAAGTCTATCTGTTCTGTTTTGAGGGTATTATCCCCCTTTAATTGCTTCTTAAGAGCCTCCACTCCCTGCTCATGATCTATCACCGTATATAGTGATTGGACGTCCAATGTATTTATAATCCATTCTGGTTGGACGTCCAAACCTTCTAATTCTTTTATTATTTGTGTAGTGTCTCTAATATGAGACATAGATTTTTTAACAAAGGGCTGAAGTAAGGTGTCCAAATACTGCGACAGATTGGATGTCAGGGAACCTATTCCTGATATAATAGGGCGACCGGGGGGATTGGTCAAGTCCTTATGTACTTTTGGTAAACAGTAAAATATTGGCAATCTCCCCGGTGTGCCCATAATAAATCTATGTTCATGTTCTTGGAGGATCCCCTGCTGTAATCCTCTGTCGCAGTATTCTAGTAAGGAGGTTCTGAATGTTGTCAGAGGATCTGCTTTAATCAATCTATATGTAGATTGATCCATAAGTTGTCTCATACATTCATTATGGTATTGTTCTTGTCCCCAGATAACTATAGCGCCGCCCTTATCAGCCGGTCGAATAATTATATTATGTTCTTTCTGGAGTTCCTGTAAGGCTTTAAACTCTCCTCTAGTTAGATTATTACTATTGTAATTTCTTTCTTTCATCCGTTCTAGATCTGTTTCCACATTTTTTTGAAAAGCCATCATTTCAGGACTTATTTCGGCTCTGGGAAATTTTTTTGATTTACACTTTAGTTGAGTATGTGTAAATGGGTCACTTCGTTCATTATTAATAGTTACCGGATTTTTTAAAAAATATTTTTTTAAACATAATTTTCTAATAAATTTTTGAATACCTATATAGGTATTAAATTTATTCAATTTAGTGGTAGGGGCAAATTTCAAACCTTTGTTTAATAACGTGATCTGTTGTGGACTAAGATTAATGGTGCTAAGATTAATTATATTATTTGAATCCATATTCAGTAGTGTCTTCTGTGCTCGAATTTTCTTTTTTCCTCTTCGTGTCTTTGTGGTTTTAGAGGATACTGTTTGTGATGTTGTTGTTGATTGTCTTGTGTGTAATTTTTCTGTGTGTTGTGCTCGTGTTTTCGTAAATGAGCTTTCGCATAAGTGGGTTTCCTTTGTTCTTGTGGTGAAATTCTGTGTCGCAAATTGTAAGGGGGTCTGTGAGGGGTTTGTGTCATTATGTTTTGTTCCGGTGAGCGTGACCCTCTCCGCCGAATTCTCGGTGGATGATGGGGGGGAGTTTGATCTAAAAAAGAATGATGTGTCAGGGTTTCATATCGATTTTGAGTTGGTATATTATATATCTCGCGTTCAGGGGTTTCTTCCCGTACATAATCATGTACATCCCCTATTGGATCTATCCTATTTGTCCGATTTTCATTGCTATAAGGCTTGGATATATTTTTATGTTTTTTGCCCTTCTTCAATATAATCTCCTGTTCCATTTTATCAAGACTCTTACAGAGTCTCTCCTGCCACATATTATATATCTCATTTTGTGGTAGTTTATCTAATATAATTTTTAATTCAGAGATTTTCTGAGACAAGTTGGCCAAAATCTCAGATCTCCTTTTTATAATTAATTCTACAAGCTCCCGTGATTGTTTCATAAGGAGCCCTTGCCATTCTTTGTCGAACTCTTCCCCCATTAAATCTTGTGCAGGTGTTTTTATTATTTGCAATCCTTTTGGGATTCTATCATATAGCAATGAAAATCGGACAAATAGGATAGATCCAATAGGGGATGTACATGATTATGTACGGGAAGAAACCCCTGAACGCGAGATATATAATATACCAACTCAAAATCGATATGAAACCCTGACACATCATTCTTTTTTAGATCAAACTCCCCCCCATCATCCACCGAGAATTCGGCGGAGAGGGTCACGCTCACCGGAACAAAACATAATGACACAAACCCCTCACAGACCCCCTTACAATTTGCGACACAGAATTTCACCACAAGAACAAAGGAAACCCACTTATGCGAAAGCTCATTTACGAAAACACGAGCACAACACACAGAAAAATTACACACAAGACAATCAACAACAACATCACAAACAGTATCCTCTAAAACCACAAAGACACGAAGAGGAAAAAAGAAAATTCGAGCACAGAAGACACTACTGAATATGGATTCAAATAATATAATTAATCTTAGCACCATTAATCTTAGTCCACAACAGATCACGTTATTAAACAAAGGTTTGAAATTTGCCCCTACCACTAAATTGAATAAATTTAATACCTATATAGGTATTCAAAAATTTATTAGAAAATTATGTTTAAAAAAATATTTTTTAAAAAATCCGGTAACTATTAATAATGAACGAAGTGACCCATTTACACATACTCAACTAAAGTGTAAATCAAAAAAATTTCCCAGAGCCGAAATAAGTCCTGAAATGATGGCTTTTCAAAAAAATGTGGAAACAGATCTAGAACGGATGAAAGAAAGAAATTACAATAGTAATAATCTAACTAGAGGAGAGTTTAAAGCCTTACAGGAACTCCAGAAAGAACATAATATAATTATTCGACCGGCTGATAAGGGCGGCGCTATAGTTATCTGGGGACAAGAACAATACCATAATGAATGTATGAGACAACTTATGGATCAATCTACATATAGATTGATTAAAGCAGATCCTCTGACAACATTCAGAACCTCCTTACTAGAATACTGCGACAGAGGATTACAGCAGGGGATCCTCCAAGAACATGAACATAGATTTATTATGGGCACACCGGGGAGATTGCCAATATTTTACTGTTTACCAAAAGTACATAAGGACTTGACCAATCCCCCCGGTCGCCCTATTATATCAGGAATAGGTTCCCTGACATCCAATCTGTCGCAGTATTTGGACACCTTACTTCAGCCCTTTGTTAAAAAATCTATGTCTCATATTAGAGACACTACACAAATAATAAAAGAATTAGAAGGTTTGGACGTCCAACCAGAATGGATTATAAATACATTGGACGTCCAATCACTATATACGGTGATAGATCATGAGCAGGGAGTGGAGGCTCTTAAGAAGCAATTAAAGGGGGATAATACCCTCAAAACAGAACAGATAGACTTCATTGTGGAGGGAGTTGACCATATTTTGCGCCACAATTATTTCATGTTTGAGGAAGATTTTTATTTACAGTTGAGGGGCACCGCCATGGGAACCAGGTTCGCCCCCAGTTATGCCAATTTGTTCCTGGCCCAGTGGGAACAGGAGACCATTGGTTCTAGACTGGGGGGGGACCTGGTCCTATGGCGGCGTTATATAGATGATATTATTTTTATTTGGCGCAAAGATGAGATTAGCTTATCCAAATTTTTGGAAGACCTGAATGTCAATAAATATAATCTGTGTTTTACGGTTGGACCGGACACAGAAAAAATTGATTTTTTGGATATTCAGATCATGAGAAAAGAAAACAAATATATTTGTAATACTCATCACAAACCGACAGCAAAAAACGGGTTCATCCTTTTTTCAAGCTGTCATTTGCCAACCTGGCTTATGAATATTCCTTTTGGACAGTTTCGACGTATTAGAAGAAACTGTACAGAAGAAACTCAGTTTGAAAGAGAAGCCTCCATAATGAATATACAGTTTAAAGAAAAGCTCTATCCAGATAAATTATTAGATGAAGCACTAGACAAAGTGAGAAAGTTGGAGAGAGCCACTTTCTTTGATGAAAATAAAATACAGAAATCAAACCAAAATTCAGAATTCAGGATGATCCTGCCGTATAACGCTTGCTCCAAACAGATAACAGGAATCATAAAACGTCACTGGCATCATTTCCTCCATGACAAAATTATTGGTCCATTACTCCCAGTAAATCCCCTTATAACCTATACTAAAGCGCCCAATTTAGGTATTCAGATAGCGCCGACTGTTAAAAGAAAGCAGAAGAAAATAAACCAAAACTGGCTAA
Organism: Bufo bufo; assembly: GCF_905171765.1. Lineage (NCBI taxonomy): Eukaryota > Metazoa > Chordata > Amphibia > Anura > Bufonidae > Bufo > Bufo bufo. The sequence goes on from NC_053393.1 coordinate 34,363,721, forward strand.
AACCAGATGGTTTCTTTAGATGTGGGTCCTGTATAGGATGCAAAAAAACTAAATTCCCTAAAAAAACAGAAAAAATCTCCTCAACTCAGAATGCATTCTCGATGGATATTAAAGGCTTTTTGACATGCAACTCCTCCAGCGTGGTCTATCTGATCCAGTGCCCATGCAATAAACAATATGTTGGGAGGACTAAACGACAGTTAAAGGTACGCATGTCTGAACATTTAAATAATATAGCCAAAGGCTGTGAAAATAATGCTCTATCAAGGCATTTTAAAGAAATCCATAATAAAGATGGCGGAGGCCTTTCCTTCCTAGCACTGGAGCAGATAGATCATGACTGGAGGGGTGGCAACCACATTGAAAAAATGTCAAGGGCAGAATCGAAACGAATTTATGATTTTGGAAGTCTTATACCTAGAGGATTAAATGCAGATTTGGAGATTTTTGGCTTTCTTTAATATTATGGGACATATGTTTCTCTCTGTTAGGGAATCGCATGCTTGACTGTTTATCAGTGCTGCGGCTCTCTCTCGGAGACAGACATGTGTACCCTTTTCCCTGCCTAATATTATATATCCGGAAAATGATCTATAATCCCAAAAGAACTTCTGCCATATCTTTAAAATACAAAATCGACTCACTCTCTATATCTTGTTGACATTGGATGAATATTTTGATAAATATCCATTGTACTTTGAACAATCCGAATAGGATGTTATATTGAATGGGAATTATAATAATGCAGCTCACATTTTTATTATTTTTAATAATAAGTTTTATAATTTTTTATATGTATTTATGATGCTGTTTGGTATACAGTATATGAGGAAAGATGGCAAATGAATTAATGAGATATAATTGAAATATGATTTTTAAAAAATTGGCTGATAAAAATCACTATAAAAGTTTAAGTAGAGTTGTTGCAACAAAATCCTTGGAGGATTTTGGTATCCCGAGCAAATCTGCAGCTTTTTCTAAAAAAAACGCATGTGCCAAACAAAAACGCACCTAAAACGCAATAAAAACGCAAGTAGAAAAATTGAAAAGTAATGCGATTTATGAAATAGTAGATGAGAAAAAATATGTAGGATATACATGAAAAAAGAAAAAATAATATCCAATACATCTAAAAAGAGATAAAATGTTGTTGAAAAATATTCCATTTCTGACTTTTGGAATTTCCAGCAAGGAGTATAAAAATCAATCCAATATGGAGTAGGGTCATTACCACTGAGGAAGAGGAGAGGTCTCCTCGAAACGCGTTTGGTTTCTAGGGATCTGGACAAAGATCTATATATGACCCAGCTATAAGAAGATTTTCCTTATATTTTGTGGGATAACAGTGCACTGTATCCCTGACCGGACGAAAACGAAGCTTGTGCCCCATACAACTGGCCGCTACGTCACTTCCGGAGTGACGATCCTGTCTCCGACTCCACGTGGAACGCTGACCAAGAAACAGCCGGGACGCCGGCTCTCAGCAGCGCTTAGACCACTTGGAGGTTTGTCCGACACAAAGGAGAAGGTAAGCCCACATAGTGGGTTGTCATCTGTACACCGTCCCGGAGTGCCGGACTGATATAGAGACATACCCGTATAGCGGGCTGATACCATATATGCCTTGAAATACCGGAGGGATTGATTATTATTGAAGCATACTAATAGAGTGGGCGTTATCAGATATACTCTGAGCTGTTAAAATATACAGCCTGCTTGAAAAGGAACACTATACCTAAAGTTCAACACAACTGAAGTATCTCAATACTGGATCTTTTTCCATTAGGAACAAAAAAGAAGTTTTATCCCTTTATTGCTAATTTCTCAAGGACTTGCAACATTGATAAAATTTATCACCTTGATTTATTTGTTACCATTGATACCAGACTGTGTCTATTTATCAACAGTGTATGTAATTACGCATTTTATCAATATTAATTTTAACCTTTTATGTACCTACATTAAATTTTGTGATTTGCAACCTAATGACCCCTGTGTTGAGAGTGCCAGTCTTCTACTATTTTACATAATAAATGTTATTTGCTGAAGTGACAAAACCCCTTTAATGACCAATGTATATATATATTATTTTTTTCATTTTTTCATCATCCCCTTCTAAGGGCTGTAGCTTTTTATTTTTATTTCCATGTAGTCACATGTGGGCTTGTTTTTTTACTGGACACGTTGTAGTTTGCAATGGTGCCATTTTGGGTTATACATAACTTACTGATTAACTTTTATTAACCCTTTCTGGGAGGGGCATGGGAAACAACAGAAAAACCACCACTGAGATTTTACATTATAAAGTTTGTGGTATTCATTTTTGGGCATAAATTACATAATATGACATGAAATAACATGATCTGGGTCAGTCAGGTGACAGTGCAGCGCTGCCGGAGAAGACATGGGAGCGCAACTGCTGCAAGAGATGAAGAGGAGCCGCGGCGAAGAAGAGGTAAGAGAAGTTTTTTATTTTAGTCTGATGTAAGGTCTGATAGGGGTTCTGGCAAGGGACTCTGATTGGGGGGGTCTGACAATAAGGGCTGACCTGAGGTCTGATGGGGGTTCTGGCAAGGAACTCTGATTGGGGGTCTGACAATGAGGGCTGATCTGAGGTCTGATGGGGAGGTCTGACAAGCAACTCTGATTTGGGGTGGTCTGACAATGAGGACTGATCTGAGGTCTGATGGGGGTCTGACGATGAGGGCTGATTTGAGGTCTGATAGGAGTCTGGTCTGAAATAAAGGGCTTCTCTGAGGTCTGATGGGGTCTCACATTGAGAGCTGATCTGAGGTCTGATGGGGGTTCTGGCAAGGAACTCTGATTGGGGGGGTCTGACAATGAGGGCTGATATGAGGTCTGATGGGGTTTTGGCAAGGGATTCTGATTGGGGGGGGTCTGACAATGAGGACTGATCTAAGGTCTGATGGGGGTTCTGGCAAGGAACTCTGATTGGGGGGTCTGACAATGAGGGCTGATCTGAGGTCTGATGGGGATCTGACAATGAGGTCTGATTTGAGGTCTGATAGGGTATATCAGAGGTATATAACACTTTTTGACCGCATTTTATTAAGTTATTTTTTTTGCCAAATAAGCAAATAGCAGCAATTCAGGCAATTTTGTTTACAGCATACACCATACAGGATAAATAACTTGATAATTGTGTAGTGCGGGTTGTTACGGATGTGGCGATACCAAATATAAGGAGGAGATTTTAGTTTAGCAATTTTTTCCTTTGAAAAGTGTTTTTTTAATGGAAAAAAGGTGCATTTAAGGCTACTTTCACACTAGCGTTTTGGCTTTCCGTTTGTGAGATCCGTCATGGGCTATCACAAGCGGTCCAAAACGGATCAGTTTTGCCCTATTGCATTCTGAATGGAAAGGATCCGCCCAGAATGCATCAGTTTCCATCTCCATTCCGCTCCATTCCGCTCTGCAGCGTTTTGCTGTCTGATTGATGAAACTGAGCCAAAAGGATCCGTTCTGGCACACAATGTAAGTCAATGAGGACGGATCTGTTTTCTCTGACACAATCTGGCACAATAGAAAAAGGATTCGTCCCCCATTGACTTTCAATGGAGTTCATGACAGATCCTTCTTGGCTATGTTACAGATAATACAAACTGATCCGTTCATGATGGAGGCACGCAGTTGTATTATTGTAAAAGCACTTTTTACTTTATTAAAAGCACTAGGTTGTAATGTATGATTTTGTATGTATGTATCTGCAAAATCCCTGTTAACAGGCCTATTAGGTGTATTTTACACATCCCACCCCTAGATGGGGATATAGTTCAGGTCCTATATATACCTAGGTCAGGCCTAGTTAGTCAGTTGGAAAAATGTAGTCAGAGAAGAGAGCAGATCTGAGGGAGTCAGATCAGATTAGTGGGAGAGAAGATAGAGTGAAGACTTCGCAACACAGATTAGTAAGTGGAGCTGTAACGGACCGTTTCAGCAGACAAGGGGTTAAAATCCGTTTAGGCGATGTGCCCCTTTCTGAGAGACAGGCACAGCTACTGCAGGACACCAACCTCCCGAACTGGATACAAAGTAGCACTCCAAACTGGAACCTCACGAATAGCTGCTAGCAGACGAACAGGAATCAGCTTACACTCCTGGCAATCAGTCTCTAACAGCATACAGCGGATCCCCCAAATAACGAGACAAGGCTCCGTGTTGAGGGTCAAGCAGTGGTCTGAGGTGCTGGCACACCTAGCCTGGTTTTTATTACAGTTGTTTGCAAATACAGGTCCGCCCACAGGGAGGTATAAAACAACCAAGCCCATCTGGTGTACACGCCCCTAGGGGACCAGAATGAAGACTGTGACATAGGACAGATATGCAGCACTGTAGGATACACAGAGACAATACATCCCCACAATGCATCATGGTTTCCTCCTCTCTGCCCTGGAGACACCCGAGGCGTAATCCAATTATCTCTCAGACAAAGAGAAATCACCAATACACATGTAGATATAACAGGACAGACATCACCATTTAAACACACAATGGGACAATGGCACAATAGAAACACACCCCGCATATTTCTCCCAAGCTGACAAGTTACACTTATTATAAATTGTTACAACTTTGTGAGTTTACATTGGCCATACATATAACTTACATCAATTTAAACAGTATAACTTGGGGACAAACCTATCCAAAATTCACTTGAATAGGTTCAGGGGTTTAAAAGTTAGAATGGGCCATAATCCTGAGGCAAGAGGCTGATAAACAGGCCTCTCCAAAACCCAGTGGCGAGGTTGGTTTCGCCACAGGAGCCAACTTCGCTAGTAGGTGATACTCAGATGTGAGGCGCAGAAGAGCGTTTTCCTTCTGTGGCCGGACTATAGACTTGCATCCCTGACCAGTAGGAGAAGAGTTTTCCTCCCTGGAAAAGAAACAAGCTTTCCTAAGGAATCATCAGTGATAAGAGCCATTATTGAGGGCCACAGACACCTTTGCATGGTGGAGGTTTTATAGCTTCTGGCAGCCACACCAAACTTCTGAGAGACAGTTGAGTTTTCCTGTCTAAAATATTCAGCTTGTAGGGAAAGACAAGGAATAGGATCCAACACATCTAAAGGAACCAGGTACATCTAACCCACTGCTCGAAAACCACGAAACCTAAAAAGCCTAGAAACAGTGGATTTTCAGAATTAACTCTGTACCATCTAGAGACTGCATAATTGTACTGCTGCAACCAAAAGACATCTAAAGTAAAAGTTGTGAGTTGCATCTTACCACTGTCTACCTCAGTGTTTTTCAACCACTGTGCCGCGGCACACTAGTGTGCCGTGAGATATTGTCTGGTGTGCCGTGGGGAAAAATTCCAATTTGGTCTATTTGTGAGCTGAAGCCGCATGTTACGGACTATATAGCTCCGGTGTCACTGTCCTGTTACAGTCTGACAGGAGGAGACATCGCAGTAGATCACCGATGCGCAGAAGAGCGCCGATGGATCTGATTATCGCGTCGCAGCGCAGAGGAGCGCTGAGTGATGGATCTGGAGGAGACATGAGCAGAAGAGCGCTGATTAATGGATCTGGATGGAGAAGCGCGCCTTAGGTGTGACGGACAGCGGCTATCTGGAGGAGACAAGCACAGTAAGTACTGAGTGACAGTGAGACAGGAGCAGATACAGTGATGGACAAGTTTTTGAAAAGGAAAGAACTGGACTCTGAACAAAATTCGGAGCCAGATGAGAGCCCAAGTATGAGTGGGGATCAAAAGAAAGCAAAGATGGTTAGCTCAAGCAAATTCTCTGGCACAAGGCAATATAGCGAAAGCTATATTTCATTTGGATTTACTTTCACCGGAGATGCAAAGAAACCAACTCCACTGTGCTTGGTGTGTGGTGAAAAGCTATCTAACAGTGCTATGGTCCCAAGTAAACTTAAACGCCATCTCCAAACGAAACACCCTTCGCTTCAAAACAAGAATGCGGACTATTTTGTTCGCCTGCGTGAAAACACAGAGAAACAGGCAACTTTCATGAGAAAAACCACAAAGGTAAATGAAAGAGCTCTTAAAGCTAGCTATCACGTTGCTGAACTTATAGCTAAGTCAAAAAAGTGGTGGTGTGCCTCGTGATTTTTTTCATGAAAAAAGTGTGCCTTTGCACAAAAAAGGTTGGAAAACACTGGTCTACCTCATTACTACTACCTTGATGGTTTTTGGCGTCACGACAAAAACCATCAAGGAACTCAGCCGCAACAAGCACCCTAAGCACACCTAACATCAAGGGAACCTCAACCACCATCTTGGCTAATGCTTCCTATCACAGAGCGTGCCCCGGAGGATTTTGTGCTGTCCACCTCAACACTGTGCTGCCAGCCCAGGGAGGCTCTTTGCTAACCGTGAGTAAACTGATGAACTGTGTGTTATACTATTTGGCCCCTCATCGGTCCACCGTGCACCTCACAGGTTGCCCCTGCGACTGGCTGGCTGCACATGGGAATTATAATAAGCGATCTTTTGCTTTTAAAATACATTGCACTATTTATGTAGGTGGACCACGGTTGCTAGCTATCTGGACCTCGTATTCAACTGTATCTGCATCCTCAGGACAATACGATGGTGAAGCAGGGAGAGCCGTCAGCCTCTACGAAGGGGGTATCACACGTCAATAGAACTCAGTTGCAGTGCCACATAGATTGGTGTGGTGCTCTTTTAGAAATCAGCCATATTTTTCTTATTCTGGGGAACTCTTTTGATCTCATAGAAATGCACTGCAGCCTATGGCCATTTTCTGGAGCAGATCTGGGATTTGGTATGTGAGGAGCTTGGTCGGTGGTGACGTTTTTACATGTTGTTCATTGGGAGGAAGGTTTTAAATAGGAACTTAAGATAGTTTTTTTTAACTCTAAACAAAAAAAATCCTTTCTAGCAAAGAGGGCCCAATACTGACCCCTGTGTCAGCCCACTGGTGATGATCACCCAATCTGAGGCTGACCCATTAATAACTACCCTCTGTTTCTTATCGCAGTTGGTAATCCAGTTACTCATATTCTCCCCTAGTCCCAGCAGGTTCATGAGAATGCTGGGTCCTGCTGCAGGTCACACCATCTTCATGTGCCCTCTTTGACTAAGGGCTCATTCAGACGGACGTCGTATGCTGTCCTCAAAAATGTGGATATATATTTTCGTGGACAGTTTAGCATGTCTGCAAAAAAACTTATTGCATTCCGGATTCTTGCGGACCCATAGACTTCAATGGGGCCACGTCCTGATTTTCACTGACATGTATAGAACATGTGTAACATCCTGAAGTATGTCACTAAACTTCTGTGTCCCTGCTACAATATGTTAGGTGTGTATGTATTTCCATCTGGTGCAATTTAACTGTGCATTTCCATTATGTGTATTTTCCAGGCCTGTATTATGTATTTGCTGTGATTTCCATGTACACCAGCAGGTGGCAGCAGTATGTAGCAGACCATAGTCAGGTGGTATCTCTAGCCTGGAATAGTTCATTCCAGTCTAGTCTCCCCTGTGTGAGCAGAAGTGGGATGTTCCCATGTCCTGTCTCATGAGGAGGAGAAGGAAGTTAGTTAGTGTGTACCAGCCCCCCTGCTGGGGAAGGCTGTGTTGGTAGGAGCTCCCAGTTACAGGGATCCCAACCAAGGATCCAGCCTCGGCTGAGGCCAAGGATCACTCTTCCCAGCCTGAGTCATCAAGCAAGCAGCACCTCCAAGACTACAGATCTCCAGGAAGCCATTCCCTGCGAGCAGTCCTGTGAGTACTAATCCAGCATCCAGGAGAAGCTAAATACCTCCTCAGCTAGTCAGGCCCAAACCAAGCAGAAGACAGACAGAGCAGAAGATAGATACCTGCCAGATCTACTGGGCATATGAATAAGAAACAGAATAGATATATTAAATCCTGCCACATATTGCCAATACCTGCTGGGACCCAAGACTTATGCTGTACTCGTATGGATTCAAGCTGCATTAAGTAAAGACAAGTTGGATTATATTTCCTGTCTGGATCTCATCCATTCCTCACTTACTCCTACTGACCACACTCATTTTATTGCAAGTGAGCCAGGATCCAGGAGTCCAGCCGTACCAAGGTAGGAGACATCGTTGACACTACAATACCTACTACACAGAGACATTATTCCCCTCTGGCATTCCTCACCTGGTACGTGAGTTATTACACCTAACCACCTCCGGACCGCCTAACGCAGATTCGCGTTCCGGAGGTGGCAGCGCTGCGCAGAGTCACGCATATACGCGTCATCTCGCGAGACGCGAGATTTCGCTCAAAGCCGGCCCGCGCATGCGCATCGCGGGTCGGCAAAAGTTAAAGGACAAGTTCGTCACCAGCCTGCCAGCAACGATCATTGGCTGGCAGGCTGGCGATTTTCAAAAAATCCAATCACAAGTCATATAACAGATCATATTAGTAAATATGATCTGTTATATGGCTTGTCTGCTCCTCTGCTGGTCCTTTTCGTCGGTTGGATCCAGCAGAGGAGCAGTCTTCACAGTGAGTAGCACCAACACTACACCTTAGCCCCAGATCACCCCCCTGCACCCCAATTAACCCTTTGATCGCCCCTGTCAATCGCCCCTGTCAATCACCTGGTATTGACTGATAGGTTTTAGGATAGTTTAGGCCCCTTGGTTAGGTAGTTTAGGGATCAGTTAGCGCCCAGCCCACCGCACCGCAGTCACTTATTCGCTGTTTAGCGTATCGCTAATCAGCATTTGTACTTTTATAGTATCTGTAAGTGATCAAAACTGATCACGGTCAGATCTATAATAGTATTAGTGTCACCTTAGCTCACCCTCCACCCAAAACGCAGTGTTTGCCCGATCAGGCCTGATCGGTCGCCCACACGTGCGTTCACCCACGCCCGCCCCACCGCAGTGACAAAAATATTTTTTTTTTGATCACTGCACATTCACTTTACAAGCACTGCGGCGATAAAAAAATCAGTTTTGATATTTTTTATCAACCGCAGCGGCCTCCGGTACTTCGCTAGCCTCCCCTTTATAAGACAGGCTTGCTTTTTTTCTTGGGTAGTCTCAGGGAATACCCCTAAATTTAGTTGCCCAAATGGCAAACAAGGGGTATTCTTCTGAAGAGGCCTACAGGATTCTGACCCAGTCGGATGAGGAGTGGGAACCCTCATCTGACGAATCCAGCGGGTCAGAATATGAACCTGTAGAAAGCAGTGGCTCTCTGACCCAAAGTTCGGACGAGGAGGTGGAGGTCCCTGATAGCACCAGGCGTACCAGGCCCCGTGTCGCTAGACCACAGGTTGTGCAGGATCCGCTTCAAGAGCAGCAGAGTGGGGCTGGCGCTGCCGGATCACGTGGTGAGGCATACACCAGCAGCGCAGCCCTCCCTGGACCTAGTACCAGCACTGCCGTACAACATGGTGACGTGGCGAGCACCAGAAGGGCAGTTGAAGCTGGTATGGTGGCACGTGCAGTAGTTACCTCGTCGCAGCCACCGCACAGACAGGCCCGTAGAGCCCCTAGAATCCCTGAGGTGCTGGCAAACCCTGATTGGCAGTCACCAACTTCAGCTGCACCATTAGTTCCCCCTTTCACCGCCCAGTCTGGAGTTCGGGTTGAGACGGCTCAAATCGGTTCGGCCCTGGGATTTTTTGAGCTGTTCTTGACTGCGGAGCTCTTGGACTTAGTCGTGGCAGAGACAAACCGGTATGCCACACAATTTATATCCGCCAACCCGGGAAGCTATTATGCCCAGCCTTTCCGGTGGAAACCAGTCCAAGTTTCCGAAATTAAAATTTCCTCAACGTGGGTCTAACTAAAAAGCATGAATTGCGGTCATATTGGTCCACAAACCCAATTCATCACATGCCCATGTTCTCTGCTGCTATGTCCAGGGCATGTTTTGAGACCATCCTGCGTTTCCTGCACTTTAGCGACAACACCACCTCCCGTCCCAGAGGCCACCCAGCTTTTGACCGGCTCCACAAAATTCGGCCCCTCATAGACCATTTCAACCAGAAATTTGCAGATTTGTATACCCCCGAGCAAAACATCTGCGTAGACGAGTCCCTAATACATTTTACCGGGCGCCTTGGCTTCAAACAATACATCCCAAGCAAGCGTGCCCGGTATGGGGACAAATTGTATAAGCTCTGTGAAAGGGCCACAGGCTATACCCACAAATTTCGGATCTATGAGGGAAAAGATCAGACCCTGGAGCCGGTCGGTTGCCCTGACTACCTGGGGAGCAGTGGGAAGACAGTCTGGGACTTGGTGTCACCCTTATTTGGCAAGGGGTACCATCTTTATGTGGACAATTTCTACACAAGTGTGGCCCTCTTTAGGCATTTGTTTCTAGAACGGATTTGCGCCTGTGGCACCGCGCGAACTAGTCGCGTGGGCTTCCCCCAACGGCTTGTAACCACCCATCTTGCAAGGGGGGAGAGGGCTGCCTTGTGTAACCAAGAACTGCTCGCGGTGAAATGGAGAGACAAGCGTGACGTTTACATGCTCTCCTCCATTCACGCAGACACGACAATCCAAATTGAGCGAGCAACCCGTGTCATTGAAAAGCCCCTCTCAGTCCACTACTATAATTTGCTCATGGGAGGGGTGGACTTCAATGACCAGATGTTGTCTCCGTATTTAGTTTCCCGACGCACCAGACGCTAGTATAAGAAGGTGTCTGTATATTTAATTCAATTGGCGCTGTATAATAGTTTTGTTCTCTACAGTAAGGCTGGGAGAACAGGATCCTTCCTCAAATTCCAGGAAGAGATCATTGAGAACCTCCTTTATCCAGGAGGTTCCGTGGCCCCATCCACCAGTGTAGTGAGCCGTCTACACGAGCAACATTTCCCCAGTGTCGTTCCTGGTACCTCAACCCAACCGTCACCCCGAAAAAGATGTCGTGTCTGTAGCAGGAGTGGAATAAGGCGTGACACCCGCTATTTCTGTCCTGACTGTCCTGACCACCCTGCCCTATGCTTTGGAGAGTGTTTCCGGAAGTACCACACACAGGTACACTTAGCATAGGGATTGCATCTCACAGGACAGGCACACAGGGCTATTAGGGCCCTTTTACTCACAGCTGCTGCAAACCTCTCCTTTCACCTGGGATAAAGTGCATAACGTACTTCGCCACATCTTTGGGCGATTTGCGCTTTGCACATTGTCCCATGGGGAAGGAGAGGTTTGTTCTATAAAGGTAAAAAAAACTAAACAAAAAAAAAATACCGGTAAGTAAAAAAGTTAACGTTCAGTTAAAAAAGTTAAAAAAAGTTTATATGTTTGGTTCAAAAGTTAATAAATTTATTGCGTTGCGGCCTGGTTTTTTCTTTTTTGTTTTGTTTTTTTTACCTTCCAGGTGGACCAACCGATCGACTAGCTGCAGCACTGATGTGCATTCTGACAGAAGCATTGCGCTGCTGTCAGATTACACACAAGTCGGTGTATGCGGCGCTGCAAGACGAGATTTCTCCTCTGCAGTAAAAGATACGTTTGCCGAGGCATATGAGCTGAGGAGGTGGCGGTGTTCATATACTTTGGCAAACACTTTGTATATATAAAAAAAAAAATCCCGGCAATGATTTATTCATCCACATCGATTGATGTGAATGGAGAAATCTGGTTTGCCAGGGCATACGAGCTAAGTGGGTATGGATGTTGGGCGGAGCTCCTATGTCCTGGCAGACGCCTTTCCCCTCCTTTTTCTTTTTTTGGCAGAGATTTTTTCATCCACATTGATCGATGCGAATGAAGAAATCTTTGCCGTTCATTTTTTTCTTTCAGCCCAGAGGCTGAACGGAAAAAAAAAATCTCATTACCCGTATGCTCAATATAAGGAGAATAGCAGAAACTCCTAATGCTGGGCATACATGTAATGATTGCGGAGACCCTCAAATGCCAGGGCAGTACAAACACCCCACAAATAACACCATTTTGGAAAGAAGACACCCCAAGGTATTCGCTGAGGGGCATATTGAGTCCATGAAAGATTGAAATTTTTGTCCCAAGTTAGCGGAAAGGGAGACTTTGTGAGAAAAAAATCAAAAAAATCAATTTCCGCTAACTTATACCAAAAATTTTTTTTTTCTATGAACTCGCCATGCCCCTCATTGAATACCTTGGGGTGTTCCAAAATGGGGTCACATGTGGGGTATTTATACTGCCCTGGCATTTTAGGGGCCCCAAAGCGTGAGAAGAAGTCTGGTATCCAAATGTCTAAAAATGCCCTCCTAAAAGAAATTTGGGCACCTTTGCCCACCTAGGCTGCAAAAAAGTGTCACACATGTGGTATCTCCGTATTCAGGAGAAGTTGGGGAATGTGTTTTGTGGTGTCATTTTACATATACCCATGCTGGGTGAGATAAATATCTTGGTCAAATGCCAACTTTGTATAAAAAAATGGGAAAAGTTTTTGCCCAGATATTTCTCTCACCCAGCATGGGTATATGTAAAATGACACCCCAAAACACATTCCCCAACTTCTCCTGAATACGGAGATACCACATGTGTGACACTTTTTTGCAGCCTAGGTGGGCAAAGGGGCCCACATTCCAAAGAGCACCTTTCGGATTTCACTGGCCATTTTTTACAGAATTTGATTTCAAACTCCTTACCACACATTTGGGCCCCTAGAATGCCAGGGCAGTATAACTACCCCACACGTGACCCCATTTTGGAAAGAAGACACCCCAAGGTATTCACTGATGGGCATAGTGAGTTCATAGAACTTTTTATTTTTTGTCACAAGTTAGTGGAATATGAGACTTTGTAAGAAAAAAAAAATCATCATTTTCCACTAACTTGTGACAAAAAATAAAAAGTTCTATGAACTCACTATGCCCATCAGCGAATACCTTAGGGTGTCTACTTTCCGAAATGGGGTCATTTGTGGGGTGTTTGTACTGTCTGGCCATTGTAGAACCTCAGGAAACATGACAGGTGCTCAGAAAGTCAGAGCTGCTTCAAAAAGCGGAAATTCACATTTTTGTACCATAGTTTGTAAACGCTATAACTTTTACCCAAACCATTTTTTTTTTTACCCAAACATTTTTTTTTTATCAAAGACATGTATAATTTAGAGCAAAATTTATATATGGATGTCGTTTTTTTTGCAAAATTTTACAACTGAAAGTGAAAAATGTCATTTTTTGCAAAAAAATCGTTAAATTTCGATTAATAACAAAAAAAGTAAAAATGTCAGCAGCAATGAAATACCACCAAATGAAAGCTCTATTAGTGAGAAGAAAAGGAGGTAAAATTCATTTGGGTGGTAAGTTGCATGACCAAGCAATAAACGGTGAAAGTAGTGTAGGTCAGAATTGTAAAAAGTGGCCTGGTCTTTCAGGGTGTTTAAGCACTGGGGGCTGAGGTGGTTAAAGGGCCCTGCTACAGTCCTTGCGCAAGCTGCAATTGGCGTCACGAACTACTACACATATATCCTGACCCACTGCATAGCTGACCCACTGTACCAGTGTCCTGCTCATTGCACATGTTTTATTTGTTTTGCGGAGCTGTAGAACAGAAGAAAATGGCCCCATAGAAGGGAATAGGTCCACATCTAATCCGCAAAAAAATGGATCCGCATTTTGTATTCTACATCCACTCCTGACCAGGCCAGGGGACATCCAGGCATTTTGTGTCAGACGGCTCTTGAAAACCCCCTTACAAATAGAACCTATGCAGTTAATAAGAGATTAATCCGTTTTTTTTTCCTACTACAGAACCCTAATAAAGATCTTTCGCTATATTTCATCCTCACCTATGAAAATATATCACTAATGATTGCACCAATGCTGCAAACTAATCAGTTCCTGATAAATGGATGTAATATACCACATGCATGTTGTGAAGAACAGCAGGAGCCCATCGGCTGATAAATCCTTATATTAGGTCTATGTCCCAGAGGAATTAGGTGTGGTAAATGTAAGCAATCTTATAATGCACAGACATTACGGCATAAATCTCCAGGATGAGTTTTTAGATAAAGTGTTTTAATAAGGCTATAGTATCAGCTAATGCCCTAATGATGGAGGAAAGGAAGCCAAAATATCAAGTTCAGGGTTTTCTCAGATCAATTATCACATCTGCACATCTGCGGTAAAGGTAATCCGGCAGAAGAACAGACTACTGGAGTTACTATGTCCAGCATAGCCAGACCCTGCCGCTCACTGCCAGATCTTCACTGACTATAATGAAATCCGGCGGCTTTCCGGCAGATTTACATGGATATCCAATAATTATCGTTTTTCTTGTTTTAAGACTTAAAAAAAAAAAAAACTTTGAAAAAGATTTTTTGTTTGCATCTCTTTATTCCGACCCCTATAACTTTTTATATTTACATCTACGGAGCTGAGCAAGGGCTAATTTTTTGCAGCACAATCTATATTTTTAATTGATTGATTAGTTGATTTTAATTTGGGCTGTATATGACTTTTTTTTTTTCAATTTTTGACTCTTTTTTTATTTTTAAATTTTTATGTGTGGTACTGCGACAAAAAAAGTGTTAAAATGAGCATGAGGGACTTTAACATGTAATCATCTGATCGCCTTTCCCATCCACTGCAATGATTTACTATTGCAGTCTATTGGAGAATCCCCTTGCTATGGAAGGACTCAGAGCCTTTTAAAGGCCCCAGGCTGCCTTTACAACCTCTACCTCATAACAGGGGAGCCGTTTGGACACCAGAAGTGCAGTGCTCCTGTAATTAACCACTCAGAAGCCATGGTCAATTATGAATCTGACTGTAATGACCGGCGTCACGCAAAGGGAGGGAAATGGGAAGGCCCTGTCCAAGGGAGAGGGAAAGATGGTGACCCCTGACTCACCTTGCGGCTGGCACCTGACTGCCCTGACGTCCCTAGACGGGTTCCTCACCCGTACACAAATCACGTGCCTAAACCCTGGCTTTCCCTAAGATGAGCCCTTTGTAGTGAACGGGGCGGTGGGATCACTAGTCCGCACCACTGACACTAAGAGGAAAACACCAAGGAGAGGACAGACAATACAGACAAACATATAATCCCAGGTGGGCGACAACAGCAGACCACCAAGGCCCAACAGGGATCCGGAGGGTAACGTTCTGGAACAACAACCAGGGATCACAGCTACACAGCTCCAGTGGGTCAGTATAGAAGTCCAGGCAGGAAGCTCTATATCTGGCAACCAGAGAAGTGAGAGATGGGAATATAAGGAGGTTGGGATTGCTGGACAAGAAACAGCTGAGGAGGAGAAGCTACGGATCCCTGAGTGAGCCAAAAAGGATTGTAAGGCAAACCCAGAAAGCTACCATTAATAAACAGCACTGTCTTTAGACATAGAGCGCGCAGCCACCCGCTGCGACTTCCTGACCCCGGGTATAACGGAGTCAGGCGTGGCTCTTGACACCCTCGTGACACTGACTGGTTAAAAGTCTGTGATCGGCATAGTCACCAATCACAGACTCTGCCAAAGCAGGCACTAGCCGGCTACAGCACTTGATCAGCTCCTGAGCAGGCATAATCTTTAAAGACCCCACATCTGCCACACGTATGGCAGATGTCAGGAAGGGGTTAAAATTCATCTGTCACGTTCTTGCCCATTCTGCAGCTTATCTAGGTCTTGCTCTAATATTTGACAATCAGGCTTGGTTTTGAGTATCTTACAAAGTTTTGTGTCATCATTGATAAAAAATATTAAAGAGAATTGAGCCTAACACAGATCCTTATGACCCCCACTTTTCTCAGTACAGATCTTTCGGGCCCCCACTTTTCTCAGTACAGATACTTGTGATCTCCACTGCTCCCAGTACAGATCCTTGTGGTCTCCCACTTCTGTCAGTACAGATCCTTGTGGTCCCCCACTTCTGTCAGTACAGATCCTTGTGGTCTCTCACTTCTGTCAGTACAGATCCTTGTGGTCTCTCACTTCTGTCAGTACAGATCCTTGTGATCCCCCCTACTCCCAGTACAGATCCTTTGTTCTCCCACTTCACTCATTACAGATCCTTGTGGCCCCCCACTTCTCTCAGTATAGATCCTTGTGGTCTCCCACTTCTGTCAGTACAGATCCTTGTGGTCTCCCACTTCTCTCAGTACAGATCCTTGTGGTCCCCCACTTCACTCAGTATAGATCCTTGTGGTCTCCCACTTCTCTCAGTACAGATGCTTGTGGCCCCCCACTTCTGTCAGTACAGATCCTTGTGGTCTCCCACTTTTCTCAGTACAGATCCTTTTGATTTCCGCTGCTCCCAGTACAAATCCTTGTGCCCCCCCCCCCCACTTCTCTCAGTGCAGATCTTTGTGGCCCCCCCACTTCTCTCAGTATAGATCCTTGTGGTCTCCCACTTCTCTCAGTGCAGATCCTTGTGGCCCCCACTTCTCTCAGTATAGATGTTTGTGGTCCCCCACTTTTCTCAGTACAGATCCTGTGGTCCCCACTGCTTGCATTAGTCAATTTTGAGTGTGCACCATTTACAACGAGTGATTTTTTTAAGTCCCCATACCAAATATTTGCCCATGTGCATAAATAGTCCCATAGTCCCTGCATTTGTAGCTTCAGCACAAGGGTCTTGTGTGGCACTGTATCAAATTATTTTACAAAGTCCAGATATATCACGTATGCCACATGAACAACATCCAGATTTGCACTTGTTGGTTAGATACATCATGAATCCATGCTGGTTATCAGTTATTATTTATTAACCGCTATACAGCTCATCTCTTAGAATGCCTTCAAATATTTTATGTACCACAGATGTCAAACTTACTGGTTGATAGTTACAAGGTTTCATCTTTTTACGTAAATGAATGACCATCGATCAACAGAAATGTGCACCCGTAAAATGACTCTATGGTGGCAGAGCAAAGGTGTGACTGATACCTATTCACCTATTTGGATACACTCTTGACACACCATGGTGGCTGCCTACATTAGTGGGTGATGGACCAGTGATGGAGAGGATCCACTCTCTACAGGTTCTACATAGAAGAAGGGGATGAACAAGCTCCAAATCCTCCTGTCCAAGGTGGTTAGGGATGTGAAGGAGGGCCCCATTTTATTCTTAGATTTCAAATTATTCTCACTTCTTGCACATGGAGGTGATATCATTAACACTCATCCTAAGAATGTAGACAGTGCAGCTCAAAAAAAAAAAAGTATTTTAATATTTTGAGTCTCCATCCATCCATCCTAATTCCGTGATCTTTGTCGTTATCACTTAATTGCTGATTAAAATAAAACAGCTGACGAGTCCTTCTGGTGACAGATACGTGCGGGCTTCGTGCTTTAATGAGCTTGGAAATTCGTTGAGAGTCATTAAGGCTGAGCCTTATTATGTCCAAGTAACCTGGCACTTGGTCCCCCCCGCCCTTCACATGTTTCATGTACTTCAGCACCATCAGAACACGTAAGGTGACGAATGCTGCCCAAATACATAAGAGAGCTGTTGTCCGGGTTCGGGCATTGACTATGATTTCCCACTAAACCATTAACAAATGCGTTAGCCTCAGCCAAATGTCCATGTCCCTATAGAGACGCAGAAGTAATAATCACAGCCAGGCCTGGTCCATGAGAGGACCCAAAATATTTTGCCACCAGTATTTTATAAATGGCACGTGGATAGTGGAGAGCCTCTTACAAATTGTCCATCGAAGCCCATCAAATGACACATCCGGCTGCCGGACAAGATGGTTGCCACTTATCGCTAGAGGAAACATACGGTAGGACACAATGTAAAATACAACCCTTGTTTTCTCCAAAGTTACTGCATATTCACAGTGTGGATTTCTTAAATGGAAAAATGTTAAACAACTGAATTTCTGGCGAGGATGTGCAGTTTGATATGGACACAGACTAAAACCATTCAAAGCAGCTAATTTCACATGTGGTAATTCCCGGGCTGTTTGTCATGTGGAATCTGTAATAGGATAACGATCAGCAATTCTTAGGTTGACCTAAAACTCTCCAAATATCTTTATATATTTATCCATAATTTTTAAGCCGTGTTAGATGTAGATACAGACGTGGATGGTGATTTGCATGAATACAAAGTCTGAACACCCTGCATCTGACAAAAAGGAAAACTGAAGACCTATTATCATAAAGCAATCATAACTGAGCTTCGCGATAAGTTTATTGATTTTTATTGTGAAATAGTAAGGCTGCCCCATGTACAACAATAGAAGTAAAACAATATTGCACCTTTGTACAATAATAAAGAAATTATGAAAAATATTATAAAATTGCCCCTGTAGGCAAGAATATAACTACCATAATACTGCTCCTATGTACAAGAATATAACTATTATAATACTGCCTTCTATATACAAGAATATAACTACTATAATACTGCTCCTATGTACAAGAATATAACTACTATAATACTGCTCATATGTACAAGAATATAACTACTATAATACTGCTCCTATGTACAAGAATATAACTACTATAATACTGTCTACTATGTACAAGAATATAACTACTATAATACTGCTCCTATGTATAAGAATATAACTACTATAATACTGCTCCTATGTACAAGAATATAACTACTATAATACTGCCTCCTATGTACAAGAATATTACTACTATAATACTGCCTCCTATGTACAAGAATATAACTATTATAATACTGCCTCTATGTACAAGAATATACCTACTATAATACTGCTCCTATGTACAAGAATATAACTATTATAATACTGCCTCTATGTACAAGAATACATCTACTATAATACTACCTCCTATATACAAGAATATGAGTACTATAATACCGCCCCCTCTGTACAAAAAATAACTACTATATAACTGCTCCCTATGTACAAGAATATAAAAACTCTAATATTGCCTCCTATGTACAAGAATATAACTACTACCGTATAATACTGCTCCTATGTACAAGAATATAACTACTATAATACTGACTTCTATGTAGAAGAATATAACTACTATAATACTGCTCCTGTGTACAATAATATAACTACTATAATACTGCTCTTATGTACAAGAATATAACTACTATAATACCACTCCTATGTACAAGAATATAACTACTATAATACTGCCTCCTATGTACAAGAATATAACTACTATAATACTGCTCCTATGTATAAGAATATAACTACTATAATACTGCCTCTATGTACAAGAATATAACTACTATAATACTACTCCTATGTACAAGAATATAACTACTATAATACTGCCCCTATGTACAGGAATATAACTACTATAATACTGCCTCCTATGTACAAGAATATAACTACTATAATACTGCTCCTATGTATAAGAATATAACTACTATAATACTGCCTCTATGTACAAGAATATAACTACTATAATACTACTCCTATGTACAAGAATATAACTACTATAATATTGCCTCCTATGTACAAGAATTTAACTACTATAATACTGCTCCTATGTACAAGAATATAACTACTATAATACTGCTCCTATGTACAAGAATATAACTACTATAATACCACTCCTATGTACAAGAATATAACTACTATAATACTGTTCCTATGTATAAGAATATAAATACTCTAATATTGCCTCCTTTGTACAAGAATTTAACTACTATAATACTGCTCCTATGTACAAGAATATAACTACTATAATACCACTCCTATGTACAAGAATATAACTACTATAATACTGCTCCTATGTATAAGAATATAAATACTCTAATATTGCCTCCTATGTACAAGAATATAACTGCTATAATACTGCTCCTATGTATAAGAATATAACTACTATAATACTGCTCCTATGTACAAGAATTTAACTACTATAATACTGCTCCTATGTACAAGAATATAACTACTATAATACTGCCTCCTATGTACAAGAATATAACTACTATAATACTGCTCCTATGTACAAGACTATAACTACTATAATACTGCCCCCTATGAACAAGAATACAACTACTATAATACTACTCCTATGTACAAGAAAATGATTACTCTAATACTGCCTCCTATGTACAAGAATATAACTACTATAATACTGCCTCCTATAAACAAGAATATAACTACTATAATACTGCCTCCTATGTACAAAAAATATAACTACTATAATACTGCTCCTATGTACAAGAATATAGCTACTATAATACTGCTCCTATGTACAAGAATATAACTACTATAATACTACTCCTATGTACAAGAATATAACTACTATAATACTGCCTCCTATGTGTAAGAATATACCATATTTTTTGCCCTATAAGATGCACCCCCCTAAATCGGGTGGAAAATGTCAGTGTGTCTTATGGGGCGAGTACTAACGAGCGCTTGCATTATGGATGTGCTCATTAGTACAGGAGGACCAGAAAGCAGTGAATGCAGCGCTCCCAGGGCTCCTTACTCACCGCTTCCTCATCTTCTCCTGAATGCTCCTTATGCTGTGCTGTGACCAGTGCACAGTGTGGGGACATCAGTGCGCTCGGTGACCTCACGCTGTGCAACGTGGAATCACAGCACAGCGCGACAGCAAGACCAGGAAGATCGCTGGATGTTAGGAGCAGTGGCAGCATCGGGAGCAGGAGAGATAAGTTGATTTTTTTTCTTTGCTCTGAGCATGGGGGTCTGTACTGAGGTCTGAATGGGGGGGGGGGTCTTATTTACACTGGGGCTCTGATCTGAGGTCTGAATGGGAATCTTTTTCACACTGGGGGTCTGAACTGAGGTCAGAATGGGGTCTTATTAACTTTGGGGGTCTGATCTTAGGACTGATTGGTGTTTTATTAACATTAGGGGTCTGATCTGAGGTCTGATTGGTGGTTTTATTAACAACTGGGGTTTGGGCTAAAGTCGGATTAACATTGGGGGTCTGATTGGTGGTCTGATCTGAGGTCTAATAAAAAAAAAATTTTTTTCTTATTTTCCTCCTCTAAAACCTAGGTGCGTCTTATGGGCAGGTGCGTATTATGGGGCAAAAAATATGGTAACTGCTACTACCTTCTATGGACAAACATATAATTACTAACTACTGTATAATACTGCCCCAATATTCAGGAATGTGAAAACTATTCTAACAAACATACAAATAGTCACTCATAAGCTATATAAGCTAACCATATATATAATATTTGATATATATTATATTGGATGAAATAAAAGTCCAGAGCAGGAACTTCATGATTTTACGGATGTGCATGCTAATGTACTAACAAATTATTTTTGCCCTGAACAGTTGAAGTAAATCAGTTGAACACTGATTGTAAATAAATTGTTTCTTGCACAATATTCCTTACAGAAGTACACAATGTCCGGGCAAGCAAATAATGAAGTCCATTCACACGCGCATCACATTATAAATGCATTAATTACTGGTAGATAAGCCTAAAGCAATGACGACAAAACGGACAAGCATGCTAACAGGTAATTAACTTAGGTCCAATTTAAGAAAAAGTAATAAAACATTTAAACGCACGGAGAAACTTGCATTACTGTGCTGTAACACCGAGCAAATAAAATGTAACGATATCCTAAAAACATTGAATACAAAAAACAAATCAAGAACTGGGAAAATGTCTGGTAAATGATAACAGTATGAATATGAAAATTGGGCCATGTGTTCCAATTTACCAATGAGTTGAATTATAGTAATATTTTTGAGCATAGAAAAGTAATAGTAATCTAGTAGTTATATTTTTGTAATTTATAGTAGTTATATTCTTGTACATAGGGGCAGTATAATAGTAGTTATATTCTTGTACATAGGCAGTATTATAGTAGTTATATTTTTGTACATAGGCAGTATTATAGTAGTTATATTTTTGTACATAGGAGACAGTAATATAGTAGTTATATTCTTGTACATAGGAGGCAGTATTATAGTAGTTATATTCCTTTACATAGGAGGCAGTATTATAGTAGTTATATTCTTGTACATAGGAGCAGTATTATAGTAGTTATATTCTTGTACATAGGAGCAGTATTATAGCAGTTATATTCTTGTACATGGGGGCTGTATTATAGTAGTTATATGCTTCTATATAGGAGCAGTATTTGTCATGGACGTACTGAGACATATGGACGTGGGTGACAGAAGATCTTTGAGAAGACTGGCAACACGTGCTTTGATCTGACAGGTTTCCTTTTGGATTAATAGACGTCTGTGTTGTCTCTGATACTGGCCACAACTCTAACCTCCAAGTGTTGCTATTGTGGTCATTTAACTTTCCTTATTTATAGTTGCTTCTACCACAGTACTGTGCGGTTTATAGATTCAGTGGTATCTGTGGTCTGCTGGTGTTTGGTTCTCGGCTGAGTTCCTGTTGCTGCCATAACTACTGGAAAGTTAAGTGTTTCCTTTCCCTTTTGCATTTTGTTTTGGTTTATCTGTGCGTTGTTTTTCCCTTGCCCTTTGTTGTAGGCCTGAGGGAGACTCCTGTTCGTCCTTCCTTTCTGTAGGTACAGGTAGTCTCAGTCCTGTCACTATCGCCAGCGTCCTATAGGGTGAGTTGGGACTCTAGGTACTCCTGCGTATGAACTCACCTACTTTTGGGGTCTGTTCATACTGATAGCCAGTCAGGACTGTGACTAGGGATTTGACTAGGAGGTGTCCTTCTTTCTTCCCTAGCTTTCAGGTCCTGTTCCTTGTTCCCTCTCCTTTTTCATCCGGTGTGGTGTCTCCCTCCCACACAGACACGGGCGTGACAGTATTATAGTAGTTTTATTCTTGTACATAGAAGCAGTATTATAGCAGTTATATTCTTTTACATGGAAGCAGTATTATAGTACTTATATCCTTGTACATAGGAGCAGTATTATAATAGTTATATTCTTGTACATGGAAGCAGTATTATAGTAGTTATATTCTTGTACATAGGAGGCAGTATTATAGTACTTATATCCTTGTACATAGGAGCAGTATTATAGTAGTTATATTCTTGTACATAGGAGAAGTATTATAGTAGTGATATTCTTGTATGTAGGGGACAGTATTATAGTAGTTATATTCTTGTACATAGGAAGCAGTATTATAGTAGTTATATTCTTGTACATAGTGGACAGTATTATAGTAGTTATATTCTTGTACATAAGAGGCAGTATTATAGTAGTTATATTCTTGTACATAGGAGCAGTATTACAGTAGTTATATTCTTGTACATAGGAGGCAGTATTATAGTAGATATATTCTTCTACATAGAAGATAGTATTATAGTAGTTATATTCTTGTACACAGAAGCAGTATTATAGTAGTTATATTCTTGTATAGAGCAGCAGTATTATAGTAGTTATATTCTTGTACATAGGAGGCAGTATTATAGTAGTTATATTCTTGTACATAGGAGGCAATTTTTATTGTGAAAACAAACAAAAAAAAATACAATTAAAATACATCTTTACAAAAACAAAAAATAACAGGCATTGTACACACAATGACTACTCAACTAAAATGACTATAGAATCATATTAAACTTAGAAAGTCCACATTTGCTGGGGAGGAAAAAGAAGAGAAAAAAACACACAAAATAACATCATATTTTCTGTTTTAAACCAAAGACACATTTCTCCATAATTTCCTATTATTCGGGTTACTCCGTATCTCTAATGACTTAACCCACTGGAGCTCAGACATTATTTGGCTTACGGCTGTGGTGTGGTGGAATGGCTCATTGTGTATAGACACGCGGGTTCTCATGTGCCAATGGTAGTATTTTATGACAGAAATGATCAGGTACATTGTCCCCCTGTCTACATTCCTATTTCTGGATGGAACAGCATAGATTATTTCAGGATAAGTCAGGGACTGCAGTAATGGGATGTTTAGCTTTTGTGACACCTCTTCCCATATTCTCCTCCCACCCCTGCAGTCAGATATTAAGTGCTCCATTGTCTCCTCCTGCTGACAACCGAGAGGACAGTTCCTATCTGAAACACTTAAAAATTTCAGGTTACCCCTAACAAATAGCTTTCCATGTAATGACAACCAAGCTATGTCAAATAATTTGGCGGGGAGTCGTTTCCCATTGAGGAGCTTCAGACTTTCTTGTAAAGTGCTAGTCACACAATCCCTCAAGACAAGTGGAGAACAAAAGAAAGCCCTACAGACCCTCACGTATAGATCTTTCCTTGGCTTACCCTCAATGTAGGACTTCTCTATCTTCCACCTTCTCACACACTTCAGCCCATAGTCCAGGTACTGGGGGAGGTAGTCACTCGTCCATCGACCCCTCTTGAGACTGCCGCCTCGCACCCAAGACTCTGCAAAAGGCATTATCCAGTCCCTGATACTATTCACCCACAGGAAGCTGTTCTCTGAGTCCAGGCAACCAAAATTAACTTTTAGAAACATGGAGTCAAAGAACACCCTTGGATTCAACATATCCAACCCACCCTCTCTTCTCTGTAGGTAGGTGATCCCTCTTTTTATCAGGTTCAACCTGTTCCCCCACAACAGTTGGAAGAACAGGCTAAAGAGCCTAGCGGAGAAAGATTCCGGCAAAGGAAAAACGACAGAGACATACAAGAAGACAGGGACCAGGTAAGTCTTCAACATTTTAACCCTTTCTCTATAGGTCAGCCTCCAGTTCTTCCATCGCTGAACCTTTGCATTTCCGGCTTCCAACTTCTCTTCCCAATTTAGTTTGGCGTTATCATTCCTCCCAAATTTGACCCCTAGGATTTTAATATAGGTGGAGGCTCTCACAAATTGTGGCAGATCAAAGTCTGGATCACTGTCTGATATCCAGAGAGCTTGACTCTTCTCAAGGTTGACCAGAGACCCTGAGGCCTCCGAGTAACTTCTGATGGCCGTAGACAACATCTCCACCTCACGAGGCTCAGATATCACCACAGTCACATCATCCGCATAGGCAACAACACTCAGGGGCAGGCAATGGGGGACTGGCACCCCCTGAAAACCACACTCCTGCAGTGACCTCAAGAATGGGTCTAAGGCAAATACATACAGCAGCGGACTCAGTGGGCAACCCTGTCTCACCCCTGCCTCAACCCTGAAGGTATCACCCTGCCAACCATTGACCAGAGGAAAGCTCTCAGCCTCGCAATACAGAGTCTTCAGCCAATTGATGAATTGCCCCGGAATACCGTACTTTGACAAAGTGGCCCATAGATACTCATGATCTACTCTGTCAAAGGCTTTAGCCTGGTCAAGACTCACAACATATCTCCCACACCTCAGGGATTTACATCTCTCAAACATCTCCCTTATCGAGAGGACTGCTCCAGAGATGTTCCGCCCTTTTACTGTGCCAAACTGACAGCCTGACAACAGTGCTGAGGACAGACAAACTAATCTAGAAAACAGAATTTTTGCCAGAATCTTTCTGTCGACATTCAAGAGGGCAATCGGCCTCCAGTTCTTGATGTCACTCGGCTCTTTACCTTTGGACAGCAGAATCAGCGAGGACACTCTCATGGATGGAGGCATCAGGTGACTTTCTAGACAATTTGTATATACATCCACGAGGATTGGGGCCAAGAGGTCTCTGAATGTCCTATAGAATTCTGCTGTTATCCCATCTGGACCTGGTGCCTTCTTCAGATGTAACTTATCAATTGCCTCTTTAACCTCCGCCACCGTCAAATCTGCTGTCAAAGGAGAAAAGTCCAAATCATTAGTATCAGGGAGCGGAGTTGCCTCCAAGAATTGGGTCATCTTGTCTCTATCCAAAACCTTCCTCTGAAACAAGTCAGCATAGTAAGATCTCACCACCCCCAGGATACCCTCCCGAGATTCTTGCAAAACACCCTGGGGGTCAGTGAGACCGGTGACAGATTTATTTGCCACTCGCTCCCGGCAATTCTCAAAGGGATCAGGAGACCCTAAAGTCCCATAATCCCGTTCAAGAACCAGGGAGGTATACCTGCTGTACTGATACTGCCTTATCTCAGATTTCAGCCGGTCTATCCTTTGTTGGTCATCCCCTCCCGCCGAATATAGTGACTCCAATTCTTTCCGCAGCTTGAGATACTGGCCATACTTACTCTTCCCCTTTATAACTGACAGTCTCTTTAAGAGGGATCTGATCTCATCCTTGACATCCTCCCACCAGTCGGCCATATTGTCATAAAAGTCCACTCTCTCTAGCTGACTCTGTATAAGAGAGTGAACATGACTCTGAACCGAAGGGTCTTCTAATATACTGGAATTAAGTCTCCATAACCCTCTACCTGTCCCAGAACACTTTGTGACACCCAAACAGAAATATAAGGCCAGATGGTCTGAATAAGGGACGATCTTCTCATCTTTCTCACCAATGGTCTCTGTAGGACTCACCAGAGCTAAATCTATCCGACTTCTTCTTTCACCACAAAAATAAGTAAATTTTGGTTTCCGACCACCCTGCACAAACACATCTGACAACCCGGCCTGTTGAATAATTCCGTTTAAGACCTTGGAGTCTCTGGTAAGAGGCCTATTAGAGGTCCTGTCACAAGATGTCCTGGTGGCATTAAAATCTCCAGCCATGATGACAGGGATAGATGTGAAGAGATATGGCTTCACTTCATTATAAAGGTTAACCCTTTCAGTCACTGTCTGCGAACCATAGATATTTATAAGACGGAGCCTCCTACCCCGAATAGTAACTTCCAGAATTAGGCACCTTCCCATCAATACCTCTGTCAACCTATGTATATGTACATTATTGGTGTTAAAGAGGATAGAGACCCCGGCACTTGGTTCTACAGCCAGTGACCAAAAGGATGGACCAGACTGCCATTCACGCTCGGCTTCCCGTAAGAGTCCTAAAGTATTCAAACGTGTCTCTTGTAAGAAAAAGACATCAGCATCAAGAGACCTTAGATGTTCATAAACCGCATGCCTGGTCCTCCTCACTCTGACACTGTTCACATTACTGGAGAACACTTTAAGGGTAAAGTCAGCCATCAAAGCAAAGCAAAGTACAAGTAGCAGAGATATTCCCCCCATCATCATAGATCTGAGTCTGAGCCCACCTGCCGACCACCTGTCTCCATGTCTGATTCGGACAGACGTTTAGCTCGCGGGGGTTTCCTTTTTGTGGGGGGATCGCCCTCTTGGTCCTCATTAAATTCATCTACCACCCTCTTTAATTCTCTCTCCATCTCTTCCTCAGCGTCTGACTCAGATAGGACACCGTACCTATTTGTGATAGTCATGACACCTGACCCGGGGTCTACTTTCTTTTTGGAAGGTTTTTGGACAGTGGTCCATTCCCCCTCAGGCTTACGGCTGGTTTTGTCCTTCTTCCGTTTCTTCTGCGGATTTATTGATGCAGGGGCAGAAGACGACGTGCCCACAACCTGCTCAGTGACCTCCCCGTTCCCCTCAGTGGCTCCTGGCTGGGACTGGTCAGGCACTATGTCACCCATATTGTCACCCATGTTGTGCTGAGGCTCGGGCGGTGTCACTGCTGACCCTGACAACAGCGTCTCCTCCTCTAGGTCATCTGCCACTTCCAGCAAGTCCTCATCAGGGAAGTCCTTACAAACATTATGCCAGGCGTCTGGACAGTCCCTGTGCGAGTGACCGATCCTACCACAGAGGTTGCACCGGATGTTCTGGCAGGTGGCGCTGACATGGCCGATCTCCCCGCATAAATTACATTTTACCAGGGTGCACACACTCGCAATATGACCGGCCTTTCCGCATTTAAAACATTTTCTAGGCTGACCCGCATAGAAGCATACCCCTTTCTC
Source organism: Bufo bufo (assembly GCF_905171765.1). Taxonomy (NCBI): domain Eukaryota; kingdom Metazoa; phylum Chordata; class Amphibia; order Anura; family Bufonidae; genus Bufo; species Bufo bufo. The sequence continues at coordinate 34,391,341 of NC_053393.1, forward strand.
CCGGCCAATAAAGAATGAGTTGGGCAGATGTTGGGTGATGTTGTTAACCTGCCGTAACTTTACCAGGACCTTCCACCCCCCAGTCCATATGCCATCCTCGTCCCTGGTCTTGGTCAGATCTGACATTAGGTCACAGTGTCTTTTTAGCCATACAACAATATCCTGCTGTGGTACCGACTCGTTCCAGAATATTATGGTGACATTTGCTGTGTCTGGTCTAGAGATGGGGATGAGGCTGAACTTATTCCAGTCATCAGCATCTCTCACCCGGGCGAAATGAGCCCAGAAGCGGTCCAGGTCAGACATGAGTTTAAAACTGACGTCATACCCCTGCCTGTCAGGAAGGTTTATCACTGCCAGGATGTTAGATGGCAGGAAACCCATTTGGTGGCACAGAAGTTCACGGACCACAAACCTCCTGTCAGGCAACTCCTCCTTGGCCCCTCTATGCCTGAACCGGACCACGTTCCTCCTCTTAAATGCCTGACCTGTATAGTTTACATTAGACCTGAAGGATGGTGACCCACGGCTCCAGGCATTACCAGAGGAGACACCACCAGTTCCACCCTCCTGCTGTACTTGGGGGCGCTGTGGTGGCTGCTGACCGCCTGCACTATGGGGGTCTGACACTTCTGGTGTAACTAAAGGGGGGAAGTGCTGTGCATCAGACTGTACAGCCCCCTCCCCACCATCATCCATAATACTCTGCGAGTCACAAGCCTCTGAAGGCTGATCTAATGGTGGACCCGACTCTAGAGATGACCCCAAATCCCACACACACTGTAAAGCGCTCCCCTCTGCAGAAACATCATCAGAAATATCACATACAGTCATATCAGTGCAGTCACTAGCAGTATGATCCTGCTGTACAGAGCCCCGACAGTCCTGCTGAGCCATGACCTGTGAGCTCTCTGCTGCACTGCTGCCTTCAGGCAAGAGCCCACAGTCCTGCTGCTCTCTACTGCCCCCCAGGGCTTGTGGTGACTGCACTGCTACTGCAGAGTTACCTTCAAGCGAGAGTCCACAGTCCTGCTGCTCTCTACTGCCCCCCAGGACTTGTGGTGACTGCACTGCTACTGCAGAGTTACCTTCAGGCGAGAGTCCACAGTCCTGCTGCTCTCTACTGCCCCCCAGGGCTTGTGGTGACTGCACTGCTACTGCAGAGTTACCTTCAGGCGAGAGTCCACAGTCCTGCTGCTCTCTACTGCCCCCCAGGGCTTGTGGTGACTGCACTGCTACTGCAGAGTTACCTTCAGGCGAGAGTCCATAGTCCTGCTTCACATCACAAACTGCTGGGACTTGTGGTACCTTTTGAGGAGTCTCTGCAGGTCTTTGCTGTTGCTGGACACTTTCTCCCACTTCTTTGTACAAATTCCCTTTCTCAAAAGGGAAGCTGGCTGGTCTGAGGACTGGTCTTGCACAGGCCTGCTGGGTGTCATCTGGACAGGTTGGAGACTTGGGTTTAGATGGAGATGGTTCTGGCGCAGGTCTTCCCCCATGTCCCTCAAGTCTTTGCTGGTTCCTGAAGGATTCAGCGACTGGTCCCATCTGCTCCAGTACAGCCTCCATGTCCTGCACAGTGTCAGCGAGCTGCACAGCGAGGGAGCTCAGCTTCTTGTCATGGACAACCTGATTGTTGGGGTTTGCTGCCTTTAGCTTATAGACACAATCTGTTTCTGCAGCTGTAGTTTTGTTCTTTTTAATGTCTCTAGTCTCTTGACCAGAGCTGGGATCCGCTCGGCCAGACATAGTTCTGGTGCACGCTGAGTATTGGGGGGTTGTGTACTCACAGAATGGCTCCTTACAGGCGTCCCTCTGCTTGGTCCTTGCACTGGACCTGGTGCAGCCGTGGTCACTGCTGCGAGGTCGCTATCTCCAGATTGGGGACTGGGCCCCTGGTTCTTCCCAGTGACTGCACTTGTGGCCCCATGAAGCCTTCCTTCAGTATTCCCTCTGGTCTCATCTGTCGTGTTGGTGACTTTTGCGCTGTTCCCACTCCCGTAGCGTGTGCGGTCAGACCGTATCAGGACAGGCTGTTGCAGGTTCTCCTGCATGGTCTGCTTCTCCAGGGATGTTCTCCTCTGTCTGCCTGCGGGTGGGGTGGATTGCACACCTGCAGCCATGGTCTTACTTAGCGATGCTTCCTTCTTTACTTCCAACATTTTCTTTTCATCTTTGCTTCCTGCTGCACTGGGACTGGCAACACTCGGAACATTCCTTCCTTCCAAAGAAACTTTTGGATAATTATCCATGGAGTGAGGAGTCTGGGAATTATTTCCCAGAATAGGCCTTGGAGCCTGGGCCTTGCTTGGGGAGCATCCCCACCCAGAGTGGCCCCGCCCTGGGCTTTCTCCAGACATCCAAAGCCTCAGGAGAGCTACTGACACACGTCCTCACAGCTAGGAGGCAGTATTATAGTAGTTATATTCTTGTACATAGGAGCAGTATTATAGTAGTTATATTCTTGTACATAGGAGCAGTATTATAGTAGTTATATTCTTGTACATAAGAGCAGTATTATAGTTGATATAGTCTTGTACATAGGAGCAGTATTATAGTAGTTATATTCTTGTACATAGGAGGCAGTATTATAGTAGCTATACTCTTGTACTTAGGAGCAGTATTATAGTAGTTATATTCTTGTATATAGGATCAGTATTATAGTAGTTATATTCTCTAAAATTATTATATAATGGAGGATGCATTTTTTTTTTTACTAAAACTGATGTCTCAGGAGAGCTGATAAGTAGAGTTGAGCAGACACCTGGATGTTCGGGTTCGAAGCGTTCGGCCGAACTTCACAAAAAAGTTCGAGTTCGGGACCCAAACTTTACCCCGAACCCGAACCCCATTGAAGTCAATGGGGACCCAAACTTTTGAACACCAAAATGGCTCTAAAAAAGTCATGGAAAGGGCTAGAGGGCTGCAAATGCAGCAAAATGTGGTTAAGAGCCTGGCAAGTGCTCTGCAATCAAATGTGGATAGGGAAATGACTTAAAATAACATAAAATATGTAAAAATAAATAATAATAATCTTGATCTAGGAGGAGGAGGTCCATATGGAGTAGGAGGTTGGGGAGGCGGTGGATGTGGCGGTGGAGGTTGAAGCGGCGGTGGAGGAAGAGGAGGTAGCCAACACTAGTTTTTGGTTTTAATTTTATTTTAAAAAAATATTAAATTAGGGTACACCCCAAAACATTGGGAAACATAACCTATGTTAACCCCCTCCAGCCGTGCTAAACAAACGTTCAGACAATACACTGGCTGCAGGGCAGGCCAGCATCTCCAAGGTGTAAAGGGCAAGCTCAGGCCATGTGCCCAATTTGGAGACCCAGAAGTTGAAGGGGGCAGACCCATCAGTCAGTACGTGTAGGCGTGTGCACACATACTGCTCAACCATGTCGCACATCCCCGTTACGTCCACGATCCAATTGGATATCTTCTCTATCAACTTTCGATGTTCTTTTCTGCGCCTACCATGGTGATCACGGGTAGCAGGGAATCAGGGTTCCAGTCCAGAGAGGGAGCCTGAGAAAGGGATACCACATCCAAATGATGGTCAATGGATGAAATTAAATGTGATCGAGCGGAAATGTGGGAGAAATTATTGAAACAGAAGCTTCCAAGTAAAGGAGGGGGCGCGCGGCAATTACTGGGTTCATGTCACTCATAAATTGAACAGACGATTTTACAAAAATTAGGTCCCTGTCACCTATGCAGAGCAGGGGTTTATTCACGGAAATAATTGTAAAATGTCACCCAAGAATGTAACAGACTCTTTTGCACCCTGCTCCCTCTTTTGCTGTGCTGGTGGCTCTGTGCGACCACCGCCTCTTCCTCCGAACTAGACAGGTCACTCGCATGACCTTGATTCCATGTGGGGTCTAGTACCTCATCATCCTCCACCCACTCATCACCCCTGCCCTCCTTGTCGGTCTGCACACTGCAGAAAGCCGCAGCAGTTGGCATCTGTGTTTTGTCATCATCAGAGATGTGCTGCAATGGTCCTCCCATGTACTCATCCTGAAACATAAGTGGTTGGGCATCAGTTCACTCAATCTCTTCAACTTCTGGGGCAGGGCTAGGTGGATGGCCCACGGAAACCCTGCTAGAAGAGTCATTAAAAAGCAGAAGAGACTGTTTCATGACTTGGGGCTCAGACTGCTTGGCTGATTTGCAAGGGGGTGAGGTGAAAGACTGATGAACATGGGCTGCAGTGCCAACTCTGATCTTTCAGCAGGAGACTGGGTGGGAGACAATGTGAAGCAACTGAAGGCACTGTCAGCAACCCAATCTACTATCGCCTGTACTTGTTCTGGCCTCACCATTCGTAGAGCCGCATTCGGCCCTACCATTTAACGCTGAAGGTTCTGTCGCCTACTCGCACCTGAGGAAGGTGTTTCACTTGTGCGTGTAGCTGGCACAGATCGACCATGTCCTCTCCCTGCAACAGGAACTCCACCAGCAGCACCACGACGTTGGCCATGTCCCTTATTTGACACTCTCCTCATTCTTTGCGTTCACCCACCAAACTAACAGATGGTTTATGTCAGGTGACAATGTAACCGCCAATAGTCAACAATTAAGTTCACTGAGAGTAAGGCAGTGCCGGTGTCATAAAGAGAAAAATTTTTCTTGAGGTCACACAACAGTGTGACAGGCGAATTTTATACAATTACTTCACAGTTACAAAAAATGTTAATTTGTCAACCAACAATGTAACTGTAGTATTGACTGGTTGTATTTGACTGTGACAAATGCAGCAAAGGCCCCAAATGTAGTGTCTTGCCCAAAATGGGTGTTTTTTTTAAACCAGAATATAACTGCAGTATTTAAAGCTTGTATTTGACTGTCAGAAATGCAGCAAAGGCCCCAGATGTAGGGTATTGCAAAAAATGGGTGTTTTTTTTAAACCCTGAAAATAACTGCAGTATTTAAAGCTTGTATTTGACTTTCACAAATGCAACAAAGGCCGCAAATGTATTATCTTGCCCAAAATGGGTGTTTTTTAATACCAGAATATAACAACAGTATCTAACGCTTGTATTGTACTGTCAGAAATGCAGCAAAGGCCCCAAATGTGGTGTCTTGCGCAAAATGGGTGTTTTTTTAAAACCAGAATATAACAGCAGTATCTAACGCTTGTATTGGACTGTCAGAAATGCAGAAAAGGCCACAAATGTTTTCTCTTGTCCAAAATGTTTTTTTTTTAAACCAGAATATAACTGCAGTATCTAACGCTTGCATTTGACTGTGACAAATGCAACAAAGGCCCCAGATGTAGGGTCTAGCACAAAATGGGTGTTTTTTTAAACCCAGAATATAACTGCAATATTTAAAGCTCGTATTTGACTTTCACAAATGCAACAAAGGCCGCAAATGTATTATCTTGCCCAAAATGGGTGTTTTTTTAATACCAGAATATAACAACAGTATCTAACGCTTGTATTGTACTGTAAGAAATGCAGCAAAGGCCCCAAATGTAGTGTCTTGCACAAAATGGGTGTTTTTTTAATACTAGAATATAACAGCAGTATCTAACCCTTGTATTAGACTGTTAGAAATGCAGCAAAGGCCGCAAATGTATTATCTTGCCCAAATGATGCTTTTTAGCCACCTCCCGACCGCCTAACGCAGGGATGCGTCCTGCGGGCGGCCGGGTTATTCCTCCTGGATGCATATACGCGTCATCTCGCGTGAGCCGAGATTTCACAGGATCGCAAGGTAAACAAGTTGATCTACAGCCTGCCAGCAGCGATCATTCGCTGGCAGGCTGTAGATGCGATTTTTTTAACCCCAGAAAGGTATATTAGACGCTGTTTTGTTAACAGCATCTGATATACCTGCTACCTGGTCCTCTGGTGGTCCCTTTTGCTTGGATCGACCACCAGAGGACACAGGCAGCTCTGCAAGTAGCACCAATCTCCACACTACACTACACCCCCCTGTCACTTATTAACCCCTTATTAACCCCTGATCACCCCATATAGACTCCCTGATCACCCCCCTGTCATTGATTACCCCCCTGTAAGGCTCCATTCAGACGTCCGTATGTGTTTTGCGGATCTGCAAAACACGGACGATCCGCGGATCCGCAAAACACGGACGATCCGCGGATCCACAAAACACCGACACCGGCAATGTGCTTTCCGCATTTTGCGGATCCGCACATTGCCAGAACTATATAAAAAAATGCCTTTTCTTGTCCGCAATTGCGGACAAGAATAGGACATGTTCTATAGGCTCTACAAAAAACGCAGTATTCGCCCGATCAGGCCTGATATTGTGCGCACACTTGCGTTCAGTCCGCCCCACCGCAGTGACAGAATATTTTTTTTTCTGATCACTGCAAAAACACCATAAAATCGCTGCGGCACTATTAAGATCAATTTTGAGGGGCATGGCGAGTTCATAGAAGATTTTTTTTTTTGGCACAAGTTAGCGGAAATTTATTTATTTATTTATTTTTTCTTACAAAGTCTCATATTCCACTAACTTGTGACAAAAAATAAAATCCTACATGAACTCACCATACCCCTCACGGAATCCAAATGCGCAAAAATGCCCTGTGAAATCCTAAAGGTACTCATTGGAATTTGGGCCCCTTTGCGCATCTTGGCTGCAAAAAAGTGTCACACATGTGGTATCGCCGTACTCAGGAGAAGTAGGGCAATGTGTTTGGGGGTGTATTATTACATATACCCATGCTGGGTGAGAGAAATATCTCTGTAAATTGACAACTTTGTATAAAAAAATGGAAAAAGTTGTCATTTTACAGAGATATTTCTCTCACCCAGCATGGGTATATGTAAAAAGACACCCCAAAACACATTGCCCTACTTCTCCTGAGTACGGCGATACCACATGTGTGACACTTTTTTTGCAGCATAGGTGCGCAAAGGGGCCCAAATTCCAATGAGTACCTTTAGGATTTCACAGGGCATTTTTACGCATTTGAATTCCAAACTACTTCTCACGCTTTAGGGCCCCTAAAATACCAGGGCAGTATAAATACCCCACAAGTGACCCCATTTTGGAAAGAAGACACCCCCAAGGTATTCCGTGAGGGGCATGGCGAGTTCATAGAAGTTATTTTTTTTTGGCACAAGTTAGCGGAAAATTATTATTATTATTTTTTCTTACAATAAATTCTGACACAAACTTGTATAGAAATGTAATTATATTTGAACAATTTTACCAGAAAAAGTTAAAAATACACTTTTTTTGAGAAAATTGCGGTCTATTTTGATTAATATCAGAAAAACTAAAAATGTCAGCAGCAATCAAATACCACCAAAAGAAAGCTGTATTTGTGAGAAGAAAAGGAGGTAAAATTCATTTGGGTGGTAAGTTGTATGACCGAGCAATAAACCGTGAAAGTAGTGTAGTGCAGAATTGTAAAAAGTGGTCTGGTCATTAAGGGGGTTTAAAGAGGACCTTTCACTAGTTTAAAAACTAAAAACTAACTATATCAGTGGGCAGAGCGGAGTCCCAGGCTATGAGCTGTACGCTACGATTGGCCAGCGCTGCAGCAAGGGACAACCCTAATACAAAAACTCCGCCCAGTACAACAGAGGGAGCTGCAGACACCGGAGCCTATACCGGGTGAACGGAGCGGCGCCCAGGCATACTAGTAAGTGCAGGGGGACCCCTGGGCGCCGCTCTGCCCACTGATATAGTTAGTTTTTAGTTTTTAAACTAGTGAAAGGTCCTCTTTAAGCTAGGGGGGCTGAGGTGGTTAATACCAGAATATAACAGCAGTATCTAACGCTTGTATTTGACTGTCAGAAATGCAGCAAATGCCCCAAATGTAAGGTCTTACAAAAAATGGGTGTTTTTTTAAACCCAGAATTTAACTGCAGTATTTACAGTTTGTATTTGACTGTCACAAATTCAGCAAAGGACTCAAAATGTATTATCTTGCAAAAAATGGGTGTTTTTTTTAAACCCTGAATATAACTGCAGTATTTAAAGCTTGATGAATATTATGTATTCGGTGGCTCACCAGCTGGACACAATAAAATGGGTGCACACTTTAATGGACTCGCCAATCCTTAAAAAACTAAATAGAAAATGGATTGGAGAAGGGCACTCGCTATATGGGAATACACGGAAATTTAATAAAACTCCACTTAGAAGCATACAGGAATTAAATCAATAAAATGACACAATAATAAAACAATTGTAATGGCACAGCAAAAAAACCAATTGAGATAAAACAGCAAATCAGCTAAATAAACTGCCTAAAATGGCCTGCCTAGAATAGCCAACCTGCTGACTAGACTGTAATAACTATATAAATCCACATCTGGTATATAGCCCGTATGTTCACACTTGTAGGGTGTCAGATATCCCTCATACGTTGCACACGCCTGCTACGTCCAAAAGAACTCCAGGTTATTATAGGCAGACAACAGATGATAATTATCAGGATTAGTATGGTATGTTAGGGATGAACTTCAATGCACAATGTTAGTTGTATAAAGCCAGTTAGTCCACACTTATAAGGCTACAGATGGTGAGGTATCTCTCATAAGTTGCATACACCTGCTATGTCCCAACCGCTCCAAGTTGATATGGATAAAAAGCGCAAGTGGTTAGTAACAGAATTAGTCTGGTAAGTTGCGGATATATTTCCCCTCAATGCACGGTATTAATTGTACTGGTATTGTACATTACCGCTCTTGGATTCTCCGGCTGTGTCCTGTGAGGGTTTCTTCTGTCAGCCCGCCCGACACGGCATTCAGTGTGGCTGTTACCTGACGCGGCATCCCACGTGGTATCCGAGTCAGACGTAGCGTCCCACGTGACTCTGTAGCCGCTTCCTGGAGAGCGTCTCCAGTCTCCTGGGTCCTACTTTCCCTCTGCCTCCGCTCTTATTTGGTTTCAGAGATGCAGGTATCTGTAGGGATGTAGCATCAGGTTTCCATAAGTAATTTATATTTCATTGATGAAAGTCCAGTACAGCCCAAACGCGTTTCAGGGTCTACACCCCTTCATCAGTGGCTATCGAACTGGGCTGCTTGTGAGGGCTTTATATATCCCGCCATATCTGGAATAATAGGTTATCCAAAAATCCTGGATCTGGATTTGTTACCTTAACATATAGTCATACATTGCTTTGCCATTTCTTGGAGGACATATATTTATCCTCATATAATAATATTCACATAAAATACATAAAATCACTTTATTAAAATAAAAATATGTATTTAATAAAACATGATAATGATAAAATTCCTAAAAAATGCAATAAAACCGCATGGCACGCATAAAAAACCGCATATACATATACACTGCTCAAAAAAATAAAGGGAACACAAAAATAACACATCCTAGATCTGAATTAATTAAATATTCTTCTGAAATACTTTGTTCTTTACATAGTTGAATGTGCTGACAACAAAATGACACAAAAATAAAAAAATGGAAATCAAATTTTTCAACCCATGGAGGTCTGGATTTGGAGTCACACTCAAAATTAAAGTGGAAAAACACACTACAGGCTGATCCAACTTTAATGTAATGTTCTTAAAACAAGTCAGGCTCAGTAGTGTGTGTGTCCTCCACGTGCCTGTATGACCTCCCTACAACGCCTGTGCATGCTCATGATGAGGTGGCGGACGGTCTCCTGAGGGATCTCCTCCCAGACCTGGACTAAAGCATCTGCCAACTCCTGGACAGTCTTTGGTGCAACGTGACGTTGGTCGATAGAGCGAGACATGATGTCCCAGATGTGCTCAATTGGATTCAGGTCTGGGGAACGGGCGGGCCAGTCCATAGCATCAATGCCTTCGTCTTGCAGGAGCTGCTGACACACTCCAGCCACATGAGGTCTAGCATTGTCTTGCATTAGGAGGAACCCAGGGCCAACCGCACCAGCATATGGTCTCACAAGGGGTCTGAGGATCTCATCTCGGTACCTAATGGCAGTCAGGCTACCTCTGGCGAGCACATGGAGGGCTGTGCGGCCCTCCAAAGAAATGCCACCCCACACCATTACTGACCCAATGCCAAACCGGTCATGCTGGAGGATGTTGCAGGCAGCAGAACGTTCTCCACGGCGTCTCAAGACTCTGTCACGTCTGTCACATGTGTTCAGTGCGAACCTGCTTTCATCTGTGAAGAGCACAGGGCGCCAGTGGCAAATTTGCCAATCTTGGTGTTCTCTGGCAAATGCCAAACGTCCTGCACGGTGTTGGGCTGTAAGCACAACCCCCACCTGTGGACGTCGGGCCCTCATATCACCCACCGTTTGAGCAGACACATGCACATTTGTGGCCTGCTGGAGGTCATTTTGCAGGGCTCTGGCAGTGCTCCTCCTGTTCCTCCTTGCACAAAGGCGGAGGTAGTGGTCCTGCTGCTGGGTTGTTGCCCTCCTACGGCCTCCTCCACGTCTCCTGATGTACTGACCTGTCTCCTGGTAGCGCCTCCATGCTCTGGACACTACGCTGACAGACACAGCAAACCTTCTTGCCACAGCTCGCATTGATGTGCCATCCTGGATAAGCTGCACTACCTGAGCCACTTGTGTGGGTTGTAGACTGCGTCTCATGCTACCACTAGAGTGAAAGCACCGCCAGCATTCAAAAGTGACCAAAACATCAGCCAGGAAGCATAGGAACTGAGAAGTGGTCTGTGGTCACCACCTGCAGAATCACTCCTTTATTGGGGGTGTCTTGCTAATTGCCTATAATTTCCACCTGTTGTCTATCCCATTTGCACAACAGCATGTGAAATTGATTGTCACTCAGTGTTGCTTCCTAAGGGGACAGTTTGATTTCACAGAAGTGTGATTGACTTGGAGTTACATTGTGTTGTTTAAGTGTTCCCTTTATTTTTTTGAGCAGTGTATATATTCACATATAGACCTCTGCATCTTCCAATATATTCATTGTTACACTGACCACATCTAAAGAAGCCTTTTGCGGTTAATCAATTGGATCCATTTGATTTTATAAGGGTCTTTTTTACCATAGGGGCTACTGTGGATGCAAGATTGTTTGCCTTGATATATGTAATCTTTGGCTCAGGACTCAGAAGAGGACCTACTATTTTGTCTTCCAATAGAATATACCAATACTTTTTAAAGATTCTCTCTATTTGACGATACTGTGAATGAAATGGCAATATTAATCTCAATGTGTCATCCATTTGTACGGGGGCCTTATATTCGAAGAACTGTTTTCTATCCATGTTCCTCACCTTTTCTAAAGCTTTTTCCACCACTTTCATAGGATATTCTCTATCTAGGAATTGTTGGCTCAGGATTTTTGCTTCCTCTTCAAACTTTTCCTCCTCTGTACAGTTACGTTTAAGCCGTCTAAACTGGCCAGTTGGTATGTTTATAAGCCATCGTGGCAAATGACAGCTTGTGAAACGTATGTAGCTATTTTTCGCCACGGGTTTGAAGTAGGTATTACAACAGACCCTATTGTCTTTTATATTGATATTTAGATCCAAGAATTCGACCTGATCCCTACTTGTTTTTAGTGTAAATATTAGACCCCTATTGTTCACATTGATCTCTGATAAGAATATTTCTAATAATTCTTCACTATCCTGCCATATAAACAAAATATCATCAATAAAACGTCGCCAGAGCACCAGACTCGTCCCCAGCCTGGGTAGGATATGATCCTCCTCCCAATTGGCCAAAAATAAATTGGCGTAACTGGGGGCGAATCTGGTGCCCATGGCGGTGCCAGTCAACTGTACATAAAAATCATCCTCAAAAGCGAAATAATTGTGTCGGAGAATGTATTCACTCTTTTCATCAAAAAATCGAGTTGGTCCCTCGGGATTTTGGCATTTCTTCCTAGTTGTTATATTAGTGCTTCAATCCCCTGTTCATGATTGATGATGGTGTACAGGGAGCTGACATCTAGAGTGCCAAGGATCCAGCCCTCTTTCCACTCCAAACTCTCTAAGGTCTTAATGATGTCTGTAGCGTCCCTAATATAGGATGGTATTTCCTTGACATATGGTTGTAACCATCGGTCAATGAATTGAGATAAATTGGAGGAGATAGACTGGATCCCTGACACAATAGGTCTACCCAGGGGAGAAGTAAGATCCTTATGTATTTTTGGGATACAGTAGAAGGCCGAAAGTCTTTTCTCTGTCCCCAAAATGAATCGTGCCTCCTGGTTCAATAAAAAACCTGCCTCCACTCCCCTAGTGCACAATGTCACCAGTTTCGCATAATAATCTTTAGTGGGGTCCTTTTTTAATTTAATATATGTGGAGGTCTCTCCCAATTGTCTCTTACACTCTTGTTTATACAATTCTGTGTCCAATATGACCACCGCCCCTCCCTTATCGGCTGGGCTTATGGTGATATTTGTTTTTTTTTGTAAGTCTTGGATCGCTTCTCTTTCTTTTCTAGTTAAATTATTTTTATTTCTGCAATTGTTTAAACTTCTTAGATATATGGATCTATAGGTACCAAATCACAACTCAAGCAACGAAATTTTATACAAAATCACAGATGTTTTTATTGGTACAAAATAAAGTTGTGACCGCTGGCCACACAGACATTTAAGAACACTTAAAATGCCATACAGACCGCAGATATGTGGTAGTTACAATGATTATATGTAAAGTGCAAGTGCTAAGTTACTTTACAGCAAAAGAGATTAGTCAGTGCCTAACACAGAGTTTAATTCCTGTCTATACTATATTAGAAAAGGTCAACACTGGACCGTAGACTAAAGGACCTGATACTTACATCAATTACTCTAAACAAATAATAACATAACATAAATGAGAAAGCATACTGACCAAGACCTCTACCACAGCACTGACACTGACAGTCTGTGCCCCGACGCGCGTTTCGTCAGCTTTTTCAAGGGGTAACTTAGCACTTGCACTTTACGTATAATCATTGTAACTACCACATATCTGCGGTCTGTATGGCATTTTAAGTGTTCTTAAATGTCTGTGTGGCCAGCGGTCACAACTTTATTTTGTACCAATAAAAACATCTGTGATTTTGTATAAAATTTCGTTGCTTGAGTTGTGATTTGGTACCTATAGATCCATATATCTTTTATTGGTTTTGTAATGAGTGATTATGGATCACCTACTTTTTTGAAATAAGGAAACAGTGTTGGTTTATCTATATAGTTTAAACTTCTTAGTTCCTTTTCTATATTTACTTTAAATGCGGTCATGTGTTCACTCATCTCCTGTTTGGGATATTTTCTTGATTTTTCTTTCAATGCTGTATGGGAGTATTTTAGTGATAAACCCTCGTCTATATCCTTATAATTGACAGGGTTTTTTAGAAAATATTTTTTAAGGCAGAGTCTCCTCATAAATTTTTCCAACCCAATATAACTCGAGAATTTATTTAAGGTTTTAGTGGGGGCAAATTTTAGCCCTTTATTCAATACTGAAATTTGAGCTTCTGTGAGTTGTGCACTACTTCAATTTACAATATTTGACATTACCTGTGATGGTTGTGTTTGTCCAATGCTCTGGTTGGTGATTGCTCAAATGATTGTATTTGTGATCGTGCCATTGTGTGTATCCCCTCCTCTGGTGGTTGTAGTGATTTGTTGGGCGGTATCTCAAGTTGTAATCGTGATGGTTGTGTTCCTTCTGTGCACGTGTAGGGGTTGGTGTTCGAATATTTCTCGTTCGAGATTTGTGGTGGTGGGGAGTGACATCTAAAAAATGAGGAGAGGCTAGAGGCTCATATCTGTTACAGGTGGGGACACTAGGGAGCTCTAACAGATTTGGGATGGGTTTGGCCCTGCCTATGTATTGCGTATTCTCATGTGTATTTTTTCTCGCTTCCTTATCCTTATTATTTACAGCATTCTTTAATTTTTTAGATTTTTTGTATATTATGTCCTTTTCTAAAGTGTCTAAATTGTGGCATATTCTTTCCTGCCATTTACGCACATTTTTTGCATCTGGGAACTGTTCTACCTCCTTCCTTATCTTATCTATTTTAACTGACAGTTCCTCTGTAATCTGTAGTCTCCTATTTATGACCATCTGTATTAAATTTTTTGATTGGTCTGCTAAAAAAGTGTCCCAGTCCTTTTGAAATTTGTCATCGAGCAAGTCCGCTGCCAGATTTTTGATCAAGTACAAACCCCTAGGAATAAGACCCTTCTCAATGTATTGCGTTAAGGACATAATTTCCCATTTATTACGTAGATGCCTCTGTAGCAATTTTTCCAGTTCTCTGAATATATCGTCTCTTCCCCTAATTGTACTATCAGAGGCACCTACATCTAGGTTCATTGTGAATGTATCAATCTTCTTGCATTTGCTTTCCATATGTTCCCAGATATTCATTGTGTTCAGATGGGAGCTCAACCATATTGGGCGAATAGTGAATTAATGAATATTATGTATTCGGTGGCTCACCAGCGGACACAATAAAATGGGTGCACACTTCAATGGACTCGCCCGTCCTTAAAAAACTAAATAGAAAATGGATTGGAGAAGGGCACTCGCTATATGGGAATACACGGAAATTTAATAAAACTCCACTTAGAAGCATACAGGAATTAAATCAATAAAATTACACAATAATCATGGTGATGGACCATGTGATGAGCGCAGTGATGTCACCAAAGGTCCTTTTTCTCCCAGGTCCTCAAAGAAGAAGAAAGAAGACGAGCCAGGCTGCGCAAACAAGTGGATGAGGTGAGCTGAATATTTTTTTTTATTTTTTAACCCCTCCATCCATAATTTACTAAGCATTCTGTATTAAGAATGCTATTATTTTCCCTTATAACCATGTTATAAGGGAAAATAATAATGATCGGGTCCCCATCCTGATCATCACCTAGCAACCATGCGTGAAAATCACACCGCATTCTCACTTGCTTGCGGATGCTTGCGATTTTCACACAGCCCCATTTACTTCTATGGAGCTTGCGTTGCATGAAAAATGCACAATATAGAGCATGCTGCGATTTTCACGCAATGCACAAGTGATGCATGAAAAACAACGCTCATGTGCATAGCCCCATTGAAGTAAATGGGTCCGGATTCAGGGCGGGTACAATGCGTTCACCTCACACATTGCACCCGTGCGGAATTCTTGCCCGTGTGAAAGGGGCCTAATGCTCCGTGTCTCTGCTGTCCGGCACGGCGCTTGTCTCGCTTTCACACTGCGGATTACTAGCACAGCATCCGCTCGTGTGAAAGAGCCCCTATAGTTTGTAAGGCGCAGCAGATCTAGAAGTAGAAGTGCCTCCCTTTTCTCTTAAAAGCTTAGTTACATATAGTTCAACAGAATTTTTATCAGCACTGAGGGTACATGATGCTTTCTGTCACCAAGAGCACACGGAGCAGGTCAGGTAAGTATTAATAAAAAAATATGTAATTTTAATCATTTTTATAATGATAATTATTACTATTTCTTTTTTACATTATTTATGCTTTGATAGATCTTCGTATTCTGACACATGGCAGTGCATTTTAAAATAAACTAAGAAGCTAGAAAAAGTTGGCCCTGGTAAAGAATACTTTGATAAATTCAGAGTAAAATATAAATGTTTTTACATATCACGGTACATTTTACATTTATATATTTTTTCTTTTGTTAGGATTTGAAAGGAAGTAATGATCCTAACATTAAACAACCGGTTGGTGAAATCGCCGTACAGATATCAAATAGTACACTGGTGAGTTTACACTTTATGCCGACAGATTGTAAACGTTTTATTTACAATCAGTGTAAGAAACTTTTGATTTTCTATTTTAGGTCAATGTTGATCAAACATAGGCCTATTTAAATATACATTTGTGCCTAATAATATAAATTATTTATAAATTCAAAAATTAAAGTAAAAAAAGTTTAAATTACCGAAAGTACAGTACATTAGCGGTTACCATGTTTTTCAGTTACTCAATTTGTGTAACGTAAAACACAAGCGCATTTGTTAATGGATCCTTAGGGGGGTCTGAGGCCAAGACTTCAGTTCTTGAAACAGCTAACATCGGTATTTTAACAATAGCACTTGCACACACTAAGGCAGCCTACTCACGACCATATGACTATTCAAGTAGTTTGCGTTCCTCCAAACAGAGATCCGCAAAAAGAAATGGATTACATCAATGTGCATTCGGTTTATTGCCGAATGGAACAGCTGGCAACAAATAGAACCTTACAATCCTTGTCCGTACTGCGGACAACAATAGGACATGTTCTATGTTTGAACGTTACGGAAATACGAAAACGGAAGGCATACGGAGTACTTCCATTTCTTTTGTAGATTCATAGAGATAAATGGTTCTGTAGACGGTCCTTACACGAAACGCCTAAAACGGAACATAAAAAATAAAATATAAATTTGCTTGTGCAGAAGGCAGTTGTGACCGCTTTTAAAAAGCTATAAGGTTAACCTCATCAAAGCTAGAAGCAGGTGAGAACAGCGGGAGGCTTAATAGCTGATGGAAAAAGCTTAGGCTTTTGTACGGTAATGTGCAGCCCTTTGTCATGTTTCCTGGCTGAGAAGAATTTATTTGTTAAATACGTTAATTAAGGTTGGTGATATACAGTTGTGTTCAAAATTATTCAACCCCCAATGCTGTAAATTGTTTTAGGGAATTTAGTGTACATTTGTAATTGTGTTCAGAATGAAATCTTACAAGGACTTTTTAAAGAACCAAATGCAACTAAAATGACATCAATTGTTTTTGTAATACAGTATTAAATGTTTTTTTTGTGATTTCTTCATTGACACAATTATTCAACCCCTTAAAGACTACCACTCTTAAGAACAGAGGTTCATTCAAGTGTTTTCGATCAGGTATTGAAAACACCTGTGGATGTCAAGGAGCAGCAATCAAGCATAATAAACACAGATTTAAAAGGACTGTGATACTCAGCTCCTTCTAGACATTTACTGGTGTGTTTACAAACATGGTGAAGTCAAGAGAATGGTCCAGGAAGACAAGAGAAGAGGTAATTTCTCTTCACAGGAAGGGCAATGGCTATAAGAAGATTGCAAAGATGTTAAACATACCAAGAGACACCATAGGAAGCATCATTCGCAAATTCAAGGCAAAGGGCACTGTTGAAACGCTACCTGGTCGTGGCAGAAAGAAGATGCTGACTTTGACTGCTGTGCGCTACCTGAAGCGCAAAGTGGAGAAAAGTCCCCGTGTGACTGCTGAGGAACTGAAAAAAGATTTGTCAGATGTGGGTACTGAAGTTTCAGCTCAGACAATAAGGCGCACACTGCGTAATGAAGGCCTCCATGCCAGAACTCCCAGGCGCACCCCCTTGCTGTCTCCAAAGAATAAGAAGAGTCGACTGCAGTATGCCAAAAGTCATGTGGACAAACCACAAAAGTTTTGGGATAGTGTTCTGTGGACTGATGAAACAAAATTAGAACTGTTTGGGCCCATGGATCAACGCTATGTTTGGAGGAGGAAGAACAAGGCCTATGAAGAAAAGAACACCTTGCCTACTGTGAAGCATGGCGAGGGGTCAATCATGCTTTGGGGCTGTTTTGCTTCTACAGGTACAGGGAAGCTTCAGCGTGTGCAAGGTACCATGAATTCTCTTCAGTACCAGGAGATATTGGATGAAAATGTGATGCAGTCCGTCACAAACCTGAGGCTTGGGAGACGTTGGACCTTTCAACAGGACAATGATCCCAAGCATACCTCCAAGTCCACTAGAGCATGGTTGAAGATTAAAGGCTGGAACATTTTGAAGTGGCCATCGCAGTCACCAGACTTAAATCCCATTGAGAACCTCTGGTGGGACTTAAAGAAAGCAGTTCCAGCGCGCAAGCCTAAGAATGTGACTGAACTGGAGGCTTTTGCCCATGAAGAATGGGTGAAGATACCCGTAGATCTCTGCAAGACACTTGTGTCAAGCTATGCTTCACGTTTAAAAGCTGTTATAACTGGAAAAGGATGTTGTACTAAGTACTAAGATTGAATGTCACTTGGGGGTTGAATAAAACTGATAATGATGTGAGCACAGAAAAGACATTTGTGGTTATTTCATTATAAATGTTATGTTATATTGGTCTGACTTACAAGTGCCTCTTTGATTTAATTGTAAACAAGATGACTGAAATGATCAAAATCAATGTCAAACTGGCCAAAACACTCAATTTCAGTGGGGGTTAAATAATTTTGAACACAACTGTAAACACATTTTTCAAAATAGCAAAGTATATTTCATAAAGCCATATTTAGGAGCTAGAGCGGTGTAGCTATAAACAAACGGCTCTTTCATATGACTCAGACCATTGTTGGAATAAAGCTGTCTTTGAAAGTGGAATTATGTGTTTGTGATTTTTTTGAAGCACATGGCCTTATCATGATAGATAACGCTTGTTGATTCTGTGTGACCTTTTATAAACATAATCAACATGATAGTTTTATGTTACAATAATGTTATTAAAGAAAGAAAGTTCAAACAAAGGCATTCTTCATCCATGATCAATCTTTATTCATCTGGATAATGCTCTGCTCTTCTATAAGTCTTTAACACAGGATCTCTTTAGAACTGAGTACACGATCCCCGCAAAGGACTGTCTGATGAGATGACATGTTCACCTTAATTAAAAGGATGATGTTTTAAAATTATTTTTGATATTCTAAAAAGGAATCTCCGGTCTAATACTGTTTCTCGCCATCAGCAGTGGGCCAAATTCTGAAATCCTGATTTCCAGCAATTATGAAATTGTACAGTGCATTGTAGAAGAAGAAGGAGACAGTGTATCAGTAAAAATAATATTAATGATTTAAAATAATTTATAAAAACAAAAAACAAAACATCTGTTGTTGTATACATAAAGGGCATGTGTCTGCAGATATGTAACTATGAACATGGCTGACCTGTTACATGTGCGCTTGGCAGATAAACATTGGCGGATTGGTCATAGACCGTAATGTGAAATATAACGGTGGGTCGATGCCCAGGGGGCCGCCTGAGTCCTTCTCACGGCCGGCAAGTAGAATTTTTGGGGGATGTTTTTTGTGCTGCTGGCAGTATGTTGTGGTATTTGGCTCTGTCTTGCGGTATAATGTGCCACAATATCATTGATGGCCATGCCTACTTGTGTAGTCACTGCCTTGCAAAATTTTTTATTTTTTTTTACATGGCCAATTTAAATGGGTTTCAGTCACCATAAAAATTGTATTAGGCTGGGTGACATTATCGATGTGCTAATGTCAGCTGAACATAACTGTATTAGTGCCACCTCCCTGCGTGCCGCCGTTATTGATAAAAAAGAACTTTTATATTATGCAAATCAGCCTCTAGGTTGCTCCAACACCTGGAGGCTCCGTTCTCCAACCTCTGGACACACCGTGCTACGGTTGATTGACAGGGCCATGCATCGTTTGTCTTCTCCAGCCTTGTTAATCTCTCGCCAGTGCCATCCTGTTCAGTTTTATTTGCAGGCGCAGTGAGTGAAGGATGCTCGCCATCTGCCGGCTTCCTCAATGCGCCTGCGCCAAATTCCGAACAGTACGTCGCAGGCACGAGATTTACATGCCTGGAGGAGACCAAGAATGCTTGGCCCTGTCAATCAACTATAGCACGGCATGTCCAGAGGTGGGAAAACAGAGTCTCTAGGTGCTTGAGCAACGCCCCCCCCCCCCCCTCCGGAACCTAGAGGCTCGTTTGCATAATACAAAAGTTATTTTTTATCAATATCGAGGTGGCACTAATACAGTTATGTTCTGCTGACATTAGCACATAGATAATGTCACCCAGCCTAATACAAATTTTTATGGTGACTGAAACCCATTAAGTTCCCAGTCCGCCCATGCAGCTGAAGACATCTGTGTTGGTACCTTGTTCATATGTGTTTGCATTTGAAAGAAAAATAAAGTTTTTAATATATGCAACTGAGCCTGTTTGTCGTTGCTGTTAAACATAGAGTCTCTGCTCTCTTACGATTACTGCGGCACCCTCTGCTCTTTTACGATTTTGACTTTGATTGTCAGTGCCTGGTAGTGGAAACCTCATCACTTTTGGTGCTGTCACTCAACTTGCCGAGAGAACATAGCCCCCGTTGCTCCAAGAAGCTTATTTAAATATATTTTAAAAAAATCATTTTTCTCAGCAATGCGGGCCCATATGACCATGGGACCAACACAGATACAATCAAATGCCAATCGTACATGGAACAGGCCATATGGAACAATATATATATATAAAAAAATATATAATGTAATTTTAAATAAATAGATTTTTTTTTTAAAAGCCATTTACGGATCAAGCGTTTACTTATGATCAGGAACAGATTGTCAATGTAAAGCAGGAGATCAACATGAAGGATAATGTAGATAACCCGTGTACTACATTGGACGAAAAGGAAAATCAAATTTTTTTCTGCAATGTCGATACGTAGAAACCAGTTATAGAATTGTGGCCTAATGGAGAGCTTCACCGGGACAATGGTAATTAAAGTAGTTTACTTTCAACAGGTTCCAATGTTTACATAAGCTAAAAGTCTTTGTACCCTTTAAAAAAAATATATATATAATAAAAAATATATATATTTTTTATATACTGAAGGAGTGATCAGGGCTTTGACCCTACTGGGAGTGTAACTGCGATAAGCTCTGTTCTCTGTGTCTCCTGATTGACAGTGTGAATTAGGGTTATGTGAACATGAAGATGGCTGAGCCAAAGGAGGGAGAACAGAGCTTCAATCATCTAGGACCCCCTTTGATCCAACATGCTCAGTCGCATAAAATAGAATATCTTATTTTAAAATACTCATCGGCTCATGGAAAGACTGGACATAACGTGTTAGCTTCTGCAGTCATTAGCACATGTCGAAAATCAATGAATTAATCATGATCCCGCTGATGCATGTGTAATTAGAAGTCCAGCATCACCATTCACTACTCAAAGATGTCGGAAGTCTGTTCGCAAGAATAGGACGGAGCTGTCTCCTAAATGTGAATGGGGACCCCATACTAAATGAATATGCTTATCGCAAGCAGGTAACCAACGTAGAAAAATATTTACACATAAAAGCACAGTGCATTCGTCAAACATCTCATTAGTAGTGGTTCATGGAGAGTGACACCTGCCGATCTGATATTCATTTTTTCTCCTTTTGTTCTTTACAGTTGAAAACTTTATTAGCTGAAATGAACCAACATTACAGTTCTGTTACACAAATTCCAGTATATTTTCCAGATAATTTATTAAGATCTGATCATTTAAATTACCTAGTTCTCCAGGAAACAGAAGAGGAAAACAGAGTAGGCAGTGCGTATTGGTGTGAGTGTAGGAACTGCATTCCAATGACTAGTGATGAGCGGCAGGGGTCATATTCGAATTTGCGATATTTTGCGAATATTTTCTAGAATATTCAGCAAATATTTGCGGATTCGAATATTCGTTATATTCTACGATTTCTTTTACCAGAAAAATCGACAAGGTAATATTGCGTAATATGCAAATTTTCGTAATGCTAATTTTTATCGCAAATTTTTCAATTGCCGAGCAAAAACATGATTCCTCCCTGCTTCTTGCTTGTGGGCCAATGAGTCATAGCACTATATCAAATATATTCGTTTTTTCAAATATTCGTAATAGTCTGAAACAAGAATATATAGCAATATAGTGAATATTCGGGGGAAAAAAAACGAATATAGAGCAATTTAGCTAATATAGTGCTATAATCATTTTTTTCAATAGTTGAATTTTTTTTCCAATCTGAGCTTCAGATGAGAAAAAAATTACAACTATTAGACAAAGAAGATTATAGCACTATCTTAGCTAAATTGCTCTATATTATTATTTTTTTTTTATATTCGCTATGTTGCTATATAGTCTTGTTTTAGAATATTACGAATATTCGAAAAAACTAATATATTCGATATAGTGCTATATATAATTTTTTTTGAATATTCATCATTTAAAGTCATGATTCCTCCCTGCTTCTTGCTTGTGGGCCAATGACTCATTGGCCCACAAGCAAGAAGCAGGGAGGAATCATGTTTTTACTTGGCAATTTAAAAATTTGCGATAAAAATTCACATTACGAAAATCCTTGAATATTCGAAATTGCGAATAAATATCACTATATTCTAAATATTCGTGAATTTTCGAAGTACCTATATTCGCGATAAAAATTCGCAATTCGAATATTCGTGATCAACACTACCAATGACAACCAATATAGAGTCAGTATGCAGATCCGTATTTGGAAGGCCTTAATTGCATTACGGAACATGAATTATTTTATATATATTGTAAAAGAGTAGAGACAGTAAATCTAAATCTAAGATCTTCGGGAATCGTACTTGAAGAACCACCTGCAAAGGATTTGAACAGGTATTTGTAGTATTTGAATTTTGACCATTATTATTATTAATTTAAAAAAAAAAAAAATCTAGTTTGTCTATACCACTTAGATTTAGAAGAAAAACTGCCTACAGATCTTCTACTGAATGGATTCATGGATACCTCGGTGCTGGAAATCGACGACCTTCATTCCCAGATCCTGATTTGCAGTATCTTGGATATAAACCTCGGAGAGACCATGCTGTGGAATTTATGGCTTTTGAGTAAATCTACACAGATTTAACTACATTTATAAAGTTTGTTTTATTAGTTTTGTTTAATTTTATAAATATATACAGTACAGACCAAAAGTTTTGACACACCTTCTCATTCAAAGAGTTTTCTTTATTTTCATGACTATGAAAATTGTAGATTCACACTGAAGGCATCAAAACTATGAATTAATACATGTGGAATTATATACATAACAAACAAGTGTGAAACAACTGAAAATATGTCATATTCTAGGTTCTTCAAAGTAGCCACCTTTTGCTTTGATTACTGCTTTGCACACTCTTGGCATTCTCTTGATGAGCTCCAAGAGGTAGTCCCCTGAAATGGTTTTCACTTCACAGGTGTGCCCTCAGTTGCGTTGAGGAGAAGTCAGGTGGATACACAGCTGATAGTCCTACTGAATAGACTGTTAAAAATTGTATTATGGCAAGAAAAAAGCAGCTAAGTAAAGAAAAACGAGTGGCCATCATTACTTTAAAAAATGAAGGTCAGTCAGTCAGCCGAAAAATTGGGAAAACTTTGAAAGTAAGGGCTATTTGACCATGAAGGAGAGAGTGATGGGGTGCTGCGCCAGATGACCTGGCCTACACAGTCACCGGACCTGAACCCAATCAAGATGGTTTTGGGTGAGCTGGACCGCAGAGTAAAGGCAAAAGGGCCAACAAGTGCTAAGCATCTCTGGGAACTCCTTCAAGACTGTTGGAAGACCATTTCAGGCGACTACCTCTTGAAGCTCATCAAGAGAATGCCAAGAGTGTGCAAAGCAGTAATCAAAGCAAAAGGTGGCTACTTTGAATCACCTAGAATATGACATATTTTCAGTTGTTTCACACTTGTTTGTTATGTATATAATTCCACATGTGTTAATTCATAGTTTTGATGCCTTCATAGTCATGAAAATAAAGAAAACTCTTTGAATGAGAACGTGTGTCCAAACTTTTGGTCTGTACTGTATATTTATTTATCTACAGTATACACATTACATTTTTAAAAATGTGTTTAATTAAATGAAAGTACTGATAATCAGAATGTTATAAAAAAATATTTTTACATAGAAAATAAACTTTTACTATTTAATGTAAGAATGAGTTACATGTGTTCAATATTATTTTGATGACATCTGTTATCAAATTTGAACCTATGAAACTTGCCGACCTTTCAGATGTGCACTGGCAAGCTGAAGACATCTGTGTGTGTACCATGTTCAGATGTGCTGGCATTGATGCAAAAACTGATCTATTTATACATTCCAATAAACCACTAGGCGCAACGGTGGCATTGCCGTTACACCAAGAGTTCCAACTCTTTCTGCAACTGACACTCCCTCTCTACTTTGATGTGATCACACCTGGGTATGTCAATTTTCATTGAAGGTCCATTCTTTTGCAGAGAGCAGAGCCGCTCGGTGTAATGACTATGCCTCTGTTGCTCCTACAGGCGCATTTGCATATCTAAAAAAAAAAAATTCTCTAAAATGTGTGCACATTGGAAAATGGGAACAACACAGACGCTTTCAGCTGCCAAGAGCAAATGTAACAGTTC
This sequence comes from Bufo bufo, assembly GCF_905171765.1. NCBI lineage: Eukaryota > Metazoa > Chordata > Amphibia > Anura > Bufonidae > Bufo > Bufo bufo. Next base: position 34,415,423 of record NC_053393.1, read on the forward strand.
ACCATTTGTGATAGTTAGAAATCTTATGATAGATGCCGTTTACCTTTATAAATTAAATCTAAACATTACAATATTAATAATGTTTTTTTATTCCAAAGCCTTGACACAGAAAATTATATGTTGGTAAAGGGTGACGCAACAAACGACCACATTACTATTCTTGCTTTGGCGGAGTGTTTTTTTTACCGGAGCCATGCTAATGCAAATCTTGGAACCTCATTGGCACGGATGATGAGGAGGGAGAGGAGCGCTTCTCTTCACTTTCCTCAGCGGTTCTAATTGTCGTCTTAGTAGTTGGTCAGCAGCACTCACTTTATTAATGTTAATGTGACAAACATACATTATAGTTCTTGACTCTGAATGTTGTATGCCGATCACAGCACAGGAAGACTTCCCGGATCCATCATCCTATTGTGTGTAAATTGAAATGAGATCTATGATAAATCCTGTATATAGTGTTGATATATAGAATATAGTGTTAATACATTATTAAATATAGTAGGTATGCATATATTATATAGGCAATTGCGTTTGATCTAATATATTTAATAATATGTATTCCAAAGTTGAATAAGATTTACTGTATATACACTAATTTTAGTCTCCTACATAAAGAGCATCTCTACTACAATATCTAGGTTTGATGAGATCATGTAGCTCCAGTGAGCACTACAGCCGCGATGTGAGCGGTAAGCGCTCAGTACAGGTAGTGAAGGGAGGCTTGGGGAGCTGCTATACCATATATAATAACGGTTATGTCGCTACAGACTACCGCTAGTCTGCGCTTAACGCTCAAACAGGCATCGCTCAAAGCGGCTAGCTCATTAGTCAGGGGGAAGGATCACTGACAGCGCTGGTCATTGAGTTTAAACATACAGTAGAATATTATATTTAATACAAGGAAAAATGTATATATAACACTGTGGACTTGTAACACTTAAGGTTCTGGTGCCAAAAAGGCTGTGAGGTAGCATGTCAGGCAGAATAATGCATCTACCGCACAGCCCGGCTCTCCTATATTAATTGAAGACTGCTGCTCCTTAGCAACGCTAATTTGAGAGAGCGCTGTTAATGTACATTTCAGATCCATTATTTTTTTTTGCACTAATAAAATTTTGCCCTACATAAATAATATTACAAAGGTGTTACGTGTCACTGTCCGTACATATTAGTAAGATAACCAAATAAAAAAAAATGGAAGACTCTTTGAAGATTGGCTATTTTAATTACAAATTTTGTCACCACAGAAAGCTTACAAGTAACATGGTAACAATTAAAAATGATAAAGAATTAAACACCACTAGAATAACTAATAAACAAAATACAGAGTAATGACAACACAACCATTTTATATGAACATTTGGAGACATTTTCAAACATGTAAATAATATTAACAATGTGAGCTATCCTGATCATCAGAACTGTGATATCAAAGACAAATAGCAGTACAATATCAGTCTATTATTTTAATTACAAATGGACAATTTTATTTGAAATCCATAATTTGCTGCCTGTCTGCCACTGCCCTGCATCTAAAACAAGTTAGCTGTTGTTTTTTTTTTAGGTCCTCCTTACATGGGCGCTCTACATTCAAAAGATTAGGAGGTAAAGTCGGTGCTCGAGACAACCAACCACTATATATTTCACCTTTCACAAGTCTAAGAACATCAATGGTTATATTTTCTAGGTAGTCTACATTCACTTTCTTGTACACGTTACAAACAATCCACCAAGCAGTGCGATTTCCCTCTGCCTCTGTATTTTTTCTGGCCACATTGACTACTGCTCTCTCACGACCAACCTTATTATTGTGGGTCAGTGCGGCCAGTTTTGTTCGTGCTTCCATGCCATCAATCCCAAAGTGAATTCGCTTACTGCGGTATTTCAGAGCCTGGCTGTGGAAGTTTTCTAGCTCTCCGGTGTGGCTGTTATGTGCCAGATGAGGCAAGTCTTTTAACATCTGCTTGCTGTTGACAAGTTCTTCTATCTTTGTGTACGGTGGAGTTCCGACTTTTAACCACAGTATTTCTCTTTCCATGTCTTCAGTTGGTTGGTGTGTGCATGCAGAGTAAAAATCACGATCCCATTTGTGTTTGTTTGTTATATGATGGAGTAGAGAAAGCCATTTCTCTTTCAGTAGTTCGAGAGTTTTCAGAATTTTGCATACTCCACCAAAAATTTTATATAATCCAAGGTGTAATTTCCTTGCAGAATTTTGGTTTAGCAGCAAACTGTAGTTTTTTCTTTAATGATTTGGCGTAGTGCCACACATCGAAATGGCGGATTAGTATGGATAATCATTTTTAATTTTCTTTCGTATTCCCACATGACGATCAGAAGCAAAAATATTTACCTTCAAACCGTTATCTAGAATTTGTTGGAGAACACAATGAAACCCAAACTTCTCCATTGCCACAGAGGATGAACATTGAGTCCACTGTACTACCGTACCTCAAAATCAACAATTTTTTTTTAGTTACGAGGTCCATAACAGTATAAATACAGTACTTAGCAGTGTGGCCAGGACTGTCGCACTGGCCGTTACCGGACACACACAGTGTTTTCGACTTTTTTGAAGTTATAAAATTTTGTTTTTCTTTTTACCAAGCCATATGAATAGCTGGAAACAAAAATTTACTTTGGTATCTGTAGTAAGTTATTTCGGAAATGCTGGCCAAATCCAAAATGTTAAATGATTTTTTTAAAGTTTTGTCCAGAAAATAGTATTGATGATGCCGTCAATATGTTACCTGCAGAGTAATGTCCAATCTTTGGTTGTGTTTCAAATAGGACAAATGTGTGCCCTGAAATACAAGTGCCTTTAAATTTGCAGTACGAACCATCGTAATTTTTAGTCCATGATTTCACCATAATCGACAATCTGTGTTACTTTGACACTTTACTTTTGTGAACAGTTGTTCTAGGCAGCTTTCAAACACCAATAATTTTTTTTCATTAACTACGTTTTCGATGCCCAATGATTGAATGCATTGATTGGAAGACAGAGTTTCTTCTTCCAAAAGAGACGCACACAGATAATGATCCGACACATCAAAACGGCTTTTTTCAGGAACATAGAGAGATTGCTTATCTTCACTTTCTTCAAGCTCATTCGATACTGACTCTTCTGGGAAGGCAAAACTTTTTAAGTTGTCTGGGAGAATAGGTGATAAAGGACATTCCTTCAGGAATTTCTGACTTCCCAGGAACTAATATGAAACCTATGTTCTTTTTTTTTTAAGGGGGCGGGGGGGTGAGGAAACAACTGGACTACTTAGCAGAACTCTACGTACACCCTGATGTAAAGGTGTAGACATTATTGGGTATGCTAAGCTAGCTTCAGTTTGTTGTAACACTTCCACTTCACTTATTGATTGGGAAGTTGTGACAAAATGCAAACTGCAGTTTGTGTAGATACACTGAACATTCCCGGTTTGACGATCTCAATTTGAAAGGATTCACATTGAGTAATATTTTCATGCACGCTTGATGTAGGCAATTCTACTTCACAAACTCTTTTTCTAGAGTGACTGGTTGGTTTTCTCAAACTTTCCTCAATAATGGACTCTCTGGCCAGTGCGGCTGGGAATATTGTAGGAATAGCATCACGGTTCAATACTCTTTCATAATGAGTCACTCGATAACAATCAGGTGCAAAGTCTTCAGAACAAATGACATACTTGTTCGATTTATTACCTTCTGCTATTTTGCGAGCTACAGCATTAATGTCGTCAAAAGTCTGTCCTGTTTGTGACAGTTACAATACGACGCGCTCTACATCATGCGGAAAAGTATGCCTAATGATGTTTGGACACTTAGTCACAATGCAGGCCGGCATTGTTTATTCCATTTTTTCCCTGTGTGAAAATTGCGAAAACATTTTTGTATTAGGACTCTTAGGAAATATAAATGACAGCAGGCACAATGAAAACACAATATTTCCATTCACATCTAACCGGGATGAATTGGACATACTGTAGACCCTACAGGGAAATTACTTAGTCTTGAAGCACATATCTTTAAAAATAGTGGTTACACAAACCTGGAATGCCGATTGCACCTACCGCCATAATTGAACTATTCATACGGTATGTCACATAAATAGATGTTCCCAGTATATGAGATTCTCTTTTTAAAGCTCGTAAGGGGTTAATTAATTAAGATATAACTCGGAAATTATAGCGACCTCATCCATTTGAGTGTAAAGATGCAGCGGCGCACGTTTTGGGTTCTAGTTGGCCAGCGTGGTGACATCATATGTCTCTGCGCTTGAGAGGTTGTCACTGATCTTCTGGCAAGAAGCCCGTTGCAGAATCTTTGCGCTCAAATGGACATATAAATTCATTATATAAAAAATAGTAATGTAAAATTCATTTTTTACCGCTCAAGTTTTTGAATTTGGTAGCTGCGGTGAATCAAATCTTTTTGTAATTTTTTTTAAAGTCCCCTACGTCAGCATTGACTTGATGAACAATAAAAGTAGGTATTGTATATTTTAAATAATAGAACTGAAGTTTTTTTTTTTTACTCACACAAAATTACAAGAATGTCACAAAGTTGGTTATAAATTGTAGGATCTTATTTCCTTCTAAGCGCACTACAAAAGACCTAGAAAAGAAAGGTATAAATTAAACACTGTGACATAAAATCTGAAGTATGTTAAAGGTTTTCTGTCAGCAGAATTAACCCTTAGGAACTGGCTGACATTAGTGATGTGCTAATGTCAGCAGAATCTAAATCTGCTATTGTTATGTTTATTGATGGCCCCCTTAATGTACTATTGTTCCTTTTATAATATGCAAATTAGCCTCTAGAATCAGGGGGGGCGTTGATCCTGCTGCAAGAGGCTTCCTTCTCCAACCTCAAGTCACACCCTGCCATACTTGATTGACAGGCCAGCGTTTGTCTTCTGCAATCCCTGTGTGCTGGTTAAACATTACGGCTTAAGAGCGAGATTTAACCAGCACACAGGGCCGGCAGGATAATACTAATGCAGAGCAGTCAGTCAATGACGGCAGTGCGTGACTTGAGGTAGGAGAACAAAACCTCTAGGACCAGGAGCAACGCCCCCTCTGCTCCTAGAGGCTATTTTGCATATTATAAATGGAAGAATTGTACATTAAGGCTGAGTTCACACGAGCGGATGCCGTGCGTGGCATCCGCTCCGTGAAAGAGTGCCAAGACTCGATGCAGACTGCAGAAGCACGGAGCATTATCATGACTGATAATGCTCCGTGCCTCTCTGTGATCTCTTTACTACGAAATCACAGTTGTCACTGTGATTTCGTAGTAAAGAGATCACAGAGAGGCACGGAGCATTATCAGTCATGATAATGCTCCGTGCTTCTGCAGTCTGCATCGAGTCTTGGCACTCTTTCACGGAACGGATGCCACGCACGGCATCCGCTCGTGTGAACTCAGCCTAAGAGGGCCATCAATAAAGATAAAAATAGCAGAATTAGATTCTGCTGACATTAGCACATCGCTAATGTCAATCAGTTTCATAGGGTTAATTCTGGTGACGGAAAACATTTTTATGATGAATAACACAGGTCTGCAAAAAAAATAATTTCAAGAGCTGTTTTGGTTATTCCACGTAATCTTTATGTTTTTTGGTACACTAAATCCGAAAATGACCTCCATTTTGTCATAGGACATCATGTTTCCTGACAATTTAGGTAACTATGTTAAATAAGGCAATACCTCAAAATAAATGGAAATAGACTTATAAAATTTAAGTTTTATTAAAAAAATTTCATGAAAATCCTTTTTTGAACTGAAATGAGCTCACCTACACACACTAAACTCGATTCTTCTTCCCTGTGAGGCTCCTTTTGGTGCATTTACGCTTGTGAGTAGCATCTGGAATGTCTCTCTGAAGCATCCAACTGTAGTCTGCCATTCGTCCGACGATCTTTTTTTAGTGAGGATCTTTGTTATTGACTAAAAATTTCTGTACGACTTATTTAAATGCAAGCCACCCTTCTTTTTGAAGATCCATCATGGTATTGACAAACTCTTGATCAACTATAAGCCTTCTAATGTCTTGTCCGACGAACACACCTTCCTTCAATTTTGCCTCCAACAGGCCTGGAAACTTGGTGACAAAGTATTTGAAGCATTCTCTATGTCTTGGAAGTAGTTTTACGAATTGCTTCATCAATCACAATTTTATGTGGAGAGGTGTTAGAAGAACTTTGTGGGAAGGTACCAAAGTTTCTCGGAGGACATTTTTTTCACCGACTGTTATCACCCTTGGCTGCCAACTCTTCTTGGTCCAGTGATTTTGTCGGTCTCGACTGTCCCATAGACACAGAAAACAAGGGTATTTGGTATACCCAGCTTGTTGCCCGATCAGCATTCACAAGACCTTCAAGTCCCTACAGACTTGCCAACCATGGTCTTCATATTTAAGTTTACGAATACCCAATTCCAAGTTCTCGTAGGTTTCCTTCAAGTGTACGGAATGACCTACAGGTATGGAAGCGTAAAAACCACTGTTGTGTAGTAAAACTGCTTTGAGACTTCTTTTTGAAGAATCTATAAAAATACGTCATTGCTCCGAATCATATTGGATTTTAAATTGACCCATCAGACCTTTAACATTGATGCAATAAACCAACTTGTCTTCCTGTGCAAAGTAAGGAACAAACTCCTTTTCACGATGTCTGAACCATGAAGATGACACTCCTGGCAACAATAAATTCCTGCTTTTCAGCCTTGATCCGAGTAAGGCCTCATGCACACGAACGTTGTTTGTTTCCGTGTCCGTTCCGTTTTTTTTTGCGGATAGGATGCAGACCCATTCATTTCAATGGGTCAGCAAAAAATGTGGACAGCACACCGTGTGCTATCCGCATCCGTATGTCCGTTCCGTAGCCCCACAAAAAAAATATAACATGTCCTATTCTTGTCTGTTTAAGGCATTGTTACAATGGATCCACACAAAAAAAACTGATGGCATACGGATGTCATCCGTTTTTTTTTGCGGATCCGCAATTTGCGGACTGCAAAACACATACGGTTATGTGCATGTAGCCTAACTCAGCGGCATCTTTGGGAAGATTCAAGTCTCTTACCAAATCATTCATCTCCTCCTGAGAAAACAATTTTGGTCTTGTATCATCTTCAAAGTCAGAACTTGATTCGTCATCTGGTTCAGGTATGACTTCACCTTCATCGGCGCTAGGTATCTCTTCCAAGGTAGCAGGGGGCTTGGGTACTGGTATATTTGTGCCATGGGGGGAGGGGACGAATTGCTGAGTGAAGATTGGGGTATGAAATGGAATGCTTCCATTTGGAATTAAACCCTTTCACATTGCATGTACAAAAATAACAGTCGTTGGTTCTTTTGCTCTCGCCATACCATAAGAATCCCACAGCGGAAAGATTTTTTCTAACCCTTGAACCAGTTTTGGAGGTCCTCAACACACCATTTGCACACTTTATGAGGCACCCAAACTTTATCTTGATCTCCAATTTTTAGTCCAAAGTATGTGAAGTATACTTTTTTCACAAAGTCTGTAATATTGTGCTGTTGCTTCAACATTATATATTCACCACAGATGAAACAGAAACTGTCTGGTGAATTAATACACTTTTGCGGAGCCATAACATAACAGTTGAAGAATGACAAGCTAACACGAACTGCGATGAAAAAGTGTGAACAGCCTAGAACCAAGAACCTGATGATGATTCGTGCACAAGTGTGGACTGCAGGAGAGAGCAGCTCTGTGTCTGTACACAAGACGTCACAGTGCTGGCCACACACCCCTGCACTGACCGGAGCTGCTGCTATCTGCCCTGTGTCTCCCTCCCTCTGGATTCTTCAGGAAAGATTAACCCCTTCTACCATTAGAAGCACAGACTCAGGGCTGAGGCTTACACATACAGCATGCTGCTGAGTATCCCAGTAGTCAGACATGTCACTCAGAGCAGCACTTGTATTCACCCCCTTGGGGGGGGGGGGGGGGGGGGCAAAGATTGTTTACCTGCAAATAACAACAAAGGGCCAAGAAGAGAACTAGGGAAATGAGGAAATATATTTTTTCCCTCTAAAACTTGCTTAGCTTATGTACCGTATATATTGTTAACCATCAGATTTACAGTGCCATATATATTTTTTTACATAACTCGGACAACCCCTTTAAGTTTTTTTGGGCATTTTATATCTTAAATGCACTTATGTGAATTAATTAATAGTAAATTTGGTTAAAAACCCATAATATAAAAAAATACCAAAAATAAAAAAAAATTATAAATTTGAAGACAATTTAGAATTTTGTGGCAAATCATGACGTCTAGGAATTTTTTCAATATTTTTTATTTGTTTTCAGCACATCAAAATGCATGGAAATTAGATAAAAATGATCAAACAGCTTTTTAGCCGCAGACCTGTGACCAAATTATAATTTGTTTATTTACCTGTTTAGTACAGATTGTAATATAAGCTAATCAGTGCTGTGGGGATTCACTCTGGTAGGCAGGGTAAGCGCACGCAGTACAGAGGCAAAAACAAGGTTGTAAAGCAAAGTTCAGTGTTTTATTCACACATAAGGAAATACAAGCCAAAAGTAACGGTGTTCAGTTTTGGTGCCTGTTCACACCACACAAAGTCCACAGTGCAAAAAACCTTCACCTGGTCAGTGGTTTTCCACCCGCAGTCCACAGCAGGCTTTAGAGGCCTGTTTTCCCAGCATGCGGCTCTCAAGACACAGACTCCACAGCTTCTCTGTCATGGAGGATAATCCAACACAGCTGAACGTGCTGGCTGGGTTTTTATATCCCAGCCCAAAACCCGGCCTGGACAGTGGGGAACAGCCACCCACCCTGCTTTTTGGCTGTTCCCCATAAGAACCGGCCCGGATCGGCTTTACAGCCATACTAACAGCTGAAGTGTCAGACTGCAACTGCAAAACTGACACTTCAGGGAAAAACCCGGTTCTTACCTCACCGAGGCCAGGAACCTCAGTGACACGTATCTTCCGTCAATGACGGCCCCTTGTTCCTTCTTACAGTGCCAACCACTATCTTGTAGATTATCAACCTTTAATATATAAAAAAAAAGAGTTAGAGATAGATTGTAATTGAGCATATAGTAAACTGTAAAGCTTTAACTAAGAATCGATCAATAAATAATCTAGTACAATGATTGTAGACATTGGCTCCATTCTATTACTTTTTAATATATTATAATTTCATATCTGCATAATAGCACTACGACAGTAATCATTGCTCCTATTAAAGTAACAATCAAAATTTCCCCCTAAAAGAGACAACCACAGCTCCACCGTAACAGTGACATCCAAATGTTACCCCTACGAGTGTCATTGACAGGACCACCATACCAGTGAAATCCAAATGTTCCCCCTAACAGTGACATCCACAGCGCCACCATAACAGTGACATCCTAATGTTCCCCCTACTAATGTCATCGACAGGGCCACCATAACAGTGGCATCCTAATGTTCCCCCTACTAATGTCATCGATAGGGCCACCATAACAGTGACATTCAAATGTTCCCCCTACTAATGTCATTGACAGGGCCACCGAAATGTTCCCCCTACCGGTGTCATCGACAGTGCCACCATAACAGTGGCATCCTAATGTTCCCCCTACTAATGTCATCGACAGGGCCACCATAACAGTGGCATCCTAATGTTCCCCCTACTAATGTCATCGATAGGGCCACCATAACAGTGACATTCAAATGTTCCCCCTAACAGTGACATCCACAGCGCCAACATAACAGTGACATCCACAGCGCCACCATAACAGTGACATCCTAATGTTCCCCCTACTAATGTCATCGACAGGGCCACCATAACAGTGGCATCCTAATGTTCCCCCTACTAATGTCATCGATAGGGCCACCATAACAGTGACATTCAAATGTTCCCCCTACTAATGTCATTGACAGGGCCACCGTAACAGTGACATCCAAATCTTGCCCCTAACAGTGACATCCACAGCGCCACCATAACGGTGACATTCAAATGTTCACCCTAAAAGTGTCTGCCTAAGAGTGACGTGCACATTACTGCGTTTTATTGTGACCATGAGAAGCAAAATATGGCAAAGATAAGACGTCCTATTTTTTGCCATTTTAAGTGTATCTAAAAACGATTCAAGAGAATGAGTCCACGACGCGATATGGGATTGATTGGTCCAGTACCCATGCATTGTTGACCATAAAGTCGTGTGAAATAGCCCACATAAATATAAAGGAATAATAAGATATATTTATATAGATTTTTATATGAATATAAATATATCTATATACATATTGTTTTAAACTGTATGTAGATTCATATTTATAATTATATAGATTTTTAAATATAATTATATATATATATATATATATATTAGGAAGGCGCAAGGGTCCGTCATTGACGGAATGTATGTGTCACCGAGATTCCAGGCCTCGGTGAGGTAAGAGTCGGTAATTTTAAATGTCAGCGGCAGTTAGTGCTGACTAACACTATTCATTAGTTAGTAGTGTTGATCACGAATATTCGAATTGCTAATTTTTATCGCGAATATCGGCACTTTCAGAATTCGCAAATATTTCGAATATAGTAATATATATTCGTAATTTAGAATATTCAAGATTTTTTTTTAATCAGTACACATGATCCCTCCCTGCTTCTAGATTGTGGGCCAATGAGAAGGCTGCAATATCTTTGACTTTAGAAATAGTGTTGATTGTGAATTTTCGTAATGCGAGTTTTCGTAATGAGAATTTTCGTAATGAGAATCAATGAGAACGTGAAAACTCAGATCCAATGGTATATTCTAACCCCCAGGTGCTCCCATGGTGATAGGGACGCTTGTCGGGGAGGAGCATGCCAAAGTGGAACAACTGTACAGATTTAAAAAAAAAGACGAATATTCTAAAAAACAAATATATTCGTTGTTTAGAATATTCCTAATATTCTAAAACAAGAATATATAGCAATATAGCTATTATTCAAAAAAAACGAATATAGAGCAATTTGTGCTAATATATTGCTATAATCTTCTTTGTCTAATAGCTGTAATTTTATTTCTCATCTGATGTTCAGATTAGAAAAACATTACAACTATAAAAAAATATATATCACTATATTCTAAATATTCGACTAATATTCTACGAAATATTCGCAAAATATTGCGAATTCGAATATGACCCCTGCCGCTCATCACTACTCCTGATACTGCCATCTCCACACGATGTAACCTTGCAACCCTGTGGTATCATAAAGCTGCTGCCATCTCCACACTATGTCACTTTGCCACTCTGTGGTCTCCTGATGCTGCTGCTGCCATCTCCACACTATGTCACCTTGCCACTCTGTGGTATCCTGCTCCTGCTGCTGGCATCTCCACACTATGTCACCTTGCGACTCTGTGGTATCCTCCTGATTCTGCTTCCACCTCACCACTATGTCATAGGTCCACTCTGTGGACTTCTCATGCTGTTCCCACCCTCCCTACTTCATGACTGGGCCACTATTTTGCCTTTCGACCTGGCTGACATCACCATTTATTTGACCCTTCTTCTGATCTGTCAGAAGGAAGAAAAAATGAGACGCACAATGGATCCTGTCTGTGTAGCAGCTGTAAGGCCTGTATGGTCCCATCAGAATTGGCTTATGATTTGGAAGCCAAAAGCAGGAGTGGGTACAAAACACAGAAGACATGCAAATATTCCATTCACGTGTCATCTCTATTTTAGATCCACTCCTGTTTTTTTTGGGCATTAGCAATACTGATGGATTACTGACCAAATGCTGACCGAGTGAAGGCGTATGCTCCACAGACAGGATCCGTTTTTTGCGGGTTATTGTTCTGACGGATCAGAGGAAGGGCAAATTAATCAGTGACGTCAACACAAACTTACTGCTGACACCCTCTGCTCTCTGTCGGGGAGCTCTACTTGTGTAAGCGTTTAATAGAACAGGTTCTGTAGACATCTATGTTGAATCAGCTGACGACGGTGTAATAGGAGTGCGCTTTTTCTTGACGCTAACATCGACCTGTAAGGCTGAGTTCTTACTTGAGTTATTTGGTCAGTTTTGTCCCCGTGACTGTGTCCTAATAAGTGAAGTATGCAGTGATCTGCATGTCATACGGACTCACAGTATTATTTCACTACCACAGCAGACTCCCTGTGCGTGTTACTGCAAGGCACAGTGTTCTACACCACTATAAAGGCTCTTAGCAGACAGGAAATAGCAGTTTTTTTATGTAATTCGCCACAAATATATTCGGATCAAACCTAATTTTTCCCCAAATATTCGGTCAACCGGCGAATCTAATTTTTGAATAATATCATCTCTAATTATAGCCAAACCAGTACCTCATCTGCAGATAGCTGTTTTGCTATGATTGCCCCTCATCAGTGCTGAGCAGAGAGTGGGTGAGAGGCTTTGACTTGCCTTACCTTGTCTGGTGGAATCAGAGACTCAGCCTTCTTTTCTTTTTGGAAAGAGAGTTAATTTTCATAGTCTTTTCCCAGAGAAGCATTTCATGGACTATAAGACTCTTTACGTCTACTAGGCACTTTGCACAAGGAGAAACAGTATCTCCTTGATCCCCAACAAAGGCCTCTACCCTACATACGTAGCTAAGGCTAGTTCCACATTTGCATTGTGAGATCTGTAGCGTTTATTGTCCAGCCGATTCTCTTCAAATTTGCTGGGTTGCGGCCGGATGTCCGCTAGTCACCTTTATGGTTTAATCGGAACTGATGGGAACTCAGTGGCTTCTAGCAGTGCCGGATCCAGACAGACCCAACAGACTTTTCCCTGCAGGAAAGGCATACCGGATCTCACAACACTAGTGTGAAACTAGGCTATGTCAGTTCTCTCTGCTTTGCACTGATGAGGGGCAATCACCGCAAAACATTAGTCTGCAGATGAGACACTGGCTTGGCTATAAACCTAAATTATAATTCAAGGATTGTTTAAAAGGTCAAGTATTGTTTCTGCACTACTTCTGCAGGATCTCAAAAAACTAGTGTACAACTAGCCTAAGTCAATTCTCTCTGCTTTGCACTGATGAGGGTCAATCACCCCAAAACAACTGTCTGCAGATGAGATGCTGGCTTGGCTATAAACCTAAATTATATCCCAAAGACTGTTTAAAAGGTCGAACATTGCTTCTGCGTTACTTTTGATGGTATCAGAGCCTCAGACTTCTTTTCTTTTTGGAAAGAGAGCTGAGCTGCATATATAAATTGGAAAGGGCAGCTCCTTAATGTATAAAATGTTGGTATAATTGATTTGATGTCCTTGGGAACCGAACTGGCAGAAAGTCTGTGTAAGAGGTTGAGATATAGATTTTTCTTCCCCTCAATGACTCCTTTCATGATATTTTCAAAAGATAACATTTTCTTTTCTCTTGCTTCTTCTTCTATCATAGGATTGGTGCATCTGACTTTATGAACAGCATTTATGCTGCTCCCTCTCGTGCAAAGTCATTTAATATTATTGTCAGCCATTTCTAATGCTCTTTGGTGATCACTAATTGCCACCATTACTCATATGTCCATAGTAGTGTCACCCAGGTTTTCAGAAACTTGAAAAAAATATGACTCAATAAAATTATAATATAAATGTATAACAATGCAGATCTTCATACTGGAGACCAACACCAGCTACGATGGACCCCACTGGCTTACAATAAGGTCTGTCACCTTCCATTGTGGTTTCCATTACTCTGACAGGAAGACCCCCCTGTACCACTCAATTACTAGAATGAATTGGCCTATAATGCACCGTCTGTCATAGCATATAGATTATGATATCACTGCTGTCTTAACACTGGTCATACATTGGCTGTTTTAAATTGTCAACTCCTTGTTTATAGTCAGTTGGAGTCACTCAGAAAAACTGATGATGATAACAGATGTGCAATCAACATAAATTCTTTTGCGGGTGGAAACATGGAGATGAGTTGACAGGGAAAAGAAAAAAGTTTTTTAAAAGAGAGTGTTAGTCAAAGAACTTATTAAAAATAACAGTAGCAGGGCACCAAAGGGAAGAAAAACTAGTGCCAAAGTGTAAGGAATAAGTGGCTGTCGATGTGGCAGGCGCAGCACTATGAAGGGCCTTTTGCGCTGTGGCATTAGAAGAATTTTTAAATCTCTGACTTTTAGTCTAACCAGACTGTCTATTACTCTGTAATTCCTCTAGCGCCGTTCTATGGAAACAGTAGGTTTCAAGAGCACACCAAATGCTTCAAATAACTTCTTTATTAACTGAAACTTTTCTTCATATATAACACTGCTGCCTCCGCAGCAGATAGTCCATGTACAAAACACGTGTTGAAAAGATATCACAAAATGGTGGTATGATTAAGATGGTGGTTCAACTGTTCAATCTTGTCATTCAACATAAAATGGTGCTTTTGTCTCTAACACATAAACATAGGAACTGTATTAAGGTTATTTGCAGGTCCAGCTGCATAAACATACAAGCTATATTAGCAAACTAGGACAAGTCTTAGCTGGCCAGCTGCAGCCGGTAGTGGCTGAATGTGTAGATAAAACTACCACATACGGAACATAGGTGCAGGAAAAGAGAAAAGAACACACCCACGAGAAGGAGCCAGATTCCAAATTGTCACTATTGGATTTAAACAGGAAAGAGATGGATATTTTGAAGTCGTGGGACAATGAATTAATAGACACAATAAGGTTATGACCTGAATGAAAGCTGATTCACAATTAGGATAAAATAAATGCAAATAAAAAGCTTGTTTTAAATAGGGATGAGCAAACCCGAACTGTATAGTTCGGGTTCGTACCGAATTTTGGGGTGTCCGTGACACGGACCCGAACCCAAACATTTTCGTAAAAGTCCGGGTTCGGGTTCGGTGTTTGGCGCTTTCTTGACGCTTTTTGAAAGGCTGCAAAGCAGCCAATCAACAAGCATCATACTACTTGGCCCAAGAGGCCATCACAGCCTTGCCTACTATTGGCATGGCTGTGATTGGCCAGTGCACCATGTGACCCAGCCTCTATTTAAGCTGGAGTCACGTAGCGCCGCACGTCACTCTGCTATGATCAGTATAGGGAGAGGTTGCAGCTGCGATGTTAGGGCGAGATTAGGCAGATTAACTCCTCCAAAAGACTTCATTCTGTGATCGATCTGCAGCTGTGGATCATTGAAGTGCTATTATTGACTTGCTCACTTTTTTGAGGCTGCCCAGAGCGTTTTTAGATCACTTTTTTTCTGGGGTGATCGGCGGCCATTTTGTGACTTGTGGTGCGCCAGCACGAGCTATCACCAAGTGTATTTAACCATCGATAGTGTGGTTATTTTGTGCTATATCCTACATCAGCTGCAGGCTGAGCCTGTGTCACCGAAGTGCATTTAACCATCAACAGTCTGGTTATTTTTTGGCCATATACTACATCAGCTGCAGGCTGAGCCTGTGTCACCCAAGTGCATTTAACCATCAACAGTCTGATTATTTTTTGGCCATATACTACATCAGCTGCAGGCTGAGCCTGTGTCACCCAAGTGCATTTAACCATCAACAGTGTGGTTATTTTTTGGCCATATATTACATCAGGGGCAAGTTGAGCCTGTCACCCAGCGCCTAAAAAATAGACCTGACATTTCTATTCAACCAAATCTGCACAGTTTTAGCTGGTCAAGTTATTTGTAGTGACCGTAAAAGCAGACTTTTTGTTCTGGGTTGAAAAAGCATTCCCAAATTTGCCATTCTCAAAATAACTAGTTTGTGGTATTTGAGGCCTACTTGAAATCTATCCCAAAAAGAAAATCTTACATTGAAGGTATTGATAGTGTCATTCAGAAAAACCTAAGAAACACGCTAGCGTGCTGATAGAAGTGTCATTCTGTGATTAAACCTATAACTGTCACACAGCGCAAAAAAAAACAGGTCTCACATCTCTATTCAACCAAATCTGCACAGTTTTAGCTGGTCAAGTTATTTGTAGTGACCGTAAAAGCAGACTTTTTGTTCTGGGTTGAAAAAGCATTCCCAAATTTGCCATTCTCAAAATAACTAGTTTGTGGTATTTGAGGCCTACTTGAAATCTATCCCAAAAAGAAAATCTTACATTGAAGGTATTGATAGTGTCATTCAGAAAAACCTAAGACACACGCTAGCGTGCTGATAGAAGTGTCATTCTGTGATTAAACCTATAACTGTCACACAGCGCAAAAAAAAACAGGTCTCGCATCTCTATTCAACCAAATCTGCACAGTTTTAGCTGGTCAAGTTATTTGTAGTGACCGTAAAAGCAGACTTTTTGTTCTGGGTTGAAAAAGCATTCCCAAATTTGCCATTCTGAAAATAACTAGTTTGTGGTATTTGAGGCCTACTTGAAATCTATCCCAAAAAGAAAATCTTACATTGAAGGTATTGATAGTGTCATTCAGAAAAACCTAAGACACACGCTAGCGTGCTGATAGAAGTGTCATTCTGTGATTAAACCTATAACTGTCACACAGCGCAAAAAAAAACAGGTCTCACATCTCTATTCAACCAAATCTGCACAGTTTTAGCTGGTCAAGTTATTTGTAGTGACCGTAAAAGCAGACTTTTTGTTCTGGGTTGCAAAAGCATTCCCAAATTTGCCATTCTCAAAATAACTAGTTTGTGGTATTTGAGGCCTACTTGAAATCTATCCCAAAAAGAAAATCTTACATTGAAGGTATTGATAGTGTCATTCAGAAAAACCTAAGACACACGCTAGCGTGCTGATAGAAGTGTCATTCTGTGATTAAACCTATAACTGTCACACAGCGCAAAAAAAAACAGGTCTCACATCTCTATTCAACCAAATCTGCACAGTTTTAGCTGGTCAAGTTATTTGTAGTGACCGTAAAAGCAGACTTTTTGTTCTGGGTTGAAAAAGCATTCCCAAATTTGCCATTCTCAAAATAACTAGTTTGTGGTATTTGAGGCCTACTTGAAATCTATCCCAAAAAGAAAATCTTACATTGAAGGTATTGATAGTGTCATTCAGAAAAACCTAAGACACACGCTAGCGTGCTGATAGAAGTGTCATTCTGTGATTAAACCTATAACTGTCACACAGCGCAAAAAAAAACAGGTCTCACATCTCTATTCAACCAAATCTGCACAGTTTTAGCTGGTCAAGTTATTTGTAGTGACCGTAAAAGCAGACTTTTTGTTCTGGGTTGAAAAAGCATTCCCAAATTTGCCATTCTCAAAATAACTAGTTTGTGGTATTTGAGGCCTACTTGAAATCTATCCCAAAAAGAAAATCTTACATTGAAGGTATTGATAGTGTCATTCAGAAAAACCTAAGACACACGCTAGCGTGCTGATAGAAGTGTCATTCTGTGATTAAACCTATAACTGTCACACAGCGCAAAAAAAAACAGGTCTCACATCTCTATTCAACCAAATCTGCACAGTTTTAGCTGGTCAAGTTATTTGTAGTGACCGTAAAAGCAGACTTTTTGTTCTGGGTTGAAAAAGCATTCCCAAATTTGCCATTCTGAAAATAACTAGTTTGTGGTAAATGAGGCCTACTTGAAATCTATCCCAAAAAGAAAATCTTACATTGAAGGTATTGATAGTGTCATTCAGAAAAACCTAAGACACACGCTAGCGTGCTGATAGAAGTGTCATTCTGTGATTAAACCTATAACTGTCACACAGCGCAAAAAAAAACAGGTCTCACATCTCTATTCAACCAAATCTGCACAGTTTTTAGCTGGTCAAGTTATTTGTAGTGACCGTAAAAGCAGACTTTTTGTTCTGGGTTGAAAAAGCATTCCCAAATTTGCCATTCTGAAAATAACTAGTTTGTGGTATTTGAGGCCTACTTGAAATCCATCCCAAAAAGAAAATCTTACAGAGAAGGTATTGATAGTGTCATTCAGAAAAACCTAAGACACACGCTAGCGTGCTGATAGAAGTGTCATTCTGTGATTAAACCTATAACTGTCACACAGCGCAAAAAAAAAACAGGTCTCACATCTCTATTCAACCAAATCTGCACAGTTTTAGCTGGTCAAGTTATTTGTAGTGACCGTAAAAGCAGACTTTTTGTTCTGGGTTGAAAAAGCATTCCCAAATTTGTCACACTCAAAATTGTGGTGAACGGGAACAATGAGGAAAACATCTAATAAGGGACGCGGACGTGGACATGGTCGTGGTGGTGTTAGTGGACCCTCTGGTGCTGGGAGAGGACGTGGCCGTTCTGCCACAGCCACACGTCCCAGTGAACCAACTACCTCAGGTCCCAGTAGCCAGCAGAATTTACAGCGATATTTGGTGGGGCCCAATGCCGTTCTAAGGATAGTAAGGCCTGAGCAGGTACAGGCATTAGTCAATTGGGTGGCCGACAGTGGATCCAGCACGTTCACATTATCTTCACCCAGTCTTCTGCAGAAAGCGCACAGATGGCGCATGAAAACCAAGCCCATCGGTCTGTCACATCACCCCCATGCATATCAGGGAAACTGTCAGAGCCTCAAGTTATGCAGCAGTCTCTTATGCTGTTTGAAGACTCTGCTGCCAGGGTTTCCCAAGGGCATCCACCTAGCCCTTCCCCAGGGGTGGAAGAGATAGAATGCACTAACGCACAACCACTTATTTTTCCTGATGATGAGGACATGGGAATACCACCTCAGCACGTCTCTGATGATGACGAAACACAGGTGCTAACTGCTGCGTCTTTCTGCAGTGTGCAGACTGAACAGGAGGTCAGGGATCAAGACTGGGTGGAAGACGATGCAGGGGACGATGAGGTCCTAGACCCCACATGGAATGAAGGTCGTGCCACTGACTTTCACAGTTCGGAGGAAGAGGCAGTGGTGAGACCGAGCCAACAGCGTAGCAAAAGAGGGAGCAGTGGGCAAAATCAGAACACCCGCCGCCAAGAGACTCCGCCTGCTACTGACCGCCGCCATCTGGGACCGAGCACCCCAAAGGCAGCTTCAAGGAGTTCCCTGGCATGGCACTTCTTCAAACAATGTGCTGACGACAAGACCCGAGTGGTTTGCACGGTGTGCCATCAGAGCCTGAAGCGAGGCATTAACGTTCTGAACCTTAGCACAACCTGCATGACCAGGCACCTGCATGCAAAGCATGAACTGCAGTGGAGTAAACACCTTAAAAACAAGGAAGTCACTCAGGCTCCCCCTGCTACCTCTTCTGCTGCTGCCGCCGCGGCCTCTTCTGCTGCTGCTACCGCCGCCTCGGCCTCTACCTCCGCCTCTGGAGGAACGTTGGCACCTGCCCCCCAGCAAACATGGGATGTACCACCAACACCACCACCTGCGTCACCAAGCATCTCAACCATGTCACACGGCAGCGTTCAGCTCTCCATCTCACAAACATTTGAGAGAAAGCGTAAATTCTCACCTAGCCACCTTCGATCCCTGGCCCTGAATGCCAGCATTTCTAAACTACTGGCCTATGAAATGCTGTCATTTAGGCTGGTGGACACACACAGCTTCAAACAGCTCATGTCACTTGCTGTCCCACAGTATGTTGTTCCCAGCCACCACTACTTCTCCAAGAGAGCCGTGCCTTCCCTGCACAAACAAGTGTCCGATAAAATCAAGTGTGCACTGCGCAACGCCATCTGTGGCAAGGTCCACCTAACCACAGATACGTGGACCAGTAAGCACGGCCAGGGACGCTATATCTCCCTAACTGCACACTGGGTAAATGTAGTGGCGGCTGGGCCCCAGGCGGAGAGCTGTTTGGCGCACGTCCTTCCGCCGCCAAGGATCGCAGGGCAACATTCTTTGCCTCCTGTCTCCTCCTCCTCCTACTCAGCTTCCTCCTCCTCTTCTTCCACCTGCTCATCCAGTCAGCCACACACCTTCACCACCAACTTCAGCACAGCACTGGGTAAACGTCAACAGGCCATTCTGAAACTCATATGTTTGGGGGACAGGCCCCACACCACACAGGAGTTGTGGTGGGGTATAGAACAACAGACCGACGAGTGGTTGCTGCCGGTGAGCCTCAAGCCCGGCCTGGTGGTGTGCGATAATGGGCGAAATCTCGTTGCAGCTCTGGGACTAGCCAGTTTGACGCACATCCCTTGCCTGGCGCATGTGCTGAATTTGGTGGTGCAGAAGTTCATTCGCAACTACCCCGACATGTCAGAGCTGCTGCATAAAGTGCGGGCCGTCTGTTCGCGCTTCCGGCGTTCACACCCTGCCGCTGCTCGCCTGTCTGCGCTACAGCGTAACTTCGGCCTTCCCGCTCACCGCCTCATATGCGACGTGCCCACCAGGTGGAACTCCACCTTGCATATGCTGGACAGACTGTGCGAGCAGCAGCAGGCCATAGTGGAGTTTCAGCTGCAGCACGCACGGGTCAGTCGCACTGCGGATCAGACCCACTTCACCACCAATGACTGGGCCTCCATGCGAGACCTGTGTGCCCTGTTGCGCTGTTTCGAGTACTCCACCAACATGGCCAGTGGCGATGACGCCGTTATCAGCGTTACAATACCACTTCTATGTCTCCTTGAGAAAACACTTAGGGCGATGATGGAAGAGGAGGTGGCCCAGGAGGAAGAGGAGGAAGAGGGGTCATTTTTAGCACTTTCAGGCCAGTCTCTTCGAAGTGACTCAGAGGGAGGTTTTTTGCAACACCAGAGGCCAGGTACAAATGTGGACAGACAGGGCCCACTACTGGAGGACGAGGAGGACGAGGATGAGGAGGAGGTGGAGGAGGATGAGGATAAAGCATGTTCACAGCGGGGTGGCACCCAAAGCAGCTCGGGCCCATCACTGGTGCGTGGCTGGGGGGAAACACAGGACGATGACGATACGCCTCCCACAGAGGACAGCTTGTCCTTAACTCTGGGCAGCCTGGCACACATGAGCGACTACATGCTGCAGTGCCTGCGCAACGACAGCAGAGTTGCCCACATTTTAACGTGTGCGGACTACTGGGTTGCCACCCTGCTGGATCCCCGGTACAAAGACAATGTGCCCACCTTACTTCCTACACTGGAGCGTGATAGGAAGATGCGCGAGTACAAGCGCACGTTGGTAGACGCGCTACTGAGAGCATTCCCAAATGTCACAGGGGAACCAGTGGAAGCCTAAGGCGAAGGCAGAGGAGGAGCAAGATGTCGCCAACGCAGCTGTGTCACACCAAGCTCCTCTGAGGGCAGGGTTAGCATGGCAGAGATGTGGAAAAGTTTTGTCAACACGCCACAGCTAAGTGCACCACCAACTGATACGGAACGTGTTAGCAGGAGGCCACATTTCACTAACATGGTGGAACAGTACCTGTGCACACCCCTCCACGTACTGACTGATGGTTCGGCCCCATTCAACTTCTGGGTCTCCAAATTGTCCACGTGGCCAGAGCTAGCCTTTTATGCCTTGGAGGTGCTGGCCTGCCCGGCGGCCAGCGTTTTGTCTGAACGTGTATTCAGCACGGCAGGGGGCGTCATTACAGACAAACGCAGCCGCCTGTCTACAGCCAATGTGGACAAGCTGACGTTCATAAAAATGAACCAGGCATGGATCCCACAGGACCTGTCCATCCCTTGTGCAGATTAGATATTAACTACCTCCCCTTAACAATATATTATTCTACTCCAGGGCACTTCCTCATTCAATACTATTTTTAATTTCATTTTACCATTATATTGCGGGGCAACCCAAAGTTGAATGAACCTCTCCTCTGTCTGGGTGCCGGGGCCTAAATGTGTGACAGTGGCCTGTTCCAGTGGTGGGTGACGTGAAGCCTGATTCTCTGCTATGACATGAATACAGATTCTGCGCTGACATAAGGCCAGATTCTCTGTTACGGGACCGCTCTCCTCTGCCTGGGTGCCTGGGCCTAAATGTGTGACAGTGGCCTGTTCCAGTGGTGGCTGACGTGAAGCCTGATTCTCTGCTATGACATGAAGACAGATTCTGCGCTGACATAAGGCCAGATTCTCTGTTACGGGACCGCTCTCCTCTGTCTGGGTGCCGGGCCATAAATGTGTGACAGTGGCCTGTTCCAGTGGTGGGTGACGTGAAGCCTGATTCTCTGCTATGACATGAATACAGATTCTGCGCTGACATAAGGCCAGATTCTCTCTTACGGGACCTCTCTCCTCTGCCTGGGTGCCTGGGCCTAAATGGGTGACAGTGGCCTGTTCCAGTGGTGGGTGACGTGAAGCCTGATTCTCTGCTATGACATGAAGACAGATTCTGCGCTGACATAAAGCCAGATTCTCTGTTACGGGACCTCTCTCCTCTGCCTGGGTGCCTGGGCCTAAATGTGTGACAGTGGCCTGTTCCAGTGGTGGGTGACGTGAAGCCTGATTCTCTGCTATGACATGAATACAGATTCTGCGCTGACATAAGGCCAGATTCTCTGTTACGGGACCGCTCTCCTCTGTCTGGGTGCCGGGGCCTAAATGTGTGACAGTGGCCTGTTCCAGTGGTGGGTGACGTGAAGCCTGATTCTCTGCTATGACATGAAGACAGATTCTGCGCTGACATAAGGCCAGATTCTCTGTTACGGGACCTCTCTCCTCTGCCTGGGTGCCTGGGCCTAAATGTGTGACAGTGGCCTGTTCCAGTGGTGGGTGACGTGAAGCCTGATTCTCTGCTATGACATGAAGACAGATTCTGCGCTGACATAAGGCCATATTCTCTGTTACGGGACCGCTCTCCTCTGTCTGGGTGCCGGGGCCTAAATGTGTGACAGTGGCCTGTTCCAGTGGTGGGTGACGTGAAGCCTGATTCTCTGCTATGACATGAAGACAGATTCTGCGCTGACATAAGGCCAGATTCTCTGTTACGGGACCTCTCTCCTCTGCCTGGGTGCCTGGGCCTAAATGTGTGACAGTGGCCTGTTCCAGTGGTGGGTGACGTGAAGCCTGATTCTCTGCTATGACATGAAGACAGATTCTGCGCTGACATAAGGCCAGATTCTCTGTTACGGGACCTCTCTCCTCTGCCTGGGTGCCTGGGCCTAAATGTGTGACAGTGGCCTGTTCCAGTGGTGGGTGACGTGAAGCCTGATTCTCTGCTATGACATGAAGACAGATTCTGCGCTGACATAAGGCCAGATTCTCTGTTACGGGACCGCTCTCCTCTGTCTGGGTGCCGGGGCCTAAATGTGTGACAGTGGCCTGTTCCAGTGGTGGGTGACGTGAAGCCTGATTCTCTGCTATGACATGAAGACAGATTCTGCGCTGACATAAGGCCAGATTCTCTGTTACGGGACCTCTCTCCTCTGCCTGGGTGCCTGGGCCTAAATGTGTGACAGTGGCCTGTTCCAGTGGTGGGTGACGTGAAGCCTGATTCTCTGCTATGACATGAAGACAGATTCTGCGCTGACATAAGGCCAGATTCTCTGTTACGGGACCTCTTTCCTCTGCCTGGGTGCCTGGGCCTAAATGTGTGACAGTGGCCTGTTCCAGTGGTGGGTGACGTGAAGCCTGATTCTCTGCTATGACATGAAGACAGATTCTGCGCTGACATAAGGCCAGATTCTCTGTTACGGGACCTCTCTCCTCTGCCTGGGTGCCTGGGCCTAAATGTGTGACAGTGGCCTGTTCCAGTGGTGGGTGACGTGAAGCCTGATTCTCTGCTATGACATGAAGACAGATTCTGCGCTGACATAAGGCCAGATTCTCTGTTACGGGACCGCTCTCCTCTGTCTGGGTGCCGGGGCCTAAATGTGTGACAGTGGCCTGTTCCAGTGGTGGGTGACGTGAAGCCTGATTCTCTGCTATGACATGAAGACAGATTCTGCGCTGACATAAGGCCAGATTCTCTGTTACGGGACCTCTCTCCTCTGCCTGGGTGCCTGGGCCTAAATGTGTGACAGTGGCCTGTTCCAGTGGTGGGTGACGTGAAGCCTGATTCTCTGCTATGACATGAAGACAGATTCTGCGCTGACATAAGGCCAGATTCTCTGTTACGGGACCTCTTTCCTCTGCCTGGGTGCCTGGGCCTAAATGTGTGACAGTGGCCTGTTCCAGTGGTGGGTGACGTGAAGCCTGATTCTCTGCTATGACATGAAGACAGATTCTGCGCTGACATAAGGCCAGATTCTCTGTTACGGGACCTCTCTCCTCTGCCTGGGTGCCTGGGCCTAAATGTGTGACAGTGGCCTGTTCCAGTGGTGGGTGACGTGAAGCCTGATTCTCTGCTATGACATGAATACAGATTCTGCGCTGACATAAGGCCAGATTCTCTGTTACGGGACCTCTCTCCTCTGCCTGGGTGCCGGGGCCTAAATGTGTGACAGTGGCCTGTTCCAGTGGTGGGTGACGTGAAGCCTGATTCTCTGCTATGACATGAATACAGATTCTGCGCTGACATAAGGCCAGATTCTCTGTTACGGGACCGCTCTCCTCTGTCTGGGTGCCGGGGCCTAAATGTGTGACAGTGGCCTGTTCCAGTGGTGGGTGACGTGAAGCCTGATTCTCTGCTATGACATGAAGACAGATTCTGCGCTGACATAAGGCCAGATTCTCTGTTACGGGACCTCTCTCCTCTGCCTGGGTGCCTGGGCCTAAATGTGTGACAGTGGCCTGTTCCAGTGGTGGGTGATGTGAAGCCTGATTCTCTGCTATGACATGAATACAGATTCTGCGCTGACATAAGGCCAGATTCTCTGTTACGGGACCGCTCTCCTCTGTCTGGGTGCCGGGGCCTAAATGTGTGACAGTGGCCTGTTCCAGTGGTGGGTGACGTGAAGCCTGATTCTCTGCTATGAAATGAAGACAGATTCTGCGCTGACATAAGGCCAGATTCTCTGTTACGGGACCTCTCTCCTCTGCCTGGGTGCCTGGGCCTAAATGTGTGACAGTGGCCTGTTCCAGTGGTGGGTGACGTGAAGCCTGATTCTCTGCTATGACATGAAGACAGATTCTGCGCTGACATAAGGCCAGATTCTCTGTTACGGGACCTCTCTCCTCTGCCTGGGTGCCTGGGCCTAAATGTGTGACAGTGGCCTGTTCCAGTGGTGGTTGACGTGAAGCCTGATTCTCTGCTATGACATGAAGACAGATTCTGCGCTGACATAAGGCCAGATTCTCTGTTACGGGACCTCTCTCCTCTGCCTGGGTGCCTGGGCCTAAATGTGTGACAGTGGCCTGTTCCAGTGGTGGGTGACGTGAAGCCTGATTCTCTGCTATGACATGAAGACAGATTCTGCGCTGACATAAGGCCAGATTCTCTGTTACGGGACCGCTCTCCTCTGTCTGGGTGCCGGGGCCTAAATGTGTGACAGTGGCCTGTTCCAGTGGTGGGTGACGTGAAGCCTGATTCTCTGCTATGACATGAAGACAGATTCTGCGCTGACATAAGGCCAGATTCTCTGTTACGGGACCTCTCTCCTCTGCCTAGGTGCCTGGGCCTAAATGTGTGACAGTGGCCTGTTCCAGTGGTGGGTGACGTGAAGCCTGATTCTCTGCTATGACATGAAGACAGATTCTGCGCTGACATAAGGCCAGATTCTCTGTTACGGGACCTCTTTCCTCTGCCTGGGTGCCTGGGCCTAAATGTGTGACAGTGGCCTGTTCCAGTGGTGGGTGACGTGAAGCCTGATTCTCTGCTATGACATGAAGACAGATTCTGCGCTGACATAAGGCCAGATTCTCTGTTACGGGACCGCTCTCCTCTGTCTGGGTGCCGGGGCCTAAATGTGTGACAGTGGCCTGTTCCAGTGGTGGGTGACGTGAAGCCTGATTCTCTGCTATGACATGAATACAGATTCTGCGCTGACATAAGGCCAGATTCTCTGTTACGGGACCTCTCTCCTCTGCCTGGATGCCTGGGCCTAAATGTGTGACAGTGGCCTGTTCTACTGGTGGGTGACGTGAAGCCTGATTCTCTGCTATGACATGAAGACAGATTCTGCGCTGACATAAGGCCAGATTCTCTGTTACGGGACCGCTCTCCTCTGTCTG
Organism: Bufo bufo; assembly: GCF_905171765.1. Classification (NCBI taxonomy): domain Eukaryota; kingdom Metazoa; phylum Chordata; class Amphibia; order Anura; family Bufonidae; genus Bufo; species Bufo bufo. Next base: position 34,441,315 of record NC_053393.1, read on the forward strand.
GGTGCCGGGGCCTAAATGTGTGACAGTGGCCTGTTCCAGTGGTGGGTGACGTGAAGCCTGATTCTCTGCTATGACATGAAGACAGATTCTGCGCTGACATAAGGCCAGATTCTCTGTTACGGGACCTCTCTCCTCTGCCTGGGTGCCTGGGCCTAAATGTGTGACAGTGGCCTGTTCTAGTGGTGGGTGACGTGAAGCCTGATTCTCTGCTATGACATGAAGACAGATTCTGCGCTGACATAAGGCCAGATTCTCTGTTACGGGACCTCTCTCCTCTGCCTGGGTGCCTGGGCCTAAATGTGTGACAGTGGCCTGTTCCAGTGGTGGGTGACGTGAAGCCTGATTCTCTGCTATGACATGAAGACAGATTCTGCGCTGACATGAGGCCAGATTCTCTGTTACGGGACCGCTCTCCTCTGTCTGGGTGCCGGGGCCTAAATGTGTGACAGTGGCCTGTTCTAGTAGTGGGTGACGTGAAGCCTGATTCTCTGCTATGACATGAAGACAGATTCTGCGCTGACATAAGGCCAGATTCTCTGTTACGGGACCTCTCTCCTCTGCCTAGGTGCCTGGGCCTAAATGTGTGACAGTGGCCTGTTCCAGTGGTGGGTGACGTGAAGCCTGATTCTCTGCTATGACATGAAGACAGATTCTGCGCTGACATAAGGGCAGATTCTCTGTTACGGGACCTCTCTCCTCTGCCTAGGTGCCTGGGCCTAAATGTGTGACAGTGGCCTGTTCCAGTGGTGGGTGACGTGAAGCCTGATTCTCTGCTATGACATGAAGACAGATTCTGCGCTGACATAAGGCCATATTCTCTGTTACGGGACCGCTCTCCTCTGTCTGGGTGCCGGGGCCTAAATGTGTGACAGTGGCCTGTTCCAGTGGTGGGTGACGTGAAGCCTGATTCTCTGCTATGACATGAAGACAGATTCTGCGCTGACATAAGGCCAGATTCTCTGTTACGGGACCTCTCTCCTCTGCCTGGGTGCCTGGGCCTAAATGTGTGACAGTGGCCTGTTCCAGTGGTGGGTGACGTGAAGCCTGATTCTCTGCTATGACATGAAGACAGATTCTGCGCTGACATAAGGCCAGATTCTCTGTTACGGGACCTCTCTCCTCTGCCTGGGTGCCTGGGCCTAAATGTGTGACAGTGGCCTGTTCCAGTGGTGGTTGACGTGAAGCCTGATTCTCTGCTATGACATGAAGACAGATTCTGCGCTGACATAAGGCCAGATTCTCTGTTACGGGACCTCTCTCCTCTGCCTGGGTGCCTGGGCCTAAATGTGTGACAGTGGCCTGTTCCAGTGGTGGGTGACGTGAAGCCTGATTCTCTGCTATGACATGAAGACAGATTCTGCGCTGACATAAGGCCAGATTCTCTGTTACGGGACCGCTCTCCTCTGTCTGGGTGCCGGGGCCTAAATGTGTGACAGTGGCCTGTTCCAGTGGTGGGTGACGTGAAGCCTGATTCTCTGCTATGACATGAAGACAGATTCTGCGCTGACATAAGGCCAGATTCTCTGTTACGGGACCTCTCTCCTCTGCCTAGGTGCCTGGGCCTAAATGTGTGACAGTGGCCTGTTCCAGTGGTGGGTGACGTGAAGCCTGATTCTCTGCTATGACATGAAGACAGATTCTGCGCTGACATAAGGCCAGATTCTCTGTTACGGGACCTCTTTCCTCTGCCTGGGTGCCTGGGCCTAAATGTGTGACAGTGGCCTGTTCCAGTGGTGGGTGACGTGAAGCCTGATTCTCTGCTATGACATGAAGACAGATTCTGCGCTGACATAAGGCCAGATTCTCTGTTACGGGACCGCTCTCCTCTGTCTGGGTGCCGGGGCCTAAATGTGTGACAGTGGCCTGTTCCAGTGGTGGGTGACGTGAAGCCTGATTCTCTGCTATGACATGAATACAGATTCTGCGCTGACATAAGGCCAGATTCTCTGTTACGGGACCTCTCTCCTCTGCCTTGGTGCCTGGGCCTAAATGTGTGACAGTGGCCTGTTCTAGTGGTGGGTGACGTGAAGCCTGATTCTCTGCTATGACATGAATACAGATTCTGCGCTGACATAAGGCCAGATTCTCTGTTACGGGACCGCTCTCCTCTGTCTGGGTGCCGGGGCCTAAATGTGTGACAGTGGCCTGTTCCAGTGGTGGGTGACGTGAAGCCTGATTCTCTGCTATGACATGAAGACAGATTCTGCGCTGACATAAGGCCAGATTCTCTGTTACGGGACCTCTCTCCTCTGCCTGGGTGCCTGGGCCTAAATGTGTGACAGTGGCCTGTTCTAGTGGTGGGTGACGTGAAGCCTGATTCTCTGCTATGACATGAAGACAGATTCTGCGCTGACATAAGGCCAGATTCTCTGTTACGGGACCTCTCTCCTCTGCCTGGGTGCCTGGGCCTAAATGTGTGACAGTGGCCTGTTCCAGTGGTGGGTGACGTGAAGCCTGATTCTCTGCTATGACATGAAGACAGATTCTGCGCTGACATAAGGCCAGATTCTCTGTTACGGGACCTCTCTCCTCTGCCTGGGTGCCTGGGCAAAATGTGTGACAGTGGCCTGTTCCCGTGGTGGGTGACGTGAAGCCTGATTCTCTGCTATAACATGAATACAGATTCTGCGCTGACATAAGGCCAGATTCTCTGTTACGGGACCGCTCTCCTCTGCCTGGGTGCCTGGGCCTAAATGTGTGACAGTGGCCTGTTCCAGTGGTGGGTGACGTGAAGCCTGATTCTCTGCTATGACATGAAGACAGATTCTGCGCTGACATAAGGCCAGATTCTCTGTTACGGGACCGCTCTCCTCTGTCTGGGTGCCGGGGCATAAATGTGTGACAGTGGCCTGTTCCAGTGGTGGGTGACGTGAAGCCTGATTCTCTGCTATGACATGAATACAGATTCTGCGCTGACATAAGGCCAGATTCTCTGTTACGGGACCTCTCTCCTCTGCCTGGGTGCCTGGGCCTAAATGTGTGACAGTGGCCTTTCCCAGTGGTGGGTGACGTGAAGCCTGATTCTCTGCTATGACATGAAGACAGATTCTGCGCTGACATAAGGCCAGATTCTCTGTTACGGGACCTCTCTCCTCTGCCTGGGTGCCTGGGCCTAAATGTGTGACAGTGGCCTGTTCCAGTGGTGGGTGACGTGAAGCCTGATTCTCTGCTATGACATGAATACAGATTCTGCGCTGACATAAGGCCAGATTCTCTGTTACGGGACCGCTCTCCTCTGTCTGGGTGCCGGGGCCTAAATGTGTGACAGTGGCCTGTTCCAGTGGTGGGTGACGTGAAGCCTGATTCTCTGCTATGACATGAAGACAGATTCTGCGCTGACATAAGGCCAGATTCTCTGTTACGGGACCTCTCTCCTCTGCCAAGGTGCCTGGGCCTAAATGTGTGACAGTGGCCTGTTCCAGTGGTGGGTGACGTGAAGCCTGATTCTCTGCTATGACATGAAGACAGATTCTGCGCTGACATAAGGCCAGATTCTCTGTTACGGGACCTCTCTCCTCTGCCTGGGTGCCTGGGCCTAAATGTGTGACAGTGGCCTGTTCCAGTGGTGGGTGACGTGAAGCCTGATTCTCTGCTATGACATGAAGACAGATTCTGCGCTGACATAAGGCCAGATTCTCTGTTACGGGACCGCTCTCCTCTGTCTGGGTGCCGGGGCCTAAATGTGTGACAGTGGCCTGTTCCAGTGGTGGGTGACGTGAAGCCTGATTCTCTGCTATGACATGAAGACAGATTCTGCGCTGACATAAGGCCAGATTCTCTGTTACGGGACCTCTCTCCTCTGCCTGGGTGCCTGGGCCTAAATGTGTGACAGTGGCCTGTTCAAGTGGTGGGTGACGTGAAGCCTGATTCTCTGCTATGACATGAAGACAGATTCTGCGCTGACATAAGGCCAGATTCTCTGTTACGGGACCGCTCTCCTCTGTCTGGGTGCCGGGGCCTAAATGTGTGACAGTGGCCTGTTCCAGTGGTGGGTGACGTGAAGCCTGATTCTCTGCTATGACATGAAGACAGATTCTGCGCTGACATAAGGCCAGATTCTCTGTTACGGGACCTCTCTCCTCTGCCTGGGTGCCTGGGCCTAAATGTGTGACAGTGGCCTGTTCCAGTGGTGGGTGACGTGAAGCCTGATTCTCTGCTATGACATGAATACAGATTCTGCGCTGACATAAGGCCAGATTCTCTGTTACGGGACCTCTTTCCTCTGCCTGGGTGCCTGGGCCTAAATGTGTGACAGTGGCCTGTTCCAGTGGTGGGTGACGTGAAGCCTGATTCTCTGCTATGACATGAAGACAGATTCTGCGCTGACATAAGGCCAGATTCTCTGTTACGGGACCGCTCTCCTCTGTCTGGGTGCCGGGGCCTAAATGTGTGACAGTGGCCTGTTCCAGTGGTGGGTGACGTGAAGCCTGATTCTCTGCTATGACATGAATACAGATTCTGCGCTGACATAAGGCCAGATTCTCTGTTACGGGACCGCTCTCCTCTGTCTGGGTGCCGGGGCCTAAATGTGTGACAGTGGCCTGTTCCAGTGGTGGGTGACGTGAAGCCTGATTCTCTGCTATGACATGAAGACAGATTCTGCGCTGACATAAGGCCAGATTCTCTGTTACGGGACCTCTCTCCTCTGCCTGGGTGCCTGGGCCTAAATGTGTGACAGTGGCCTGTTCCAGTGGTGGGTGACGTGAAGCCTGATTCTCTGCTATGACATGAAGACAGATTCTGCGCTGACATAAGGCCAGATTCTCTGTTACGGGACCTCTCTCCTCTGCCTGGGTGCCTGGGCCTAAATGTGTGACAGTGGCCTGTTCCAGTGGTGGGTGACGTGAAGCCTGATTCTCTGCTATGACATGAAGACAGATTCTGCGCTGACATAAGGCCAGATTCTCTGTTACGGGACCTCTCTCCTCTGCCTGGGTGCCTGGGCCTAAATGTGTGACAGTGGCCTGTTCCAGTGGTGGGTGACGTGAAGCCTGATTCTCTACTATGACATGAAGACAGATTCTGCGCTGACATGAGGCCAGATTCTCTGTTACGGGACCGCTCTCCTCTGTCTGGGTGCCGGGGCCTAAATGTGTGACAGTGGCCTGTTCCAGTGGTGGGTGACGTGAAGCCTGATTCTCTGCTATGACATGAAGACAGATTCTGCGCTGACATAAGGCCAGATTCTCTGTTACGGGACCTCTCTCCTCTGCCTAGGTGCCTGGGCCTAAATGTGTGACAGTGGCCTGTTCCAGTGGTGGGTGACGTGAAGCCTGATTCTCTGCTATGACATGAAGACAGATTCTGCGCTGACATAAGGCCAGATTCTCTGTTACGGGACCTCTTTCCTCTGCCTGGGTGCCTGGGCCTAAATGTGTGACAGTGGCCTGTTCCAGTGGTGGGTGACGTGAAGCCTGATTCTCTGCTATGACATGAAGACAGATTCTGCGCTGACATAAGGCCAGATTCTCTGTTACGGGACCTCTCTCCTCTGCCTAGGTGCCTGGGCCTAAATGTGTGACAGTGGCCTGTTCCAGTGGTGGGTGACGTGAAGCCTGATTCTCTGCTATGACATGAAGACAGATTCTGCGCTGACATAAGGCCAGATTCTCTGTTACGGGACCGCTCTCCTCTGTCTGGGTGCCGGGGCCTAAATGTGTGACAGTGGCCTGTTCCAGTGGTGGGTGACGTGAAGCCTGATTCTCTGCTATGACATGAAGACAGATTCTGCGCTGACATAAGGCCAGATTCTCTGTTACGGGTCCTCTCTCCTCTGCCTGGGTGCCTGGGCCTAAATGTGTGACAGTGGCCTGTTCCAGTGGTGGGTGACGTGAAGCCTGATTCTCTGCTATGACATGAAGACAGATTCTGCGCTGACATAAGGCCAGATTCTCTGTTACGGGACCGCTCTCCTCTGTCTGGGTGCCGGGGCCTAAATGTGTGACAGTGGCCTGTTCCAGTGGTGGGTGACGTGAAGCCTGATTCTCTGCTATGACATGAAGACAGATTCTGCGCTGACATAAGGCCAGATTCTCTGTTACGGGACCTCTCTCCTCTGCCTGGGTGCCTGGGCCTAAATGTGTGACAGTGGCCTGTTCCAGTGGTGGGTGACGTGAAGCCTGATTCTCTGCTATGACATGAAGACAGATTCTGCGCTGACATAAGGCCAGATTCTCTGTTACGGGACCGCTCTCCTCTGTCTGGGTGCCAGGGCCTAAATGTGTGACAGTGGCCTGTTCCAGTGGTGGGTGACGTGAAGCCTGATTCTCTGCTATGACATGAAGACAGATTCTGCGCTGACATAAGGCCAGATTCTCTGTTACGGGACCTCTCTCCTCTGCCTGGGTGCCTGGGCCTAAATGTGTGACAGTGGCCTGTTCCAGTGGTGGGTGACGTGAAGCCTGATTCTCTGCTATGACATGAATACAGATTCTGCGCAGACATAAGGCCAGATTCTCTGTTACGGGACCTCTTTCCTCTGCCTGGGTGCCTGGGCCTAAATGTGTGACAGTGGCCTGTTCCAGTGGTGGGTGACGTGAAGCCTGATTCTCTGCTATGACATGAAGACAGATTCTGCGCTGACATAAGGCAAGATTCTCTGTTACTGGACCGCTCTCCTCTGTCTGGGTGCCGGGGCCTAAATGTGTGACAGTGGCCTGTTCCAGTGGTGGGTGACGTGAAGCCTGATTCTCTGCTATGACATGAAGACAGATTCTGCGCTGACATAAGGCCAGATTCTCTGTTACGGGACCTCTCTCCTCTGCCTGGGTGCCTGGGCCTAAATGTGTGACAGTGGCCTGTTCCAGTGGTGGGTGACGTGAAGCCTGATTCTCTGCTATGACATGAAGACAGATTCTGCGCTGACATAAGGCCAGATTCTCTGTTACGGGACCGCTCTCCTCTGTCTGGGTGCCGGGGCCTAAATGTGTGACAGTGGCCTGTTCCAGTGGTGGGTGACGTGAAGCCTGATTCTCTGCTATGACATGAAGACAGATTCTGCGCTGACATAAGGCCAGATTCTCTGTTACGGGACCTCTCTCCTCTGCCTGGGTGCCTGGGCCTAAATGTGTGACAGTGGCCTGTTCCAGTGGTGGGTGACGTGAAGCCTGATTCTCTGCTATGACATGAAGACAGATTCTGCGCTGACATAAGGCCAGATTCTCTGTTACGGGACCGCTCTCCTCTGTCTGGGTGCCGGGGCCTAAATGTGTGACAGTGGCCTGTTCCAGTGGTGGGTGACGTGAAGCCTGATTCTCTGCTATGACATGAAGACAGATTCTGCGCTGACATAAGGCCAGATTCTCTGTTACGGGACCTCTCTCCTCTGCCTGGGTGCCTGGGCCTAAATGTGTGACAGTGGCCTGTTCCAGTGGTGGGTGACGTGAAGCCTGATTCTCTGCTATGACATGAAGACAGATTCTGCGCTGACATAAGGCCAGATTCTCTGTTACGGGACCGCTCTCCTCTGTCTGGGTGCCGGGGCCTAAATGTGTGACAGTGGCCTGTTCCAGTGGTGGGTGACGTGAAGCCTGATTCTCTGCTATGACATGAAGACAGATTCTGCGCTGACATAAGGCCAGATTCTCTGTTACGGGACCTCTCTCCTCTGCCTGGGTGCCTGGGCCTAAATGTGTGACAGTGGCCTGTTCCAGTGGTGGGTGACGTGAAGCCTGATTCTCAGCTATGACATGAAGACAGATTCTGCGCTGACATAAGGCCAGATTCTCTGTTACGGGACCGCTCTCCTCTGTCTGGGTGCCGGGGCCTAAATGTGTGACAGTGGCCTGTTCCAGTGCTGGGTGACGTGAAGCCTGATTCTCTGCTATGACATGAAGACAGATTCTGCGCTGACATAAGGCCAGATTCTCTGTTACGGGACCTCTCTCCTCTGCCTGGGTGCCTGGGCCTAAATGTGTGACAGTGGCCTGTTCCAGTGGTGGGTGACGTGAAGCCTGATTCTCTGCTATGACATGAATACAGATTCTGCGCTGACATAAGGCCAGATTCTCTGTTACGGGACCTCTTTCCTCTGCCTGGGTGCCTGGGCCTAAATGTGTGACAGTGGCCTGTTCCAGTGGTGGGTGACGTGAAGCCTGATTCTTTGCTATGACATGAATACAGATTCTGCGCTGACATAAGGCCAGATTCTCTGTTACGGGACCGCTCTCCTCTGTCTGGGTGCCGGGGCCTAAATGTGTGACAGTGGCCTGTTCCAGTGGTGGGTGACGTGAAGCCTGATTCTCTGCTATGACATGAATACAGATTCTGCGCTGACATAAGGCCAGATTCTCTGTTACGGGACCGCTCTCCTCTGTCTGGGTGCCGGGGCCTAAATGTGTGACAGTGGCCTGTTCCAGTGGTGGGTGACGTGAAGCCTGATTCTCTGCTATGACATGAAGACAGATTCTGCGCTGACATAAGGCCAGATTCTCTGTTACGGGACCTCTCTCCTCTGCCTGGGTGCCTGGGCCTAAATGTGTGACAGTGGCCTGTTCCAGTGGTGGGTGACGTGAAGCCTGATTCTCTGCTATGACATGAAGACAGATTCTGCGCTGACATAAGGCCAGATTCTCTGTTACGGGACCTCTCTCCTCTGCCTGGGTGCCTGGGCCTAAATGTGTGACAGTGGCCTGTTCCAGTGGTGGGTGACGTGAAGCCTGATTCTCTGCTATGACATGAAGACAGATTCTGCGCTGACATGAGGCCAGATTCTCTGTTACGGGACCGCTCTCCTCTGTCTGGGTGCCGGGGCCTAAATGTGTGACAGTGGCCTGTTCCAGTGGTGGGTGACGTGAAGCCTGATTCTCTGCTATGACATGAAGACAGATTCTGCGCTGACATAAGGCCAGATTCTCTGTTACGGGACCTCTCTCCTCTGCCTAGGTGCCTGGGCCTAAATGTGTGACAGTGGCCTGTTCCAGTGGTGGGTGACGTGAAGCCTGATTCTCTGCTATGACATGAAGACAGATTCTGCGCTGACATAAGGCCAGATTCTCTGTTACGGGACCTCTTTCCTCTGCCTGGGTGCCTGGGCCTAAATGTGTGACAGTGGCCTGTTCCAGTGGTGGGTGACGTGAAGCCTGATTCTCTGCTATGACATGAAGACAGATTCTGCGCTGACATAAGGCCAGATTCTCTGTTACGGGATCTCTCTTCTCTGCCTAGGTGCCTGGGCCTAAATGTGTGACAGTGGCCTGTTCCAGTGGTGGGTGACGTGAAGCCTGATTCTCTGCTATGACATGAAGACAGATTCTGCGCTGACATAAGGCCAGATTCTCTGTTACGGGACCGCTCTCCTCTGACTGGGTGCCGGGGCCTAAATGTGTGACAGTGGCCTGTTCCAGTGGTGGGTGACGTGAAGCCTGATTCTCTGCTATGACATGAAGACAGATTCTGCGCTGACATAAGGCCAGATTCTCTGTTACGGGACCTCTCTCCTCTGCCTGGGTGCCTGGGCCTAAATGTGTGACAGTGGCCTGTTCCAGTGGTGGGTGACGTGAAGCCTGATTCTCTGCTATGACATGAAGACAGATTCTGCGCTGACATAAGGCCAGATTCTCTGTTACGGGACCGCTCTCCTCTGTCTGGGTGCCGGGGCCTAAATGTGTGACAGTGGCCTGTTCCAGTGGTGGGTGACATGAAGCCTGATTCTCTGCTATGACATGAAGACAGATTCTGCGCTGACATAAGGCCAGATTCTCTGTTACGGGACCTCTCTCCTCTGCCTGGGTGCCTGGGCCTAAATGTGTGACAGTGGCCTGTTCCAGTGGTGGGTGACGTGAAGCCTGATTCTCTGCTATGACATGAAGACAGATTCTGCGCTGACATAAGGCCAGATTCTCTGTTACGGGACCGCTCTCCTCTGTCTGGGTGCCGGGGCCTAAATGTGTGACAGTGGCCTGTTCCAGTGGTGGGTGACGTGAAGCCTGATTCTCTGCTATGACATGAAGACAGATTCTGCGCTGACATAAGGCCAGATTCTCTGTTACGGGACCTCTCTCCTCTGCCTGGGTGCCTGGGCCTAAATGTGTGACAGTGGCCTGTTCCAGTGGTGGGTGACGTGAAGCCTGATTCTCTGCTATGACATGAAGACAGATTCTGCGCTGACATAAGGCCAGATTCTCTGTTACGGGACCTCTTTCCTCTGCCTGGGTGCCTGGGCCTAAATGTGTGACAGTGGCCTGTTCCAGTGGTGGGTGACGTGAAGCCTGATTCTCTGCTATGACATGAATACAGATTCTGCGCTGACATAAGGCCAGATTCTCTGTTACGGGACCGCTCTCCTCTGTCTGGGTGCCGGGGCCTAAATGTGTGACAGTGGCCTGTTCCAGTGGTGGGTGACGTGAAGCCTGATTCTCTGCTATGACATGAAGACAGATTCTGCGCTGACATAAGGCCAGATTCTCTGTTACGGGACCTCTCTCCTCTGCCTGGGTGCCTGGGCCTAAATGTGTGACAGTGGCCTGTTCCAGTGGTGGGTGACGTGAAGCCTGATTCTCTGCTATGACATGAAGACAGATTCTGCGCTGACATAAGGCCAGATTCTCTGTTACGGGACCTCTCTCCTCTGCCTGGGTGCCTGGGCCTAAATGTGTGACAGTGGCCTGTTCCAGTGGTGGGTGACGTGAAGCCTGATTCTCTGCTATGACATGAAGACAGATTCTGCGCTGACATAAGGCCAGATTCTCTGTTACGGGACCTCTCTCCTCTGCCTGGGTGCCTGGGCCTAAATGTGTGACAGTGGCCTGTTCCAGTGGTGGGTGACGTGAAGCCTGATTCTCTACTATGACATGAAGACAGATTCTGCGCTGACATGAGGCCAGATTCTCTGTTACGGGACCGCTCTCCTCTGTCTGGGTCCCGGGGCCTAAATGTGTGACAGTGGCCTGTTCCAGTGGTGGGTGACGTGAAGCCTGATTCTCTGCTATGACATGAAGACAGATTCTGCGCTGACATAAGGCCAGATTCTCTGTTACGGGACCTCTCTCCTCTGCCTAGGTGCCTGGGCCTAAATGTGTGACAGTGGCCTGTTCCAGTGGTGGGTGACGTGAAGCCTGATTCTCTGCTATGACATGAAGACAGATTCTGCGCTGACATAAGGCCAGATTCTCTGTTACGGGACCTCTTTCCTCTGCCTGGGTGCCTGGGCCTAAATGTGTGACAGTGGCCTGTTCCAGTGGTGGGTGACGTGAAGCCTGATTCTCTGCTATGACATGAAGACAGATTCTGCGCTGACATAAGGCCAGATTCTCTGTTACGGGACCGCTCTCCTCTGTCTGGGTGCCGGGGCCTAAATGTGTGACAGTGGCCTGTTCCAGTGGTGGGTGACGTGAAGCCTGATTCTCTGCTATGACATGAATACAGATTCTGCGCTGACATAAGGCCAGATTCTCTGTTACGGGACCTCTCTCCTCTGCCTGGGTGCCTGGGCCTAAATGTGTGACAGTGGCCTGTTCCAGTGGTGGGTGACGTGAAGCCTGATTCTCTGCTATGACATGAATACAGATTCTGCGCTGACATAAGGCCAGATTCTCTGTTACGGGACCGCTCTCCTCTGTCTGGGTGCCGGGGCCTAAATGTGTGACAGTGGCCTGTTCCAGTGGTGGGTGACGTGAAGCCTGATTCTCTGCTATGACATGAAGATAGATTCTGCGCTGACATAAGGCCAGATTCTCTGTTACGGGACCTCTCTCCTCTGCCTGGGTGCCTGGGCCTAAATGTGTGACAGTGGCCTGTTCCAGTGGTGGGTGACGTGAAGCCTGATTCTCTGCTATGACATGAAGACAGATTCTGCGCTGACATAAGGCCAGATTCTCTGTTACGGGACCTCTCTCCTCTGCCTGGGTGCCGGGGCCTAAATGTGTGACAGTGGCCTGTTCCAGTGGTGGGTGACGTGAAGCCTGATTCTCTGCTATGACATGAAGACAGATTCTGCGCTGACATAAGGCCAGATTCTCTGTTACGGGACCTCTCTCCTCTGCCTGGGTGCCTGGGCCTAAATGTGTGACAGTGGCCTGTTCCAGTGGTGGGTGACGTGAAGCCTGATTCTCTGCTATGATATGAAGACAGATTCTGCACTGACATAAGGCCAGATTCTCTGTTACGGGACCTCTCTCCTCTGCCTGGGTGCCTGGGCCTAAATGTGTGACAGTGGCCTGTTCCAGTGGTGGGTGACGTGAAGCCTGATTCTCTGCTATGACATGAAGACAGATTCTGCGCTGACATAAGGCCAGATTCTCTGTTACGGGACCTCTCTCCTCTGCCTGGGTGCCTGGGCCTAAATGTGTGACAGTGGCCTGTTCCAGTGGTGGGTGACGTGAAGCCTGATTCTCTGCTATGACATGAAGACAGATTCTGCGCTGACATAAGGCCAGATTCTCTGTTACGGGACCGCTCTCCTCTGTCTGTGTGCCGGGGCCTAAATGTGTGACAGTGGCCTGTTCCAGTGGTGGGTGACGTGAAGCCTGATTCTCTGCTATGACATGAAGACAGATTCTGCGCTGACATAAGGCTAGATTCTCTGTTACGGGACCTCTCTCCTCTGCCTGGGTGCCTGGGCCTAAATGTGTGACAGTGGCCTGTTCCAGTGGTGGGTGACGTGAAGCCTGATTCTCTGCTATGACATGAAGACAGATTCTCTGTTACGGGACCTCTCTCCTCTGCCTGGGTGCCTGGGCCTAAATGTGTGACAGTGGCCTGTTCCAGTGGTGGGTGACGTGAAGCCTGATTCTCTGCTATGACATGAAGACAGATTCTGCGCTGACATAAGGCCAGATTCTCTGTTACGGGACCTCTCTCCTCTGCCTGGGTGCCTGGGCCTAAATGTGTGACAGTGGCCTGTTCCAGTGGTGGGTGACGTGAAGCCTGATTCTCTGCTATGACATGAAGACAGATTCTGCGCTGACATAAGGCCAGATTCTCTGTTACGGGACCTCTCTCCTCTGCCTGGGTGCCTGGGCCTAAATGTGTGACAGTGGCCTGTTCCAGTGGTGGGTGACGTGAAGCCTGATTCTCTGCTATGATATGAAGACAGATTCTGCACTGACATAAGGCCAGATTCTCTGTTACGGGACCTCTCTCCTCTGCCTGGGTGCCTGGGCCTAAATGTGTGACAGTGGCCTGTTCCAGTGGTGGGTGACGTGAAGCCTGATTCTCTGCTATGACATGAAGACAGATTCTGCGCTGACATAAGGCCAGATTCTCTGTTACGGGACCTCTCTCCTCTGCCTGGGTGCCTGGGCCTAAATGTGTGACAGTGGCCTGTTCCAGTGGTGGGTGACGTGAAGCCTGATTCTCTGCTATGACATGAAGACAGATTCTGCGCTGACATAAGGCCAGATTCTCTGTTACGGGACCGCTCTCCTCTGTCTGTGTGCCGGGGCCTAAATGTGTGACAGTGGCCTGTTCCAGTGGTGGGTGACGTGAAGCCTGATTCTCTGCTATGACATGAAGACAGATTCTGCGCTGACATAAGGCTAGATTCTCTGTTACGGGACCTCTCTCCTCTGCCTGGGTGCCTGGGCCTAAATGTGTGACAGTGGCCTGTTCCAGTGGTGGGTGACGTGAAGCCTGATTCTCTGCTATGACATGAAGACAGATTCTCTGTTACGGGACCTCTCTCCTCTGCCTGGGTGCCTGGGCCTAAATGTGTGACAGTGGCCTGTTCCAGTGGTGGGTGACGTGAAGCCTGATTCTCTGCTATGACATGAATACAGATTCTGCGCTGACATAAGGCCAGATTCTCTGTTACGGGACCGCTCTCCTCTGTCTGGGTGCCGGGGCCTAAATGTGTGACAGTGGCCTGTTCCAGTGGTGGGTGACGTCAAGCCTGATTCTCTGCTATGACATGAAGACTGATTCTGCGCTGACATGAAGCCAGATTCTCTGCTATGGCATGAAGAGACTGATTCTCTGTTGACATGAAGCCAGATTCTTTGCTATGGCATGAAGAGACTGATTCTCTGCTGACGTGAAGCCAGATTCTCTGCTATGGGACCTCTGTCCAATTGATATTGGTTCATTTTTATTTTTCTAATTTTTATTTTACTTCATTTCCCTATCCACATTTGTTTGCAGCTAATTTACCTACATGTTGCTGCATTTTGCAGCCCTCTAGCTCTTTCCTGGGCTGTTTTACAGCCTTTTTAGTGCCCAAAAGTTTGGGTCCCCATTGACTTCAATGGGGTTCGGGTTCGGGACGAAGTTCGGTTCGGGTTCGGATCCCGAACCTGAACATTTACGGGAAGTTCGGCCGAACTTCTCGAACCCGAACATCCAGGTGTTCGCTCAACTCTATTTATGATGTTATTGCTGTCTATATACTTATCTTGACTGCTCCTGAAGAAGGGGGATAGGAGGATCAGCTTTCATTCAGGTCATACCCTTATTAATTCATTGTCCCAAAACTTCAAAATATCCATCTCTTTCCTAGTTAAATCCGATAGCGACAATTTGGAATCTGGCACCTTCTCGGTTAATGTATCACATCAGCTTGGCCATGGTCACTGAATGAATAAGTGACTAATTTCAAGGGGTTGGTCATTGTGGAGCGTGGACAGTTGGCACATGAAAAATCGATAACAAATAGACATCCCCTTCACGTTACATAGTTAATACAGTTTAAAAATGACATAAGTCCATCAAGTTCAACCAAGGGATAGGTGGGGATGCGAATGGGGCTGGGTTGCAATAACAAGCAGGGCCACTATACAATGTACAGCGTGTGCTTATTTAGCTATGAAGAGGACGAAGTGCTTACCAGAGAGCTGTGGCCTCCTCAAAGAGCTGATCAGTGGGGGTGTTGGAAGTCAGACCCCCACTGATCAGATATTGATGAACTATCTTGAAGATAGGTCATCAATTTATGAATCACAGAAAACCACTTTAAGGTGGCTGTGTGGGGGCCTGTTGGGTCTGGAAAAAAACATTTAGGGGCATGTTAGATCAGCCCCAAACCTACCTGGGAATGCCCACTTCTGGGCTGGGTTTATATCCACCCAATTTTAAGCTGGGAGAAGCTAACATTTCTAGGATTGTTTCAGAAAATTCAGGACAATCTTGGAAAAATCATGACTATTGGTTACTCTGCAAAACAACAACCTTCAGAGACCAACCAAGTCAAAATCATTTGGAAAGCAGCCAACTGAAGTCACTAGTGGAAAAATATAGCTGTTTTATCATTGTTCCATGTTGTCACCTGAAAAGGCCTAAACAGACTGCACTTATGGCCCATTTCATGATAACATTTTGTTTCAGGTCTCCCGTCTGGGCCTCACCACACCCCAGTCACCTAACAGGCCCTCGTAACTTTGAAGCTGACTCTGCATATCGAAAAAAAATTAGCACTACCTGTATAACATACAATAATATACGTGGAAATATGGTTGGTGGGGGATATATGGCTAGTTTATGGAAAATAGAGCTCCACATAAGATATAGAGCGTCGTGATGGGTATTTGCGTAACCCTCTGACATTTATCTGTAAGACATTCCTTCCTCCAGGAGTCATGTAATGATCGTATTTGGAGAGATAATGAAATGGGTTTCCATTGATTATTTCAAGGGTCTCTAACATGTACAGTACATGAACTTCATAGCCGCAGGACACAATGTCCTTTTCTTACTCGGACACCAAGAAAAGTGCTTGATTAGAAGAAAGATCCGGCACTCCTTGCGATGTAATTATCAGTATTTTATTCGCCACTCTTGGATAGAGGTGACGCGCGTTTCGGCACATGTAAGTGCCTTTGTCAAACTAATGCAAACAGCAAGTGGCAATGAAATGAACATCAACATATGTTTAAATAGCCCGCCCCTCATCACATGATAGAGGCTTTCGGGTCATCTGATTCTGACGTCATGTTGGCAAGGTAACAAAAATATGTTTACTAACATCCAAGAAAAAGAAAATAGAAGCGATCCTTCTGTATCATCGAGGATCGTTAAATGTCAGTTACACTGTGGAAACACATGGAAAATCTGGAGACAAAAATTATTACATATACGAATATAAATGAATAATTATTCGTAATAGACATTCTCATAGAAAACTGCTCACCGCGTACTCACGATTCAACCCCTTGGGTGTCATCGTCTGTAGGCGGTGAATCCAATAGGCTTCACGTTTCAATAGTAACTCCACCCTATTGCCTCCCCTTCGAGGGGGTAGTACCTCCTCAATGATTTGAAACCTAAGTTGGGACACATTATGTTTTTGTTGCGAAAAATGCAAAGGAATCGGTAATAGTAAATTTTCATTGCGAATGGTCAATTTATGTTTGGCAAATCGATCCTTCATCCGCATTGTGGTTTCCCCTACGTAGCAGAGTCCACACGGACATTTCAGTAGATATATAATAAAAGAACTATTGCGTGTAAAGTGGCCCTTTACAGGAATTTGTTCCCCACTATGTGGGTGTGAAATGTAAGGACCTTTAATTATACTAGAGCAGTGAATGCAGCTTAAACAGGAAAAGGTGCCCTTCCTGACAGTAGAAAATATCATTTGTCGGGGGCCCTTTTTGGCAGTGCCTATATCTGCTCTAATAATTTTGTCCCTTAAGTTACTTGCCTGTTTATAACATAGCACCGGAGGACTTTGAAATTCTGCAATCTGGGGATAAGACCTCATTATAATATTCCAATGCTTATTAATCACTGCCCTTATGCGATTAATCCAAGGGTGGTACTGTATGACTAGGGGGAGGTTTTTTTGAGGAGTCGTGCTCTGCTCTATTGGGGATATTTCACATTTATTTCGTTGGTGAGTAAGTAACCATTCAGGATAACCCCTTTGCCTAAACTTATTGGTCATCTCTTGAAAACGATCAGTACGAGTAGAAGGATCACTGACAATTCTACTCACCCTCTGGAATTGTGAGTAAGGGATGGACCTTTTCGTGGCAGGTGGATGATTACTGTCGTAGCTAAGCAGGCTATTACGATCTGTGCTTTTGGTATATAAATCTGTTTGACATACACCATCTTGACCCTTTATGACCCAAGTGTCTAAAAAAGGTATTTTAGAGAGATCAGTATGTGCTGTAAATTTTAATTCGAGCCATATATTGTTAATAAAGACAAGAAATTCTTGCAGGGTCAAAATGTCGCACCGCCATATGCAAAACACATCGTCTATAAAACGCTTCCAAAAAATGCAATGCTCTTGAAAAAGTGGATGAGGATATATAAAATCCTGTTCGAACTGAGCCATATAGCAATTTGCATACGGCCGTGCGACATTTGACCCCACGCGGTCCCACGGCACTGTTGGCAATAGGTATCTTGAAAAATAAAATAATTTCTCATCAAAACTGTGGTCAGAAGGTCAAGAAAAAAATCTTTCTGCTGTGGTGTATATACACCACAGCAGAAAGATTTTTTTCTTGACCTTTTGACCACAGTTTTGATGAGAAATTATTTTCTTTTTCTACATCGCAAGGAGTGCCGGTTCTTTCTTCTAATCAAGCATCTGGGGGACACCCGTGGACCGCGCACCCACAATAGCAGTGCCGCCCGACATCCATTACCAAGAAAAGTGCTGTCTACAATAAAATGAAAGCTTTTTTCCCAGGTCTATACAGGGCCTCATTTATCAAACAATATCAGTGCTGCCCATAACAACCAATCAGAGCTCAGCTTTCATTTCTCCAGAGTAGATTAGGAAATGAAAGATGTTTTGTGATTGGTTGCTATGGGCAACAAAGATGGTTTTACTGCTAGACAGTTTGAAAAATGAGGCCTATTGCTGTGAGGACGAAAAGCTTTCTTCTTTTGGTGGCCACATAGGCTGCTCAGCTGTTGACCGACTGTTTCCTTCCCTTGTAGATCGTCAGCCCTCACAGGCAGGGACCTCTTTTCTGCTGTGCCCGTCTGTCTCTTGCTCATGTCTACTCATAAGTCTAGTTTTTTTTGCACGTTTTTTGTTTTACGTTTTCACATGTAAAATTTAAAGACAATATGCATGTCAAAGAAGGGTGTCCTCTGCTAAGGATACCCCTTTATTTGCCACAGCAGTGCGATGACTTCCCAGCTTTCGCTCCTGCTCAGGGCTGACACTCTATAAGAGCCAGTGCTCGCCAATGCACCAATGTCTAACTGGCAAAGTCCTCTTATGAACCTTTCCACCACCTTCCTGTGACTGGGCAAGAAGTTCAGATGCTTAATTTATGTCCTCTGACCTCTGACTGTCCTGACCTACTGCCTGACTACTATTATGCCAGAAAGCTGCCTATGTTGACCTTGGCTTATCTGACTACGTCTTCAGCCTGACAGTTCTGCATTATGTCCCAGTGTCATCATGATGCACACAATTGCATTTTAGTTCAGCGTGCTACCTGCATTTTTAGCACACCGAACCATCCATTTCTGTGAGGCCATGCATGCATCCAAATTTTTTGGCTGTTCTGCAAATTACGCATCCACATCCACACTGTGCGGCCGTTCCGCAGATTATAAAAAAATTCCTATTCTTGTCTATTTTGCTAACATGAATAGCCCTTTCTACTGATAAATGAGAAAAGTACAGAGGGCACACGGAAGGTATCTGTATTTTGCAGATCTGTGGTTTGCAGTAGAAAATGTGGATATGGTCGTGAGCACAAGGTCTAAAGGTGAATACCGGGTAATCCCTTTAGACCACCATACTCTTTAGGATACTTTCAGTACACCCCACTGTATTTTGCTTGGACTGGCTGAAAATGCAATAAGTGTGGGGAGCTCTTGACTCTTCCCCGACAAATGATTTTGGGAAAGAGAAGGATCAGGTCAGGCTCATTGAATTTCAACGCCAAATTCTTTTGTTCTCTTGGTAAATAAGTGGCCGTCAGGGGAATCTGGCAAAGACTTTCTCCGCTCTGCCTATTAAATGACTGAGCCAAACATGTATGTGTATGTGGGAATCAGAAGAGATAGATATAAAAGGTATTTACCCCGGCAGCAGGTAATATTACATCTGAGCTCAACAGATATCCCATGTTCCCCTACAGTCTGCCTGACAGATATACGTAGTGCCATGTTCCACAAAAACGTATTATTAGCCAAGATCTGTAATTCCACCATACTGGAAACAAATATGTCTACCATCTTTTTCCTGATGGTTAGTTCCTTTTCCCCTTTATTATGTAATATATTCTGCACCTGGACTAGTGTGCAACACACGCATGCGCTGTGGGCTCCCATCGAGCTGTGCTTAGCAGGTCTTCCAGATGGAAACGGCCTGCTGCGCTGCCTCACGTGACTGTTTGTCACGTGGGCTGCTAACGCGCCGGCGTGTCATGTCATGCTGCGTGTTGTCACGTGGCCGCCTGTCGACTTGTCATGTGACGCATGCTTACCAGGGGGAGGGCTTGAGCGCCGTGGCGTTGGGTCCAGCCACATCATCGTGGGTATCCGCCGTCATTAGTTCAAGGTGCATGTCATTAGAGGCCTATATATTACCCCATCGTTCGCAAATATCTTTATGGGCGAATTTGAGGAGGAGTTACACATATAGGAGCACCAGACATACAAAATAGGATCATCTTTTACAGAAGATACATAGACAATCTGTTCATTATCTGGAATGAAGATAAAAAATCCACCCTTAATTTCTGTAGTAGTCTCAATCTTACTAACTGGGGCATCACCTTCACACCTAAATTTAGCAGAGAGACAATATGATTCTTAGATATTGTCATTACCAACCACAATAATAAACTTATCACTAAAACATTTTTCAAAACAGTAGATACAAATAGCTACATCCAATACACCAGCTTCCACTATAAAAAAAATGGCTTAAAAATATCCCCTGCAGGCAATATAAATGCATTAGACGGAATTGCACTAGTGACGCCGACTTCGCCATACAAGAAAAGATACTGGAAAAAAAGATTCAAAGAGAAACAATACCCTGAGAAGATTATACGTAACGTGATGCATATAAAAAAAAGCCGGCAACTAACACAAGCAGAATGTCTAAAACCAAGTACAAAACCACTCTGAAAAACCTCCACTTCATCACACAGTACAGCACATCAAACTGCACCATCCTGCGGATCCTACAAAAACATTGGCACATCCTACTAAAAAATCCATATCTCAAAAAGCACCTCCCAAACAAACCCAAAATCACATACAGACTTGCCCCCACCATCCGGAATCTACTGGCACCCAGCAAACCAAAACACCATCAGAAAAGACATGCCCCCACAAATACTAGCAAAGTGGGAAGCTACAAATGCAACACCCCACGCTATCTCTGCTGTACAACCATCACATAACAAACGTCCTTTTTCTCAAATTCAAATAAAATTTCTCTCAGCATCAAACAACATCTAACATGCCAATCTTCATATGTTATTTATATGATTGAGTGCCAATGTGGTTTACAATACATCACAATGTGGTTTACAATACATAAGCACGCTCAGCCCAACCAACACCGACACAATATACAAAAACAATACGTCAAACACAGTCTATCCAGGCACTGTGCTAACACTCCTGAAAAAGAACAACACCCCATCAAAATCACCCCGATAGATTTCATTCCTCCCAACCCATACAATAGATTTGACCTCCTTCACAAACGAGAGGTATACTGGATTTACCAGTTAAACACACTCACCCCCCATGGTCTGAATGAAATAAATGAAATGATAACATGATCATGGAAACCAAGTTGATACACACATACATGTAGGTACTGTCCAAACACACACAAATATGTACACAAGAAATCACACATATACTCAGTATAAACTTAGTAAACACCAATATGGTACTACTTATCCTAAAATACCATTGCTATTTAAGTATGACAAATGTATCCCACCATCAACAATACCTTCCTCACATAGGTATATATTTGGATACAAATATTCCAGAAGCATGGATACTTTCATCTTTTATTCAAACAAAATTACAATCACATTAACTAACCATCAGATTGTTAGGGAAAAGTCCAAAGAAACTTGACTCGTAATAAACTCGAGGCGAAGATTCTAGCTAGTAGATTGAAAGAGGTGATATCCACGGTAATTCATGGCAATCAAACAGGCTTTATGCCAGATAAATCTATATCAGAGAATATCAGATGTTATATAAATATGCAAATAAAAGGTGCCAATACCGGTCAATGATTAGTAGTCTCACTGGATGTGAGTAAGGCTTTCGACACAGTAGAGTGACCTTTTATGGTAGCGACTTTAAGGAAAATGGGCTTTGGGAATAACTTTAGCGCTTGGGTTGAGCTTTTGTATACAGAAATAACAGCAATAATTACAATTAACGGAGAGATATCGGACCCAATTGACATCAAGAGGGGGGTAAGACAAGGGTGTCCATTATCCCCGCTTCTTTTTTCTGTTGTAGTGGAACCTCTCGCCGCTCTGATAAGACAGGATAAGAATATAGTGGGTTTTAAATTTGGTCTGCACGAGGAAAAAATTTCTTTGTATGCGGACGACTTGATGTTGTTTGTAGGGTCCCACTACTCCTTGCTTCGATCATTTGCGACATTTGAGATTTATGGGAAGGGGGCCGGCCTGTCTATTAATTGGAATAAATCAGCCTGTATACCATTAGACCCAATTGGGAATTTTATCCCTGGTTGCCTGAAGATTATAAAAGAGGGAGAGAATTTGCAGTATTTGGGAAAACAGATATCATCTAACCCTCAATACTACATAAAATTTAATTTTGTCCCTACAATAGCGAAAATTAGAAATAAGACGCATTTGGAAAAAATTACCCCTATGTCTGGTAGAATATCGTTGATTCGAATGTGTCTACTTCCAATGATAAACCATATTTTATGGAACTCCCCAATCGAAATCCCTAAGATATATTATAAGATAACACAGAGTCTCTTGAGTGATCTAATTTGGAGGGGTAGAAGGCCAAGAATGCGATTACAACTGTTGCAGTTGCCGACGGGAGAAGGTGATCTGGCAATTCCTGACCTACAAGCATATGCTTTGGCAGGGCAGTTTAAAAACTGCTTGGACTGGAGTAAATCCCAACTTTAGGATTCTGTTTTGAGCTGCCTACATAAAAATGTTACATCTACTGGAATATGCCAGATATTAGAAGCTGGTATACACCTGAATCCCCAGTTTAATAAATCCCCTACCATAAAATTAATGTATAAAACATGGCAAGCTATTAGACAATTATGGCAAAAGATAGACTATTACGATGATACGCTGCTTTAGGGAAATTATTACTTAAAATAACTATTAGGTATTGATAGGAGGTTCTGGCAAATACATGGAATCCGTACTCTTGGCCAGATATGGGGAAATGGAGAAATAATGGGGTTTAAAGATCTTAAATGTAAAAATTGTCTTGTAGATAAAGATTGGTTCCAATTAGAGTTGAGCGAACACCTGGATGTTCGGGTTCGAGAAGTTCGGCCGAACTTCCCGTAAATGTTCGGGTTCGGGATCCGAACCCGAACCGAACTTCGTCCCGAACCCGAACCCCATTGAAGTCAATGGGGACCCGAACTTTTGGGCACTAAAAAGGCTGTAAAACAGCCCAGGAAAGAGCTAGAGGGCTGCAAAAGGCAGCAACATGTAGGTAAATCCCCTGCAAACAAATGTGCATAGGGAAATGAATTAAAATTAAAATTAAAAAAATAAAAATGAACCAATATCAATTGGACAGAGGTCCCATAGCAGAGAATCTGGCTTTACGTCAGCAGAGAATCAGTCTCTTCATGCCATAGCAAAGAATCTGGCTTCATGTCAGCAGAGAATCAGTCTCTTCATGCCATAGCAGAGAATCTGGCTTCATGTCAGAGCAGAATCAGTCTTCATGTCATATCAGAGAATCAGGCTTCACGTCACCCACCACTGGAACAGGCCACTGTCACACATTTAGGCCCCGGCACCCAGACAGAGGAGAGCGGTCCCATAACAGAGAATCTGGCCTTATGTCAGCGCAGAATCTGTCTTCATGTCATAGCAGAGAATCAGGCTTCACGTCACCCACCACTGGAACAGGCCACTGTCACACATTTAGGCCCAGGCACCCAGGCAGAGGAGAGAGGTCCCGTAACAGAGAATCTGGCCTTATGTCAGCGCAGAATCTGTCTTCATGTCATAGCAGAGAATCAGGCTTCACGTCACCCACCACTGGAACAGGCCACTGTCACACATTTAGGCCCAGGCACCCAGGCAGAGGAGAGAGGTCCCGTAACAGAGAATCTGGCCTTATGTCAGCGCAGAATCTGTATTCATGTCATAGCAGAGAATCAGGCTTCACGTCACCCACCACTGGAACAGGCCACTGTCACACATTTAGGCACCGGCACCCAGACAGAGGAGAGGTTCATTCAACTTTGGGTTGCCCCGCAATATAATGGTAAAATGAAATTAAAAATAGTATTGAATGAGGAATTGCCCTGGAGTAGAATAATATATTGTTAAGGGGAGGTAGTTCATAACTAATCTGCACAAGGGATGGACAGGTCCTGTGGGATCCATGCCTGGTTCATTTTTATGAACGTCAGCTTGTCCACATTGGCTGTAGACAGGAGACTGCGTTTGTCTGTAATGACGCCCCCTGCCGTGCTGAATACACGTTCAGACAAAACGCTGGCTGCCGGGCAGGCCAGCACCTCCAAGGCATAAAAGGCTAGCTCTGGCCACGTGGACAATTTGGAGACCCAGAAGTTGAATGGGGCCGAACCATCAGTCAGTCCGTGGAGGGGTGTGCACAGGTACTGTTCCACCATGTTAGTGAAATGTTGCCTCCTGCTAACACGTTCCGTATCAGGTGGTGGTGCACTTAGCTGTGGCGTGTTGACAAAACTTTTCCACATCTCTGCCATGCTAACCCTGCCCTCAGAGGAGCTGGGCGTGACACAGCTGCGTTGGCGACCTCTTGCTTCTCCTCTGCCTTCGCCTTGGGCTTCCACTTGTTCCCCTGTGACATTTGGGAATGCTCTCAGTAGCGCGTCTACCAACGTGCGCTTGTACTCGCGCATCTTCCTATCACGCTCCAGTGTAGGAAGTAAGGTGGGCACATTGTCTTTGTACTGGGGATCCAGCAGGGTGGCAACCCAGTAGTCCGCACACGTTAAAATGTGGGCAACTCTGCTGTCGTTGCGCAGGCACTGCAGCATGTAGTCGCTCATGTGTGCCAGGCTGCCCAGAGGTAAGGACAAGCTGTCCTCTGTGGGAGGCGTATCGTCATCGTCCTGTGTTTCCCCCCAGCCACGCACCAGTGATGGGCCCGAGCTGCTTTGGGTGCCACCCCGCTGTGAACATGCTTCATCCTCCTCCTCCTCTACCTCCTCCTCATCCTCCTCGTCCTCCAGTAGTGGGCCCTGTCTGGCCACATTTGTACCTGGCCTCTGGTGTTGCAAAAAACCTCCCTCTGAGTCACTTCGAAGAGACTGGCCTGAAAGTGCTAAAAATGACCCCTCTTCCTCCTCTTCCTCTTGGGCCACCTCCTCTTCCATCATCGCCCTAAGTGTTTTCTCAAGGAGACATAGATGTGGTATTGTAACGCTGATAACGGCGTCATCGCCACTGGCCATGTTGGTGGAGTACTCGAAACAGCGCAACAGGGCACACAGGTCTCGCATGGAGGCCCAGTCATTGGTGGTGAAGTGGGTCTGATCCACAGTGCGACTGACCCATGCGTGCTGCAGCTGAAACTCCACTATGGCCTGCTGCTGCTCGCACAGTCTGTCCAGCATATGCAAGGTGGAGTTCCACCTGGTGGGCACGTCGCATATGAGGCGGTGAGCGGGAAGGCCGAAGTTACGCTGTAGCGCAGACAGGCGAGCAGCGGCAGGGTGTGAACGCCGGAAGCGTGAACAGACGGCCCGCACTTTATGCAGCAGCTCTGACATGTCGGGGTAGTTGCGAATGAACTTCTGCACCACCAAATTCAGCACATGCGCCAGGCAAGGGATGTGCGTCAAACCGGCTAGTCCCAGAGCTGCAACGAGATTTCGCCCATTATCACACACCACCAGGCCGGGCTTGAGGCTCACCGGCAGCAACCACTCGTCGGTCTGTTGTTCTATACCCCGCCACAACTCCTGTGCGGTGTGGGGCCTGTCCCCCAAACATATGAGTTTCAGAATGGCCTGCTGACGTTTACCCCATACTGTGCTGAAGTTGGTGGTGAAGGTGTGTGGCTGACTGGATGAGCAGGTGGAAGAAGAGGAGGAGGAAGCTGAGTAGGAGGAGGAGACAGGAGGCAAAGAATGTTGCCCTGCGATCCTTGGCGGCGGAAGGACGTGCGCCAAATAGCTCTCCGCCTGGGGCCCAGCCGCCACTACATTTACCCAGTGTGCAGTTAGGGAGATATAGCGTCCCTGGCCGTGCTTACTGGTCCACGTATCTGTGGTTAGGTGGACCTTGCCACAGATGGCGTTGCGCAGTGCACACTTGATTTTATCGGACACTTGTTTGTGCAGGGAAGGCACGGCTCTCTTGGAGAAGTAGTGGTGGCTGGGAACAACATACTGTGGGACAGCAAGTGACATGAGCTGTTTGAAGCTGTGTGTGTCCACCAGCCTAAATGACAGCATTTCATAGGCCAGTAGTTTAGAAATGCTGGCATTCAGGGCCAGGGATCGAGGGTGGCTAGGTGAGAATTTACGCTTTCTCTCAAATGTTTGTGAGATGGAGAGCTGAACGCTGCCGTGTGACATGGTTGAGATGCTTGGTGACGCAGGTGGTGGTGTTGGTGGTACATCCCATGTTTGCTGGGCGGCAGGTGCCAACGTTCCTCCAGAGGCGGAGGAAGAGGCCGAGGCGGCGGCAGCAGCAGCAGAAGAGGCCGAGGCGTCAGCAGCAGAAGAGGTAGCAGGGGGAGCCTGAGTGACTTCCTTGTTTTTAAGGTGTTTACTCCACTGCAGTTCATGCTTTGCATGCAGGTGCCTGGTCATGCAGGTTGTGCTAAGGTTCAGAACGTTAATGCCTCGCTTCAGGCTCTAATGGCACAGCGTGCAAACCACTCGGGTCTTGTCGTCAGCACATTGTTTGAAGAAGTGCCATGCCAGGGAACTCCTTGAAGCTGCCTTTGGGGTGCTCGGTCCCAGATGGCGGCGGTCAGTAGCAGGCGGAGTCTCTTGGCGGCGGGTGTTCTGATTTTGCCCACTGCTCCCTCTTTTGCTACGCTGTTGGATCGGTCTCACCACTGCCTCTTCCTCCGAACTGTGAAAGTCAGTGGCACGACCTTCATTCCATGTGGGGTCTAGGACCTCATCGTCCCCTGCATCGTCTTCCACCCAGTCTTGATCCCTGACCTCCTGTTCAGTCTGCACACTGCAGAAAGACGCAGCAGTTGGCACCTGTGTTTCGTCATCATCAGAGACGTGCTGCGGTGGTATTCCCATGTCCTCATCATCAGGAAAAATAAGTGGTTGTGCGTTAGTGCATTCTATCTCTTCCACCCCTGGGGAAGGGCTAGGTGGATGCCCTTGGGAAACCCTGGCAGCAGAGTCTTCAAACAGCATAAGAGACTGCTGCATAACTTGAGGCTCAGACAGTTTCCCTGATATGCATGGGGGTGATGTGACAGACCGATGGGCTTGGTTTTCATGCGCCATCTGTGCGCTTTCTGCAGAAGACTGGGTGGGAGATAATGTGAACGTGCTGGATCCACTGTCGGCCACCCAATTGACTAATGCCTGTACCTGCTCAGGCCTTACCATCCTTAGAACGGCATTGGGCCCCACCAAATATCGCTGTAAATTCTGCTGGCTACTGGGACCTGAGGTAGTTGGTTCACTAGGACGTGTGGCTGTGGCAGAACGGCCACGTCCTCTCCCAGCACCAGAGGGTCCACTAACACCACCACGACCATGTCCACGTCCGCGTCCCTTATTAGATGTTTTCCTCATTGTTCCCGTTCACCACAATTTTGAGAATGGCAAATTTGGGAATGCTTTTTCAACCCAGAACAAAAAGTCTGCTTTTACGGTCACTACAAATAACTTGACCAGCTAAAACTGTGCAGATTTGGTTGAATAGAGATGTGAGACCTGTTTTTTTTTTGCGCTGTGTGACAGTTATAGGTTTAATCACAGAATGACACTTCTATCAGCACGCTAGCGTGTGTCTTAGGTTTTTCTGAATGACACTATCAATACCTTCAATGTAAGATTTTCTTTTTGGGATAGATTTCAAGTAGGCCTCAAATACCACAAACTAGTTATTTTCAGAATGGCAAATTTGGGAATGCTTTTTCAACCCAGAACAAAAAGTCTGCTTTTACGGTCACTACAAATAACTTGACCAGCTAAAACTGTGCAGATTTGGTTGAATAGAGATGTGAGACCTGTTTTTTTTTGCGCTGTGTGACAGTTATAGGTTTAATCACAGAATGACACTTCTATCAGCACGCTAGCATGTGTCTTAGGTTTTTCTGAATGACACTATCAATACCTTCAATGTAAGATTTTCTTTTTGGGATAGATTTTAAGTAGGCCTCAAATACCACAAACTAGTTATTTTCAGAATGGCAAATTTGGGAATGCTTTTTCAACCCAGAACAAAAAGTCTGCTTTTACGGTCACTACAAATAACTTGACCAGCTAAAACTGTGCAGATTTGGTTGAATAGAAATGTCAGGTCTATTTTTTAGGCGCTGGGTGACAGGCTCAACTTGCCCCTGATGTAATATATGGCCAAAAAATAACCACACTGTTGATGGTTAAATGCACTTGGGTGACACAGGCTCAGCCTGCAGCTGATGTAGTATATGGCCAAAAAATAATCAGACTGTTGATGGTTAAATGCACTTGGGTGACACAGGCTCAGCCTGCAGCTGATGTAGTATATGGCCAAAAAATAACCAGACTGTTGATGGTTAAATGCACTTCGGTGACACAGGCTCAGCCTGCAGCTGATGTAGGATATAGCACAAAATAACCACACTATCGATGGTTAAATACACTTGGTGATAGCTCGTGCTGGCGCACCACAAGTCACAAAATGGCCGCCGATCACCCCAGAAAAAAAGTGATCTAAAAACGCTCTGGGCAGCCTCAAAAAAGTGAGCAAGTCAATAATAGCACTTCAATGATCCACAGCTGCAGATCGATCACAGAATGAAGTCTTTTGGAGGAGTTAATCTGCCTAATCTCGCCCTAACGTCGCAGCTGCAACCTCTCCCTATACTGATCATAGCAGAGTGACGTGCGGCGCTACGTGACTCCAGCTTAAATAGAGGCTGGGTCACATGGTGCACTGGCCAATCACAGCCATGCCAATAGTAGGCATGGCTGTGATGGCCTCTTGGGCCAAGTAGTATGACGCTTGTTGATTGGCTGTTTGCAGCCTTTCAAAAAGCGCCAAGAAAGCGCCGAACACCGAACCCGGACCCGGACTTTTACAGTTCGGGTTCGCTCATCCCTAGTTCCAATACTTTCAACTTAGAGCGGCTCTTAAACAATCATTGTTGGGGAAAAGAATAGCTACCTCACGCCCTTCACCAGTCAAGGCAATTTCAAAAATGATTAATGGTAGGAGGAGAATATCAAATATGTACAATATCTTGTCCAAAGAAATGCGGGAAAAACAAGGCGTGAATATTAATATGGGAAAATGGAATGGGAGAGTGGAACAGATAAATTCTGAAGGGTGGAGTAAAATATTTCAAGTAATAAACAAGACCTCCCAGAACCCAGCACATAGGCTTATCCAATTTTTTGTGGTGCCTCGTTTATATTACTCCCCTGCCAAACTTATGAAATATTACAAGAACAAGGTATTTGGATGTTTAAAATGTGGCGAGATTGGAGTTGAGGATGTGCATCTACTGTGGGAGTGCCAATCTCTCCAAAATTTTTGGAATGAAGTGCTTGGTTATATCAAAGTACTTCATAAGGTGGACATCCCCCTAACCTTCGGGGCATGTGTGCTGGGTTTGGTGGAGGATACAGGGGACTCCGGGAAATTCTCAATAATAACTAAATTGTTATTTCAGGCTAGGAGATGTATTGTAAGAAAATGGATAGTGAAAACTGTACCAGCAATAAGTATGTGGCTCAGTCTGGTCAAATGTTCGTTGGCTTGCGACAGATTATATATAGCTACAAATGCTAAAAGGTGGAAGTTTGAGAGTATGTAGGCAGAATAGTTAAAAAATGATTAAGATGGAAATTGGATTGGGGTATGGGGGGAGGAGTTGGGGATGGAGAGAGATGAGAGAGTCCTTTTTTTTTTTTTTGGGTGGGGTGGGGATGGGGGTAGGAAAACTATAAACTGTGATGTAGATTTGGTGATAGATGTATTGATTTTATATGTCATTACGATATGTATGTCCTTTTTGTATTGTAAAATATAAAAAAAAAAAAAACATCAGACCGTTACTACAAAAAACCAAGATTTGCCAGTCACACATATGGATATGTATATATATACATATGCACTTTGAACTTAGTATATGTATTAGTATAAATATTTGCACTTGAGCCATTTTCATACGTCTACAAGTGCGCATACATTAAGCGCACATACTTGTCCTCTATAAGAACGGCTATCTGCCGAAGTACATAAAAAGCCTTGTCTGAACTATCCCCATGTATAGATAGGCGCAGAGTGTGATGCCTCGCACACAGGTTCTTTATATGTGGCATCGCATAGTGAGCTACCAGGCACCACTATCTTATGTCCACCTCACACGAATTATATCTTGGTGGACATGGGATAGATACACCCAGGGCTTCCCTATGACGTGGAATGCCATAGTTTAGTAGTACAATACCCCTTAATGCACTCCATGGCATAATACCCCTTGATGCACTCCATTAGTGTTGGGCGAGCATGCTCGGCACATATCGGTGTTCGGCTGAATACCGCGTGTGCTCGAGCACGATGCTCGAGTCTCCTCCCCGCACATTTGTTGGCTGCAACGCATATCAGTGGCATTCAGTGTAATTTTTTTGCTGCTGGTGGCAGCGACATTATCTGCGCTACATCTCCTGTGTAACGTGTGCGCAGCCTAGAAACATCTGTGATATCCAGTGTACTTTTTCCGTAGACGGTGTCCGCTGTGGACAGTTAAATTACCTGCGCTACATCTCCTGTATAACGTTTGCGTATCCGAAATATCAGTGACATTCAGTGTAATTTTTATGCTAACGGTTGCAGCGACATTAACTGCACTACATCTCCTGTATAAAGTTTGCCCATCCTAAATATCAGTGACATTAATTCAGTGTCATTTTTTATTAGCCGCTGGTGACAGTGACATTACTTGCGCTATACCGCCTGTATAACGTTTGTGCAACCTAAATATCAGAGACATTCATTCAGTGTAATTTTTTATTAGGCGGTAAAGACAGCGACATTACTTGCGCTATATCTCCTGTTTAACGTCTGCGCATCCTAAAAATATCTGTGACATTCTGTGTACTTTATTTGCTCATACACTTACAAAACCTGCTCTACTGTACATGTGACATACTTGCAAGCATATATACCGTTTAATATGCGCAAAGTGAGCAGTAAGGGACAGGGAAGTGGCCGTGCTGCTGATGGTGCACGCAGAGGCCGTGGCCCTGGGCGCGGTGAAACTGTGCCTGCTGCCAGAGCACAAGAAACACACTCATCCACGCTTCATGTCCCAGTATGCAGGGCGGCGCAGGACACCACTCTCGAAGTCAGACCAGTGCGACCAGGTGGTCGGTTGGATTGCAACAGATAATGCTTCCAGTCGGTTAATCACAAAGTCCAGTCTCAGTAGCCAAGAGTCTGGTCAACAGAATCCTCACCCTGATACTCCTTCCACCCACCATGGAGAGTATTGGCAAACAAGTAATCCCACACTCAGATATTCTGAGGAGCTGTTTTCATTGCCATTCCTTAATTTGGGCCTCTCGCCAAGCCCACTTGAAGAGGGACATGAGGAGATCTTGTGCCCTGATTCCCAAACTCTGGAGCATCCACAGTCAGAAAAAGATGACGGTGGGGGAACGGCAATTAGTGTTTCACGAGGAGGATGATGATGATGAGACACGACACAGTTGCCAATAAGTAAACCGCAATTAGTGTCTCAAGAGGTTCATGATGAGGATGAGACACAGTTGTCAATAACTGAGGTTGTTGTTAGGTCAACAAGTCAGGAGGATGACCAGAGTGAGGAAGTGGAAGAGGAGGTGCTGGACGATGAAGTCACTGACCCAACCTGGGAAGGTGGCAAGCCGAGCAAGGACAGCAGTACAGATGGGGAGGGATCCGCAGCACCGCAACAGGCTGGAAGAGGCAGTGGGGTGGCAAAAGGGAAACATAGAAACATATAATGTGTCGGCAGATAAGAACCATTTGGCCCATCTAGTCTGCCCAATATACTGAATACTATGAATAGCCCTTGGCCCTATCTTATATGAAGGATGGCCTTATGCCTATCCCATGCATACTTAAACTCCTTTACTGTATTTCCAGCTACCACTTCTGCAGGAAGGCTTTTCCATGCATCCACTACTCTCTCAGTAAACTAATACTTCCTGTTTGGCGGGCCACACCAAACAGGCCCGCAACTGTTCCCCGGAGCACCCCCTTGCGGAAATCTCCCTTGCCAAAAGGTAGGTGTTCCGCCGTCTGACGCTTTTTTGAGGAAAGTGCGGACGATAAAATAATTGTCATTTGCAACCTGTGCCGTACCAAAATGAGCAGGGGCATGAGCACTAGCAA
Organism: Bufo bufo; assembly: GCF_905171765.1. NCBI lineage: Eukaryota > Metazoa > Chordata > Amphibia > Anura > Bufonidae > Bufo > Bufo bufo. The sequence goes on from NC_053393.1 coordinate 34,472,961, forward strand.
CCCCACCACCACCAGCATGATCCCCCACATGGCATCAAAGCACCCTAATAGGTGGGCCGAACGACTGGGTCCGCAATCAGTGTCTGCGGGTCACACCACTGCCTCCTCTTCCCCTGTGTTACTTGCTGGCCAATCCCCTGTCAAAGACGCAGGCCCGGATGCCTCCCACCTTGCACCTGGACCTTCGCAAGCACCATCAGCTAGCACATCCACTTCTGTGTCCCAGCGCAGCGTACAGATGTCTATGCCCTAGGCCTTTGAATGAAAGCGCAAATACCTAAACCACCCACCCACAGTCCATAGCACTAAATGCGCCTGCTTCCAAATTGCTGGCCCTGGAAATGTTGCCATTTTGGCTTGTGGACACTGAGGCTTTCCACAGCCTGATGTCGGCTGCCGTCCTGCGGTACTCTGTCCCCAGCCGCTAATATTTTCACTATGTGCAGTCCCAGCCTTACACAGCATGTGTCCCATAACATCACCCGTCCCCTGACCAACGCAGTTATTGTGTAGGTCCACTTAACGACTGACACATGGACAAGTGCTTTTGGCCAGGGACGCTACATTTCCCTGACGGCACACTGGGTGAACATTGTGGAGGCCGGGAGCGAATTGTACCCTGGGGTGGCACAGGTGCTACGGACGCCAAGGATTGCGGGCCCTACTTCCATCAGGGTTTCCTCCTCCACTTCCACCTCTAAATTATCATCTTGCAGCACCAGTCAGACATCAGTCAGTAGCTGGAAGCAGTGTAGCACTGCAGTGGGGAAGCGGCAACAGGCCGTGATGAAACTCATCTGCTTAGGTGACAAACAGAACCCCGCCGCAGAGCTGTGGCAGGGGATGAGGGACCAGACTGATCGGTGGCTCTCGCCACTCAACTTACAACCAGGCATGGTTGTGTCTGATAATGGCCGTAACTTAGTGGCGGCTTTGGAGCTCGGCAAACTCACACACATACCATGCCTAGCCCACGTGTTCAACCCAGTGGTTCAGCGGTTTCTCAAAACCTACCCCCATTTGCCTGAGCTACTGGTGAAGGTGCGCTACGTGTGTGCCCATTTCCGCATCGACAGCTTCCACCGGTCTGGCAATGCTGGAGCAGCGCTTGCAATTGCCAGCTCACCGACTGTTATGTGACGTGAGCATGCGCTGGAACTCCACGTTCCACATGTTGGCCAGGCTTTGTGAGCAGCAGAGGGCAGTAGTGGAATACCAGCTGCAACATGGTCGTCGCCAGTCCAGTCCGCTTCTGCTCTTCACAAGCGACGAGTGGGCATTGATGTCTGACCTCTGTGAGGTCTTATGCAACTTTGAGGAATCAACACAGATGGTGAGCGGTGATAACGCTATTATCAGCATAACCATCCCACTTCTGTGTCTTCTCAAACACTCACTGCTCACAATTAAGACGGATGCTTTGCATGTGGAAGAGGTGGAAATGGGGGAAGACAGTACACAGGGTGATAGCCATACCACCCTCAGTTTGCCTTCTCAGTGCAAATTGGATGATGATGAGGAGGAGCAGGAGACGGTTGCCTCCTCTACAGAGGGTAGTACCCATGGAAGTTTTATTCCATCTGTTCAGCGTGGATGGGTAGAAGAGGAGGAAGAGGATGAGGAGATTGAGAGTCATCCTCCTGATGAGGACAGCGAAATCTTGTGGGACTCTGGCACACATGGCTGACTTTATGTTAGGCCGCCTTTCCCGTGACCCTCGCGTTATACGCATTTTGACCAACACCGATTACTGGTTGTTCACCCTTCTCGACCCCGATTACAAAGAGAACTACTCATCTATCATTCCTATGGTGGATAGTACGAGCAAAATGGTGCAATACCAGAAGGTACTTGTGGAAAAATTGCTCCAAAAATTTCCAGGTGATAACGCTGGCTGCAGAGTACACAGAGAACACACAGCAGTTCCAACAGAGGCAGGGCAACACTCTTCAAGGCCTGGGACAGTTTTATGATACCCGCCAGCACCCTCACCCTGATGCGCGGCCTAGTGTCACAAGGAGGGAAGATGGTGAAGGAGTACGTAGCAGACCGTGTCAGCGTTCTCAATGATCCCTCTGTGCCTTACAACTATTGGGTGTCCAAGCTAGACACGTGGCACGAACTGGCGCTCTACGCCTTGAAGGTGCTGGCCTGCCCCGCCACCAGCCTTTTTTCAGAGGTGGAATTTAGTGCTGCTGGGGGCATAATAACTGATAAGCGCATCCGCCTGTCAACTGAAAATGCTGACCGGTTGACTGTTATAAAAATGAACAAGGCCTGGATTGCCCCTGACTTCTCTACTCCACCAGAGGAAAGCGGCTGAACATATAGCCACTCTAAATGTGGCTTTTATGGTGTATTGAATACACTGTATTCCCATGCACCCCTTCCACCACTAAAAAGTGTATATGGTTAAATCTCCCTTTTTCGTCCTCCTCCATCATATCAACATGCTTATTAGGCTGCCCTCGCTCCTAATATTTTAGAGGGTCAGCTCAGCAGCAGACCCTTACCCCTAATGTTTTAGAGGGTCACCAGCAGGCCCTCACCCCTAATGTTTTTGAGGGTCACCAGCAGGCCCTCAACCATAATGTTTTAGAGGGTCAGCTCAACAGCAGACCCTCACCCCTAAATTTATAGATGGTCAGCTCGGCAACAGGCCCTCGCCCACAAAATTTTTTAGATGGTCAGCTCGGCAGCAGGCCCTCGCCCACAAATTTTTTTAGATGGTCAGCTCGGCAGCAGGCCTTCGCCCACAAGTTTTGTTAGATGGTCAGCTCAGCAGCAGGCCCTCGCCCCTAAAATGTTTTAGATGGTCAGCTCCGCAGCAGGCCATCGCCCACAAATTTTTTTAGATGGTCAACTTGGCAGCAGGTCCTCACCCACAAATTTTTTAGATGGTCAGGACAGCAGCAGACCCTCACCCATAATGTTTTAGATGGTCAGATCAGCAGCAGGCCCTCGCCCCTAATGTTTTAGATGGTCACCAGCAGGCCATCAATCATAATTTTTCAAGGCTGTGTATGATGCCCTCCTTTATGTGCAATAAAGGGTGTATTGTAGTGCTGGTTCCTTGTAATTTTTGGCAGCCATTTCACTTAGTGCATAGGCTTTATAAGTGTAGAAGTCCCACTACCTGAACAATTGTACCACAATGTGAATAAAGCCCTCCTTTATGTGATATACAGGTTGTATCGGAGTGCCTCTTCCTTGTAGTTTTTGGCAGCACTTGCACTTTATATACAAGTAAATATACAGAAAAGAATGTTTCCTACCAATTTTTCCTCTAAAATCGATTTTATCTTCAGTTTGGTGAGTATTATTGTCAGTCTGTAAAGTTGCGTACTACTCGGACAACATCGTTCCCAGCAGCGATCTGGGAGTCCAAGATGCATCCAGATATCCTCTCCATGCTGTTCCCAAACCATTTCAGTGGTGTTTCCATCAATTTCTGACCTATGAACCAGACACCCTCCCCTCTTTAGAGCAGGGGGTGCCTGGTTTAATGCCCGGGTTCCCCCATTGACTTCTATTTTGCTCGGGTGCTCGGTAGAGCACCTGAGCATCCCGAGGTGTTCTACTCAAGCACCCGAGCACTTTGGTGCTCGACCAACACTACAATCCATCATGCATGTGAGATCCCGGCGCCCTGTTGGAGCCGAGATGTTACCTCCAGCCCGGAGTACAGCGTTGCATGATGACTCCTGCTCCATCAGAGAAGCAGCGCGCATCCTCCATTGGCAGGGACGGCGGCGCTCATCCCTCCACGACCAGGGCAGTAGCGCGCAACCCCGTTGTATGTTGTCCAGAACAACAGCGCCTATCTGGTGTGGTCATACAGGTGGAATACTGGTGGAAGGAAGGTATATTTCAATCAGATCTCTCACCTGGGTGAAATAAGTGTGCAGTACGCAGCCCTGCGGGGTATTGCTATGGTGAAGTCACGGTTAATAGGCAAACGAGGGTTGCTCTTGGTTACTCACAGTTTATAGGAAAACCCTGGGCAGGCGTACAGCAGTGATGGAGAGGCTGGCACAGAAGTCCTCTGGGGCACTCTCAATGTATAGGGACCAGGCTGGTGGTAGGTGAGGTGCCCTGGGTGTTGCAGGTTTAATGTGCCGGTGGCAAGGTCCCTTTAAGTTCGTGATGCCAGTGCCGGTAACGGTGGCACACCGATTTATAATAGGAATAATTGAGGAACACGATGTTGTGGTGAACCAAAACGTCCTTTTACTGGAAACAATGAACTATTTACAGTCTTCGGTTCAGTTCCATATGACAGCAGCAGTCACAAGCAGGCTTATACAAATGGCAGGCAACAATGTTTTTTGCAAGATACTCAGAGGGTTAACACACTTACAGATCAGGCTGCACTTTTCCTCAGAAATTCTGTCTGTCTTAATCCCAAGGCCCGTACGCCCTATTGTTGGCTTTATCCTTGGTTAGGGAAACTTCCTCAGGTATATGTCCTTGCTTTAGTATAAAATCCTTCTGCCCTTCAGCTCTCTTGTCTGGCTGGAATACTGGCTCTGCTCTGCTCTGTTATGGGAACTTGTTTCTCAGGAGGTAAACCCTTCTCCTGGTGGGGCAACTTCTGAGCTTGATTTACTCAGCAACCTCAGGCAGGCTAGACTGCACTCACTAGCCTCCTGGACTGCACTGCCCTACCTTTTCCTGTCTGGACCTAACTATATATACTAGGGGGTTCCCTAGCTTCCTCTACTGTCTAGGAGGAGGAATTACACCCCTGATAGGCCTGATACAGGAAATACACAGGAAAATCACATAAAACATCATATAAAATACAATGACCATATTGACCCTTGTGTAATGCCCACAATTACCTAGTGGGACACTACAAGTGTAATCCAGGGAGTGCTGTGGCCTGAACAAACTTAGTTGTTTAGGCAGGATTCTTTCTGGAAATACGTGGGGCCTGGATTATTGTTAAGGTTGGCAGAGGGAGCAACCGTTCCCTTCCTTCCAGGCCAGTTTGTTGGTATGCTCTGAACCACCTTAAGGCAGTTAACCTCGTTAGGTTACTATATACAGAGTTCTGTGGCTCACTTAGGTAGAGGCCTGCAAGGACAGCACACGGTGCTGTGAATACTGAGGACCAGTGAGCAAACTACATGCTGTGTGAATGTCAGCTTAACAACTGTAGCCTAGGTGAGACAAACTCTTTGTGTTTTTTTTAGTTAGTCCCAGACGGGAAGGTTTTTGTTTTGTGATTTGTTACTGCAATACTGGAAATCCTGGGTCCCACTAAAAAGCATGTGTTGATGTAAACCTTCTGAAATCGGACCCTAAATAAAAGTAACGTGAACTTGATATCATCTGTGCCTCCGTGAATGTCCAGAACCGTACGCTACCCCCCTTGCAGGCTTACACTGGCCATCACAAAGGACGAACTACTAGTAACATTGTTAAACAATAAATAAATAAATATAATCACACGGACAGCGGGGACAGCAGCGTGCATACCACCATAACCAGGGCACCAGCGCGCATCCCCGAGTGACCTAAATAATAGCTCACATCACACTACAACAAAACTGGTAATGACATTTTGAATAAATATAACCACAGGATTAAATAAACATTAAACAGCAGCACTCCAAAAATGGAACACAGCAGTTAACATCATTTGAGTTCCAGCGCTGATATCGGCTCCTCACCGAAGTCCCCGCTTTTAGGACCTATTCAGACGGCCGAAGTGCTTTGCGGATCCGCAAAACACGGATACTGGCCATGTGCGTTCCGCAATTTGCGGACTGCACATGGCCGCAACCATAATAGAAAATGCCTATTCTTGTCCGCGATTGCGGACAAGAATAGGACATGTTCTATCTTTTCTGCGGAGGCATGGTACGGAATAACGAATGCAGACAGCACACGGTGTGCTGTCCGCATGTTTTGAGGGCCCCATAGAAATGAATGGATCCGCAGACCTTCCGCAAAATTGCGCCACAGGTGCGTATCAGTTCACACGGCTGTGTGAATGAGCCCTAAGAATAATAACCGTCCCACAATATAGAAAGTGGCTACTTTTACACTAACTTAATGATTTTTACACATCAATCTACCTATTAATTAATTTATTTATTTTAACGTCAAGAAACAAACATATGCTACTGTTACATGTTCCAGAACAGGGAGAATTATGTCAATCACCCCAATTAACAAACACGCCCGCGATCCTCCCCCTGGCCTGCGTGCCAAAAATTCTCTCTTTTAAATGTGTTTTGATCCCCATCAATGTTCATATTCCTGACGAAGAGGTAATTCAGCCCTTGAAACGTGTAGACTATTATCAAATAAAGATCATTCTTTATCATAAACATCGATCCTGATGTTTCATTCATCTGAGTCCCGGCAGCGCCTCCCAGGAACTATTTTAAAAGCTATCTACTTAGCCTGCTGATTGCCCTGGTGCAAACACAGAGGACCACAGCTGCAGCCTAGGACAACTGCCTGCCAGTGATGGTCAGTTCGCCGTGTTCGGCAGCAAACACATGCGGGCTGCCATCTTTAGTAAGGTAGACTCACCCATCCGGCGATGCACAGGTAAGCCCTTACCTGTGCCTGTGTCGGGAGAAAGTCAGAAATCAAATGCAGTCATCGGGAGCAGGCAGTTCCGAGAACAGCCGCCGGGGGCCTTCATCGGGCTGTTCTCGGAACTGCCTGCTCCCGATGACTGCATTTGATTTCAGACCGGCTCCTGGCACAGGTAAGGGCTTACCTGTACATCGTCGGAGGGGTGAGTCTACCTTACTAAAGATGGCAGCCCGCATGTTTTCTCTGGCGAACTGACCATCACTGCTGCCTGCTGGTCGGGATACGAAATAACCAGCAAAGTGATCTATAGCTGTTGTGACTCCTCACAACAACATACGGTAAGCACATCCTTAGCTTTTAACCTGCCACTAAACAACAGATACCACACATGTGGCACCCTATTCTCCCTATTTTATTTCCACACCCCATTGTTTTAACTTTACTGCCTTCTGACGAATCTATTCATTGGCGAAACGCGCATCGAGGGTGTCTGCTCTATAGGGTAGATTGGACCATCGCCACCATGGGTATCTGTGCATATTTTTGATCTATATGTTGGACAATATAATTGCAGATATTGTTGCCCTTTAACAGTGGTTTTTCACTATATATTTATTCACACTTATAGACGGATTGTTTTTTTAGCTCTCTATTTATAATTATTTATTTCTAGTATTTATAGCTGCATGATTAACAATTGATTAATTATTAACTAACTAATCAATTTGATATACAGTACCTGTGTCGTGAATATACTAGCCTAGTCCATTTACCCTGTATTGGCTCTGTCTCTGTAGCAGTTTTATGGGGCTTTGTTCTTTCTGGTGCCAATTATTAAATATGATGTATTTTTATAAGTAAGATTAAAGGGGTTCTCCGGGAATTAAGAAAATGAAAATACTTAAATATTACTTTATTATAAATATGATCACAAATACCTTTCATTAGTTATAATGGTTCATTTTGTCTAGGGATCAATCATCAGGGGAAATAAACTGGCCGCCGTCCTATCAGTCCACACAAGAGCTGTCCTAATCACACAGGAGGACTAGTTACTTCAGAACTAGGGTTGTCACGATACCAAAATTTTTATTCGATTTCGATACCATAAAAAAGTATTGTGATACTCGATACCACGCGAAAAAAATAAAACAATAAAAAAGCCGCATGCATTCCGCATGCTATAGAACGTCCTGCCCATAAACGAACAGTCCTTTGCTATTTTTGGGGGGGAGAAGGTGACTAAAAAATGGCAAATCGCGCAGTTTTTATTTAAAAAAAATTCTGTTACGGCGTTCACCGCATAGGAGATTTTTTTTATATTTTAATAGTTTGGACTTTTCGGACGTTGCAATATGTAATATGTTTATTTATTTATTGTTTATATATTTTATATGTAAAATTGGGAAAGGGGTGATTTTGGTGTTTTTTTTTTAAACTTTTTTTAAAACTCTTTATTTAATAACTATTTCCCCCCCTTAGGGGCTAGAACCTGGGTTCTTTTAATCCCTTGTCCTATTCACCCTGATAGAGCTCTATTAGGGTGAATAGGATCTCACACTCTCCCTGCTGCCCTGGGCTTTGTGCACACAGCAGCATGAAGATAACCATGGCAGCCAGGGCTTCAGTAGTGTCCTGGCTGCCATGGTAACCGATTGGAGCCCCTCAATTACACTGCTGGGGCTCCGATCAGAAATGCCACTGACACCAATGATTTAATACTGGGGTGGTTGGGGGGGCGCACTGCACCACCAATGTTTTTAATACTGGGGCGGTTGCACTGTACCACCAATGAAGATAATTAACGTTTAATACAAATACAGTACAAATACAGGAGCCGGGTGCCGGCGGCAGAATCACATAGCCGACACCCGACCTCTATGACAGGGAGCTGCGATCAGCTGCAGTTAACCCCTCAGGTGCCGCACCTGAGGGGTTAACTGCCATGGATCTCAGCTCCCTGTAATAGCGGTCGGGTGCCAGCTATGTGATTCTGCCGCCGACACCTGCCTCCTGTATGTGTATTAATGGTTTAGTTATCTTCATTAGTGGCACAGTGGCCACAGCCCCTCCCCTCTCTCCTGTCATTGGTGACAGCAGTACAGGGGGGAGGAAGAGACTGCTTCCTTCTCCCCTGTGCTGCTGAGGGAACATGGTGCAACATGAGAGCTGTAGTGCAGCATAGTATCGGTAAAAGGCAAATCCCAGTATCGAATCGATACTGGTACAAAAGTAATTTGATACCTGGTGCAACCTTATTCAGAACACTGAGCTAAAAAGCTGCCTCATCCTTCTCTCTGCTCTGCTTGTCAGAGATTATAATCCTGAATGCAGATGATAAGATCTGAAGCTGAATCTCTGTAGGAATGGAGTTCATGAGCAGACATGAAGTACAGAGAGGACGGACAGGACAGATTGTGGGAATGGAAACTGCGCAGAAGAGCTGCTGCTCATTACCCCCACCCTCCTCTCTGTACTTCATGTCTCCTCATGAACTCCATTCCTACAGAGATTCAGCTGAAGATCTTATCAACTGTATTCAAGACCATAATCCCTGACAAGCAGAGCAGAGAGGAGGATGAGGCAGCTCTTTAGCTCAGTGCTCTGAAGTGACGTGTCCTGCTGTGGGATTAAGACAGGTTTTGTGTGTATTAATAGGACGGCGGCCATTTTATTTCTCCTAATGATTGCTCCCCAGACAAAACACACCATTATAACTAATGAAAGGCATTTGGAAATATATTTATAATAAAGTAATATTGAAGTATTTTTTATTTTTATTAATTCCCGGAGAACCCCTTTAACCCCTTAAGGACCTAGGACGTACCGGTACGCCCTATTTCCCGAGTCCTTAAGGACCTAGGACGTACCGGTACGCCCTATTTCCCGAGTCCTTAAGGACCGAGGACGTACCGGTACGTCCTGACTTAAAATCGGAACTCCGGCGCCGCAGGGGTTAATCGGAACGGGATTTCGGCTGAAATCATTCAGCCGGCATCCCGTAACAATGCAGGGGGGGGGTCATTTGACCCCCCCGTATCGGCGATCGCAGAAAACCGCAGGTCAATTCAGACCTGCGGTTTTCTGCGTTTCCGGTCCATTCGGGTGTCCTGTGACCCGATGAACCGGAAAAAGACTGCGATCGGTGGCGTAATTTTACACCACCTATCGCAGTCCGATGATTTGGAGAGGCGGTGCTGGCCCTGGTGCTGAATGCCGCTGTCCAGGGTGCTGATTGGTGCAGGGGAGAGAGGCGCGAGATTCAAACTTCCTGCGCTCCTCTCTCCCCTCCTCTTCCTGTCCAGCACCCTGACCGTGCAGCATCGTCCAGCACCAGCTCCTGTGTCCCCCTAATCGGAATCCATCACCCTCCTGCACCCATCGCCACCCAGGTAGGTTAGGGTCAGTGAGGGAGAGGCACCGTTAGGCAGGGAAAGAAGGGAAAAGTAAGTTAGAAACAAAAAAAAAAAAGTACTTTTATTCCAAACTTCCAAACTTCCATCTAACCCTAACCCAGACCCCTCCTGCCACTTGCCCCCCCACCCACCCCCCACCAGCCACTTCCCCCCCCCCCACCTGCCTCCCCCCCCCACCCACCCCCCACCAGCCCCCCCCACCCCCCACTCACCACCACTTTTTTTTTTCTGCGTGCGCTGACTGGCCGGCACTTTTTAGCGTCCGTCCACTGTTAGCGCATCGCCCGCCCCACCACCCCACCGACCGCTGATCAGCGTTGTACCGCTGATCAGCAAGTTTTAACTTTTTTTTTTTCTAACACTTGCCCATTTTTTTGCCTGGACTTTTTAGTACGCGAACACCCGTTGCCCCCACACACACGCACATATAATAAAGTTTGCCACACACGCACACCTACACGCACACACACCCATGGCCCACCGGATGTTCTCGGCCGAGGAGGCATACGCCCAGATTGCCTCCGACTCTGAGAGCCCCAGTGAGGATGAGGATGACCCCACATTCCTTTTGTCATCCGCATCCTCCTCATCATCATCTGATGACGATGAGCCACCAAGGCGGCGGAGCCGCCGCCAGGCGGAGCCAGGGGCCCCACATGCTAGGGATCCTGTGGCCCACCCTAGTACGAGCCGCCCTGGGGTTCGTACTGGCTTCCCGGCCCACCAAATAAGTCCACCGGAGCCCCCTGCCGATGAACTTAGCTGGTGTCCCCCAGTGGACTTTGAGCCTGAGATTCCGGATTTTGCTGGCAATCCTGGAATCCAGATTCCCACAGTGGGGTTTACTGAAATAGACTATTTTAGTTTTTTTTTCAGTAACTCACTGGTGAATTTGATGGTGGAGCAGACGAATCTGTACGCCCAACAGTTCGTCGCTCAAAACCCAGGCTCAGTTTTGGCTAGACCCGGTGGCTGGACGCCGGTCAGTGCAGCCGAAATGAGGACATTTTGGGGCCTCGTGCTGCATATGGGTCTAGTCCAAAAACCCAGTGTCAGGCAATACTGGAGTGGGGACGTCCTATACCAGACCCCACTGTACAGTATGGTCATGATACGTCACCGGTTTGAGGCCATCCGGAAATGTCTGCATTATTCCGATAATGCAGCATGTCCCCCCCGAAGTGATCCTGCCTATGACCGGCTGTATAAGATACGGCCGGTCATCGATCACTTTGGGGCCACATTTCAGCAGGCCTACGTACCTGGAAGGGAGGTCGCGGTTGATGAGTCTCTCGTTGCGTTCAAGGGGAGACTCAGTTTCCGCCAATACATTCCCACAAAGCGGGCGAGGTATGGCGTGAAGCTATACAAAATTTGTGAGAGTGCCTCAGGGTACACTTACAAATTTCGTGTGTACGAGGGGCGAGATTCCCGTATTGAACCCCCAGAATGTCCCCCCACTCTGGGTGTTAGCGGGAAACTCGTGTGGGACCTTATGTACCCACTGCTGGATAATGGTTACCACTTGTACGTGGATAACTTTTATACCAGCATTCCCTTGTTCAGGTCCCTTGCCGCCAGATCCACGTTCGCTTGTGGGACCGTGCGGAAAAATCAACGCGGCCTCCCTGCCTACCCCCTCCAGGTACCTATCCCCAGGGGTGAGACCCGTGCCCTTACCAGTGGAAACCTGTTGCTGGTCAGGTATAAGGACAAGAGGGATGTCCTTATGCTGTCCACAATCCACGGTAACGGCACCACCCCTGTCCCTGTGCGAGGTACCGCGGCAACGGTCCTCAAGCCCGATTGTATCGTCGACTACAATCGGTATATGGGAGGAGTTGATCTCTCTGATCAAGTCCTCACGCCATATAACGCCATGCGCAAAACCCGGGCATGGTACAAAAAAGTTGCGGTCTACTTGGTACAGGTTGCCATGTACAACTCTTTTGTACTATCCCGAAGCGCTGGCAGCACAGGGACATTCCTCCAGTTCTATGAGGCAGTCCTCAAAGACCTGATCTTTTCGGACCGGGAAAGAGCAGGCCGGAGTACCTCGGGAATTGGAGGCGCCCGGATCGTCCCTGGCCAACACTTTCCAGGTGTGGTCCCCCATACTGGAAAGAAGGGACGAACCCAAAAAAAGTGCAGAGTGTGTCACAAGAGGGGGATACGGAAGGACACCACTACTCAATGTGACACTTGCCCCGATCATCCGGGCCTCTGCATTATCAATTGCTTCAGGGAGTATCACACTTCCATGGAGTACTAAATTTTTATAATCCTCAACAGTCCACTAGAGAACATAAAACACTATGGCTCTCAGACTTTGGAGACACGGAAACAATTTTTCTTTCCCCAAAAAATATTAGTTTTAGAGCAGGCATCCTCAAACTGCGGCCCTCCAGATGTTGTAAAACTATAACTCCCAGCATGCCCAGACAACCTACAGCCATCAGCAGGGCATGGTGGGAATTGTAGTTTTACAATATCTGGAGGGCCGCAGTTTTAGGATGCCTGCTTAGTGTCTCCAAAGTCTGAGAGCCATACATATTGGGCATCGTCGCGTGCGTAAAAGTCGTCGCTATAAAAATAACTTTTGACCAAACGCCTCGGATGAACGGTGTTAAAAATATAAAATAAAAACTGTGCCAAAACACCAATTTTTGGGCAAAATTTCAATTTGAATCCATTTTGCCGGTAATAAAGCAAGGGTTAACAGCCAAACAAAACTAAATATTTATTGCCCCGATTCTGTAGTTTGCAGAAACACCCCATATGTGGTCGTAAATGGTTATATAGCCGCACGGCAGGGCATAGAACGAAGGGAACTCCATATGGTTTCTGGAAGGCAGATTTTGATGGACAGTTTTTTTTTTGACACCATGTCCCATTAGAAGCCCCCCCTGATGTAGCCTAGACTAGAAACTCCAAAAAAGTGACCCCATCTAAGAAACTACACCCCTCAAGGTATTCAAAAGTTACTTTACAAACTATGTTAACCCTTTAGGTGTTCCACAAAACCAAATAGTGAATGTAGAAACAATTTTAGAATTACATTTTTTTGTTACATTGCCTCAAAAAAGACTAATATAGAGCAACCAAAAATCAAATTTACCCCAGAAATAGTCCCAAAACAACAACCACCTTATCCCGTAGTTTCCTAGATGGGGTCACTTTTATGGAGTTTCTACTCTAGGGGTGCATCAGGGGGCTTGAAAGGGTACATGGTGTCAATAAACCAGTCCAGCAAAATCTGCCTTCCAAAAATGACGTTCCCCTTCTTCTATGTCCTGCCGTTTAGCCAAATAGTAGTTTACGACCACATATGGGGTGTTTTTGCAAACTACAGAATCAGGGCAACCCATTTTGAGTGTTGTTTGGCAGTTAACCCTTGTTTTACTCCTGGAAAAAATTGATTATATTGGAAAATTTTCCAAAAAATAGAAATTTCAAAATTGTTTCTCCATCTGCCATTAACTCTTGTGGAACACCTAAAGGGTTAACAAAGTTTGTAAACCCAGTTTTGAATACCTTGAGGGGTGTACTTTCTTAGATGGAGTCACTTTTTTGAAATTTCTATTCTAGGGGTGCAACAGGGGGCTTCAAATGGGACATGGTATAAACAAAACCAGTCCTGCCAAATCTGCCTTCCAAAACCCATATGGTGTTCCCCTCCTTCTATGTGCTACCGTTCGGCCAAACAGTAGTTTACAACCACATATGGGGTGTTTATGAAAACTACAGAATCAGGGCAACCCATTTTGAGTGTTGTTTGGCAGTTAACCCTTGTTTTACTCCTGGAAAAAATTGATTATATTGGAAAATTTTCCAAAAAATATAAATTTCAAAATTGTTTCTCCATCTGCCATTAACTCTTGTGGAACACCTAAAGGGTTAACAAAGTTTGTAAACCTAGTTTTGAATACCTTGAGGGGTGTACTTTCTTAGATGGAGTAACTTTTTTGAAATTTCTATTCTAGGGGTGCAACAGGGGGCTTCAAATGGGACATGGTATAAACAAAACCAGTCCTGCCAAATCTGCCTTCCAAAACCCATATGGTGTTCCCCTCCTTCTATGTGCTACCGTTCGGCCAAACAGTAGTTTACGACCACATATGGGGTGTTTTTGCAAACTACAGAATCAGGGCAACCCATTTTGAGTGTTGTTTGGCAGTTAACCCTTGTTTTACTCCTGGAAAAAATTGATTATATTGGAAAATTTTCCAAAAAATATAAATTTCAAAATTGTTTCTCCATCTGCCATTAACTCTTGTGGAACACCTAAAGGGTTAACAAAGTTTGTAAACCCAGTTTTGAATACCTTGAGGGGTGTACTTTCTTAGATGGAGTCACTTTTTTGAAATTTCTATTCTAGGGGTGCAACAGGGGGCTTCAAATGGGACATGGTATAAACAAAACCAGTCCTACCAAATCTGCCTTCCAAAACCCATATGGTGTTCCCCTCCTTCTATGTGCTACCGTTCGGCCAAACAGTAGTTTACGACCACATATGGGGTGTTTTTGCAAACTACAGAATCAGGGCAACCCATTTTGAGTGTTGTTTGGCAGTTAACCCTTGTTTTACTCCTGGAAAAAATTGATTATATTGGAAAATTTTCCAAAAAATATAAATTTCAAAATTGTTTCTCCATCTGCCATTAACTCTTGTGGAACACCTAAAGGGTTAACAAAGTTTGTAAACCCAGTTTTGAATACCTTGAGGGGTGTACTTTCTTAGATGGAGTCACTTTTTTGAAATTTCTATTCTAGGGGTGCAACAGGGGGCTTCAAATGGGACATGGTATAAACAAAACCAGTCCTGCCAAATCTGCCTTCCAAAACCCATATGGTGTTCCCCTCCTTCTATGTGCTACCGTTCGGCCAAACAGTAGTTTACGACCACATATGGGGTGTTTTTGCAAACTACAGAATCAGGGCAACCCATTTTGAGTGTTGTTTGGCAGTTAACCCTTGTTTTACTCCTGGAAAAAATTGATTATATTGGAAAATTTTCCAAAAAATAGAAATTTCAAAATTGTTTCTCCATCTGCCATTAACTCTTGTGGAACACCTAAAGGGTTAACAAAGTTTGTAAACCCAGTTTTGAATACCTTGAGGGGTGTACTTTCTTAGATGGAGTCACTTTTTTGAAATTTCTATTCTAGGGGTGCAACAGGGGGCTTCAAATGGGACATGGTATAAACAAAACCAGTCCTGCCAAATCTGCCTTCCAAAACCCATATGGTGTTCCCCTCCTTCTATGTGCTACCGTTCGGCCAAACAGTAGTTTACGACCACATATGGGGTGTTTTTGCAAACTACAGAATCAGGGCAACCCATTTTGAGTGTTGTTTGGCAGTTAACCCTTGTTTTACTCCTGGAAAAAATTGATTATATTGGAAAATTTTCCAAAAAATATAAATTTCAAAATTGTTTCTCCATCTGCCATTAACTCTTGTGGAACACCTAAAGGGTTAACAAAGTTTGAAAAAACAGTTTTGAATACCTTGAGGGGTGTAGTTTCTAGAATGGGGTCATTTTTGGGAGGTTTCTATTATCTAAGCCTCACAATATGACTTCAAACCTGAACTGGTCCATAAAAAGTGGGATTTTGAAGATTTCTGAAAATTTCAAAATTTGCTTCTAAACTTCTAAGCCTTGTAACATCCCCAAAAAATAAAATATCATTCCCAAAACAATTCAAGCATGAAGTAGACATATGGGGAATGTAAAGTCATCACAATTTTTGGGGGTATTACTATGTATTACAGAGGTAGAGAAACTGAAAATTTGAAATTTGCTAATTTTTCAAAATTTACGGTAAAAATTGTATTTTTTTATGCAAAAAAATTAACTTTTTTGACCCAATTTTAGCAGTGTCATGAAGTACAATATGTGACGAAAAAACAATCTCAGAACGGCCTGGGTAAGTCAAAGCGTTTTAAAGTTATGAGCACTTAAAGTGACACTGGTCAGATTTGCAAAAAATGGCCTGGTCCTTAAGGTGAAAATGAGCCTGGTCCTTAAGGTGAAAATGAGCCCGGTCCTTAAGGGGTTAAATAAATTGGATCTTTTATTATATTGAACATTGTTTACTCTCTGGGATTATTGGCCTTTCTCTATAAGTTGCTAGTCTAGTTAGGCTAGACCCCTCTTTATATAGGTTTAACCCCTTAGTGACCAAGCCTGTTTGGGCCTTTATGACCAAGCGTATTTCTTCCTTTTTTTATGGTCTCGTTCCAAGAGCTATAACTTTTTTATTTTTTCATCTATATAGCTTTATGAGGGCTTGTTTTTTACGGGACAAGTTGTAGTTTTTAATGGCGCCATTTTGGGGTACACATAACTTTCTGATTAACTTTTATTAACTCTTTCTGGGAGGGAGATGGGGAAAAATAGCAATACTGCCACTGCGTTTTTACATTATACATTTTTTGGCGTTCATTTTTCAGTACAAATAACATAATATCTTTATTCTCTGGGTCAGTACGATTACAGTGATACTAAATACTTATAATTTTGTTTACGTTTTACTACTTTTTTTGCAATAAAACACCTTTTATTAACCCAAAAAATTATTTTGCATTGCCACTTCACAAGACCCATAACTTTTTTTTATTTTTTTATATAGAATTGTGTGAGGGCTTGATTTTTGAAAGACGACTTGTATTTTTCATTAGTATGATTTTGGAGTAAATGCCGCTTTTTGATCGCTTGTTATTACGTTTTTTTTCGGTGGAAACTAAGAATAAATTTAAAATTCTGTCTTTTTTTATTTTTTATTTTTTACGGCGTTCACCATAGGGGATAATTTATGTAATATTTATGTAGTCCCGGTCGTTATGGACGCGGCAATACCAAACATATGGGGGATATTTTCTTTTTGCAATTTTTTTCATTGAAAAGCGTATTTACAATGAAAAAAAAAGCATATTTTTCTATTTTTTTAATTTAATAAATGTGTATTTTTTTTCTATTTTTTTTACTACTTAATAGTCCCACAAGGGGACTATAATATACAGTATTTTGATTGCTTTTAAAATGTAATGCATTATCTCTATAGCAATGCTATTCGAACATTGACCAGCAGGCTGCGCCAGAGAGGCACAGCCTGCTGGAAGTAACGGAAGACAGGCTCGGGGCCCTGATCGGAAGCAAGGTAAGCTTCCCAGCACATCAGCACCCCGCGATCGCATTTTCGGGGTGCTGATGGGAGACAGAGGGAGTCCGCTCCCTCTGTCACCACTTTACATGCAGCGGGCGCCATTGCGCCCGGCATGTAAAGGGTTAAACAGCCCGGATCGGCACTCCTGCCGTTCCGGGCTGTTAGAGCAGGGACCCGGCTCTCATGTGAGAGCCAGGTCCGCGCTCCCCGCTGCACGGGGGAGCCGTGCAGCGCTTAAACTGGGCCGCCGTAAAAACGCGGCGACCCAGCCTAAGGCCCCTTAGTGACCGCCGTAAAAACACGTATAGGTGGTCACTAAGGGGTTAATCATTGAGGTGTGATTGGTAATCCTACATACATAGAAGCACAGGACTGTTCTGCTGCTCAATATTTGGTTCGGTGGATATACAGTAATGTGCGGCATATTGTGATTGGCTACTGGATATGACAGTTGACAGACATTTGCACCTATCATTATAACAAAACTAGACTCAGAACAGCATATAATATAGAATCACAAAATTTTTATTGGACATACACTTGTATAAAACATAGAAATCCGTATACATTAGCAGCATTAAATCACACAGGATAGATATCCACAGGTCTGTCACATTATAGTACATAAAACTTGCAATAAAAACTCCCAAGCTGTAAAAAAAAAGGGTAATAAGTCACAGCCCACAGTCAACATATATAAAGTGCATAGTGCCACAGCTCTTTTATCAGAATGACGTAGGGAAGATAAATGCAGTCAAGATAAATACAGACCAAGACAGTCCGGGATCCCGCACTGTCTTGGTCTGTATTTATCTTGACTGCATTTATCTTCCCTACGTCATTCTGATAAAAGAGCTGTGGCACTATGCACTTTATATATGTTGACTGTGGGCTGTGACTTATTACCCTTTTTTTTTACAGCTTGGGAGTTTTTATTGCAAGTTTTATGTACTATAATGTGACAGACCTGTGGATATCTATCCTGTGTGATTTAATGCTGCTAATGTATACGGATTTCTATGTTTTATACAAGTGTATGTCCAATAAAAAATTTGTGATTCTATATTACATGCTGTTCTGAGTCTAGTTTTGGGTTAATACTTGTAGTTAGTTTGGACAGCAATATACCGGGCGTTTATTCGCTTCGCGATTTGGGTGTGTACCTATCATTATAAGTCAGCACAGCAGCTAAATACACCAAATGAGTATATTTCTTTTTTTTTTTTCTTTTTTTTAAATCAAGATCTGTTTTATTTTATTTTAAGTACATTTATAATGAAGCATGTTGCTGAATAATTCACCGCTTTGCTTGTTTTTACCATGGTTCACTTTAAGTGCTTTACTTTTCTTCGAGAAGTTTCTCCTGATCTCTGTGAACTATTGTTTACTTTTCGGTGACTTCATTCACTTAATTTTCATTTTTGCTCCTGTGATCTTTTCAGTAGTATTTACTTGCATTTTAGTCAGGGTTTGAAGATGAAGTGAAGGAGAACTAAGTGCTCAGTAGGAAAATGTCAAGTACCTTGGAGAGACTTTCCTGGACGAATGTGCTCATAGTGGAGCTCAGATGAAAAGCTGGTCTTGGAGAACAAGAGGTGAGCAGGATCCATAACCTCATGATGATGCCTTTTATTCTAGTCTTTGAAATGTGTGGCAGCGCATACTGAGCAGGTGAAACGTTGGCTCTACCTCCCCGTGAAACTTTCATCTTGTCATCCACAGACATGTATGACAGATAAAAGAGTATCAGATGTGAAATATTTATGTGGACGACCACAACAACATTTTGAATACACAATAAAATGCTCAATGTTGAGCACCCTGTCAAGAAGGAAATGTGAAGAAGGGCATGATGGGGGGATCCAATTCTTAACATCACGTCATAAAAACTTTTCAGCGACAAAAGTGACTTTTTTTTTGTGAAACATGTCGCCATGTAGCCCTAGCTTAAAGGGCCCAGGGACAGACTGAGAACCTAAAGTAGCCCTGAAAAAAAATTTAAAAAAAAATGGACCCATGTTGTAGGCCACTTCCAATTGACAGAAGGCAGGGCCAACTGAAGTATACAGGGCCAGCAACACCAGGTGTGTGGGAACCTGATGCTCCTAGTATTAAATACTAATGAGAGCTATAGATCAGGGCTCGGTCGGCCCCCATGCCATTGGCTCACTGGAAAATTTCCCTGTAGACTATATGGCCAGTCCACCACCGAAAGGGCATATGTACACGGGCCAGTGATTTGGAATAAGTGCTTGCTTAGGCGATTATAAGTCCATATAAAAGGGCTTTAACACAAAACTATGGGTTCAGGCAGCGCACAGTTGATTTTGTAGGAAGAATTCATGGAGACACATAGGTATGCATAGGTGCTGTTTACACACAGTATAACTGTTCTAATGTCCTCAAGGATTATACTAAGTCTATGGCTAAATCTTCTCTGCAAGGGACCATTCACATACAAAGTTTGGGTTCAGTATGTTACCTCTCTTCCTCATCATGACGGTACGCAGCTCCTCGGTGTGATTGTGCCTGTAATCTTTAGTTCTTTTGATGTCCACGTGCAGTACCCTAGAATAGGATACTTGCAAAATTGTTCATTGTTATTTAAAGTAATTTGGTTCTATGTAGTGTTCTGATTGCATTATACCTGTATAGATTTTTAAGGATCAGTCAGGGTTAACAATCCTGTCTCTACTGTTGTAAGAGGCTAGGAGATGAACCTATGTCATCCCCTAGTTTAGTGTGAAGTCTAGTGTTAGCTGAGAAGAGAGAGGTGCTACATGTGCTCTCTGCAAAGAAAAAAAAAATTAGGGGTTCGTCAGCACATCCCAGTGCGCAGGTGCACATTGCCATGGCTGGAAGCACAAAATCAAAAAACAAACAACGCAACAGCATTTTGCAAACACAAATTATAAAGTAAATACAATTGTGCCATACTCACTACAGAAAATGTACTAATGCTAATGCTATTTGTGCCTGTCCGCCAGCGTCAAGGCGATCTCTTTAGGACAATACCAAATACCACATCCATTGGTGCCATTCCGGCCTCCATTATATTCAGGGAATGCAGGTTATACATACATACTGAGCCCACAATATATTATACCTCTTGTGGTGCCACAATGGCCTCCATTGAATTCAGGGAATGCAGGTTCTACATGCATGCTGCGCCCACTCTGTATTTTACCTCTCCTGGTGCCAAATGGCCTCCAATAAATACAGGTAGAGCAGGCTACAGCTTTATACTTGCACTAATTAAAATCAGCCTGTGGGATAGAAAGGGTGGTCAGGGGTGCACGACCAATGGCTCAGGCACTGTCACCACCATTTCTGTGAGAAGATCTGGCAGACGTTCTTCTCTACCTCTTGTATGATGTTCTTTATTTTGGTTTCACTTTCTCATCTCCTTTCCTTCTGCCAGGTGTCACTTATTTCGACTAATCGTCCTTCTTTATAATCCCTCCCATACTGCCTCACTTTGCGGTTTATACTACTTCCTGGATGAGGTGTTCACTGCTGGAGGCTGCTTCTGCTGTTTGTTCAGATAAGTCATTTACTTTATTGTGTTTCCTTGCTGGCTTGATTCTAGGTGACCCTGACTCCGTCCGTATTAAGTGCAGGGAGTCGGTGGTCGTGTCCCCTCACTATTATAGGGTTTTCAGGTGTCACACAGTATTAGGTACGCGGGCATGCAATCGTCTACCATACAGACCCTTGCATGTGCATAGCAGTCAGGGAGAGCTCTTAGGGTTTTATAGGGCTCACCTATAAGCTCCTTAGTTTGGGATCAAGCTAATCGCTCGTTTATTTATATGTTCCAGCTATCTGCTAACTTCATCCATGATAGGCAGAACTCCAATGCAGACTGCAAAGTGCACAGGTGCAAGTGGCCATGACTGGAAACACAAAAGCAAAAAACAAACAATGCAACAGCACTCTGCAAACACAAATAATGAAGTAAATACAATTGTGCCATACTCACCTATACTCACTATAGAAAATGTAAAATGCTAATGCTACATTATAAATGCAAGATTCTTGGCATATACATTTGGTACAAAATTATTTGTCCCTGTCCGCCAGCATCAAGGCGATCTCTTTAGGACAGGAACCTAACACTAAATACTACATCCACTGGTGCCACAATAGGCTCCATTGAATTCAGGGAATGCTACATGTGCTCACCCTTCAGATAATTAAGCCTGAGTCCCAGAGAATCACTATATTTGAGATATTTGAATTAAGAAAGCTATCTTTTCTTTACAGTACTCCAGAGAGAGAAAAAAAAAAGAATTAGAAGGTCCAGAATCTGCATGGTCAAGCATAGGAGTCAGTCAGTAAGGTATTTGCTGTTTAAGGCTGATAGACCTTACTCCAGTGAGAGGGACATTGCTAATACATAGAGCAAAGTGGTGGCTCACTCACTGTTCCACTTCTGGAGAGGTGCACTACCCCACAGCACTCCCAAATGCTGGTGTATAGAAAGTGAAATAGGAAAATTGGGTAGGGGGTCACTCAATATCAAGCAAACACATGTTCAAATTGTATCCAAAGTAAAACCTTTATAGTAAATAAGAAATAAACATATCACATACAGATCATACACATATCGTATTGCATAAAAGCCTAAAACTTAAAAGATACCGCAATCTTAAAAGAATATCGCAATCTTAAAAGAATATCCCAGGGCGCGTGACCCAATGTGAAAGGTAAGTCAATCAACAACCAGGTCTGTATCACAATAGTATCAGTTCGATTGAACTAGACCTGGCAGGTCACAACGGTGAACTGTGCTATACCGCCGCAACGTACCCTTAGGAGCGGGGGAAGTTTCATCCACAGGTCCTTGCAGATGATTGCGGAAATATACGCCACACAAACAAATCGGCGATAACTGTTAAACCGGAAACAATACAGAAAAAAAAAAACTGAAAAATGGATCCGGGACAAACGGCCCACAGAACACTGAAAAAACATACGGTCGTGTGTAGGAGGCCTAATTGTCATAGCTTGTAACAGAAGATCTGGCTGGTGGCAGCTGACGGTTGGAACGGAGCATGTGAGACCACCTTTGCAATCTTACTAAGGTGGATGGAGAAATAAGTAAAAGAATAAACAGCAGGTGGCGCTATACAGATAGATTTTATTGAATAACTCAGTGGCTATACTAATTTTTTAATTACATACAATTAAAAAAGTCCATTCACTGCCCTAGACCACCAGGGAAAATTTAGACTTTGTTGCCACCTTCTATAAAGATAGCAACAAAAATGTGGCTAGAAATAGCCCCCACAGACTGTGCGCAGGGGCCCTTGCCGAGCGCCGCTCTAGCTTGTACTATTCCAATGTTGATGCAGAGGATCTGTTTTCTCAGCCTGTAAAGGCGGCCATATATAATGATTATAGTGGATGGCACTCCTTGTATAGCTGTTGGTGCTCAGTGGAAATAATCAATCTGAAATAGGAAGAGATCACGGCACTCGTTTTCAAGTAATCAGAAGTAGTTCATTTATTGTCCATCCCAAAATTGGATCTTTTTAACAATGGCCAACGTTTCGGTCCACTAGGACCTTGTTCACGGCCTCAGTATTGTAGAACGGGAGACATCAGGTGGACTTGTCAAGGCGGCCATACACACTTAGTAGCCATTGGCTGAATGATCTTCCCTCTCCTGACCCCCTCACAACTCTTTCATACACATACCTCTTAGCCGGATGCATATGTTCACTTAATGGGGTGAGGGGAGAAAGCTGTCGTCAGACACTTCTGGTGGCGACATCTCCTGGATGAACAAAAGGATCGGAGAAAAATATTAATTTCACCTGGTCCTTCTCTCCCCCGATATAATCAGTGTTGGCGTTGGGGGGACGGTCAGGAGCTCCTCAAACACTAATGGAGGCCTTAACACCAGAAACTTTTACATCCCTAGCAGGATAATTGAATTTATAATCATTGATAAGTGGAAATATAACAACTAGTTGCACTGATAACAGATAAAACAACAGAGAACATTGACTTTACAGAATCCAGCCTCGAGATAATTCCTGCAGCTGCCTTACAGGATCCTTACATAGTAATTCCTGCTTCTTATCTTATGCGTCTACTACCTCCATTCACCTCATAACACTGCCCGGTATGTGCAGTCCTGTCCGCGAAAACATCACCACATGAGTGCACACAGTAGGTGGCTCCTCTTCTGAAACTTTATCGGGTCATTTATTAAGACCGGAGTTTTAGGCCCCTTGCAGACGAGCGAGAATTCCGGACGGGGGCGCAATGCGTGATGTGATCGCATTGCGCCCGTCCGGAATCCGGACCCATTCATTTACATGGGTCTGTGTACATGAGCGGTGGTTTTCACGCATCACTTTTGTGTTGCGTGAAAATCGCAGCATGTTCTATATTATGCGATTTTCACGCAACGCAGCCCCCATAGAAATGAATGGGGCTGCGTGAAAATCGCATCCACAAGCAAGTGCGGATGCTATGCGATTTTCATGGATGGTTGCTAAGAGATGTTGTTTGTAAACATTCCGTTTTTTTATCACGCGCGTGCAAAACGCAATAAATCGCTTTGCAACCCCGCGATAAAACTGAACAACTGAACGCGATCGCAAACAAAACTGACATAATCCGGACACGCTCGTCTGCAAGGAGACCTAGAGCCCACGTCATGCCCCCTTTTTCCACCACCTTGGAAAAGTGGCGTGAGCAGGGAAAAGTCGCAGATTCGGACACAAATCCCCTTTGAGATCGAATCTGAAACAAAATTACGCCAAAAAGTGGTGTACGTCTCATCATAAATGACCCCCTATGTGCTGCCTTTTGCGTCTGCAATTCTCCATCAGTGACCTGATATCCTCCTCCTCGGGTCTTGACAGTCCCCTTGTCTCATGCAGCTCAATCCTCAGTAACATCTTCACATGACAGGAGGCTGTACCTGTACCGTCTCATGTAAGCTAAGCATACCTCTCTCCTGAAATACTCAGTGCTGCTGGGGACCCTGCTGCTTGCACTAGGCAATTCTCAGTCTGTGACTTTCATCATTTGTCTCTGTTTCTCTTCTCCGCACATCATAACAATGCTTTTATTATGCACAGTCCTAACACATTTGTGGTCTTGACCCTCAGCCCCATTCACTTCAATAGAGATGAGCTGCCATACCAAGCACTATCCATGAACAGGTGTGGGGCTGTTTTTTGGAGAAAAAAACAACGCAATGTTTTTCTAATCCTTGAAAACTTATTTTGGGTGCTTTCACACGTGGCAGATTTTATTGTGGAAATTTCTGAGACAATCAAATCTGTTCATCTGAATCAGGCTTGCAGAAATCCATGTGCCGCCAAAACAACCATTCAGATGAATGGATGTGATTTTCAGTCCCTGAGATTTCTGCAATGCAATCTGCTGGCTGCAAAAGCCTCCTGAGGGTGACCCCACACATGGCAGAGTTTTCCACCA
This sequence comes from Bufo bufo, assembly GCF_905171765.1. Taxonomy (NCBI): domain Eukaryota; kingdom Metazoa; phylum Chordata; class Amphibia; order Anura; family Bufonidae; genus Bufo; species Bufo bufo. The sequence continues at coordinate 34,497,564 of NC_053393.1, forward strand.
TAAAATCCGCAGGCACAGATTTTTTTACAAAGTTTCAGATTTTTTGGTGTGAATTATGGTGCAGATTTTGTTGTGGATATTCTGTATGAGAATCTCTCCATTGAATTCCATATGAAATTGATCCTGCAGTGAAAAATGCTACAGAGAAATCTGCAACAAAAGCAGGACTGATATTGTTGCAGATTTTTCACTGCAGAATCAATTTCCCATGGAATTCAATGGAGAGATTCTCATACAGAAAATCCACAACACATTATTTACACTGTGAAATGTAAATTCCGCAGCGGAACACAACGCAGGGATAGACAATTATCACCCCCTTACGATAACATAGGCAAAGTTTTGATGTTGCGGATTTCCTGGAATAAAAAATCTGCCACACGTGAGGGCACCCACAGGTTGGTAGTAAACATAATGCTGTGGGTGTGGAGCCACTGTGCCAGCTAACCAGTTTGACTTTGACCTAAACCTAAGGGTGTTGTCCTAGCAGTTCCCTGATTTTTCGCCCTATAAGACACACCGGCCCAAAAGACGCACCTAGGTTTTTGGGGAGGAAAATAAGAAAAAATATATTTTTTACCAAAAGGTGTTCTTTTGGTGGGTTTGGAACTAATGGTGGTCTGTGGATGGCACTATTACTGGGGATCTGTGGATGGCACTGTTATGGGGGGATCTGTGAAGGACACTGTTATGGGCGGGATCTGGGGATGGCACTGTTATGGGGGATCTGTGGATGACGCACTGTTATGGGGGGATCTGTGGATGACGCACTGTTATGGGGGGATCTGTGGATGACGCACTGTTATGGGGGGATCTGTGGATGACGCACTGTTATGGGGGGATCTGTGACGGACACTGTTACAGGGGGGATCTGTGGCTGACACTGTTACAGGGGGGATCTGTGGCTGGCACTGTTACAGGGGGGATCTGTGGCTGGCACTGTTACAGGGGGGATCAGTGGCTGGCACTGTTACAGGGGGGATCTGTGGCTGGCACTGTTACAGGGGGGGATCTGTGGATGGCACTGTTACAGGGGGGATCTGTGGATGGCACTGTTACAGGGGGGATCTGTGGATGGCACTGTTACAGGGGGGATCTGTGGATGGCACTGTTACAGGGGGGATCTGTGGATGGCACTGTTACAGGGGGATCTGTGGATGGCACTGTTACGGGGGGGATCTGTGGGTGGCCTTGTTATGGGGGGATCTGTGGGTGGCATTGTTATGGGGGGGGATCTGTGGATGGCACTGTTACAGGGGGGATCTGTGGATGGCACTGTTACAGGGGGGATCTGTGGATGGCACTGTTACAGGGGGGATCTGTGGGTGGCATTGTTATAGGGGATCTGTGGGTGGCACTGTTATATATGTGCCATCCACAGACCCCCCACCCCATAACAGTGCCATACACAGACCCCCCAGCCCATAACAGTGCCATCCACAGATCCCCCACCCCTTAACTGTGTCATCCACAGATGTTCCCCATAAAACTGTCATCCACAGATCCCCCGCCGCTCCAGTGCTGCAGTATACAAATATAAAATGTCTCATTCAATTAAAAGTGATTAAACATACCCCCTCACTCCTAATATTACCATACATCCTAACAGCTTCTGTACAATGCAGGCAGGGAGGCCGGACGGCCGGTCGGCGCGTCACCCACTGACGTCACTTGCCTGCGCCGCCTGCTTCATTCATAAACCATGTTTAATCACTTTTAATTGAATGAGACATTTTATATTTGTATAGTGCAGCACTGGAGCGGCGGGGCCGGACTACAGTGACTGCACCGCCCGCCGCAATTGCCGGCACCCAGCTCCTCCTCCCAGTCCCTCCCCGCTCGCATATACATTGCAGCCTGCGATGTAAAAATGTCAGCATTCGCCCCATAATGGGGGGGGAGGGAAAGTGCGTCTTATGGGGCGAAAAATACGGTACATAGAAAAAATTGGGCTGGGCATAAAATTTCCAATAGATGGTTCCGCAAAAACGGAACGAATACGGAAGACATAAGGATTGCGGATCCGCAATACACTACGGACGTGTGAATGGAGCCTTAAACTGTTCATCAAACTTGTTCGTCCAACAATACACTAATGTGTTTTCTTTAACTCTCTAATTGGACAAAGACAGCAATAATTATTTCTAGGTAAGAAATAGCATTACAAAATATTTATATAGATAGATGTACACCCGGGCAACACCGAGTATATGCGCTAGTATATATAGTATCTCGCCTCACATTTTTGTAAATATTTTATTATATCTTTTCCTGGGAAAACACTGAAGATCTGACACTTTCATACAATGTAAGGTAGTCAGTGTACAGCTTGTATAACAGTGTAAATTCGGTGTGCCCTCAAAATAACTCAAAACACAGCCATTAACCCTTTCATGACCAAGGGTTATTGATGCTTCCGTGACCACGTCTAATTTTGCAAATCTGACGTGTCACTTTATGTGGTAATAACTTTGGAATGCTTTTACTTATCCAAACCATTCTGAGATTATTTTCTCGTGACACATTGTACTTCATGATAGTCATACATTTGAGTCAATATATTTCACCTTTATTTATGAAAGAATCCCAAATTTACGAAAATTTTCAAAATTTCTATTTCTCTGCTTTTAAAACAGAAAGTGATACCTCATAAAATATTTATTACATAAAATTCCCCATGTGTCTACTTTATGTTGGCATCATTTTTTAAATGTAATTAAATTTTTTTAGGACGTTAGAAGGCTTAGAATTTTAGAAGAAATTCTAACAATTTTTAAGAAAATTTCCAAAACCCACTTTTTAAGGACCAGTTCAGTTATGAAGTCACTTTGTGGGGCTTAAATAGTGGAAATCCCCCATAGATGACTCCATTGCAGAATCTACACCCCTCAAGTTACTCAAAACGGATTTTACAAACTTTGTTAACCCTTTAGTTCCACAAGAATTAAAGGAAAATGAAGATGAAATGTCTAAATTTCACTTTTTTGGCAGATTTTCAATTTTAATAAAATAATTTTCTTTAACACATTGATTCTGCGGTTTACAGAAACACCCCACATGTGGTCGTAAACTGATGTAATGGCACACAGCAGGGCGCAGAAGAAAATGTTTTGGCACCTTTTCTATTTTTTATTTTTTTACAAGATACATCTGACAGGGTAGATCATGTGCTATTTGTATAGAGCAGGTTGTTACTGACGCAATAATATCAAATATGTCTACTTTCTTAGTTTTTTATTTCAGTTTTACATAATAAAGCATTTTTGAAAAAAATTATGTTTGTGTCTCCATTTTCTAAATGCCTTATTTTTTTTATTTTTCTGCCGATCATCTTGTGCAGGGGCTCGTTTTTTGCAGAAAGAGTTGACGTTTTTATTGGTACCATATTTGGGTAAATATGATTTTTTTATCATTTATTATTACACTTTATGGGGCAAGGTGACCAAAAAATTGGTTGTTTTGGAACAGTTTTTATTTATTTTTACAGCGTTTACCTGAGGGGTTAAGTCATGTGACATTTTTATAGAGAAGATCGTTATGGACATGGCAATACCTTATATGTATACATTTTATTATTTATTCAAGTTTTACACAATAATAGCATTTTTGAAACAAACTAAATTATGTTTTAGTGTCTCCATAGTCTGAGAGCCATAGATTTTTTATTTTTTGACCAATCATCTTAGGTAGGGTCTCATTTTATGCGGAATGAGGTGACGGTTAGATTGGTACAATTTTTAGGGGCATACGTCTTTCTGATCGCTTGGTGTTGCAATTTTTGTGATGTAAGGTAACAAAAAATACCTTTTTTTGCACAGTTTTTATTTTTTTGAGGTGTTCATCTGTGATATTTTTATAGAGCTGGTTGTTACGGACGCGGTGATACCTAATATGTACACTTTTTAAAATTGATTTCACTTTAACACATGTAGAAAGGATCAATGGACCGTCGTTGATGGAAGGTATGTGTCACTGAGGTTCCTGGCCTCAGTGGAGTAAGAAAGAGCCAGTTTTCATGTGTCAGCAGCAATTGCTGTTTGAAACATTGCTATTGTAATGGTCACGTCCACACACACACACAGGGGGAAGGATAGTGTCACGGCCGCGGTTTTGGCCGTGACTCCTTGGGAGCCGCATACAGTTGCCCGCGGTTTGGGTTGTTGTTTCAACCGCAGCTTGAGGCTTGATGTAGTTTGCCTCAAGTGCGGTTGCCGCGGACAACAGGTATGTGTGCGGTCCCTTTGGAGTTTGTGTGTGTGTATGTATGCACTGTTGTGTGCACTCTGTGTAGTGTGTGGTGTGCACAGACACCTTTTCTGCACTGTGGTTGCCCGTGGCAACGTTTGTCGTTGTGTACATGTGGTGGCAGTGTCCCGGCCTTTGGGCTGACTCCCTGGACACGGTTGCCACCCATGTCGTTGCCTGCGGCAACAACCACAGTGTGTTTGTTGTGTTAGACACTTCCCCTTTAAGTTGGTGTTTTCCCTTTCCTGTGGTGCTGGAAGGGTTAACTCCCTTCCCAGTGTGTGTGATGTCACTGGGTGTGTCTGACCGTTGGGTGTGGCCTCTTTGGCCTATAAAGCCTCTCACTTTGGCATGGCTCAGTAGGTTGCTTCAGTCATGCTTTGCTGTAGCTGCCTCCTGTGATTTTCCATCTTCTTGTAAGGGCCACCCTTCCGGTCATAAGTTCTAATACCGTGATGTGTTGTTGATGTCTTGTGTCTTTGGTTTTTGTGCAGCTATGGATGTCCTGGTCCCTGTGTGTCTTCATGTGTGTGCTGTTTACCTTTGTCTGTGTGGACAGCCTTTCCTTAGCACGGGTTCCAGTCAGCAAGGCTGAGACAGGTTTGTGTGGAACTGTTTGGTTCACCTGTCTTATCCATAGTCCTGTTTATGTACCCCCTTCTTCATGCTGCTTGGCCAATGAGACTCCTGCTCCTCCGTGCCTAGGAGGAGTGGGTTGTCTTACCCTGCTCCTTAGCCCAGGGACCGGTCGGAGGGTAAGTCAGGGATCCGAGGTTCCTGCGCATGGGTCCTCCTACCATCAAGGTCGGCCCATGCAGGTAGGAGACAGGGTCAGCGTTAGGGACGCAACAGGAGGTGACCTGCTCGCTGATTCTGTGTTCCTGGCGAGTAGCGACTGGACATCTTCAGTCATCGCACGGCTGAGGATTTCCCCCATCCTCAGCCGTGACAGATAGTGACCACTGTGCTCCACCTTCAGCCCTGGCCCTGCCTACTTGCCTCACGAGTCCTGATGACAGGGGACAACTGGACGACAGTCCCTTACTTAGGATATGTGCAGGGAAGACAGACAAGACAACATATGGAACGTGAACGAACCGGGTCAGAACCAAGAGAGCTACGCAGTACAAAGGGTTAAGCAAAGAATGGTCAGGAGAAGCCGGGGTCAAATACCAGGAGAGTAGAGAAGTACCAGAGGAGTCCGCAAAGAGTAGTCAGGTGGGAGCCAAGGTCACAATACCAAGAGGGATGCGCAGTACAGGAGGAGCAGGCAAAGGATCGTCAGGGAACAGGATCTGGTGAGTATTCAGTAGTCCAACAAATAGCCAGGAACCTAGAATTAACAGGCAACCTGTGGTCAGCAGGCTGCCTGTATTTATAGTGGGGTCTGAGGGTCATGTGACGTGGCCAGCGTCACATGACCGACAGACAGACAAGTCAAGCACCGAGTGATCAGCTCGGCGCTCAAGGCAGACCTAGGAGCAGGGAGCCTCCCAGCTAGCAAAGCCGCCCTGGGAACGAGGCCAAATACAGATCCTCACTCCCGAAGCTAAGCAGCAGGTCTGCAGCTGATGGGAGACTGAGTGCGCCTTTGGCGCCCCGTGACAGTACCCCCCCTTTTACGAGGGGCCACCGGAAGCAAGACTTCAGGTGATGGCCTTTCAGGGTGTTCTCAATGAAATTTTCGAACAAGTCTAGGAGCATGAACCTCCCTGGCGGGTACCCAAGATCTCTCTTCGGGTCCATACCCCTTCCAGTGAATCAGGTACTGTAAGGAATTACGCACTCTCCTGACATCTACTATCTTAGACACCACATACTCGACAGCATCACTAACAAGAACCGGCGGAGGCGAGGCTTTCAATGGTACAACAGGTTCAAAATACTTTTTAATAAGAGATTTATGAAATACATTATGAATGTGGAACGACTCGGGCAGCTCAAACTTAAACGATACCGGATTAATCACCTCCGTGATCTTATACGGTCCAATAAAACGAGGATCAAATTTTCTAGAAGCTACCTTGAGAGATAGATTCTTGGAGCACAACCATACTTTATCCCCAACCTGAAAGTTCACCCCCTTGGAACGTCTCCTATCGGCCTTGAGTTTTTGAGAACTTTGAGCCTTTTCTAGGTTCGATTGAACCCGGGCCCAAACTGTGCACAGTTCGGAGGAGAGTTTATCCGCTTCAGAGTTAGAGGAGGAGACGGACGACCCAGAATGAAAACGGGGATGAAAACCATGGTTACAAAAGAAAGGGGAGACCCCACCAGAAGAATTAACACGGTTATTCAAAGCAAATTCAGCCAACGGAAGGAATTTGACCCATAATTGCTGGTCATCAGCAACATACAACCTCAAGAATTGTTCCACAGACTGATTAAGGTGTTCAGTCTGCCCATTACTCTCAGGATGGTAGGCGGAAGAAAAAGACAATGAAATTTTACATCTTTGACAGAAGGCCCTCCAGAATTTGGATACAAACTGCACACCCCTGTCAGAAACAATATTTTCTGGGATGCCATGTAAACGAATAATCTCTCTCACAAAAATAGACGCCAGGGTTTTTGCATTCGGAAGTTTAGACAGGGGAATGAAATTAACCATCTTGCTAAACCTATGGACCTCTACCCAAACCACAGTCTTACCCTCCGCCAGCATTAGGTCAGTTATAAAGTCCATCGCGATATGGGACAAGGGTCTACTGGGAATGGGTAGGGGTCGTAGGTTACCAGCAGGGCGAGTCCTAGGTGTCTTAGACCTGGCTCAAACCTCACAGGCTGACACGTAGGACTTGACATCCCTGGTGAGAGTGGGCCACCAATAAGATCTAGAAACCAGATCCTTAGTGCCCTCAAAACCCGGATGTCGACAAAAGGCAGAATCGTGACACTCCCCCAACAGCTGGAGACGAAATTGTATGGGAACAAACAACTTATCTGTTGGGGTGGATGCCGGTGCCAGATGTTGTTCAGCCTTAATGCGAGCCGAGATATCATGGGTTAGAGCCGCTATGAAGATGTTTGCTGGTAGGATGGATTCAGGTGGTGCCTCAGTGGGTTGAAAAGCATGGAAGCTCCGAGATAATGCGTCTGCCTTCACATTTTTACTTCCCGGCCTGAACGTAATGGAGAAATCAAAACGGGTAAAAAACAGAGCCTATCGGGCTTGCCGGGGATTCAACCTCTTAGCAGACTCGATAAACATTAGGTTTTTATTGTCAGTGACAACAGTTACCCGATGCCTTGCCCCCTCCAAAAAATGCCTCCACTCCTCAAATGCCCATTTAATAGCCAGCAGCTCCCTATTCCCTATGTCGTAGTTTCTCTCCGTGGGAGAGAATTTCCTGGAGAAGAAGGCACACGGTCTCAGGTTAGGGAGGCTAGCAGGACCTTGTGAAAGGACTGCTCCTGCGCTGTCCTCGGACGCATCCACCTCCACAATAAAGGGTCTCTCCTGATCAGGCTGAATCAGAATGGGAGCGCTACTAAATGCCTTTTTTAATGTTTCAAATGAAGAAATGGCCTTGGTAGACCAATTCTCCAAATCCAACAAATAGCCAGGAACGTAGAATTAACAGGCAACCTGTGGTCAGCAGGCTGCCTGTATTCATAGTGGGGTCTGAGGGTCATGTGACGTTGCCAGCGTCACATGACCGACAGACAGACAAGTCGCGCACCGAGTGATCAGCTCGGCGCTCAAGGCAGACCTAGGAGCAGGCAGCCTCCCAGCTAGCAAAGCTGCCCTGGGAACGAGGCCAAAGACAGATCCTTGCTCCTGAAGCTAAGCAGCAGGTCTGCGGATGATGGGAGACCGAGTGCGCCTTTGGCGCCCCGTGACAGCTATTTAGTATAGCTGTAATAGATGATTTGGCATGGCTCTTACTGGGAGTAGTCAAAGTGCTGGGTGGGTGACTATTCCCCACGTTCCAGGCCGGGTCTTGACTGGCCTATATAAAAAACCCAGCCAGCAGTGTCAGCGGTGGTAATTACCTCTCTATCTGACAGAGGAGCTCTGTTAATCACTGGATTGGGATCTGAGCCGTGTTCTAGGCTGGAGGCCTGAGTTTGGGAGGTCTGCTCTGTACTGAGCAATGCCGATCATGTGTAAACTAACATCTAGGATAACAGGTGACTTTTTTTTGCTGTATGACCTGTCTAGGTGTGAACGAACACCAAAACTGCAAATGGACTGTCGTACTGTTTTGTTGCCATAAGTGTGAATAAAACACTGAAGTTTTTGAGTTACAAACTGGTCTTTGCCTCTATACTGCGTCCGCTTGTCCTGTCTACCAGAGCGAATCCCCACACACAATAATAGCATATTTGAAACCCATAAAAATGATGTTTTAGTGTCTCCACGTTCTAAGAGCTATATTTTTTTTTAGTTTTTAAGCGATTTTCTTATGTAGGGGCTCATTTTTTGCAGGATGAGGTGACGGTTTTACTGGTACCATTTTGTGGGACATACGCCTTTTTGATTGCTTGGTGTTGCACTTTTTGTGATGTAAGGTGACAAAAATAGCTTTTTTTGGCACAGTTTTTTTTTTTATGGTGTTTATCGGACAGGGTGGATCATGTGATATATTTATAGAGTCGGTCGTTTCGGACGCGGTGATTCCTAATATGTGTACTTTACTTTATTTTATTTATTTTTTATTCTTTAATCTCTGAGCGGATATAGGAAAAGGCAATTTATTTCATTTTTAATTTACATATTTATTTATTTATTTATTTTTCACACTTTTTTATCAAGTCCCACTTGGATCTTGAAGATCCAGTGTGGCTGATGGCTGTACTATATTTAGCAATGCTCTTGCATTGCAAAGTATAATACTATCAGTTATCGGACTCGGCTGTTGCCCCTCCGTTGCCGTATTGCGACCCGCATACGTTGCCCATCCATTGCCGTATTGGGTCCTCAAATCCGGAGATGCGGTGCGGAACGGAAGCTCGGAACGGAACCCCACGGAAGCAACACGGAGTGCTTCCGCACCGCAAAAAGATAGAGCTTGCTCTATCTTTTTGCGGAACCGACGGAATGAATGGGTGAATGGGTCCGCGATCTGCATGCGGCTGGCCCACGGTCTGTGCCCATGCATTGCGGACCCCAATTTGCGGTCCACAGCATGAGCACGGGGGGGGGGGGGGGGGGCAACGGTCATGAACGAGCCCTTACAGTGATAGATGGCAACAATGGACGCCTTTGCAAGGTGTCCGGTTGCCATGGCAACCATCGGGCCGCTGCCATCGTTGAGAGAGGGAGCCCCCTCCCTCTGTTAACCCCTTTCATGCAGCTGACAGGGACATATAAGGGGTTACAGCAGAGTGTCAGCATACAGCTGACACTCGCTGCTGATGGTGGCGACTCAGGAACAGAGCCACCACCATCAGATAGAGCATGACCACCACACAAGGGGACACAGGTGAGGGCTGGGGAGGGGACACAGATGGCAGGGGACATGGATGGGGGTAGAAACCATGGATGGGGGCAGGCGGGCACAGTTGCCGGCACATACACAGTGCACGGCCGGCAAAGAGGCAGGACGCACAGAAGGGGCACAGATCGGGGCAACGGGCTCACATATTGGGGGCACAGATTGGGGGCACAGATGATATGGAACCTGATTTCAGGCTCTGATCTGCAAAGTGCAGATCAGAGCCTGAAACCGGCATTTTAACACTGCATAGACTAACCATTTGGAGCGATCGCCGAAAAGGGACCACTCTGATTGGTCCCTTGCCGGCATTACTGGACTGTATGCTGTCCGTGACAGCAGCAGTGCAGGGGCAGAAGCTTTAATTCAAGTGCTTTGCAGAGCTTGGATTAAAGAGGTGCCATAGCGTTTATATATGTGCTAGCTGCACGCGGCATGTGTAATTAGCACGTATATAGCCGTATGGCAGTCATTAAGGGGTTAATGTCTGAACCGGTGGCAACAAAAGTGAGTACACCCCTAAGTGAAAATGTCCAAATTGTCCTTAATAAGCCATTTTCCCTCCCCAGTGCAGTGGCGGATCCAGAGCCTGGTCTCGGGAGGGGCACTTCCAGATTATTTTCTGTCCGCCGCCACAAAACAATGGTGCTTATAGAACAGACTACACAGTGTAGAGGTATACTGTATATTGTGTGGCACAGTGTAGAGTAATACTGTATATTGTGTGGCATAGTGTAGAGGTATACTGTATATTGTGTGGCACAGTATAGAGGTATACTGTATATTGTGGGGCACAGTGTAGAGGTATACTGTATATTGTGTGGCACAGTGTAGAGGTATACTGTATATTGTGTGGCACAGTGTAGAGGTATACTGTATATTGTGTGGCACAGTGTAGAGGTATACTGTATATTGTGTGGCACAGTGTAGAGGTATACTGTATATTGTGTGGCATAGTGTAGCGGTATACTGTATATTGTGTGGCACAGTGTAGCGGTATACTGTATATTGTGTGGCACAGTGTAGAGGTATACTGTATATTGTGTGGCACAGTATAGAGGTATACTGTATATTGTGGGGCACAGTGTAGAGGTATACTGTATATTGTGTGGCACAGTGTAGCGGTATACTGTATATTGTGTGGCACAGTGTAGAGGTATACTGTATATTGTGCGACACAGTGTAGAGGTATACTGTATATTGTGTGGCACAGTGTAGCGGTATACTGTATATTGTGTGGCACAGTGTAGCGGTATACTGTATATTGTGTGGCATAGTGTAGCGGTATACTGTATATTTTGTGGCACAGTGTAGAGGTATACTGTATATTGTGTGGCACAGTGTAGAGGTGTACTGTATATTGTGTGGCACAGTGTAGAGGTATACTGTACATTGTGCGGCACAGTGTAGAGGTATACTGTATATTGTGTGGCACAGTGTAGCGGTATACTGTACATTGTGTGGCACAGTGTAGCGGTATACTGTATATTGTGTTGCACAGTGTATGCTATATGTGTATAACAAACATATTTCACATGAAAACTTAGTTACTTGGCTTGGCCCTTGGGGATCTCGGACACCACTTCAACACTTTGGCCGGGGGCTCGGCGGAGCTGATGTTGTGTTTTATCCTAATGAGAAATATTTCATAATAAGGATTTGGAGAAGGGGCAGAGGGATAGCAGAGCAGGGAGAGGCTGGTGCTGCTACTAGGGGCTCATACCATGGGGGAGTAATAAAGCCCACCATAATGCCCCCCAGTAGTAATAATTCTCTGTATAATGTGTGCAAAAAATACCCCCTTGTAATGCCCCCAGTTGAGCTCATGTCCCCATAGTGCCCCCATAATGTGCCAGTATAAAATACCCCTATATAGTGCACCCAGTAAATGCCCCCATAGTGCTCCTCTCCCCCCTTCCTCCTAGTGCCCCACATAATGTACCAGTATAAAATGCCCCAGTAGATGCCCTCAGTGTTCCCCATAATTTGCAAGTATAAAATACCCCTTCTTAGTGCCCCCGTAGATGACCCCATAGTACCCACCATAATGTGTCCCAGTATAAAATTCTACTATACAGAGCTTCCGATATAAAATACCCCTTCTTTGTGACCTCAGTAGATGCCCCTATAGTGCCCCCAATAATGTGCCAGTAATAAGTTCCCCCAATCATGAGCCAGTAATAAGAGCCCCCCATCATATGCCAGTAATAAGAGCCCCCCATCATGTGCCAGTAATAAGATCCCCCATCATGTGCCAGTAATAAGAGCCCCCCCATCATGTACCAGTAATAAGAGCCCCCATCATGTACCAGTAATAAGAGCCCCCATCATGTGCCAGTAATAAGAGCCCCCCTTCATGTGCCAGTAATAACAGCCCCCCCCCCAATGTGCCAGTAATAACAGCCCCTACATGTGCCAGTAATAACAGCCCCAGGACGGCGATACAGATGACTATGGAGATGAGCGCATCCACAATGGAGGGCTCATCTCCCTGTGCCCCGCAGCCGCCCCCACTTCTGAGCAGGGCCGCGCCGCCATGCTCTACATAAAGATGGCCGAGACTATAAGAAGGTAGCAAAACTAAAACTGAGTTGCAGCACGGTGGCCAACACCATACAGCAGTTTAACAAGATAGGTTCCACTGAGAACAGGCCTCGCCATGGTCAACCAAAGAAGTTGAGTGCACGTGCTCAGTGACATATCCAGAGGTTGTCTTAGACATATGAGTGCTGCCAGCATTGCTGCAGATTTTAAACGGGTGGGGGGTCCGCCTGTCAGTGCTGAGACAATACTCTGCACGCTGCCTCAAATTGGTCTGCATGGCCGTCGTCCCAGAAGGAAGCCTCTTCTAAAGTTCATGCACAAGAAAGCCCACAAACAGTTTGCTGAAAACAAGCAGACTAAGGACATGGATTACTGGAACCATGTCCTGTAGTCTGATGAGACCAAGATAAACTTATTTGGTTCAGATGGTGTCAAGTGTGTGTGGCGGCAACCAGGTGAGGAGTACAAAGACAAGTGTGTCCTGCCCACAGTCACGCATGGTGGTGGTTTGGTGCTGCATGAGTGCTGGTGACTGTGGGGAGCTACAGTTCATTGAAGGAACCATGAATGCCAACATGTACTGTGACATACTGAAGCAAAGCATGATCCCCTCCCTTCAGAAACTGGGCCGCAGGGCAGTATCACAACATGATAACGACCCCAAACACACCTCCAAGCCGACCAATGTCTTGCTAAAGAAACTGAGGGCAAAGGTGCTGGACTGGCCAAGCATGTCTCCAGACCTAAACCCTATTAAGCAGCTGTGGGACATCCTCAAACGGAAGGTGGAGGAGCACAAGGTCTCTAACATCCACCAGTTCCGTGATGTCGTCCTGGAGGAGTGGAAGAGGATTCCAGTGACAACCTGTGAAGCTCAAGTAAACTCGATGCCCAAGAGAGTTAAGGCAGTGCTGGGAAATAATGGTGGCCACACAAAATATTGACACTTTACGCACGTTTCGGCCATTTTCACCCAGGGGTGTACTGATTTTTGTTGCCCGCGGTTTAGACATTAATGGCTGTGTGTTGAGTAATTTTGAAAGCACACCAAATTTACACTGTTATACAAGCTGTACACCGACTACTTTACATTGTATCAAAGGGTCAGATCTTCAATGTTGTCCCATGAAAGATACAAAATATTTACAAAAATGTGAGGGGTGTACTCACTTTTGTGAGATACTGTATATGCACAGGATCCACCATTCACAATAGCTGATATCACAAATTATTTACGGCCTCCAGACCTCTGTACAGGTCATAGAGCATGCCCACAACACTCTACCATAGAAGTCAATGAGTCTGCTCCAGACTATTCTGTCTATGGCCCATGGTGGCTGCTGTAAAGCATACCTCTAGATGCTGTTAAGAACAGTTCAGGCAAGATGACCGCCCTGTAATCATGTTCTGGTTTTAACTGGAGGAAAAAAAATGATAGGTGACACATTCCCTTTAAGGCGTTCAAGTTAGTTTTTAAAACTTTTTGTGATACGTGTATATCAGATTCTCTTTGCCTATGAAAACCATTCAATGTAATGTCTGATAGGGAGGCAGATACTTTTTCACAGCCCGTCATTTCCAGCCTCCATTACCTTTGTGTTCAGATATCTGCATAACACCAGTGAACATTATTTTTTTTTACGTCCGGCCTTCAGATATTTGCTTGAAAAATCACCTCATTAAATGCGCGGCGGGCGATAAATTTGTTTGATTGCATGACAAGCGAAGAGTGTGAATAATCACCTTTCAAAGCATATCAATCCAGGCAAAACAATTAGATGAAATTACATTCCGTCAAAATCATTAAAGATGTTACTAAAAAAGGGGGGAGGATGCGGGGGAGGGTCACATTTAAATCTATATTAATAAAACTGGAGCCGCTGTTGAGCGCAAGGGGATTATCAGCGGAAAGGACAGGAGCGCATTACTGACAGTCATGTTCAGTTACAGTCAGCTACAGACTGAAGAAAATACAATCTGTCTCTTCTATTTGGTTGATGGTCGACAGGTTTTTACACATTTTTTTTAGTTATTTTTTTCTTTACAAAAATTGTGGGAAAAACTGAAGCGAAAATTGTAACGAAGAAGGTTCAATCTGTGTTGCTGCAAGCCCTAGAGGATCAGAGAATGGGAGTGGTAGTGGCTCTGTCTGCAATATTCACAGAGGCAGTTATCACACCAATGCTCCCGGGGCAGTGAAAGTAGGGCACACTCGTTCTTCCCTCGGGGCACATTCTTATGTTGAGGCTGCTGCCTGAGGGTGTCCTTGGTCTTGTGAGTTTGGTCCGGGTGCAAGGCAGAAAATGTAGGTGCAGTGGCCGGTGAATAGTGCTGGAGTCAGTAATCAATCCAGATGTAGAAAATAAACATCTCTCTTTAGTAAAGTGCAGAATTGGGAGTTGTAGAACATCTAGCAGTATCAAAACAGAGTACCAACAATTCACAGTGCAAATGTATGGATTTGAGCAATGATGGGAACTGTAGTACTCCTTCCCTCTGTCTCCCCATTGTCTCTCTCTGCAGAATCTAAGGCTGGCAATATTAATCTTGCAATGGTGGCTGTAATTCCCAGCTGAGGGATACAGGATTAAGATATAGTTGGCCAGGTCATGTCTGAGTGTGGAGGGTGTATTTGCAATGTTCCTCTCACTGCAGTAAAGTCTATCAGCCTTAAACAGCAAATACCTTACTGACAGACTCCAGTGCTTGGCCATGCAGATTTTGGACCATGTAATTCTTTATTTTCTCTTTGAGTAGTGAGGTCTTTCTCTCAGTAGATACAGTAATCCTCAGAGATAGTGATTCTCTGGAACGTTGGCCTAATCCTTTGAGGAATGGAGCACACATATCTTCTCTTACTTTCTTTTGCTAACTCTTGACTTTAGACTTACTGACGAAGCCGAGAGTGGACCAAATTTCACACTTAACTTCCTGCAGGGGCTAATGGACCCTTTACATGGGACAATACAGCAGAAGATTGTCGGGAAGGAAGCGTTCCTTCCTGACAATGTGCTGCTCGCTGATGGAGGAGATCACTGCATGCTAATGTCATCGCTCGTCCCCATATTGACTAGTTTTGCACATGTTTACATGGCACGGTCTACTGCCGGCAAATGATAATTTTTGTGACTGCACAAATGTGTCTCGGCTGTGTCATGGTCTGTGGACTGTGACACTTTTTATGCGCATGCTTGTTGCTAGTGGCAACGTGTTTGTTATGCATGTGTGTGCACTTCCCCTTTAAGGCTGTTTCTCTTCCCATTTCTGGTGTGTATGGGCTTAAGGTGTGAGCAAGGTGGAGCTCTTTTGGCTCTTATAGTTCTGGTGTATGGAGCCTGAGGTCAAAGTTGACTTCTGGTTCTGGTTTTGTTGGAGTCATGCTGCCACCTTGTTGAATATAGTTTGTCTTCCCATTCTATCTTCCATGTTCCCCTACATTACCTGTGTGGTTGTTTGGTGTGGGTCTATGTTCAGGGTGTGGTGTCTTGTATTGTTGTTACATGTCTGGTCAGTTGGTGTGTTATGTCCAGCATATATGCAAGGCATTACCCTGGGTGTTGTACCTCCCAAAGGGGGTCTCTGGGTTCCCTTGAGGGGGAACCACAAGTCAAGTCGGTGAGCAGTTGCTTGAGTGCTGGTTCCTCTCTGTGTCAGTACGTACTGAGTCCGGGATGGTTTCCGGATTACAGTCTGTTTGCATGGGTTCCAGTTCACATGGGTTCCAGTGTGGTCTTCTGTTGTGCTGTCCAGCAGCTACGGCAGGTAAGTTACCAAGCTTTCCGGGATTCCTGGTTCAGTGGTTATCCCTGCCACTGGATACTTATGTCACGGGGTTCCGAAGGTGCACTCGGTCCCCCATTGCCCGCAGACCTGTTGCTTAGCTTTGGGAATGAGGATTTGTTCTTGACCTCATTCCCAGGGCGGCTTTGCTGGCTGGGTGGCTCCCTGCTCCTAGTCTGCCTTGAGTGCCGAGCTGATCACTCGGTGCTCGACTGGTTGGCCTGTCGGTCATGTGATGGTGGCCACATCACATAACCCTCACTCCCCACTATAAATACAGGCAGCCTGCTGGCCACAGGTTGCCTGTTAATTTCTAGGTTCCTGGCTATTTGTTGGACTACTGAATACTTACCTGATCCTGTTCCCTGACGACCCTCTGCCTGCTCCTCCTGTACTGCGCATCCATCCTGGTATTGTGACCTCGGCTCCCACCTGACTACTCTCTTAGGACTCCTCTTGTACTTCGCTACTCTCCTGGTATTTGACACCGGCTTCTCCTGACCATTCTTTGCTTAATCCGTTTTACTGCGTAGCTCTCTTGATTCTGACCCGGTCCGTTCATGTTCCGTATTTTGTCTTGTCTGTCTTCCCTGCACATATCCTAAGTTAGGGACTGCCGTCCAGTTGTCCTTTGTCATCAGGACTCGTGTAGGCAGGGCCAGGGGTGAGGGTGGAGCGCAGTGGTCACTACCCCTCCCCCTGTGTGTGTGTGGACGTGACCGTTACAACTTACCTGCCGTTCCACTTGGCTTTTCTCAGCATTCCCGTATTTTCTGCAAGGCCGATGGAGAATCCTGTGCTTCCGTTTCATGGAAGAACAGGTCGTCTCTCCCCTGCTCCTATGTGAGGGATTATCAGGGCGACTCAGGGTCCTAGGTTTCCTGGGTATGAGCCGTCCTACCATTCAGGTCCGCTCATGCGGTTAGGAGTTAGGGCATGGATTAGGGACACTTTAGGAGGTGAGCAGCTCCCTGATCCCGGTTCCAGGCCTAGTGGCATATCCCACCAATCCTCATTGTACGGTGGGGAGTTTCCCCAACTCCCCACCGTGACATTATGTCCAACAAAGGCTACTCTATTTGTGGCCTTCGGAAGAGGGTGCATCAAGTATTGCCTTCCGTTCCTGGCATACTTGCTTGTCCTCTGGAGGGAGGGTGATAGGGGAGTTACCGTTAACAGTGGAGTTCTTGGTAACAGGTTTTGTTATTGTTGTGAACCGTTGCTTGTGTTGGTGTGTCCCCTCATCCGGTCTCAGTGGTTCCTTGCTCTTGGGCTGGTTGCTGGCAGCATTCCATTTGTGTACTGGCTGTGTGCTGGTTGGGGAATGCTTGCTGGCAGCTGCCCAGAGTGTGAACTGTTTCTGAGATGGATGCTAGTGGCAACGTGTTGTTTGTTATGCATGCGTGTGCACTTCCCCTTTAAGGCTGTTTCCCTTCTCATTTCTGGTGTGTATTGGCTTAAGGTGTGAGCAAGGTGGAGCTGGGTGTGGCCTCTTGGCTCTTATAGTTCTGGTGTATGGAGCCTGAGGTCAGAGCTGACTTCTGCTTCTGGTTTTGTTGGAGTCATGCTGCCGTCCTGGACCTTACCATCTGTCCAGTTTGAGGGCCACCTTGTTGAACATAGTTTGTTTTCCCATTCTATCTTCCATGTTCCCCTACCTTACCTGTGTGGTTGTTTGGTGTGGGTCTATGTTCAGGGTGTGGTGTCTTGTATTGTTGTTACATGTCTGGTCAGTTGGTGTGTTATGTCCAGCATATATGCAAGGCATTACCCTGGGTGTTGTACCTCCAGAAGAGGGTCTGTGGGTTCCCCGGAGGGGGAACCACAAGTCAAGTCGGTGAGCAGTTGCTGAAGTGCTGGTTCCTATGTGTGTCAGTGCGTACTGAGTCTGGGATGGTTTTCAGATTGCAGTCCGTTTGCATGGGTTCCAGTTCACATTGGTGTGGTCTTCTGTTATGCTGTCCAGAAGCTGCGGCAGGTAAGTAACCAAGCTTTCCGGGATTCTTGGTTCAGTAGTTATCTCTGCCACTGGATACTTACCTGCCGTTCCACTTAGCTTTTCTCAGTTTTTCCATATTTTCTGCTAGGCTGGTGGAGACTCCTGTGCTTCCGTGTCGTGGAAGAACAGGTCGTCTCTCCCCTGCACCTATGTGAGGGATTATCAGGTCAACTCAGGGTCCTAGGTTTCCTGGGTATGAGCCGTTCTACCATTCAGGTCCACTCATACGGTTAGGAGTTAGGGCATTGATTAGGGACGCTTTAGGAGGTGACCAGCTCCCTGATCCCGGTTCCAGGTCTAGTGGCATATCCCACCAATCCTCATTGTACGGTGGGCAGTTTCCCCCACTCCCCACCATGACAAAATGATTTGTTACCCGATGATCGAGCATTTGGCTCAGCGGTACATTTAAGCTGCCAGATAATCGCTAATGAGCGTTTTTATGAACGCTCATTAGCAATTATCTGCTGGATTCTCAGCCCGTATGACGAACCCTGACAGATCCATACAGTAATATGCTGGTATATTAGAAGACATCAAAATATTAAATAGCATTAAACAACATTGCCCTGTTCTGGGGTACCGCAGTATAATGTATTTTACAGGATTTTCCAGCTTTTACTAATTGATGGCCTTTTTCAGATCATCAGGGGTCAGATACTTCAGTGAGAGCAGTGCTGCAGTGACCACCTCCGTCCACTACACAATGAACAAAGCTATGTAGCTCCGGTGCCAACTTCGTGTGCCAGAGCTACTCTGAAACAGCTGATTGAAGGGAGAGAGTTCATGTAAATTGAACATCAGACATCATATAGGACATAACAATCTATTTCTAACAAAGCTGTAACCAGCCATGTACAGTCGTGGCCAAAAGTTTTGAGAATGACACAAATATTAGTTTTCACAAAGTTTGCTGCTAAACTGCTTTTAGATCTTTGTTTCAGTTGTTTCTGTGATGTAGTGAAATATAATTACACGCACTTCATACGTTTCAAAGGCTTTTATCGACAATTACATGACATTTATGCAAAGAGTCAGTATTTGCAGTGTTGGCCCTTCTTTTTCAGGACCTCTGCAATTCGACTGGGCATGCTCTCAATCAACCTCTGGGCCAATTCCTGACTGATAGAAACCCATTCTTTCATAATCACTTCTTGGAGTTTGTCAGAATTAGTGGGTTTATGTTTGTCCACCCGCCTCTTGAGGATTGACTACAAGTTCTCAATGGGATTAAGATCTGGGGAGTTTCCAGGCCATGGACCCAAAATGTCAACGTTTTGGTCCCCGAGCCACTTAGTTATCACTTTTGCATTATGGCACAGTGCTCCATCATGCTGAAAAATGCATTGTTCTTCACCAAACTGTTGTTGGATTGTTGGAAGAAGTTGCTGTTGGAGGGTGTTTTGGTTCCATTCTTTATTCATGGCTGTGTTTTTGGGCAAAATTGTGAGTGAGCCCACTCCCTTGGATGAGAAGCAACCCCACACATGAATGGTCTTAGGATGCTTTACTGTTGGCATGACACAGGACTGATGGTAGCGCTCACCTTTTCTTCTCCAGACAAGCCTTTTTCCAGATGCCCCAAACAATCTGAAAGAGGCTTCATCTGAGAATATGACTTTGCCCCAGTCCTCAGCAGTCCATTCACCATACTTTCTGCAGAAAATCAATCTGTCCCTGATGTTTTTTTTTGGAGAGAAGTGGCTTCTTTTCTGCCCTTCTTGACACCAGGCCATCTTCCAAAAGTCTTCGCCTCACTGTGCGTGCAGATGCGCTCACACCTGCCTGCTGCCATTCCTGAGCAAGCTCTGCACTGGTGGCACTCCGATCCCACAGCTGAATCCTCTTTAGGAGACGATCCTGGCGCTTGCTGGACTTTCTTGGACGCCCTGAAGCCTTCTTAACAAGAATTGAACCTCTTTCCTTGAAGTTCTTGATGATCCTATAAATTGTTGATTGAGGTGCAATCTTAGTAGCCACAATATCCTTGCCTGTGAAGCCATTTTTATGCAACGCAATGATGGCTGCACGCGTTTCTTTGCAGGTCACCATGGTTAACAATGGAAAAACAATTATTTCAAGCATCACCCACCTTTTAACATGTCAAGTCTGCCATTTTAACACAATCAGCCTGACATAATGATCTCCAGCCTTGTGCTCGTCAACATTCTCACCTGAGTTAACAAGATGATTACTGAAATGATCTCAGCAGGTCCTTTAATGACAGCAATGAAATGCAGTGGAAAGTTTTTTGGGGGATTAAGTTAATTTTCATGGCAAAGAAGGACTATGCAATTCATCTGATCACTCTTCATAACATTCTGGAGTATATGCAAATTGCTATTATAAAAACTTAAGCAGCAACTTTTCCAATTTCCAATATTTATGTAATTCTCAAAACTTTTGGCCACGACTGTACCTCACATCTGTCCAGAGATCTCCCCATTCATTGCTAAAAATACTCTGCTACATTTATTTCAAGCTGGCAGCTCAGTGGGAGTATTCTTTTTCTGGGGGGGTGCCCTTCCTGCTTCAACTCTCACCTATTACAGCTCAGGGGGTCTTTTATTTCTGCTACAGCTCTCTCTCTATAATTGACACAGCTTCTAACAGTAGATAGGGCTGGTGGCAGTTTCAGAATGAAACTGACCATGTGAGGCCACCACAGCAAGTTGGACAATGGAATAATCACAGATGGATGGTTACTGCACTTTTCCGTCTCTAACCTGAAGGATACTCGCTGCCTAATAAGACGGTTAAAATTATAGCACTTTATTAAAGATACTTTAACCCCTTCACGCCCGATGATAAATGTACATCATCGGACTGGTCTTTAAACATGGCGCCCCGATCGCGTGCGCTGCGGGCACCATAGCCGCGGGTGGCCACCTGCTTCTTATAGCAGACACCCGCGGCTCATGTTCGCAACCAGCAGTAATGCCGATCGCAGACATTTAACCCCTCAGGTGCCGTAGTCAATCCTGACCACGGCATCTGAGCGCGCTGAAAACCGAAAGCTCGCGCTTACAGTTATGCTCCGGCTTCCCCGTGTGGCGATCGGAGGAGCCGGAGCTTGTGTGCAGCAGCCCCCGTCTTTGTGAAGGAGGCTGCTACATAGTATTTCCTATGGAGCCCTTGCCTGTAATAGGGCTCCATTAGAAAGTAGTAAAATCATCATAGATTCCAATGCAAGTGCATTGGGTCTATGATAATAGCAATCAGATGATTGATTGTTATAGTTCCCTATAAAAAAAAAAGTGTCAAAAAAATACATTAAAAAAAACATAAAAATTAAAAAAATTAAAAAAAATACACATCATTGGTTTCGCGATGTGCGAAAACACCCATAGTATAAAAATCGAAAAATATATTACCCAAACGGCAAACAGCAAAATGGAAAAAAGCATCAAAATGGCCGATTCGCCGTTTTTGGTCGCTTCATTTTCTACAAAAAATAAAGTGGTCAAAAGTCTTACACACCCCAGAATGGTATCAATGAAAAGTTCAGATCGCCCCTCAAACAATGAGCTCCCATACAGCTCCGTACACATAATTACAAAAAAGTTATAGGGGTCAAAATATGGCGACAAAAAAATAATCAACTCTATCTCTCACAAATCTGCCACCTCTACGGAATGTTATGAGAGGGTAGTCTCCCACTAAATGGCCCACTATCGGATCAGACTGCAGGAGGCCCCAGTTATCCTTTACAACCTTACGTAAGAGATAGATTGGTGCACAGTTCTTTCTCCACTCCAGTGTCGGAAACGTGGTTGCCCAATAGACCATCAGGCACCTTCAATTGTAGTGGATGTGCGGCATGCAAGGTTATTAAGAAGGGGAAGGAGGTGGTGAGCAAGACCACGGGCAGAAGATATGAGATCCGATCCTTCATTAATTGCAGAACATCTGGGGTGATATGGGTAGCAAAATGTATCTGCAAATTGCAATATGTGGGAAAAACGAAGCGCAAATTTAGACGTCGCATCGGTGAACATTTACGGGATATCTCTAACAAAGACGACTCACCAATTGCTCAGCACACCCTGAGACAACATCCGGATACAATTGATTGCATTAGGTTTCAAGGAATCGAGCATGTCAGAACATCTGTGCGAGGTGGAGATGTGGATAATCTCCTCCTTCGCAAAGGGGCTCAATGGATTTTCACGCTACAGACGGTGAAACCACGTGGACTGAATGATTTTATCTCATATACTAGTTTCATTCAGTGATACTGTTCTTGTTGAAGTATGAATAGACCAGCATCACCTGTAATATTGATGACATCTAATTGCTTACAGGTGTATAGCCATGATGCATATTTGCTGTCTCGGTACTGGTGAATTTTTATATATAAGTGCTATTATGCATATTACCCATGTGGCTGTTATGGGTGCCATATGGATATTATTTTATACGCCTGGTAACCATTCACACATACCAGCTGTAGCGTTCATGCTGGTTTTGTTTTTCCTAATAGGGTCCCTTGCTAGTCTATCTATCTATCTAGTCTATCTATTGAGCATTGCCATACCTGATATGAAGTACAACCTCCTATTAGTCACTTAATTATTATTTCCTACCTCCTATGCCTCCGAGTATACAGTATAGAGGTGGGACAGGGGCGCGCTTGTGCTTAGCGATGCCCCGGTTCTATTGGTTTCCACGAGATGCTGTCCGGCCTAGGGGGTGTGGCGTTCTCTTTTTCAGCGGCAGTGTAGGGCGCCCGCGCTACAGCCGTCCTAGTGCTGCAGGCTACATGCTGCACGCTATGCACCAGAGCGTGTCGGCACATTGGTGATGAATTGGTGGCCGTATTAAAAGTTACCAGAGAAACGCGTTGAGCGGGCTAGGTTGCTCACCCTGAACCAAAAAGGGGAGAGCCTCAAGTTTATATGAGACACAGTTAGGTAGCCGATTTTTATAGCCATAAGAGGGAGTGCAGACCAACGTTTGTGGCTGGATGATTGAGTATTATGTGGGGTTGATGGAGCAGTATACACTACAATAAGTCCACCCCCCCCTATATTTGGTCACTGGTCTGCCCCCCTGGCTATATACACAGTCCTGGGTCTGGCCGGTATAACGCTTGAACCTGAAGAGGGTGCCACCCAGGACAGTTTATATGTTTAGTCTGTACATGTATTTGAGAATCTCCACATGTCTTTTTTTTAGATAATTTAATAAAAGTTACATTTTAGCGACCACAGTTATTATAGTGAAAACGTTATCTTTAACATAGCCAAGACGGATCCGTCTTGAACACCACCATTTAAAAGTCAATGGAGGACGGATCCGTTTTCTATTGTGTCATAGAAAACGGATCCGTCTTCACGGACTTACATTGTGTGTCAGGACGGATCCGTTTGGCTCAGTTTAGTCAGACGGACATCAAAACGCTGCAAGCAGCCTCCAAAGCGGAATGGAGACGGAACGGAGGCAAACTGGGGCACTCTGAGAGGATCATTTTCCATTCAGAATGCATTAGGGCAAAACTGATTCGTTTTGGACCGCTTGTGAGAGCCCTGAACGGATCTCAGAAACGGAAAACCAAAACGCCAGTGTGAAAGTAGCCTTATCCATGCAAAGCCTATTCAGTTATAATATTAATGCATTATATTGGAGATATTCCAATGGACTTGTCCAGACCTGTTCGGACGCACTCAGGCTGAGGTGTGCAGTAAGTATATAAGGCAAGCTGGACAGATTTTGATAAAGTGATCTGTTATAGAGCTATCAGTTTTGAAACTTAAGATGGATAAACGCAAATGTCGTTCCATTACCGATCCAGACAATTTCTGCTACATATGTGGCCAATACACTACTTATGATCAGCGCAAGAATCTGACAAAGCGAGTGCGTCTTGCAGCTTGGGATGCATTTGTGCTAGTAGTGCAGAACTTCCTTAGCAACAGACGAGCTGCAGACTGTGCTGGATTAGTAGACAACATGCTTACAGCACATGAACAACATGGCTGCCGAATGTCATTGAAAGTGCATTTCTTACATTCCCATCTTGACTTTTTCCCACCCAATTTGGGACACGTAAGTGACGAACATAGGGAGCGGTTCCATGAAGGTATTTCTACAATGGAGAACAGGTATCAACAACATGATGGGGGACTATTGCTGTTTTTTGCAACGGGAAATTATGACCGTTCACAAATGCAAAAGCAGATGCCTGAAGCACTTTAACAGTACTGGGCCTTGCTCAAGTGAGACTTTTAAACTGAAAAACTAGACTTTTTGAAATTTTGTAATTCTATTACATTTTCATACACTGTTTACTACACAAACTTTGATGTAGATCAGGAAATTGTTGGAGTAAAACTCATTCTGTTCAAAATTATTAAATGCTTTCCAAGGGCTTAAAGGGATTCTGTCACTTGGATTCCAGGCGCTGACATGTGTATCCACGGCGCATGCGCGAGCTTTTGGCTCAGCAAACGCATTCCGTGGATACACATGTCAGCGCCTGGAATCGGCCTCACAGGACGCACTGCACATGCGCCAGCCGGCAATGAGGAGTGAATAAATTAGCAGTGGGGCGCTGCTGGGCTCCAGGAGAAGGGGCGCGTCTGGGCTCCAACGGCCGGAGGGACAGTCCCTTGGGCTCCTTACTCAGGTAGTTACCATATTAATAAAAGCGATTTTCTAGACAAAGGACAACACTTAGGGTAGTAATACTAGTATATTTTAATGCAAAACGAGCAGACTGATGTGATGATGTTAAAAGCTCTGTCACTAAAATCCAGGTGACAGAATCCCTTTAAAGGGTTTCTATCACTTTGTTTCACCTATTTAGCTTTCAGACACTAGCGATCCGCTAGTGTCTGCTTTATCTAACCATCCTAATATAAGAGCTTATTGTCCTGCCGTTTAGCTAAAAAAATAACTTATATAGATATGCAAATGAGCCTCTAGGTGCTATGGGGGCGTGATTAGCACCTAGAGGCTCCGTCTACCTTAACAAACTGCCGCCGCCCAGCGCGTCCCTCCAGCCCGCCCATCTCCTCCGGAATGCGATGCTCCTCTGTTCTGCGCATGCGCAGTGAATGTCTGATCGCTTCCCTGCTCAGACATCTCCACTGCGCCTGCGCCGATGACGTCATAGTGCTCCGAGGAACAGGCGCAGTGGAGATGTCTGAGCAGGGAAGCGATCAGACATTCACTGCGCATGCGCAGAACAGAGACGCGCACGGAGAGGATCGCTTCAGCTGGAGATGGGCGGGCTGGAGGGACGCGCTGGGCGGCGGCAGTTTGTTAAGGTAGACGGAGCCTCTAGGTGCTAATCACGCCCCCATAGCACCTAGAGGCTCATTTGCATATCTATATAAGTTATTTTTTTAGCTAAACGGCAGGACAATAAGCTCTTATATTAGGATGGTTAGATAAAGCAGACACTAGCGGATCGCTAGTGTCTGAAAGCTAAATAGGTGAAACGAAGTGATAGAAACCCTTTAATTCATTTAGGCATACTTATGCATAGCAAAATTTCCTGACTTGTTACAACAATTCAAACTTCAGATTTGCAATTCGCACGCTCGATTTAGTATAGGACAAATGGTTTTTGCCCAGTAGCAGACGAAAAGTTTTTTTTGTTGCGTGTTGATATCAATGATATGGGGCTGTTTTTCACCTCCACAATTGATCACGATTCTATTACCTTTCTGGATCTAACTATTACTAGAGGAAGGGATGAAGGCCTCATTACGAGGATCTATAGAAAACCCACAGCAACAAACAATCTCTTACAGTGGGGGAGCCATCACCCCTGGGCACTGCAGAAGGGCATACCAAAGGGACAGCATCTGAGGGCGAGACGCAATTGCTCGGAGACCTTGGACTTTAAAATTGTGGTGGATGATCTGAGACATAAATTCAAATCAAGAGGTTATCCGGATACTGTCCTTAAGGAGGCGTACTATCATGCCCGTTGTAGTGACAGAAAGGATCTACAACCAATGATAATAAAGATGAGATCATTAGGATTATTGGTACCTATGATGCTCGACATCAAAAAGTGAAAGAAATTCTCACTCGGCACTGGAGTATTTTGAAAATGGATCTCAACATTGGTGATCTCATCGGTGACGCTCCCTCCATTACTTTTTGGAGGGGACGCAATCTCAAAGACCGATTGGTCCATAGCTTTCTAAAACCTGCACAATCTCGCACATGGCTTTCATGACATTAGGGGCAACTTTAGATGCAGGGGTTGCATCGCATGTGGGTCTATGAAGTTCAGCAAGATGTTTACCAGCAATTTCACATCTCAAAGTTATGAGATAAGGACTTTCATTAATTGCAGGACCACGGGAGTCATTTATTTGATGACTTGCTCCTGTGGCCTACAATACGTTGGGAAAACCACCCCGGAATTCAGACGACGTGTGGGCGAGCGTTTAGGGGGCATTCGCAACAAGAGGGATTCAACCTTAGCCAGACACATCGTAGACTCACATGCAGGAGACTCAAGGGTGATTAACTTTCAAGGCATCGAGCACATTCGCCAGTTACCTAGAGGGGGTGATATTGATAAAAGGCTCTTGAGAAAGGAAGCTCGAGTGGATTTTCCGCTTATGCACAGAAAAACCGAGGGGTCTGAATGAGCGAAGCAGCCATACTTTATCGAGCCCTGCATTCGATTCCTCTATTGCTTTTAAGCACCTTATATTACCCCTTATATTATGGATACTGTGTTCAGGTCGATCATCACCTGTGGTCGCTCCTGTCTAATGGTTCTATGAACGAACGAGTCATGATGATAGGGTAAGACATTCATTAATGCCAGTCCCCCCTTTTCAATATCACATCTATTAAACAGCATGTGGCGGTATTCATCGTGGCGAGGCTGCGTTTATCGGCCATTGAACTCTTTGCCTTTGGGCAACCTAATGCCTTCTGTGCTCTGTGTTCTAGCCTTTCTCCATTTTTCTCCATTTTTCTTTTCACTATTACTATTGATATACACTTTGGCGATCTCATGTGTCCTAGTTAAATAAGCCTCCTAAGGATTCCCCTTGAGAGTGACATCACGGGCGGAGGCATATAATCTTACTTGGAGACGGCATCTCGGGACTTGGGGTGGTATGTCCTGTTTGGACACGCCCCGCACCTCAGGTGGACCCCCTGCTCGTATTTCGGGCACATCCCTATTTAAGGAGGGGGAATTAGCGGGCGCGTGCGGCCATACTAGCGCCGATAGGGCTACACAAACCATGTGTGGCGTTCTCCGCCAATTTCTTCATTTAGGCAACAAACCATTTACACAGTAACG
This sequence comes from Bufo bufo, assembly GCF_905171765.1. Lineage (NCBI taxonomy): Eukaryota > Metazoa > Chordata > Amphibia > Anura > Bufonidae > Bufo > Bufo bufo. The sequence goes on from NC_053393.1 coordinate 34,524,856, forward strand.
CTTGCCCATATGCTCCTGAAGAGGTGCTCGACACAGGGTCACCAGAAACGCCTCGAGCAGGGTTGGGCATGATTAGTTAGCCTTTTGTTTCATTGGTGACAAGGGGCCCTCTGGGTGATCACTCCTACTGTTAAATATATGGACAGCAGGGTGGCATTTTCCTGGGTTTAACGTGCGGTCCCCTGATATATTAAACATCGGATGGTGACCGGGCTTCTTGAATATACCTGGGTCACTATCGATGTTTGGTGGTGACACTGCGCCGACTACAAACATATAATAGCCCAGCACGGTACATTGCCACCTTTACTGCGGTCATTTTTTCTCAATGCTATGGATATCCATAAACAGCACTAAGAGACATCCGCAGTTTGATATAAGGGACAGGTGTATTTATACTTATCCCCAACTAATACTTCATTTGCCTACCTCTAGATTTGAAGAGACGGATCAGCCATATTTTAAAGTATCTTTAACAAAGTGTTATTTTTTTAACCGTCTTATTAGGCAGTGACAATGGAATAAGTTAAAGAATCAACAGCAGGTGGCACTATACATGAACATTTTATTGAATAACTCAATGGCTATGATAAACTTTTAATTATATGGACCATTAGCATTAAAATCTTAGGTCCGCTTTAAAGGGGTTTTCTATCACCTCTCCTGACATGTCTAGTTTAATAACTACTTTCATTCCGGATGTAATAAAAACTCTGGAGTATCTTTTCTTATGGCTCTATGCTGTGCCATTCCTCTATTATTCCTGCTAGAAGTTTATAAATAAAGGTGGAGCCGGATTTCACCAGTTGAGGGTGTGTCCCTGCACAGTCCATACTGTCAGTACTGATTGGACAATGTCAGACTGTGCAGGGACACACCCCCAACTGGTAACACCCAGTTGATCCTAAACATCAAGCAGGAATAATAGAGGAATGGCACAACATAGAGTCGTAAGAATAGATGCTCAGAACAGCTATTTCATGTGGAATACGATTATTTACTAAAACAGACATTTCAGAAGAGGTGACACCACAGTGTGCGGCAAGTGCAGTGGCCAGGTTTGGGGTGCCCCCAACGCTACACTGGGTCCACTGAATACTGTTGAGGTGTCACCACATGTTGCCGCTCTCTGGAACAGATGGTAAAGCATGATGCACCCTAATGGAAAATAAGTTCAGAGAGTCAGGGTCTTCAGTAAACCAGTGTGCTTCATTTTTTTAAGGAACTCAAGTGCAAAATAATACAGGCAATGCACTGAGCTGGCTTCTCCAGTCTCTTCTGTGGTAGAAGAAGGTTCTGTGTCTCTGTGTCTCTCTCTCAGCACTGGTCCCTATCTGCAGACAATTAGAAGCTCAAACTGCTCTCTTTATACACTGTTTCTATTGGGAGGGGTGGAGCGGAGAAGAAGCACAGCCTAAACAGAAACATTGTTACAATTTCTCTCATTAACTTATATAGAGCTTCAATGCATAAACAAGACTTCTTCAGCTGTAAACAACAGAGCTAAGGCCTCTTTCACACTTGCGTTGTCCGGATCCGGCGTGTACTCCACTTGCCGGAATTACACGCCGGATCCGGAAAAACGCAAGTGTACTGAAAGCATTTGAAGACGGAACCGTCTTCCAAATGCGTTCAGTGTTACTATGGCAGCCAGGACGCTATTAAAGTCCTGGTTGCCATAGTAGGAGCGGGGAGCGGGGGAGCGGTATACTTACAGTCCGTGCGGCTCCCGGGGCGCTCCAGAATGACGTCAGAGCGCCCCATGCGCATGGATGACGTGATCCATGCGATCACGTGATCCATGCGCTTGGGGCGCCCTGACGTCACTCTGGAGCGCCCGGGGAGCCGCACGGACCGTAAGTACACTGCTCCCCCGCTCCCCGCTACACTTTACCATGGCTGCCAGGACTTTAGCGTCCCGGCAGCCATGGTAACCACTCTGAAAAAGCTAAATGTCGGATCCGGCAATGCGCCGAAACGACGTTTAGCTTAAGGCCGGATCCGGATCAATGCCTTTCAATGGGCATTAATTCCGGATCCGGCCTTGCGGCAAGTGTTCCGGATTTTTGGCCGGAGCAAAAAGCGCAGCATGCTGCGGTATTTTCTCCGGCCAAAAAACGTTCCGTTCCGGAACTGAAGACATCCTGATGCATCCTGAACGGATTTCTCTCCATTCAGAATGCATTAGGATAATCCTGATCAGGATTCTTCCGGCATAGAGCCCCGACGACGGAACTCTATGCCGGAAGACAATAACGCAAGTGTGAAAGAGCCCTAAACCAGAAGGTCAGTGTGTCTGTTTTTTTCCCTTCAAATCATTGCATTAACTCTTCAATGTGCAGTGCATCCGTAGTGTAATAACAGTGCAAATGGACAGGATATATTACAATAAGCATAAAAATGCAGTTCAACAATATGAAACAGTGTAGTTCACACAACAGCATTGTGGGCAAATGCCCACAAATATGCATAGTCCCTGCATGGCCTGCTGGTGACCCTCTAAAACATTAGGGGCGAAGGCCTGCTGGTGACCCTCTAAGGCCTCTTTCACACTTGCGTTGTCCGGATCCGTCGTGCACTCCATTTGCCGGAGGTGCCCGCCGGATCCGTAACACCGCAAGTGAACTGAAAGCATTTGAAGACTGATCCGTCTTCAAAATGCGTTCAGTGTTACTATGGCAGCCAGGATGCTATTAAAGTCCTGGCTGCCATAGTAGTAGTGGGGAGCGGGGGAGCAGTATACTTACAGTCCGTGCGGCTCCCGGGGCGCTCCAGAATGACGTCAGGGCGCCCCATGCGCATGGATGACGTGATCCATGCGATCACGTCATCCATGCGCATGGGGCGCCCTGACGTCACTCTGAAGCGCCCCGGGAGCCGCACGGACGGTAAGTATACTGCTCCCCCGCTCCCCACTACACTTTACCATGGCAAACAGGACTTTAGCGTCCTTGCAGCCATGGTAACCATTCAGAAAAAGCTAAACGCCGAAACGACGTTTAGCTTAAGTCCGGATCCGGATTAATGCCTTTCAATGGGCATTAATTCCGGATCCGGCCTTGCGGCAAGTGTTCAGGATTTTTGACCGGAGCAAAAAGCGCAGCATGCTGCTGTATTTTCTCCGGCCAAAAAACGTTCCGTTCCGGAACTGAAGACATCCTGATGCATCCTGAACGGATTTCTCTCCATTCAGAATGCATGGGGATAATCCTGATCAGGATTCTTCCGGCATAGAGCCCCGACGACGGAACTCTATGCCGGAACAAAACAACGCAAGTGTGAAAGAGCCCTAAAACATTAGGGACGAGGGCCTGCTGCTGATCTATCATAGTAACATAGTACATAAGGCCGAAAAAAGACATTTGTCCATCCAGTTCGGCCTGTCATCCTGCAAGTTGATCCAGAGGAAGGCAAAAAAAAAAACTGTGAGGTAGAAGCCAATTTTCCTCACTTTAGGGGAATAAAAAATTCCTTCCCGACTCCAATCAGGCAATCAGAATATCTCCCCGGATCAACGACCCCTCTCTAGTAGCTATAGCCTGTAATATTATTACGCTCCAGAAATACATCCAGGCCCCTCTTGAATTCCTTTATTGTACTCACCATCACCACCTCCTCAGGCAGAGAGCTCCATAGTCTCACTGCTCTTACCGTAAAGAATCCTCTTCTATGTTTGTGTACAAACCTTCTTTCCTCCAAACGCAGAGGATGTCCCCTCGTCACAGTCACAGTCCTGGGGATAAATAGCTGATGAGAGAGATCTCCGTACTGACCCCTGATATATTTATACATAGTAATTAGATCTCCCCTCAGTCGTCTTTTTTCTAAAGTGAATAACCCTAATTTTGATAATCTTTCAGGGTACTGTAGTTGCCCCATTCCAGTTATTACTTTAGTTGCCCCCCTCTGGACCCTCTCCAGCTCTGCTATGTCTGCCTTGTGTACAGGAGCCCAGAACTGTACACAGTACTCCATGTGTGGTCTGACTAGTGATGTGTAAAGTGGTAGGAATATGTTTATATCACGGGAATCTATGCCCCTTCTGATGCAACCCATTATCTTATTGGCCTTGGCAGCAGCTGCCTGACACTGGTTTTTGCAGCTTAGTTTGCTGTTTATTAAAATTCCTAGATCCTTTTCCATGTCAGTGTTACCGAGTGTTTTACCATTTAGTATGTACGGGTGACTTGCATTATTCCTTCCTATGTTCATAACCTTACATTTGTCAGTGTTAAACCTCATCTGCCACTTCTCTGCCCAAGCCTCCAATCTATCCAGATCCCTCTGTAGTAGTATACTGTCCTCTGTAGTATATATATACAGTATACTGTCCTCTGTAGTATATATACAGTATACTGTCCTCTGTAGTATATATACAGTATACTGTCCTCTGTGGTATATATACAGTATACTGTCCTCTTCAGTGTAAATTACTTTACACAGTTTAGTGTCATCTGCGAAAATTGATACTTTACTATGCAAGCCTTCTACAACATCATTAATAGATATATTGAAGAGAATAGGGCCCAATACTGACCCCTGAGGTACCCCACTAGTGACAGTGACCCAATCTGAGTGTGTACCACTAATAACCACCCTCTGTTTTCTATCATTGAGCCAGTTACTTACCCACATACAGACGTTTTCTCCCAGTCCGAGCATTCTCATTTTATATACTAACCTTTTATGTGGTTTGGCATGACCGATCCCTCACGAAGCCATGCTGATATGGCGTTATTTGCTTATTTCCGTTGAGATGCTCTAACATAGCATCTCTCAGAAAACCTTCAAACAGTTTACCCACAACAGATGTTAAACTTACCGGCCTATAGTTTCCAGGCTCTGTTTTTGGACCCTTTTTGAATATTGGCACTACATTTGCTATGCGCCAATCCTGTGGGACATTCCCTGTCAGTATAGACAGGCAAATATCAGAAATAAGAGTCTGGCTATGACATTACTTAATTCCCTTAGGATACGGGGGTGTATGCCATCCGGTCCTGGCGATTTGTCTATTTTAATCTTTTTAAGTCGCTGTTGTACTTCTTCCTGGGTCAGACAGGACACTGACCATCTAAAACATTAGGGGTGAGGGTCTGCTGCTGATCTGACCTTCTAAAACATTAGCGGTGAGGGTCTGCTGCTTAGCTGACCCTCTAAAACATTAGGAGCGAGGGCAGCCTAATAAGCATGTAGATATGAAGGAGGAGGACGAGAAAAGTAAGATTTAACCATATACCCTTTTTAGTGGTGGAAGGGGTGCATGGGAATACAGTGTATTCAATACACCATAAAAGCCACATTTAGAGTGCCTTTATGTTCATCTGCTTTCCTCTGGTGGAGTAGAGAAGTCAGGGGCAATCCAGGCCTTGTTCATTTTGATAAGAGTCAACCTGTCAGCATTTTCAGTTGACAGGCGGATGCGCTTATCAGTTATTATGCCCCCAGCAGCACTAAATACCCGCTCTGACAAAATGCTGGCGGCAGGGCAGGCCAGCACCTCCAAAGCGCAGAGCGCCAGTTCAAGCCACCTGTCCAGCTTGGACACCCAATAAATGTAAGGCACAGAGGGATCACTGAGGACGCTGCTACGCACTCCTTAACCATCTTCCAAAACTTTTCCCTCCTTGTGACACTAGGCTGCACATCAGGGTGAGGGTGCTGGCGGGGTGTCATGAAACTGTCCCAGATCTTGGAGAGTGTTGCCCTGCCTCTGTTGGAACTGCTGTGTGTTCCCCTTTGTCTCCCCTCCTCGGTTGCCCAAGGAACTACGTACTCTGCCGCCAGCGTTGTCAGCTGGATATTTTTGGAGCAATTTTTCCACCAGGACCTTCTGGTATTGCACCATTTTGCTTGTCCTCTCCACCACAGGAATGAGAGATGAGAAGTTCTCTTTGTAGCGGGGTCGAAAAAGGTGAACAACCAGTAATCGGTGTTGGCCAAAACGCGTATAACATGAGGGTCACGGGAAAGGCAGCCTAACATGAAGTCAGCCATGTGTGCCAGAGTCCCAACAGACAAGACTTCTCTGTCCTCATCAGGAGGATGACTCTCAATCTCCTCATCCTCTTCCTCCTCTTCGGCCCATTCATGCTGAATAGATGGAATAAACCTGCTATGGGTACTATCCTCTGTAGCGGAGGCAACCATCTCCTGCTCCTCCTCCTCCTCTTCCTCATCAACATCATCCAATTTGCGCTGAGAAGACGAACTAAGGGTGGTCTGGCTATCACCCTGTGTACTGTCTTCCCCCATTTCGACCTCTTCCACATGCAAAGCGTCCACCTTCCTTGTGAGCAGCGAACGTTTCAGTAGACACAGATGTGGGATGGTTACGCTGATAATAGCAGCATCACCGCTCACCATCTCTTTTGATTCCTCAAAGTTGCGTAAAACCTCACAGAGGTCAGACATCCATGCCCACTCGATGCTTGTAAAGAGCGGAAGCTGACTGGAAAGGCGACGACCATGTTGCAGCTGGAATTCCACTACTGCCCTCTGCTGCTCACAAAGCCTGGCCAACATGTGGAACGTGGAGTTCCAGCGCGTGCTCACGTCGCACAACAGTTGGTGAGCTTACAATTGTAAGTGCTGCTGCAGCATTGACAGACCAGCGGAAGCTGTCAATGACTTGCGGAAATAGGCACACACGCGGCGCACCTTCACCAGTAGCTCAGGCAAATTGGGGTAGGTTTTGAGAAACTGCTGAACCACTAAGTTACGACCATTATCACGCACAACCATGCCTGGTTGCAGGTTGAGTGGCGAGAGCCACAGCTCAGTCTGGTCTCTTATCCCCTGCAACAGCTCTGCGGCGGTGTTCTGTTTGTCTCTTAAGCATATCAGCTTCAGCCCGGCCTGTTGCCGCTTCCCCACTGCAGTGCTACACTGCTTCCAGCTACCGACTAATGGCTGACTGGTGCTGCACGCGGAGGTGGAAGTGGAGGAGGAGGTGGAGGAGGAGAAGGGGGGGGGTTGGAGCCACTAACGTAGGTGGTGGCGGAAACCCTGATGGAATTAGAGCCCGCAATCCTTGGCGTCTGTAGCACCTTTGCCACCCCAGGGTACGAGTCGCTCCTGGCCACCACAACGTTCACCCAGTGTGCTGTCAGGGAAGTGTACCGTCCCTGGCCAAAAGCACTTGTCCATGTGTCAGTTGGTAATTGGACCTTTCCAATTACTGCGTTGGGCAAGGCACGGGTGATGTTATGGGACACATGCTGGTGTAAGGCGGGAACGGCACACCAAGAAAAATAGTGGCAGCTGGGGACTGAGCAGCGAGGAAAGGCTGCCGCCATCAGGGGGCGGAAAGTCTCAGTGTCCACAAGCCTAAATGGCAACATTTCCAGGGCCAGCAATTTGGAAAGGTGCACATTTAGTGATATGGCCTGTGGGTGGGTGGGTGGCTGGGTATTTCCGCTTTCGTTCAAAGGCTTGGGGTATGGACATCTGTACGCTGCGCTGGGACACAGAAGTGGATGTGCTAGCTGATGGTGCTTGCAAAGGTCCAGGTGCAGGGCGGGAGGCATCCGGGTCTGTGTCTTGGACAGGGGATTGTCCAGCACATAACACAGGGGAAGAGGAGGCCGTGGTGTTACCCACAGACACTGATTCTGGACCCAGGCATTCGGCCCACCTATTAGGGTGCTTAGATGCCATTTGGCGGATCATGCTCATTTTGGTACTGCACAGTTTGCAAATGACAATTCTTTTATCGTCCGCACTTTCCTAAAAAAAAGCGCCAGACTGTGGAACACCTACCCCTTGGCAAGGGAGATTGCCACAAGGGGGTGGTCCGGGGAACAGTTGCAGGCCTGTTTGGTGTGGCCCGCCTTCTTCCTTTTGCCACCCCACTCCCTCTTCCAGCCTGTTGCGGTGCTGCGGATCCCTTCCCCTCTGTACTGCTGTCCTCGCTCGCCTTTCCACCTTCCCAGGTTGGATCAGTGATTTCATAGTCCACCACCTCCTCTTCCACTTCCTCACCCTGGTCATCCTCATGACTTGTTGACCTAACAAGAACCTCACTTATTGACAACTGTGTCTTATCCTCATCATTGACCTCTTGAGACACTAATTGCCGTTGACTTATTGGCAACTGTGTCTCATCATCATCATCATCCACCTTGTGAAACACTAATTGCCATTCCCCACTGTCATCTTCTTCTGAGTGCGGATGCTCAAGAGTTTGGGAATCCGTGCACAAGATCTCCTCATCTCCCTCTTCAAGCGGGCTTGGCGAGAGTCCCAAATCAAGGAATGGTGCTGAAAAGAGCTCCTCGGAATATCCGAGTGTGGGATAATTTGTTTGCCAAGACTCTCCATGGTGGGAGGAAGGAGGATCAGTGTGAGGATTCTGTTGACCAGACTCTTGGCTACTGAGTCTGGACTTTGTGGATGACAGGTTGGTGCTTAACCGACTGGAAGCATCATCTGCTGCAATCCAACCGACCACCTGGTCGCACTGGTGTGTCTTCGAGAGTGGTGTCCTGTGCCGCCCTGCAAACTGGGACATGAAGCTAGGTATCGTGGATGAGTGTGTTTTTTATGCTTTGGCAGCAGGCACAGTTTCACCGCACCCAGGGCCACGGCCTCTGCGTGCACCATCAGCAGCACGATGACTTCCCCGTCCCTTACTGCTCGCCTTCTGCATATTAAATGGTATATATGCTTGCAAGTATGTCACACATACAGTAGCACAGGTTTTGTAAGTGTATGCGCAAATAAATTAGACTGAATGTCACAGATATTTAGGATGCGCAAACGTTATACAGGAGATGTAGCGCAGGTAATGTCGCTGTCACCAGTGGCGAAAAAATTAGACTGAATTTCACTGATATTTAGTATTGGTAAACGTCATACAGGAGATGTAGTGCAGGTAATGTCGCTCTCAGCAGCGGCCAAACAATTGCGCTGAATGTCACAGATATTTAGGATGCACTAATGTAACACAACAGATGTAGCAGAGGCTGTGTCACTGTCAACAATTGCACGCAATTTAGTGCAGGTTGCGCTAATAATATACACTCACCTAAAGAATTATTAGGAACACCATACTAATACGGTGTTGGACCCCCTTTTGCCTTTAGAACTGCCTTAATTCTACGTGGCATTGATTCAACAAGGGGCTGATAGCATTCTTTATAAATGTTGGCCCATATTGATAGGATAGCATCTTGCAGTTGATGGAGATTTGAGGGATGCTCATCCAGGGCACGAAGCTCCCGTTCCACCACATCCCAAAGATGCTCTATTGGGTTGAGATCTGGTGACTGTGAGGGCCATTTTAGTACAGTGAACTCATTGTCATGTTCAAGAAACCAATTTGAAATGATTTGAGCTTTGTGACATGGTGCATTATCCTGCTGGAAGTAGCCATCAGAGGATGGATACATGTTCTCATTTTGTTTACGCCAAATTCAGACTCTAATATTTCAATGTCTCAACAGAAATTGAGACTCATCAGACCAGGCAACATTTTTCCAGTCTTCAATAGTCCAATTTTGGTGAGCTCGTGCAAATTGTAGCCTCTTTTTCCTATTTGTAGTGGAGATGAGTGGTACCCGGTGGGGTCTTCTGCTGTTGTAGCCCATCCGCCTCAAGGTTGTGCGTGTTGTGGCTTCACAAATGCTTTGCTGCATACCTCGGTTGTAACGAGTGGTTATTTCAGTCAACGTTGCTCTTCTATCAGCTTGAATCAGTCGGCCCATTCTCCTCTGACCTCTAGCATCCACAAGGCATTTTTGCCCACAGTACTGTCGCATACTGGATGTTTTTCCCTTTTCACACCATTCTTTGTAAACCCTAGAAATGGTTGTGCGTGAAAATCCCAGTAACTGAGCAGATTGTGAAATACTCAGACTGGCCCGTCTGGCAACAACAACCATGCCACGCTTAAAATTGCTTAAATCACCTTTCTTTCCCATTCTGACATTCAGTTTGGAGTTCAGGAGATTGTCTTGACCAGGACCAAACCCCTAAATGCATTGAAGAAACTGCCATGTGATTGGTTGACTAGATAATTGCATTAATGAGAAATAGAACAGGTGTTCCTAATAATTCTTTAGGTGAGTGTATATTGCAGCCAGATAAAACAATAGTCCTTAAAAGGACTTTTGGGTCTCTAACACCTTTTAACACTAAGCAATTCCTTTCCCTACACTATCTGTCCCTTCTTCAGCACAGCTCTCCCTGACTAAGACTTAACCGAACCACGTGTCATCGGGTGCTATATTGCACCCGATGACGCATTCCAGACAGCCAATCACTGTAATGCCAGAAACCAACATGGCTACGGCATTACAGTGAGGGCCAGTACTTCCCCGCAAGTTTATTGGCTGAGTAGCAGCCAACAAACGTACGGGGAGGAGACTCGAGCATCACGTTCGAGCACACGCAGTGTTTGGCCGAACACCGCAATGTGCCGAGCATCGCGATGTTCGAGTGAAAATGGTGTTCAGCCGAGCATGCTCGCCCAACACTAATAAAGACGTTCATGTACTGTTAGGAGGATGAATCATAATTGAGCGGACACCTGGATGTTCGGGTTCGGCAGGTTCGGCCGAACTTGAAAAAAAAGTTCAGGTTCGGGACCCGAACTTGACCCGAACTTGACCCCGAACCCGAACCCCATTGAAGTCAATGGGGACCCGAACTTTTGGGCACTAAATTGGCTCTAAAATAGTCCTGGAAAGGGCTAGAGGGCTGCAAAAGGCATCAAAATGTGCTTAAGAGCATGGCAACTGTTCTGCAAACAAATGTGGATAGGGAAATGACTTAAAATAACATAAAATACAGAAAAAATAAAAATAACAATCTGGATCTAGGAGTAGGAGGTTGAGGAGGCGGTGGATGGGTGAATGTGGCGGTGTAGATTGACGTGGCGGTGTAGGTGGAAGCGGCGGTAAAGGAGGAATAGGTAGCCAACACTGATTTGTGTTAATTTTTATTTTTAAATTGGGGTATCCCCCAAAATATTGGGACATATAACAAAATAAAACTAAGAATAAGTGCACTTGAGTACAAGATTGGATGGTTGAGGCTGGTATAAATGCTTATTCTGCACAAGGTACGGACAAGTCCTGTGGGATCCATGCCTGGTTCATTTTAATAAACGTAAGCTTGTCCACATTGGCTGCGGCCTGTGATAATGCTCTCTGCCGTGCTAAACACACGTTCACACTATACACTGGCTGCAGGGCAGGTCAGCACCTCCAAGGCTGACAAAGCTTTTCCACATTTTGGCCATGCTAACCCTGCCTTCTCAGGTGCTGGTGGTGCCCCAGCTGCGTTGGCGACCTCTTCCTCCTCCTCTGGCTTCGCCTTGTGCTTCCACTGTGCCCCTGCTGTCAGGTGGGAATGCCATCAGCAGCGTGCCCTTTTAGTCGCGCATCTTCTGATCAGTAACAGATGTTTTCACTAAATTTTGTTACCTGTCAGCAATGCAGAGCAGGGGTTAATTCACGGCAAAAGGGGGTTCATATCATCCAGCAATACAACAGAGGATTTTGAGAGATTTAGTTCCCTGTCAGCAATGCAGAGCAGGGGTTCATTCACGGCAAAAGGGGGATCATGTCACCGAGCAATAGAACAGAGGATTTTGAGAGATTTAGGCCCCAGTCACCCAGGCACAGCAGTGGTTCATTCACGGCAAAAGGGTGTTCATGTCACCAAGCAATACAACAGAGGAATTTGAGAGATTTAGGCCCCAGTCAGCAATGCAGAGCAGGGGTTCATTCACGGCAAAAGGGTGTTCATGTCACCGAGCAATAGAACAGAGGATTTTGAGAGATTTAGGCCCCAGTCACCCAGGCACAGCAGTGGTTCATTCACGGCAAAAGGGTGTTCATGTCACCAAGCAATACAACAGAGGATTTTGAGAGATTTAGGCCCCTGTCAGCCAGGCACAGCAGGGGTTCATTCACGGCAAAAGGGTGTTCATGTCACCAAGCAATACAACAGAGGATTTTGAGAGATTTAGGCCCCTGTCAGCCAGGCACAGCAGGGGTTCATTCACGGCAAAAGGGGGTTCATGTCACCCAGCAATAGAACAGAGGATTTTGAGAGATTTAGGCCCCTGTCAGCAATGCAGAGCAGGGGTTCATTCATGGCAAAAGGGGGTTCATGTCACCCGGCAATACAACAGAGGATTTTAAAAGATTTAGGACCCTGTCAGCAATGCAGAGCAGGGGTTTATTCATGGAAAAAGGGGGTTCATGTCACCCAGCAATAGAACAGAGGATTTTGAGAGATTTAGGGCCCTGTCAGCAATGCAGAGCAGGGGTTCATTCACGGTAAAAGGGGGTTCATGTCACCCAGCAATAGAACAGAGGATTTTGAGAGATTTAGGCCCCAGTCACCCAGGCACAGCAGTGGTTCATTCACGGCAAAAGGGTGTTCATGTCACCAAGCAATACAACAGAGGATTTTGAGAGATTTAGGCCCCTGTCACCCAGGCACAGCAGGGGGTCATTCACGGCAAAAGGAGGTTCATGTCACCCAGCAATAGAACAAAGGATTTTGAGAGATTTAGGCCCCTGTCAGCAATGCAGAGCAGGGGTTCATTCACGGCAAAAGGGGGTTCATGTCACCCAGCAATAGAACAGAGGATTTTGAGAGATTTTGGCCCCTGTCAGCAATGCAGAGCAGGGGTTCATTCACGGAAAAAGGGGGTTCATGTCACCCAGCAATAGAACAGAGGATTGTGAGAGATTTAGGCCCCTGTCAGCAATGCAGAGCAGGGGTTCATTCATGGCAAAAGGGGGTTCATGTCACCTAGCAATAGAACAGAGGATTTTGTGAGATTTTGGCCCCTGTCACCCAGGCACAGCAGGGGTTCATTCACGGCAAAAGGGGGTTCATGTCACCCAGCAATACAATAGAGGATTTGAGAGATTTAGTCCCCAGTCACCCAGGCACAGCAGGGGTTCATTCACGGCAAAAGGGGGTTCATGTCACTCAGCAATAGAACAGAGGATTTTGAGAGATTCAGGCCCCTGTCAGCAATGCAGAGCAGGGGTTCATTCACGGCAAAAGGGGGTTCATGTCACCCAGCAATACAACAGAGGATTTTGAGAGATTTAGGCCCCAGTCACCCAGGCACAGCAGGGGTTCATTCACGGCAAAAGGGGGTTTATGTCACCCAGCAATAGAACAGAGGATCTTGAGAGATTTAGGCCCCTGTCAGCAATGCAGAGCAGGGGTTCATTCACAGCAAAAGGGGGTTCATGTCACCCAGCAATATAACAGAGGATATTGAGAGATTTAGTCCCCTGTCACCCAGGCACAGCAGGGGTTTGTATACACCAAAAATGATAAAATGTCACCCGACAATTGAAAATAAGAATTTATTAAATTTTGGGCACTAAAATTGGCATTTTTTTAAATTAAAATGGCTCTAAAATAGTCCTTGAAAAGGCTAGAGGGATGTAAAAGACAGTAAAATGTGCTTAAGAGCATGGCAACTGCTCTGCAAACAAATGTGGATAGGGAAATAACTTAAAATGAAATAAAATAACTACAAATTATTAACCTGCAACTCAGAGAAGGAGGTGAATATGGAGTCGGAGGTTGAGGAGGCAGTGAATGTGGTATTGTAGGTGGAGGCAGCAGTGGAGGAGGAGGAGGTAGCCAACAATGTTTTTATTTTTATTTTTTATTGGGTAGGTAGCCCCCAAAATATTGGGACAAATAAAAAAAAAAGAAAACAAAGAATCATTGCACTTGACTTAAGTACAAGAATGTATGTTTGATGGTGGTATAAATGTCTATTCTGCACAAGGTACAGACAAGTCTTGTGGGATCCAGGCCTGGTTCATTTTAATGAACGTCAGCTTGTCCACATTGGCTGTGGACAGGCGGCTGCGTCTGTCTGTAATGACGCCTCCTGCCGTGCTAAATACACGTTCAGAGAGTACACTGGCTGCAAGGCAGGCCAGCACCTCCAAGGCATACAGGGCAAGCTCTGGCCATGTGGACAATTTGGAGACCCAGAAGTTTAATGCGGCAGAAACATCAGTCAGTACGTGTAGGCATGTGCACAGGTACTGTTCCACCATGTTGTTCAAATGCTGCCTCCTGCTAACACCCTCTATATCAGCAGTTGGGGCCGGTTTTTGCGGCGAGGTGACAAAGCTTTTCCACATGTCAGCCATGCTAACCCTGCCTTGGCGACCTCTTCCTCCTCCCCTGCCTTCGCCTTGTGCTTCCACTTGTCCCCTGGCGTCAGTTGGGAATGCTCTCAGGAGCGCGTCTACCAGCGTGCGCCTGTAGTCGCGCATCTTAAGATCACGTTTCAGTGAGGGAATTAAGGATGGCACATTGTCTTTGTAATGGGGCTGCCCAGAGGTAAGAACAAGCTGTCCTCTGTGGGAGGCGTATCGTCTGTGTCCTCCGTATCCCCCCAGCCACAAACCAATGATGGACCCGAGCTGCGTTGGATACCACCCCGCTGTGAACATGCTTCATCCCCATCCTCCTCCTCCTCATCCTCCTCCTCCTCCAGTAGTGGGGCCTGGCTGGCCAAGTTTGTACCTGGCCTCTGCTGTTGCATAAATCCTCTTTCTGAGCCACTTCTAAAAGACTGGCCTGAAAGTGTTAGAGATGACCCCTCTTCCTCCTCCTCATCCTGGGCCACATCCTCTTCCATCATCGCCCTAAGTGTTTTCTCAAGGAGACATAGAAGTGGTATTGTAAGGCTGATAACGGCGTCATCGCCACTGGCCATGTTGGTGGAGTACTCGAAACAGCGCAACAGGGCACACAGGTCTCGCATGGAGGCCCAGTCATTGGTGGTGAAGTGGTGCTGTTCCGCAGTGCGACTGACCCGTGCGTGGTGCAGCTGAAACTCCACTATGGACTGCTGCTGCTCGCACGGTCTCTCCAGCATGTGCAAGGTGGAGTTCCACCTGGTGGGCCCGTCGCATATAAGGCGGTGAGCGGGAAGGCCGAAGTTACGCTGTAGAACAGACAGCTGAGCGGCGGCAGGATGAGAACGCCGGAAGCGCGTACAGACGGCCCGCACTTTACGCAGCAGCTCTGACATGTCGGGGTAGTTGTGAATGAATTTCTGCACTACCAAATTCTGCACATGCGCCAGGCAAGGGATGTGCGTCAAACCGGCTAGTCCCAGAGCTGCAACGAGATTTCGCCCATTATCGCACACCACCAGGCCGGGCTTCCGGCTCACTGGCAGCAACCACTCGTCGGTCTGTTGTTCTATACCCCGCCACAACTCCTGCGCAGTGTGGGTCTGTCCCCCAAACACATCAGTTTCAGAACGGCCTGATGACGTTTACCCCTGGCTGTGCTCAAGTTGGTGGTGAAGGTCTGTCGCTGACCGGATGAGGAGGTAGTAGAAGAGGAGGAGGAAGCCGAGTAGGAAGAGGAGGCAACAGGAGGCAAAGAATGAGCCCTGCGATCCTTGGCGGAGGAAGATCGTGCGCCAAACAGCTCTCCGCCTGGGGCCCAGCCGCCAGTACATTTACCCAGTGTGCAGTTAGGGAGATATAGCGTCCCTGGCCGTGCTTACTGGTCCACGTATCTGTGGTTAGGTGGACCTTGTCACAGATGGCGTTGCGCAGTGCACACTTGATTTTATCCAATACTCGGTTGTGCAGGGAGGGCACGGCTCTCCTGGAGAAGTAGTGGCGGCTGGGAACCCTGATGTAGGATATTGCACTCATTTTTTTTTTATAAAACTCTATATGACAGCGGTATTTGTGGCCTAAATGTGACTGTATTCGATGTACGTTAAATCCAAAATGATCAGTATATGAACACGGTTTATTTCAACCGCAGTAAACGAATGGCTGTATTTGTGGCCTAAATGTGACTGTATTCTATGTACGTTAAATTCAAAATGAGCAGTATATGAGCACACGGTTTATTTCAACCGCAGTAAACAAATGGCCGTATTTGTGGCCTAAATGTGACTGTATTCTATGTACATTAAATTTAAAATGAGCAGTATATGAACACACGGTTTATTTCAACCGCAGTAAACGAATGGCCGTATTTGTGGCCTAAATGTGACTGTATTCTATGTACGTTAAATTCAAAATGAGCAGTATATGAACACACGGTTTATTTCAACCGCAGTAAGCGAATGGCCGTATTTGTGGCCTAAATGTGACTGTATTCTATGTACGTTAAATTCAAAATGAGCAGTATATGAACACACGGTTTATTTGAACTGCAGTAAACGAATGGCCGTATTTGTGGCCTAAATGTGACTGTCACTTATGCTCGTGTAAACAAAGATGACCAGTATATTTTAAAAAATAATGTTTTAAGCACAGTCAGCAAAAAAGCTGTATTTCTGGACTAGCAGACATGCAGATAGATAGTGCTGGTGCACTATATGAAAAAAAAAATGTTTTTAAGCACAGTCAGCAAAAAAGCTGTATTTCTGGACTAGCAGACATGCAGATAAATAGTGCTGCACCAGCATGTCTGCATAAAATGGCTGCCGATTAGGTATTCATAGTGACAAACTGAAGTAAAAAAAAAAAGCGTTTTCAACTGAAGTTGGCTCAGTGCAGGCTTAAAAAAACTGTGCACTGCACCCACAAAACACATTGGATTGAGATCGCTGAGTTATAAGGCAGTTCTTCTTAGTATTTATCCCTGATCTGTCCCTGACAGCAGCAGCATCCTCTCCCTACACTAAGAATAGCAGAGTGACGTGCGGCGCTACGTGACTCAGCCTTATATAGAGTCTGGGTCACATGCTGCAGTTGGCCAATCTCAGCCATGCCAATAGTAGGCACACAGTTAAACGCTTGTTGATTGGCTGCTTTGCAGCCTTTCAAAAAGCGCCATAAAAATCGCCGAACACGAACACGAACTTTTACGTAAATGTTCGGGTTCGGGTCCGGGTCCAAAAAAAGCTAAAGTTTGGTACAAACCCGAACTTTACAGTTCGGGTTCGCTCAACTCTAGTCTTGACTTTGCACCAGTGGGAATACGGGAGGGCCAGAAGGTATATGATGTCATGATCTCTGCAGTGTGAGAGTGAGCTCCTAGCAAGTCAAGACTGAGAAAGCTACAGATGGTGGTCACCCATTGAGAAGAATGGAGCCCTGTGTAGACCTATGTGTTAGAGATGTCCTAAGTTGTCAGATATCTACCCAACTTGACAAATATACTAATGGTCGGCTCCCAAGAAGTCAAAAATTATGTATTTATTACTAACTCTAAAAACGTACCTATAATAAAACAAACCATGTGAATGAGAAATACATTAAGAGCAGAATCGTATACACATATATAAATGACAATATAAAATATTGAGAATAGTCACGGTCCCTCCTATGTAGTGGCCTGCGGAGCTCTCGCAGCTCACAGTTTTGTATTACAACTGCGATCCTTTATCTTGTTTGATTACAGTATCCTGCACTCTATAGTCCAGACTGCAGATGAAGAAGATTTTTTTCTATTGGTCTATTGATTATTAATATACTCTTATATCTGTATTTATGTTTCTATGTTTGTTCTGTATTTGTATCCTTAGCCTATATATAGTTATATATTAAATAAGCTCATGATCTATGGATGTATAGCGACATTGTATTAAATTGCAGCGCCAGTTGATATAATGTCGATGTTTATCTAATGACTCTATGATGAGTAGAATATGTATTGATGATAATGTGGATATGAAAAATGATGTAGGAATATAAATTGCAAAGAAGCATAGTGCAAATGAAGTACCGTAATATGCAAGATACAATATTACAAGTCACGGTCCGGTCCAGGTTTTAATTCAATCTTTGGCTCTTTTTTCAACACAATTTTTTTTGCCACTGAGGAAGAAACCCTTGCAGTTTTGAAACACATCTGGCGATATTAATAACTGCATCCTTTTGAAGATACCTTGTTACATTAACAGACCGCTAAATTACAGATTGTTTCAAATATCCGAAAAAGTTACACCTTGGCGTCTGTAAAATCATATCACGCATGCACGGAGTGCCGTTACTAGCGAGAGACGACTTGTGGGGCCGCTAGCGTCCGGAAATCTACACCACACAGGCGCGAAGTGCCGTTACTAGCGGGAGATCACTCGTGGGGCCACCCGTATACAGCATAGATTCCATCAGGTACCACTCCACAGACAGAACCATAAACAACTGGTAAGAAGCGCATTTGCGCTAAACGCTGTGTGAGAGAAAAGGAATCAAATATACTACAGTACATACAAGGCGGCTGAACTGGAGTACATGTGAGTGAACTCATGTTGTGTTATACTAACCTACTACAATTAACCATCAGTGCACTCATTTCTGGGAAGGTGCATATACATCTTACCTCATTCAGCTCTTTTTATGCATGTGTAGATATATTGGACATTAACCCAAGGTGTGCAGGACATTGCATCTTCATCTGCAGTCTGGACTATAGAGTGCAGGATACTGTAATCAAACTCATAAACAAGATAAAAGATCGCAGTTGTAATACAAAACTGTGAGCTGCAGCCCCCCCCCCCCCATTAAAATCATTGGTGGCTAGTGCGGCCCCCCCCCCTATTAAAATCATTGGTGGCCAGTGCTGCCCCCCCTCCCTATTAAAATCATTGGTGGCCAGTGCGGCCCGCCACCCCCTATTAAAATCATTGGTGGCTAGCGCGGCCCTCCCCACCCCCACCCCCTATTAAAATCATTGGTGTCCAGTGCGGCCTCCCCTCTCCCCCCCCTTATTAAAATCATTGGTTAACAACCCCCCTCCCCCCCCATCATTGGTGGCAGCGGAGCGGCAGTTCCGATCGGAGTCCCAGTTTAATCGCTGGGGCTCCGATCGGTTACCATGGCAGCCAGGACACTACTGAACTCCTGGCTGCCATGGTTACTTAGCACTTTTAGCAGCATTATACTTACGTGCGCTGTCTGTGGCAGGCCGGCGCTCCTCCTACTGGTAAGTGACAGGTCTGTGCTATAAGCAATGCGCCGCACAGACCTGTCACTTACCAGTAGGAGGAGCGCCCGGCCAGCCACAGACAGCGGCACCTAAGGGGTTAATTGTGCGGATCACAGCCCCCTGTAAGAGATCGGGTGCTGCCAGGCAGCAGGGGGCAGTTATGTACACAGTTCTTAGTATAATCTAACTTGAAGCGTCCCCATCACCATGGGAACGCCTCTGTGTTAGAATATACTGTCGGATCTGAAAAAGTTAATACTATTATTTTCCGTTATAACCATGTTATAACGGAAAATAATAAAGTGAAGTTTGGGTCTCCATTGACTTCAATGGGGTTCGGGTCCAAGTTCGGATCAAGTTCGGGTCCCGAACCCGAACTTTTTTTTAAAGTTCGGCCGAACTCCCCGAACCCGAACATCTAGGTGTTCGCTCAACTCTATTAGTAATAAATACGTAATTTTTGACTTCTTGCGAGCCGACCATTAGTATATTTGTCATGTTTTAATAGCTATGGGATGGTAGCAGGCCGTGCAATATTCTGGTGAGCTTCCCACTATTTTACTTTTGTGCACATATGTTAATCTACCCAACTGATCACTGACAGAAATCTATAGTATTGAAAAGTGCAGAAATATGGGCAGCACGGTGGCTCAGTGGTTAGCACTGGTGCCTTGCAGTGCTGGGGTCCTAGGTTTGAATCCGACCAAGGACAACATCTGCATGGAGTTTGTATGTTCTCCCCATGTTTGCATGGATTTCCCCCGGGGCAGTTGGATGCTAATGTCTGTAAGTGCTGTGGAATACAGTACCGCTATATAAGTGCATAAAATAAATATTTATATTCTTTTATTAAGCAGCAGGAAACAATAACAAGGGATCGTGAAGAGACTGTACAAACTTTAACTTTATAATCTCCAAGTCAAATAACGCTTAAGTCCCCGTGAACACAGACACGCCACCCCTTTAATACCCGTTTGTCAATAATACGTGTACCGATCAAAGCACAAGGAAATTTCTCAGGAACTTTGCAGTGCGTAACATTAGATATCGCTTCTCAATCCGCTGGTGACTAAGCGAGGTCTCTTGGTGTGCAGATTATTGTAGCTGCGGAAGGACAATAATGGCTGGGTAGATATCTGACAGACTAATGACTTTTCTTCTAAAACTTGACTTTTACTTCATTGGTAATAAAATAATGCCCCACAATGTATACAATAATTCATAGGGTATTATGCCACATTTGAAAAGCAGAGCCTTACTTTGGATGTGGTGAAGGATTATCCACGAAATTGCAGATGCAACAATTTACAGTTTTGGAGACCGTGGGATTGGATGCTTCAGTAAACAAGAAGTGAGGTCAGGAGAGGGTGGAGAAAATCTTTCCCTGATGAATCCCTCAATCCACTACCCCTGCGCGTTTTCCTAGTGTTATGCGAGCTGGTTCATCAGGGGACCAAAATAAAAAAATCCAAAAGGCATCATTGATGTAGATAGCATGGTGATGGCATCCTGATGTAGTAAGGCACACTCACATATTGGCGATGGGGCCTTAAATAGCTCAAGTTTGGCGCTGAAAATTGGCCCCTCCTATTTAAACAGAAAATCACCGGGTAGGCATTAATGCTAGCGCTACTTCCGGTCGATGGAATGCACGCCGGAGGTGTGGAACGCACATGTGATCCTAAAGACCGGAAGTGCGTCAGCGCCAAATCCCATGATGCTTCCGATACGTGGAACTCATCTATATGCTTGTGTATCAGCTGGGGGAAACTATAGCAACGTTAATAAAAAAATCTAGGCCAATAAACTCATACAAATAGATCCATATGTGCCATATATGTTTTTAGCTGAATACATGAAAGGCTAATATATATACAGTACAGACCAAAAGTTTGGACACACCTTCTCATTCAAAGAGTTTTCTTTATTTTCATGACTATGAAAATTGTAGATTCACACTGAAGGCATCAAAACTATGAATTTACACATGTGGAATTATATACATAATAAACAAATGTGAAACAACTGAAAATATGTCATATTCTAGGTTCTTCAAAGTAGCCACCTTTTGCTTTGATTACTGCTTTGCACACTCTTGGCATTCTCTTGATGAGCTTCAAGAGGTAGTCCCCTGAAATGGTTTTCACTTCACAGGTGTGCCCTGTCAGGTTTAATAAGTGGGATTTCTTGCCTTATAAATGGGGTTGGGACCATCAGTTCCGTTGAGGAGAAGTCAGGTGGATACACAGCTGATAGTCCTACTGAATAGACTGTTAGAATTTGTATTATGGCAAGAAAATAGCAGCTAAGTAAAGAAAAACGAGTGGCCATCATTACTTTAAGAAATGAAGGTCAGTCAGTCAGGCGAAAAATTGGGAAAACTTTGAAAGTAAGGGCTATTTGACCATGAAGGAGAGTGATGGGGTGCTGCGCCAGATGACCTGGCCTCCACAGTCACCGGACCTGAACCCAATCGAGATGGTTTGGGGTGAGCTGGACCGCAGAGTGAAGGCAAAAGGGTCAAAAAGTGCTAAGCATCTCTGGGAACTCCTTCAAGACTGGTGGAAGACCATTTCAGGGGACTACCTCTTGAAGCTCATCAAGAGAATGCCAAGAGTGTGCAAAGCAGTAATAAAGCAAAAGGTGGCTACTTTGAAGAACCTAGAATATGACATATTTTCAGTTGTTTCACACTTGTTTGTTATGTATATAATTCCACATGTGTTAATTCATAGTTTTGATGCCTTCATAGTCATGAAAATAAAGAAAACTCTTTAAATGAGAAGGTGTGTCCAAACTTTTGGTCTGTACTGTATATAAATAAATATACCATGTATGTAAGTGCAAAGATGCCACATTAGTAACGAGGTAGTATTGAGGAAGTGATATAGAACTGTGGGGACAATGTGGGGACAATGTAGCGCTAGCATTAATGCCTACCCGGTGATTTGCTGTTTAAACAGGAGGGGCCACTTTTCAGCGCCAAACTTGAGCTATTTAAGGCCCCTTCGCCAATATGTGAGTGTGCCTCAGGATGCCATCACCATGCTATCTACGTCAATGATGCCTTTTGGATTTTTTTATTTCGGTCCCCTGATGAACCAGCTCGCATGACACTGGGGAAACGCATCGGGACAAGTATTAATCACACCATAGCAGGGTCGCAGGAGGTGACAGCGAGGGCTTAGCCACCGAGAGGTGGGGTCGCAACTTTCGGGGTGGGTGCTTCGCCTGTAGGCAGGGGTAGTGGATTAAGGGATTCGTCAGGGAAAGATTTTCTCCACCTTCTCCTGACCTCACTTCTTGTTTACTGAAGCATCCAATCCCACGGTCTCCAAAACTGTAAGTTGTTGCATCTGCAATTTCGTGGATAATCCTTCACCACGTCCAAAGTAAGGCTCTGCTTTTCAAATGTGTCATAATACGCTATGAATTATTGTATACATTGTGGGGTATTATTTTATTACCAATGAAGTAAAAGTTAAGTTTTAGAAGAAAAGTCATTAGTCTCTCAGATATCTACCCAGCCATTATTGTCCTTCCGCAGCTACAATAATCTGCACACCAAGAGACCTCGCTTAGTCACCAGCGGATTGAGGAGCAATATCTAATGTTACGCACTGCAACGTTCCTGAGAAATTTCCTTGTGCTTTGATCTGTACACGTATTATTGACAAACGGGTATTAAAGGGGTGGCGTGTCTGTGTTCACAAGGACTTGAACGTTATTTGACTTGTAGATTATAAAGTTAAAGTTTGTACAGTCTCCTCACCATCCTTTGTTATTGTCTCCTGCTGCTTAATAAAAGAAAATTCCCCTTCCTCTTGAATGTCTGTGACAGAAAAATGAGCTGATGATTTTCATGTTCTAGCGAGGGTCCTACTGACCCCTAGAACATCTCAGGCAAACAACACAAGGCAAGCAATAAGACAACATGGCAAGGACCAAAACCAATTCTGTATTCACAAAGATACAGACAAGACAGGAAACCGGACCAGAAGGTAAGGGCAGTGGAAGGTAATACCACTGGAGCAAGTGCAACGGTTTGAGTTGGGGCCAAGCCCAGAGGGCGCAGACTCAGTGAGCCTATTCTTCACAGAGCCTCAGATGGTGGGGATGAACTTAGCCGAGGGCTCACTGGTCGCACCTCCAGGATGGTTCCGGTGCTCTTGGCCACTTAACTGCAGACAGTGGCGTACACACAATCCATGGTGGGGCCCCTGTGCGAAACTGATCTATGGGGCCCCCTCCCCGTCGCCCCCCCCCCCAACCTGCCTCCAAGCCCCCCCACTACCTCCCCTACTAGTGTTGTAACTATAGTGTAATGGGCCACAGTGCAAACATTTTTACAAAGAACCGGCAGATTTTCTTACTAAGGGCTCTTTCCGTGCGGGTAATCCGCGGCGTGACTGAGTGCCAAGCCCCATTCTGGACAGCAGGGACACGGAGCAGTAACATGATTGACTGTGATCTTTTTACTACAAAATCACGGTGACAACTTTATGTCTCTGTGATTTTGTAGTAAAAAGATCACAGAGAGGCACAGAGCATTACCAATCATGTTAATGCTCCGCGTCTCTGCTGTCCGGAACGGGGCTTGGTTCTCTTTCACGCAGCGGACTACCCGCACGGGATCCGCTCGTGTTAAAGATCCCTAAGCCCAATGCATGGCTACACTCACCCAGTCCTAATGAAATATGGTCCTACCTCATCCAGGGTGTCGCTGGTATCGGCGTGATGTCCGCTGGATCTAGAACAAGGTCCCTGTGGTGAGAAAAAAATAATAATCACATAAGGAAGGGATGGTGACTTCCCCTGTGAAATCACCAGCAGGGGGCGCTGTGCTGGCCTGTAAGACTGAGCCATGCCAATGTATAGCAGGGTAATCTAGGACATTTCCCCTAAGTGGAACCACACAGTACTAATGCCCACCTTGTGGCCCCTCACAGTAGTTATGCCCACCTTTGTTCCTGTCACAGTAATTATGCCCAGATATGTGCCCCCTCATAGTAGTTATGCCAAATATGTGTCCCCTTACAGTAGTTATGCCCAGATATGTGCCCCCTCAAAGTGGTTATGCCAGATTATGTGTCCCCTCACAGTAGTAATGCCAGATTATGTGTCCCCTCACAGTAGTAATGCCAGATTATGTGTCCCCTCACAGTAGTAATGCCAGATTATGTGCCCCCTCACAGTAGTAATGCCAGACTATGTGCCCCTCACCTAGTAACGGCAGATTATGTGCCCCTCACAGTAGTAATGCCAGATTATGTGCCCCTCACAGTAGTTATGGCAGATATGTGCCCCTTCACAGTATTTATGCCCAGATATGTGCCCCCTCAAAGTAGATATGCCCAGATATGTGCCCCCTCAGAGTGATTATGCCAGATTATGTGTCCCCTCACAGTAGTAATTCCAGATTATGTGCCCCTTCACAGTATTTATGCCCGGTTATGTGCCCCCCTCAAAGTAAATATGCCCAGATATGTGTCCCCTTAGAGTGGTTATGCCAGATTATGTGCCCCTCACATTAGATATGCCCACATATGTGCCCCTCACATTGGTTATGCCAGATTACATGCCCGTCACAGTAGTTATGTCTTCATATGTGCCCCCTCATAGTTATGCCTTTATATGTGCCCCCCTCACAGTAGTTATGCCACATTAGGTGCCCCCTCAAATTAGTTATGGCAGATTAGGTGCCCCCCTCAAATTAGTTATGGCAGATTAGGTGCCCCTCAGTAGAGATGCCAATTTTTGTGCCCCCTCACTCTATATACAGTGGTCCCTTAAGTTACAATATTAATTGATTCCAGGACGACCATTGTATGTTGAAACTATTGTAAATTGAGTAATCTGTTCCAAAGCCCCAAAATGTCATCCAAGATAAGAGAAAATTAAGATTTAAGAAAAATAAGCAGATACTAGGGACATAACTGACTGATGTCCTCACATATAACTAGTAGTGTTGTGGGCGAATATTCCAATCGCGAATATCGGCACTTCGAGAATTTGCGAATATTTAGAATATAGTGATATATATTCGTATTTTCAAATATTCTAGATTGTTTTTCATCTGAACCCATGATCCCTCACTGCTTCTTGCTTGTGGGCCAATGAGAAAGCTGCAATATCTTTGTCTGAGCTTAGAAACATCCCTAGTAGCGATGGCCTTGCGGTTCGCCCGGCGGTCGTTTCATGGCGCACTTTGCTTGTTCGCGGTTCACCAAACGCGCGAACATATGGCGATGTCCGGCACCATATTCTTTTACATTGTGAAGAACTTTGACCCATGACACATCCATCAGGTGGTACAGGACAGCCAATTGAGATGTTTCAGCACATGGACATACCCCCTGCCTTATAAATAAACCTGATCTGGCCGCCATTTTACATTCAGTCTTTTGCCAGTGTAGGGAGAGGTTGCTGTGTGGAGCAGGGACAGGCTGTTAGGGACACCAAACGCTAGCTAATAGGGCCACAAAAGTCCTTTTAAGGACTGGTATACTGTAGGTGTGCTATCGATAGGTGTGCTATACTGAGGGGTGTAATATACTTATAATATACTTTCTAACATAGAAAGTATATTATAGTGCATTTGTATTGTGCAGCAGTTGTGTGCAGTTCTGCTGAGATACCGCAGCTATACAAAGGGACAAACGCTATTGGAACAAATAATTTCTATTGGTGTGATTTACCAGTTGCCCCCGAAAAAACTGATTGAAGCGGGGTGTTATATACCTTCTTCCACAAATACTGCTCTTCTATAGGGACTTTTGTCACAGGGTCATTTTGAAAATGACAGGCAGAGGAAGAGGCCGGCCATTCCGCAGGGGTGGTAGGGGTCGGGCAGGTGAACCAGGCCGCAGCCTAAGTGGGAAGTTGCAGAAGGTGCGTGCGATTACGTCAAAGTACGCACCAGACTTGATTGAGTGGCTCACTCAGCCTTCCGCTTCTGCACTCTCCTCATCCTCTCTATCTGCACCCTCTTCACTCTCTGCTGTGTTCACCCCCAAAGACACCACCACCACCACCATATCCCCTCCACTCGAGTCAAAGGAATTAGAGGTATCAACGGCCACCACCCAGCGGTCTGATGACGGTACCCAGATCAGCCCAAGGAGCGTGGTCCCCGCTGTTGCTGCCTATTCCGAGATCTCTAACGTCAGTGGTGGTGAAGGTGACGATGATGACGTGTCTATGGACGTCACATGGGTGCCCAGAAGAGAGGAAGAGGAGGGGAGTTCAGAGGGATAGACGGAGCAGCAGATAGGAAGGAGAAGCAGGCAGAACTTACAGTGCACAGGAGGCAAAAAGCAGACTGCTAATGTATCTGGAGCGAGCCATCCATCATTCACGGTCACATCAGGCACTCCCAGGATGCCGGCACATGGCTCCGCAGTGTGGGCTTTTTTTAAAGTGTCAGCTGCTGACAATAGTGTTGTCATCTGCAGCCTGTGCTGTCAACGCATAAGTCGCGGTAAACCCAACACTCACCTAGGGACGACCACCTTAAGAAGTCACCTGGCCTCCCATCACCGAGCCCAGTGGGAGCAACACCGTCAGAACCCACGAAGATACACTCCTGGTGCTCCACGTCCTGCCTCTTCTCCTTCCCCTTCTCCTCTCTCCTCCCATTTGTCCTCCACTCTACCTTCCACCGTGCTGTCGTTGTGTTCATCTGGCAAAAGGCAGGCTTCCGTGGCCCAAATGTTCGAGCGAAAAAAGATGATGACGCCAGATAACCCACTTGCCCAACGGCTGACCGCTGGCTTGTCGGAACTGCTAGCCCGCCAACTACTGCCATATAAACTAGTGGACACGGAGGCCTTTAGAAAATTTGTGGCCATTGGCAACCCGCAATGGAAAGTCCTGGGAAGGAAATATTTCTCCCAGAAGGGCATCCCGGAGCAATATGGTCACATTCAGCGGCAAGTGAATGTATCTCTGGCACACAGTGTCGGTGCCAAGATACATCTGATCACAGAAACGTGGTCTACCAAACATGGGCAGGGAAGGTATATAACTTTTACTGCCCACTGAGTGAACCTTCTGACGGCCGTCAAGCATGCAACGCGTGGCACCCGTGTGGATTTTGTGTTACCGCCACGGATTGCATGCAGGCCTGCCTCTTCTTCTCCTCCTCCTACTCCATCCCCTCCTCAGCTGACTCCTTCTTTTCAACTGCTACCGCCTCTTCCGCTGCGCCCCCCAAGCTCCCCAGAACCTATTCGGCGTGCCAGGTGAGACGTTGCCATGCTGTGCTGTGGCTGTTGTGCCTGGAAGCCAAGAGCCACACTGGTCCTGCACTCTTTTCAGCTTTGTGGTCACAGACCGATCAGTGGCTAACCCCGCTCAATTTGACTGCTGGTAAAGTGGTGTGCGACAATTATGCCAATCTGCTGAGTGCACTGAAACAGGGCAAAATGACACACGTGCCGTGCATGGCACACGTCCTGAATTTAGTTGTGCAGCGGTTCGTTGCCAAATACCCCGGGGTCCAGGACGTCTTGTGGCAGGCCAGGAAAATCTCTGGCCATTTTAGAAGATCTTACACGGCCATGGCTCGCCTTGCTGACGTTCAGCGGCGACACCACCTGCCCGTCAGACGTCTGATTTGTGACTGCCCGACGCGATGGAACTCCACTTTGTATATGCTTGATAAGCTTCTCCAGCAGAAATGTGCAGTTAAAGACTACCTGTACGAACTATGCGGCAGGACAGGTTCTAGGGAGCTTGTTTTTTTTTTCACCGCGCCAGTGGCTACTTATGCGCAACGCATGCAGATGTCTGCAGCCATTTGATGAGATCACCAAACTGGTCAGTTGCAGCCAGCGCGCCATCAGTGACCTCATACCTTACGCCTTCTTTCTGGAGCGTGCATTGCGTTGTGTCATTGATCAAGCCGTCGAGGAGCAGGAAGATGAGGAAGTTGCAATGCTGGATGAATTCCCAGGGGGGGCTACTCCATCTGAGACAAGTCAACAGGAGTCTAAAGAGGAGTCAGAGGAGGATAGTTCTGGGGCGGAGGAGGAGCAAGAAGAGCATGCTTTAAACGTTTCTGGGATCCCTGGTGTTGTCCGTGGATGGGGGAGGAGACCGAGGAAGACATTATCCTGCTTTTGTGGGCGCTGGCAGAGGAATTTCCGCTCACAGAGAAACAGTTGCGGGTACCAATCCAACAGCGCATGCAAGAAGAGGGCGGTTTGAAGATGCGTTGGTCACTTCGGATATGAGATCATTCTTGCAGCCAACCCATAGACAGCTGCCCTCTGGATCCAGCCCACTGAACGCCTAGACCGACAAGTGTCTGACTACATCGGGTTAACGGCCGATGTGGACGCTCTGAGAAGCGAGGAACCCCTGGACTACTGGGTATGCAGGCTTGACCTGTGGCCAGAGCTGGCACGATTTGCCATGGAACTGTTGGCTTGCCCCTCGTCCAGTGTCCTGTCCGAAAAGACGTTTAGCGCAGCAGGGGGGATCGTGACTGAAAGGCGCACTCGCCTAGCTCACGACAGTGTGGACTACCTCACATTTCTAAAAATGAATAAGGCATGGATCTCGGAGGAATTCAACACCAGCCCACAAATATCCGCCACCACCCAGAACAAATATTGGTCACTGTCTTAGGTAAATACAGCGGCATAAAAGGCCTTTTCTGTCCGTTGAATGCCTAATGTTTTGGGCCTCGGAGGAATTCAACATCTGTGACGACCACGTGTTTCAACTATTATCATTAGGTTTTTTTTCAAGAGGGGGGATTGTTAGCCATGTTTTTAATCCAATTTAATATTTTTAGTTCTTTTAAACATATGTATTTGACCTGTATTTGTACTGGCCTTCAGTAAAATTTATATCCATTGACCATCTAATAGACCTCCAGCCACATACAGTACTTACTCGTTTTTTTATGTACGCTGAATGCATAATTTTTAGGGCCTGTAGTACACTGGCCTGCTGGAAAATTGATATCCAATGACTGTGTAATCTACCTTCAGCCACTTACTTACTTGATCTTTTATGTACTCTGAATGCATAATTTTTGGGGCATGTAGTACACTGGCCTGCTGTAAAATTGATATCCAATGACCGTGTAATCTACCTCCAGCCACATACTTACTTGTTCTTTTATGTACGCTGAATGCATAATTTTTGGGACCTGTAGTACACTGGCCTGCTGGAAAATTCATATCCAATAACCGTGTAATCTACCTTTAGCCACTTACTTACTTGTTCTTTTATGTACGCTGAATGCATAATTTTTGGGGCCTGAAGTACACTGGACTGCTGGAAAATTGATATCCAATGACCGTGTAATCTACCTTCAGCCAGGCCCGATGCTATAATAAGGCAGACCAAGCGGCCGCCTTAGGACGCTGAGAAGGGGGGGCGGAAAAATTTAACTTTTTATTTTATTTTCATTAATCACTTGCATGCCGCCGGCCTCCTGCAGCTGTTCTCCTCTGTGTGGTGGTCCTCATATCTTCTCTCTGGGCTCCCGAGTCCTGACAAGTTGTTTGAGGACCTTTCCCACTCTGCCAATCAGTGGCCGCAGCTGTGTCACGTGTCAGGGCAGTGATTTCCTGCTGAGCCAATCACTGGTCTGACACATGACACAGCTGCAACCACTGATTGGCTGAGTGGGAAAGGTCCTCAAAGTCTTGTCGGGAGCACAGAGAGAGAAGATACCAGGACCACACAGAGGAGAAGGGGAGCTGCTGCAGACGACCAGGGCCAGGTGAGGAGCATAATGTTTATTTTTACACAACATTAATAGAGGGGGGGAAATGTGACATGGAGGGGGTTGAAATGTGACATGGGGGGGAGAAATGTGATACAAAGGGGGTGATGTAAAAAGCAGGGGGTGATGTGACATGGAGGGGGAGAAATGTCACATTTCTCCACCTCCATGTCACATCACCCCCCTATGTCACATTTCTCATCCCCCTCCATGTCACATTTCTCATCCCCCTCCATGTCACATCACGCCCTCCTTTTTACATCACCCCCACTGAGTTGTGGGGGGGGGGCGCCAAAATGTAGCTTCGCTTGTGTGTGCAAAAATTGTAGGATTTTACTAGTTTATGACGTAAAGTCATGATTTTATGAAAGACACGGAGGCGAGTATTGCTTAACTCTTTCTTTACTTGAAAATAGCAGCAAAGAAGATAATCTGAAAAATCATCATTACAGAGGTAACATAAGCCCCTCCCCCTTAGTCCTCCATAAAGAGACCTCCTCCACATCTCCACTTCCTCTTTCTTTGGTAACGGATCTGCAAACCGAAACTGGAAACCGCCGAGAATCAAAACAACCGGCGTGACTTCAAACGATGCTCAACAACGGAACAATCCCCAAACGAAATCCTGGTAGGACGTGACAACACTGGGGAACATCAATCATAGACTGCTGGGTCTTGTAATCAACCTGGAAAGAAACATAAAAATAAATAGCAAGGAGCCAAGAGGAGCTCCAAATAGTTGTACTGATACAGTCACAAGTAATGCAAGGAAAAACATTGTCAATTCTAAGCATATAAAAATAGTACAAAAAATTTTTTAATAAAGGGAGGGAGAAAAAGAGAGGGTGGGGCAATACTCGCCTCCGTGTCTTTCATAAAATCATGACTTTACGTCATAAACTAGTAAAATCCTACAATTTTATATCAAGACACGGAGGCTTCATATTGCTAGTTTAAAGCCGCCTCACAATGGATGAAAACACATGCGGACGCGGTCTGAAGTAGAAATCCCTGAAGGTAGAAACTCGAGACCAGTTTGCCAGTCTCATAACGTCCTCCAATTTAGCCCCCGATAGGGTAAGGGACGTGGCCGCGGCACCTCGAACTGAATGCGCCGTGAAGATGGAGGTGTCAATGCCAGATAGGGATAAAATCCATTTCACCCAACGTGATAAAGTGACACTAGTGACAGGAAGGTGAGGCCGACGAAAAGAGATGAACAGCTGCGAATGAGAAGTAGTCCGCAGGTGCGAAGTCCGCGCTTCGTATTCCCTAAGACATGCAACCGGACACAGGATAGAGGATTCCTGAAAAGCCGGATAATCCACAGACTTAATACTGGTCTTAGTGCGACGTGAGATATTAAAAGTCACACCTTCCGGGGTGAACGAACGAGCATCGTAGTCCAACGCCCGCACGTCCGAAACCCTCTTACAGGAGACCAGACAAAATAAAGTAACTAACTTGGCCGAAAGCGGACGCAAAGAGAGTTCCGAATTGACCGGCCAAGACGACAGAAAAGATAAAACTATGGATACGTCCCAAGAGCTCGAGAAACGAGGACGGGGAGGTCGCGTAAGGCGAGAGCCCCTAAGCAAACGACAAACCAGGGGATGACGCCCCGCTGGGTAGCCTTCGAACCCCCTATGGCCAGACGAAATAGCCGACCTAAAAACATTAATGGTACGATAGGCCTTACCATCCTTGTACAAAGAAGAAAGGAACAAAATAATATTATTCACCGAGGTTGTAACGGGATCCAGATTCCTGAGCAGGCACCAACCAGACCAAGACTGCCATGCCGACTTGTAAGCTCGTCTGGTGCCGGGGGCCCACGCGCTCTCCAATAGGAACCTAGCCGTCTCCGAAACATCCGTGGGTGGATCGGGGTTCCCGAATTCCTGCAAGCCAGCAGGCGCAAGGAGTCCGAGACTACAAGAGTTTGATTCAACGGCCCCCGTAATAGGGCCGCTGAGTGGGGCAACAACAGGGGATAGTCCACCAACAACTCCAGGAGTTGAGGGAACCACGATTGAGTGTTCCAAAACGGGATCACTAAGACCAACTCCGCCCCTTGGTAACGCACCATGGCCAGGACCCGTAGAATCAGGGAGAAAGGTGGAAAGGCATACATCAGGCTCCCTGACCACTGTTGTAAGAAGGCATCTACCGCCTCCGCGGATGGGTCCGGCCTCCAACTGAAGTACCTGGGGAGCTGGGTGTTCCAATGAGATGCGAAGAGGTCGATGGAAAACAGACCCCAGAGTGATAACACAGAGGCGAAGATTTCCCCGTCCAATCTCCAATCGCTGGAGTCGGTCATGAAACGAGAGTTCCAATCGGCCCGAGTATTGTGGAGTCCCGGTAAGTACTCCGCCACCACCGATACGTTGTTGGAAAGGCAAAAGTCCCAAAACTCCTTGGCCAGATGAGTTAACATCTTGGAACGGGTGCCTCCCATGGAGTTGATATACCGGACCGCCGAGACGTTGTCCATCCGTAGACGTACACACGCTCTGGCCCTTCCGTTGACAAAACTGCGGATCGCAAAGGATCCCGCAAGGAGCTCTAGGGCATTGATGTGCAGGGATGACTCCGGTGGACATCCCCTCGCAATGGGCCCCCCAGCCCAGGAGACTGGCGTCGGACTCCACTACCAGGTCCGGACGAGGGCCAAAAATGGCCCTCCCGTTCCACGCGGACAAGTTGGCAATCCACCAAACTAACTCGTCCCGAGTGTCCGAGTCTAGAATGATAAGGTCCGCATAGGTTGCTCCCGCCTGCAGATGAGCAATCTTCAGGCGTTGCAAGGCCCGATAATGCAGTGGGGCTGGGAAAATCGCCTGGATAGAGGACGATAGGAGACCTATGACTCTGGCCAACTGACGAAGAGATACTTGAGGTAGAGCCAACGTGCGACGCAACTCCTTGCGTATGGAACTGACCTTTACTGTGGGGAGACTGAGAGTCAGAGCCTCTGAATCCACCAGGAAACCTAGGAACTCCAAAGTCCTGGACGGGACCAAACAGGATTTCTCCCGGTTGATAATGAACCCTAAGCTGGTGAGAAGGGACATTGCCAGATGTAGATGATTCAGGATGGTGGAATAATCCCCCGCCATGATCAAGATATCGTCCAGATATACAATGAGCCTCACACCTCGGCTGCGGAGCAAGGCCATGACCGGGCGAAGTAACTTCGTGAAGCACCATGGGGCGGACGACAGGCCAAAGGGAAGACACGTGAACCGCCACAGGGCGTTCCGCCAACGGAACTGTAATAGATCCCTTGAGGATGGAGCAATTGGTACTGTAAGGTACGCGTCCTTTAGGTCTAGTTTCACTAGCCAGTCTTGAGGAAGTAGCATATCCCGAAGGAGGTGGATGCCCTCCATCTTGAAATGACGGTATCTCACAAAGGAATTTAGGGCCTTCAGATTTATTACTGGTCGGAATTGACCCCCTTTTTTCTCCACAAGGAAGATACTGCTGATCACTCCTCGAGGGGACCGGGAGGCTGGTTCTATGGCTCCTTTCAGGAACAACTGATTCAATTCCTCGTCTATGAGGGATTGGGCCGACAAGGACGCCTGAATGTGCGGAAGGGACCTTAAAAGATATGGGCTTGACACAAGTTCTATGTGGAACCCTAGTATTGTGGATAAAATCCATGGATCTGAAGTGACAGTGGCCCACACATGGGAAAAGAAACGGAGTCTGCCCCCTATACATAGGTCCAAAAAAGGGGGAAGAAACTGTTGATTTACCGAAAGGCCGTCGAGGTTCGGTTGTCCACGATAGGATCTGCCTCGTCCAAAAGAACCCCGCGCTGGAAAGAAGAATGGAGGTTGTCTGGGGTCCTGACCAGAGGACTGGAAGGATGATGAAGAGGGACCTCGTCCCGAGCCACGGGACTGGAAGGAGGAACGGCCGGCCAGACGGCCCCTTGAACTGCCGGCCCTGGAGGAGACCCGGTTACTGAAAACCTTGCGCATAGAGGTTTGCGCCTTATCAAGGGCAGTAAATGTGCCCACAAACTTTCCCAGCTCCTTTATAAAGGGATCACCAAAAAGGAGTCCCTGGGCGTCTTTGCCCGACTCAGTAAGAGCCATGTTGGCTAACTTAGGTTCCATCTTGATTAAGATGGCCTTCCTGCGTTCTATGGCAATAGAGGTGTTGGCGTTGCCCGCCAGGCATATGGCCCGTTGGACCCAGCCTCTAAGTTCCTCAGGGTCTACAAGTCTGCCCTCAGACTTAGCCGATTCCGCCAAGTCAAAAATTTTGGCAAGTGGCCCCATGATGTCCAATAACTTGTCCTGGCACGCCCGAAGGGCTGAGTCCAGGCCTCTACGGGGACTAAACCCTGACTTAGACAAGAATTGTACGACCTTAGGGTCGACTGTGGGAGTCTCACATACCCTGTTTGGTATAGTTGGACGGGGGCATTCGGCCCGCAGTTTGTTTCTAGCCTCCTTGCTAAGGGGCTTGCGGGCCATGGACTCAATATAGCCAGCGACATGGGGAGCCGGAAGCCACTCGGATGACCTGGGATGATGGAGTGAGTCCGGGTCAAATAACAGGGAACCGGATGGATCCGTAAGGGGTGCCTGTGCGTCGGTCGTCGCAGGCGACTTAGACGTAGACGGCCGGGAGACCGGATCAGGCTGCCCCTCATCCAAGTCAAACTCATCTCCCTCAGAGTTAACTGGGGAAAGTAACTCAACCTCCTTCTCAGACTCCTGAGAGTCAGACTCTGGTTGCGGTTGGGCTCTAGCCGCTTTCCAGTTCCGTGCACATTCTGCCTTGCGCGGATAGGCTCGTTTGCGCGACCGTAGCGCGCTGTCAGATGATGGAACTAAGCCATCGGTCAATGAGTTTCTGGAGGTGTTAGGCAAAGACACAGTTGTATCATGTGTCATGGTAACTGTCTGGGCACAGAGGACCTGAGACAGGGAGCTGGTGAGGGCTGAGGAAACAGAGCCCATAGCAGACAAAATAGCGTCTGAAATGGACTGTTGTAAGGCCCTAGCCTGGGCATCTGCCATGGAGGGAATAGCTGCTCCAGAAGGGGGGGGCACAGCCTGGGGAGCAGCATTATTAGGATCTAGCAAGGGGCTGCTAACGATCAGAGAGGGGGCTGGAACCAGGGACATGATGAACGATATGGGTAAACCAAACAGTACCTAAAATATAGACCCTGATAGGTAACGGACAAAGCGACCGGGCAGGAGCGGTAAGCCGAGGTGACCGTTGATGAGGCACTGAACTCCTTCCGAAATCTCGCGCGATCTCGGAAGCTGGGAGAACAGAAAGAAGCCGGAGAGCGCGCGCGCCCGAAATCCCGCACTCGCGAGATCTCGGGCCCAACCCCAAAATGGCCGCCGAACTCCCGCGATAATCAGACGCGCCAGAAGAAGCAGAAGAAGAAATGGCGCCGGAACGGGACCGCCGAAAGTCGCAGGAGACCCCTCAGTGGCCGGTAAGAACAACTAGAGGCCGCAATGCGGCCGGCGACCGCCGGAGAGTGGGAAAATTTGACCCCAGAACAGAAAAGATGGAAAAAGACAAGCGCAGAGAAAAAATAATGAAGAAAGGGGGGGAAACAACCCCGATATATATAAAATAACAAAGGGGAGAAAACGCGACCCCTAAAAGGAATCCCAAAGGAATAAAACAATAGCAATACAATCCCTAAGGAAAAATACAGGCAGTACTGTATAATGAACAAAATCAATAAATATACACAAATCCTTCACCCACAGCCCAGAGAACTGTGGTGAGGTACTTAACTGAATAGCAGCAGCAAAGAAAGAGGAAGTGGAGATGTGGAGGAGGTCCCTTTATGGAGGACTAAGGGGGAGGGGCTTATGTTACCTCTGTAATGATGTTTTTTTCAGATTATCTTCTTTGCTGCTATTTTCAAGTAAAGAAAGAGTTAAGCAATATGAAGCCTCCGTGTCTTGATATAAAATCCTTGCACCGGCCCTGCCTTCAGCCACTTACTTACTTGTTCTTTTATGTACGCTGAATGCATAATTTTTAGGGCCTGCAGTACACTGGCCTGCTGGAAAATTGATATCCAATGACCATATAATCTACCTCCAACCGCATACTTACTTATTCTTTTATGTACGCTGAATGCATAATTTTTGGGGGCTGTAGTACACTGCCCTGCTGGAAAATTTATATCCAATGACCGTGTAATCTACCTACAGCCACTTACTTACTTGTTCTTTTATGTACGCTGAATGCATAATTTCTGGGGCCTGTAGTACACTGGCCTGCTGTAAAATTGTGATATACAATGACCGTGTAATCTACCTCCAGCCACATACTTACTTGCTCTTTTATGTAAGCTGAATGAATAATTGTTGCGACCTCGGAGGAATTCTACACCAGTGACGACCACGTGTTATCGAATTTCAACTATTATCATTAGGTTTTTTTTCAAGAGGGGGATTTTGTTAGCCATGTTTTTAATCCAATTTTATATTTCTAGTTATTTTAAACATATGTATTTGACCTGTATTTGTACTGGCCTGCAGTAAAATAGATATCCATTGACCGTGTAATATACCTCCGGCCACAAAATCACTTGATTTTTTCTGTCCGGAGAATGCCTAATGTTTGGGGCCTGTAGTCCAGTGGCCTACAGTAAAATTTTCATCCATTGACCGCATAATGTACCTCGAGCCACATAATCAGAATTTCTTTTATGTCAGGTGAATGCCAAATTTTTAAGGCTCGTACTCCGATGGCCTAAAATAAAAATTTTCTAGGCTCCGACAGGGCACATTTAAGAGAATTTCTCTTTAAGATGCATAAAATGTCCCCTGATTAAGATACATATTTTTTGTTGGAATTTTTGTCATTGATCCCCCTCTAGTATGTTACTGTCCATGTTGTGGGACTATTTGTACACTTCTACTAAGTATTTGGTGGCTGCAAATATGAGCTGAAGGTTTTTCAGGTTCGCCTTCCATTAAAGTGAATGGGGCCCGCCGCGAACTTGCAGTTCGCGAACATTTGATCGCATTCGCGAACCGTCCCGGCCGATGTTTGTCCATCACTAATCCCTAGCAACCAATAGGAAAGTTGCCTACCCCTTACTATATAAGAACCTCAATGAAACTAAACAAAGAAATACCATACTGAGGCCGCACCTCCAAGAATAAAACACAATTTATTGAGACATATAGATTAAAATCAGCGTTACATGGAGCAACATGATAAGGAGTACCACAGAGTAAACAATCATGAAACAGATTGGGAATGAAATACCTGTAAAATCATGGGTACTATATTAATCACAGAACATAATGGTAACACATGAGGCATACAAAACCCATCCAAGAGGAGAGCAAAAAGCCCTAACGCGTATCGCTAGTACATGGACTAGCTTCCTCAGAGGTCCATGTCTGGTTTGAACTCAGAAAAGACAACCCTATGTTGAAAATATTGTATCCAGAGGCCATCGTTTCCTGACAGTGCACTGTATACTGTATGTATCATATGAAGTCACCTAAATGGATGATACAAAACATATAAATGTACAGACGCCCCCGAAGTGAGGATGAGCATTAGATCCGAAACGCGTCAACCTGACTGCAGTCTTTCTACTTGTACAGACGCACTGCTATATCCATCATTCTGTTACAGACTAGGCTTTTGATATTGAATTAATAAAGCAAGATTTTCTGAATGTGGCGGATCATTCTGAGCCTGCACGTGAGGTTTGCGGATTATCCCCATGAACACGCTTCGCTGGACTCGGGCACATACCGTAGTGAGGAGGAGATGATTTTACTCTTTACACCCGGAGCAATGAGAACATGACAATACTATATCTATCTATGGCACCGCGTCATTTGCAGGGCAGTGTATTCTGTATGGAAAGTTTCCAGATGAACCTGCGCCGCCGTCACTTTATAACTTCCAAGTAAATATTTTTATGATTTGTTTAAAGTGTAACTGTCATATATTTTTATTGTATTTGCTAGTATTATTAGAGCTAGACATGTATACCTGAGTCAGTCTGTCAATGATTGACAAAAGATCTGTAATTACCTTATAATAACAGCTTTCATTAATGTCTCCTGTCACTTTCCACTGGTCCCTTAAAAGGCAGTTGCTATGGCTTGTCTGTCTCTGGCTAAGGCTACTTTAACACTTGCGTCAGAGGATTCCGGCAGGCAGTTCCGTTGCCAGAACTGCCTGCTGGATCCGGAAATCCGTATGCAAACGGATAGCATTTGTTTCCGGATTTGGATGCGGATCCGTCTGACAAATGCATTGAAACACCGGATACGTCTCTCTGGTGTCATCTGGAAAAACAGATCTGGTATTTATTTATTTCACATTTTTAAATGTCTGCGCATGCGCAGACTGGAAAACCAGTTCTGGAAAAACTTGGTACCGGATCCGGCATTAATACATTTCAAGTGTTACAGAATTTTGGCCGGAGAAAATACTGGCATTTTCTCCGTCCAAATACCATAAAAGTGGCTGAACTGAAGACATCCTGATGCAAACTGAACGGAATGCTTTCCATTCTGAATGCATTAGGATAAAACTGAAGCGTTCTCAATACCGGAAAACTTCAACGCTAGTGTGAAAGTACCCTAAGAAGACAGACAGACAGAGGGGCGGTCTTCCACACTGAATGCCGGCATTAGGCTTCAGAGTAAGTAGGCGTGTCTCTCAGTAATCCAATCTGATTGGCTGGCAGGGAGCTGCTGGCTACAGCAAGTGTGTATGTGAAGTGAGGGAAAGCAGTTTTGGCTTCAGAGAACTGGCAGAGGAGCCATCGTGAGAAGGTCCTCATATTGTAAATGTTTAAACAGCCGTAACTAAGGGAAAAACTCAAGAAAAACAGTGGTAGGTGAAGAAACTAAAGATTGCTTTATGCATAATGCTGCTGCAGCAGTAACATATGCTAAAAAAAAATTTTTTTATGAAAACATGACGGCTACACTTTAAAGCTTGCCAAAAGTGTAAAAGGAAATTTTGGGTGAGGCGAAGACAAAGGTTCCCAGGGTCGTGACGCAGCTTTCTTGTGAAGTATGCCGGGAGTGCAGGGGTTTTTCGGAGTCATCCTATCGATAGATCTGTCGATCAGAGATTACTGGGAAATATCAGACCAAGGAAAAGCAATAAACCGCACGTGCAGTTAGCACAGCGCCCCTGCTGGACAGCACATGGGGTAAGGGGCAAAAATTGATCCAAAGCAAATGTTCATACCAAAATCGGCTTGGCCGACCAACATACACCTGCTAAGCATAGCCAGCTTAACCCCTTAAGTACCAGGACCATTTTTGGTTTTGCATTTTCATTTTTTCATCCCCACGTTCCAATAGCCACAACTATAGTCATATGAGGGCTTATTTTTCTTGCGGGCGAGAATTCCGAAGGTGAAGTAAACGCATTGCACCCGCACTGAATCCGGACCCATTCACTTCAATGGGGCTGTGCAGATGAGCGTTGATTTTCACTCATCACTTGTGCGTTGCGTGAAAATCGCAGCATGTTCTATATTCTGCGTTTTTCACGCAACGCAGGCCCCATAGAAAGCAAGTGCGGATGCAATGTGATTTTCACGTATGGTTGCTAGGAGATGATGTTAGTAAATTGATTAAAGTCTAATCACTGCATTATTTTCCCTTATAACATGGTTATAAGGGAAAATAATAGCATTCTCAATACAGAATGCTTAGTAAAATGTCGATTGAGGGGTCCTTTCAGGACCTGCAAAAGGACCTGTGATGACGTAATCACGCTCACCACGTGGTGACATCAGCGCAGGTCCTGCTGAATGAAGATCCTGAAAGAAGAAGAAAGAAGACGATGCCAGCTGCGCGATCAAGTGAATAAGGTGAGTTAATCTAATTTATTTATTTTAACCCCTCAATCGACATTTTAGTAAGCATTCTGTATTAAGAATGCTATTATTTCCCTTATAACCATGTTATAAGGGAAAATAATAAAATCTACAGAACACCGAACCCAAACCCGAACTTCTGTGAAGAATTCCAGGTTCGGGTCTGGGTACCACATTCAGTTTTTTATCACGCACGTGCAAAACGGATTGCACCCGCGCAATAAAAACTGAACAACGCAACGCAATCGCAGTTAAAACTGACTGAAATTGCGTGCGCACTCCTGTGGGTTTCCCACAATGCACACGCGACGCATCCGGAGAAAATCTGGGACGCCCGTGTGAAAGAGGCCTAAATTGTATTTTTTAAGATCCCCATTTCATTCACTGTCTTTTCTGGGAAAATGGGAGAAAAATTATTTGTTGGGTTCAATTTTGACATCATGGCGTTCAATGTGCGCTAAAAATGACATGATGTCCTTATTCTGCTGCTCAATATGAATACTGCAAAACAAAAAATTTCGGTTTTAATACTTTAAAAAAAAAAACGTTGAATAAAATC
Organism: Bufo bufo; assembly: GCF_905171765.1. Taxonomy (NCBI): domain Eukaryota; kingdom Metazoa; phylum Chordata; class Amphibia; order Anura; family Bufonidae; genus Bufo; species Bufo bufo. Next base: position 34,564,948 of record NC_053393.1, read on the forward strand.
TAAAGTTTCTTTGCATCGCTATTTTCTGAGAGCCATAACTTTTTATATTTCCACTCACAGAGCTGTATGAGGGCTTTTTTATTTTTGTGGGATGAACTGTAGTTTGTGGTATATATGACTTTTTGACCACTGTTATTCAATTTTTGGGGGCAAGAAAAGGCAAATTGTGTGTTATTCTTTTTTTTTTTCAGCTACAATGTTCACCGCACAAGAATTTTTTTTTAATATTCTTTAATATTTTAATAGTTCAGACATTTTCGCGGCGATACCTGAGTATTTTTTTTTAATTGTTTGTTTATTTTTATATGTAAAATTAGGAAGGGGGTGATTTTTTAACTTTTATAATAATAACTTTTAACCTCCTTAGGGGGATAGAACCTGGGATCTTTTGATAGACATCTATTAGGATGAATGGGATATTGAGACGCTCCCTGCTGATCCATGCCTCATGCACAGCGCATCAGGCAGGTTACCATGGCAGGCCTGGAAAGCTTCAGAAGTGTCCAGGCTGCCATGGTAACTGATCGGACCGCCGCGATTTCACTGCAGGGGCTCCTGCATCCCTCTGCCTTATCTCACAGATGCCGCGATTGGTGTTGATTGCGGAATTTGAGGGGTTAGATGACGGGGTTCTGCATGATCTCCATTCTCCGTCATTGTTGCGGATTATACAGCCGGCACCACCACATAGGGAGCGAGCTCACTGCAGCAGCCCGCTCCATACATTACCTCAGTCACCGTGATGTAGCAGTAAGTTACGGTGGCTGAAGGGGTTAAGGGGACGTTCACATGACAGATTTTAAAGCAGAATTTTGGAGTGGACAGCCGCGACGAAATTCTGCTGAAAACCCGCAGGCAAAAGCGTCCTTTCTGCCTCCCATTCGTTCAGGAGAAGCCACTACTCCGCAATCCTCAGCGCTGCCTTCCATTGAGATGGGAGGCAGATAGAAAGCTGCCATTGGCGGGTTTTCAGCAGAATTTCAGCTCGTACAGGTGCCTGTACATGGCGCAGCTCAGCCGCATGATCCACATGCAGATTACTGCTAATTTCCAGGCTGCCACTGTGCATTTTTTTCTTTCAAATTCAGTTGCAGCCCGGCAATTAACAGTAATCCACATGCAGATCCTGCTGTGCCTGGTCCACACCATGTGCGGGCGCCATTAAAGTGGGTGGCACATCTCAGAAAAATGTTGACGGCAGGTTGCAAAGATATGCTATCAATGTCAGAACAGGGCATCTACAGTGAAGAAGAGCGCACCACGCTCCAGTAATACTGGTGGGGAATTTGGACTGTGAGCTCCACTGGGGACAGCGAGTGATGCTAATGTTTGTACAGCGCTGCGGAATATGTCGGCGCTATATGAGTACAATAAATAAAAAATCGGGATCAATAATCAACAGGAAATAACATTTGTTACAAAGTTCACTCATCAATTTAACAATGGGGATGGGACTTTATTAAGAATGGAATTTCATATGTCGGACTTAAAGGGGTTAGACAACCCCTATAATGCCCCCCAAAATGCCCAGGCCCCTCATACAGGTTATACTTATTCCGCCGTCCAGAACCCGCATTGCTTCTGATGCCGGCATAACCGCCGCTGCATCTCCCCGTGGCGCGGATCAAAACATCCGGTGACTGTGGGTAGGGGGGCCGCAACGGGAGAGAGCCTCCCTAGCGTCTCCTGTGATGCCAGGGAGGCTTGTTTCCATTGCGACCTGCTATTGGATGCCCCCACGTCGCAGGATGTTTGTATCCGTGCGACGGGGGAATGCAGTGGCGGGTACCGGGGAGCGGGGCAAGTATAGTAAGTAAGGTGTCAAATTTATTGCACTTTGATTGACAGGGACGGGCAGTAAGAACATCATCACGCCTTGTCCTATCAATCAAAGTGCAAGGAGCGTGACAGCAGCAGGGAGAACGGAGCCTATAGGAGTAAAGGCAACAGGCCCGTTGCTCCAGGGTTACCAACCATAATTTTTCATTTTTCTGGACAACTTATCCCAGAATCACGGACAGACATTTTATTTTACTGACAAATTGGAAATCTATAATGAATACTAAAGATTATAATTATCCATGTTTATAGCTCAATATAATGATTACCAGCATTTTTTGTGAGCTGTAAAATGAAGATAATTACCACCAAAATAATCTAGTAAAGTACCACCAGCCTCAAAAAAATAACGGACACATGTATTTTTTTTTTCACGGACATAGGGAAAAAGTTGCCTGTTTTTACGGACTCTCCAGAAATTTGTGGACGGTTGGCAACCTTGCGTTGCTTCCTTTTGGCTCAATTGCATATGTGAAAGGAGGGGACCAACACAGATCAATTCTGCTGACCAGCAAACAGGTCTAAGGTCAGCCTGTTAATGCTCAATACTGCTGACAGATGCCCTTTAAACTTGCTGCATCTTTGCAGAAGTCCAGAAAACTAGTCGGGGCCCAAACCACACCTGCTACATCAAAACAGAAGATAGTTGCAAATTGTTATGCAAATTGGCGCTGCCTCAAAAATTAGCAAATTAAATATTCTACAATTCTAGTGCGTGACAAATAAAACAAGAGGTAATTTAACTTTTTCGACAACCAAATAGAGTACGCAAAATCGGTAGCTATACAAACTGCAAAACCATTAGATGTAAAATGTCAGGCCGTCTGCAGTTTCTGGGACTTGCAATGTATTGGCTGCAACTCCATGGCAGTGCTTAGAGTTCTCAGGAGGAGACATCGTTTGGGTATTAATAATACTAATGCTATTAATATTTTCATGGTGTCGCAAGATTTTCGAGAAGGCAAGAGAGGAGATGTTGCTTTGCAGTTGCCGCCATACAGACAGACCTGTCAGAGGAGGAGAATTACAGAAGAAAGATTTTAAATAGGGAATCCTTTTAGATTTTTGTTCTTCGCTCTAGACAACCAAAAGGGCTCAGTCAGAGACATGACTAAATGTAACATAGTTTCGCCCATTTATAACTTGTGCATTCAAAATGCCATCAATAAAATGCACCTGTGTTCGTTGTCCATAACATATGCCTGCCCATACCATAACCCCACCACCATCATGGGCCACTCGATCCACAATGTTGACGTCAGCAAACCGCTCACCCACACGATGCCACACACGCTGTCTGCCATCTGCCCTGAACAGTGAAAACAGGGACTCATCCGTGAACAGAATGGCTCCCCAACGTGCCAAACGTCATCGAATGTGAGCATTTGCCCACTCAAGTTGGTTACGACGACGAACTGCAGTCAGGTCCAGACCCTGATGAGGACAACGAGCATGCAGATGAGCTTCCCTGAGACGGTTTCTGACAGTTTGTGCAAAAATTCTTTGGTTATGCAAACCGATTGTTGCTGCAGCTGTCCGGGTGGCTGGTCTCAGACGATCATGGAGGTGAACATGCTGGATGTGGAGGTCCTGGGCTGGTGTGGTTACACGTGGTCTGCGGTTGTGAGGCCGGTTGGATGTACTGCCAAATTGTCTGAAACGCCTTTGGAGACGACTTGTGGTAGAGAAATGAACATTCATTGCACGGGCAACAGCTCTGGTAGACATTCCTGCAGTCAGCATGCCAATTGCACGCTCCCAAAAACGTTGCGACATCTGTGGCATTGTGCTGTGTGATCAAACTGCACATTTCAGAGTGGCCTTTTATTGTGGGCAGTCTAAGGCACACCTGTGCAATATTCATGCTGTCTAATCAGCATCTTGATATGCCACACCTGTGAGGTGGGATGAATTATCTCGGCAAAGGAGAAGTGCTCACTAAGGCTACTTTCACACTTGCGGCAGAGTGATCCGGCAATCTGCATGCAAACGGACAGCATTTGTAGAAGGATCCGGATCCAGATCCGTCTTACAAATGCATTACAAGAACGGATCTGTCTCTCCGGATGTCATCCGGAGAAACGGATCTGTTATATATTTTTTTCACATTTTTACCGGATCCGGCATTGCGGTATTTTTAATGCCGGATCCGGCACTAATACATTTCAATGTAAATTAATGCCGGATCCAGCATTCCGGCAACTGATCCGGAATTTTGGACGGAGATAATACCGCAGCATGCTGCGGCATTTCCTCCATCCAAAACGCCATTCAGTGACTGAACTGAAGACATTCTGATGCATCCTGAACGGATTTCTCTCCATTCAGAATGCATGGGGATAAAACTGATCAGTTATTTTCCGGTATAGAGCCCCTAGGACGGAACTCAGTGCCAGAAAAGAAAAACGCTAGTAAGTACCCTAACACAGATTTAGAGAGATTTGTGAATAATATTTGAGAACAGGCTTGGACTGGCGCACAGTGGTACAGGGGAATCCCCCGGTGGGCCCCTAGTCTCCCACCCCCTGCACAAGTGGCACATAACACAGTAGACTTACTGCACTACATACATATATTCAAAGTACAGCACCTCAACCAGCCGATGTTCATATAAAAAAACTTGTAAAAATAATTATTATATTTGAATATATCCGTACGCTGGGCCCCAAAAATAAATTTTACTGGTGGGCCCTAGGTACCCCAGTCCGACACTGTTTGAGAGTAATGGGTCTTTTGTGTATATAGAAAATGTTTCATATCTTTGAGTTAGTGTTGAGCGAGAATATTCGAATCGCGAATTTTAATTGTGAATATCGGCACTTCGAGAATTCGTGAATATTTAGAATATAGTGCTATATATTCGTAATTTTGAATATTCTAGATTTTTTTTTCACAGTACACATGATCCCTCCCCTGCTTCTAGCTTGTGGGCCAATGAGAAGGCTGCAATATCTCTTTCACAGCTTAGCAACATCCCTAGCAACCAATAGGAAAGTTGCCTACCCCTTACTATATAAGAAAATTTCCAGCAGCCATTTTATGCAGTTTCATGCAGTTGTGAGAGAGAGAGCAGTGTGATAATTGTGAATTGCTATTTTATACTTCTGATACCTCATATACAGTGGCGTTGTGAGGCGGGTGCAGGCCACACCGGGTGACACCAGTCTGATGGGGTGAGTCACCCGCCGGACCCAATGGCGGATTATAATAGGAGCATCCCTGGGGGGCCCAACGCCGACCCGAACGCCCACATACTGCGGCGGGGCACGGGAGCGAATAGTTCCCTACCCCGCCGCCGATCACCGCCATCGGCTTCAGAGACCTATGCGGTAGTGAAATCCCAAGCAGGCGTACGTGATGACGTCATCGCGCGCCTGCGCTGGGAGGGATGCAGGACAATGAAAAATGCGCACCTTCCTCACCATGCCGGACACGGGTAAGTATTAGCTTTTAATAGTATTTTTATTTTTTATTTTCTGTGTGTGCCAACTTTGGGAGGGGCAGAGGAGGACATGGGGCAGTGTGGTAGCAAATCAGTTCAGGGGGGGCAGATTATTAAATGGGGCAAATCACTTCATGTGGGGCAGTGTGGGGGCAGATTATTACTTGGGGGCAAATTACTTCATGGGGGGCAGTGTGCGGGCAAATTACTTTATGGGGGCAGTGTGGGGGCAAATCACTTCAGGGGGTGCAGTGTGTGGGCAAATTATTCATGATGAGCAGTGTGGGGCCAAATTACTTTAGGGGGTGCAGTGTGGGGGCAAATTACTTCATGGGTGCAGTGTGGGGGCAAATTACTTCATGGGGTGCAGTGTGGGGGGCAAATTACTTCAGGGGGTGCAGTGTGGGGGCAAATTACTTCAGGGGGTGCAGTGTGGGGGAAAATTACTTCATGGGGGCAGTGTGGGGGGAAATTACTTCATGGGGGGCAGTGTGGGGGGAAATTATTTCATGGGAGTGCAGTGTGGGGGCAAATTACTTCAGGGGGTGCAGTGTGGGGGAAAATTACTTTAGGGGGTGCAGTGTGGGGGGAAATTACTTCAGGGGGTGCAGTGTGGGGGAAAATTACTTTAGGGGTGCAGTGTGGGGGCAAATTACTTCAGGGGGTGCAGTGTGGGGGAAAATTACTTCAGGGGGTGCAGTGTGGGGGAAAATTACTTTATGGGGGGCAGTGTGGAGGAAAATTACTTCATGGGGGGCAGTGTGGGGGCAAATTACTTTGTGTGGGGGCAAATTATTTCATGGGAGTGCAGTGTGGGGGAAAATTACTTAAAACAGAGATTCACCAACGAAAAAGGAGAAATCTGCTGTGTCCACATCCGAGATAATCAACCTGTGATTCTCAAACCCAATACTGAAACCCTCTTGTGGTGCTGAGCTATAGTCGGAATTCAGGGTCAAGACTACCAAGCCCTGGTTGAGCCGGTTGTTTTAGAAGACCATCCTCTAGTTAGAGCTGCAAGAAGCCTAGTAACTGTCTCTGAAAGTAAAGTGCCTATTCGACTCCTAAACTTGAGTGATAGCAGTGTAACACTAACAAAGTACCATCCCATTGCACAGCTAATCCAAGTTACGTTTCAAGATGTCATCAGTGTGGCTCCAGCTACCACGGAGCAACTTACCAAGAAACAGCACCCACAGGACCAAAATTTAACCACATCCTGGTGGACTTCATGTGGGAGATGCTTCAACACCAGAAAACCAATTTGAGGGAGTACTGAAAATTGTGAAGGAGCATCACCGTGCCTTCAGTAAGCATTCTACAGACTACGGAGAAGTAGATATCATTAAGCACTCAATCCCTACAGGTTCACACCCACCGATCAAGGAAAGGTATCGGCCTATACCACCAACTATGTACCAATCCGTAAAGCAAATGATCCAGGAGATGAAGGACTCCAATATCATCAAAGACAGCCATAGCCCATGGGCTGCACTGCTAGTCCTTGTCCGTAAAAAGGACGGTAACATCATATTCTGTGTGGATTACAGAAAAATTAACCAAATCACTCACAAGGATGCTTACCCTTTACCATGCATAGAGGAATCCTTGACAGCTTTAGGATCTTCAGCCTACTTCTCTACTCTTGATTTAACCAGTGGATACTGGCAAGTACCAATGGCACCTGAAGATGGTGAGAAGACTGCATTTACCACCCCTATGGGCTTATTTGAGTTCAACTGCATGCCTTTTGGACTTTGCAATGCGCCCGGAACTTTTCAAAGATTAATGGAGTGTTGTCTGGGCCACAAAATTTTTTAAACCGTCCTGTTATACTTAGACGATGTCATCATCTACTCAAAATCTTATGAAGATCACTTGACACATCTGGCCGAAGTTTTTCAAGTCCTCATTAAACATGGACTCAAAGTCAAACCATCTAAGTGTTATCTACTGAAGCCAGAAGTCGAATACTTAGGGCATATTGTCAGCTCTGAAGGTGTTAAACCGGATCCAGAGAAGATAGCCGCAGTCCGAAATTGGCTTACTCCTACTTCGGTAAAAGAAGGGAGAAGTTTTCTCAGTTTCGCAGGATACTACAGACGCTTTATTCCTCATTTTGCCCAAATCGCAGAGCCAATATTAGAAATTCTGAGAGGACATCCTAAAAGGTATCAGAAATCTCCAATACCCGTTGAATGGAACACCGAAAGAGAAATTGCCTTCCAGCTCCTGAAGAAGAAGTTAACAGACCCACCAATATTAGGCTATCCGGATTACCAACAGCCATTTCATCTTTACACAGATGCCAGTAAGAAAGGCCTGGGAGCTGTCTTGTCGCAAATACAAGAAGGTAAAGAAAGAGTCATTTCCCACGCTAGTAGATCTCTTAGAGGTACTGAAAGAAATTACCAAAACTATAGTTCCTTCAAATTGGAATTCCTCGCACTCGTGTGGGCTGTTACATAGAAATTTAAAGATTACCTTGCCGCAACACCATTCGTGGCCTTCACAGATAACAACCCGCTAGCGCATCTTAACACCGCCAAATTGGGAGCATTAGAACAAAGATGGGCCTCACGCCTTGCTAACTACAATTTTACAGTGAAATAAAGAACAGGAAAAGCAAATGAAAATGCGGATGCATTATCCCATCTGCCAAGAGAAGACCCTGCTACACAAGAAGATGTTTGGGAAGAGGTAGAAATGCCATCCTTCTACAAAAATTTTGCTCACCAAGACATTATCACCATCAAAGGGAAAAGGGTCCTTAACCTTCAACAACAAGTGGATCCAAAATCTCAAGTGGACAAAGAAAGATGGATCAAGCTGCAAAATGAAAGCAGAGTGTTGGGTGAACTGCAAAATTTCTTCACCAGCGGAAGAACACCAGAAAGAATCCGCAGGAGGAATGCTGATCCAGAATTGTCCAAACTATGGAGACACAGAAAACACCTCTTTCTGCAGAAGGACCTACTATTAAGAAGGACCTTAGATCCAATTACCTGGGATCGTCTGTATCAAATCTTAATACCGCGCCGAGATGCAAGAATAATTCTTGAGATGTACCATGATCAATCAGGACACTTTGGCGTGCAGAAAACAGAAGCCACCGTCCGTAGAAGATTCTACTGGATCGGGATGAGAGGAGACATTGAAAAGTGGTGTCGAGAGTGTTCCACCTGTGCTGTTGGAAGAAATGAAAAACATGACCAAAAAGCACCCTTACATCCCATTGTAAGCCGAACATCGCTAGAAATAGTTGCAATTGACCATGTGAAGTTGGAACCAAGTCGCTCAGGTTACACATACGCTATGACCATCATTGATCATTATACTAAATTTGTTGTAGCCGTACCTGTCAAGGACTTGACCGCTTAAACAACTGCAGATGCCTTCTGGAAACATTTCTTGTTGCCGTATGGATGCCCAGAAATAATCCTTACAGATCTGGGATCGGCCTTTGAGTCGCAACTCTTCAAAGAACTGTGTACACTTTACAATTGCCAGAAAATCAGGACCACAGCCTACCATCCCCAAGGGAATGGGTTTTGAGAAAAAATGAACCAAACTTTAATTGAGATGTTAAGAGCGGTACCACCTGCTATAAGAAGTGATTGGCCTACTCTACTGCCACAATTGATGTACACCTACAATAACACTATTCACTGTTCTACTGGGTATACACCTTACTATCTTATGTTTGGCTGACAAGGTACACTACCTGCCGATCATACTTTGGGCGTACAAGTGCCTGATGCAATCAACCCTCTACCAAAAACTGATTGGGTGAGTGAGCACCAAAGACGTTTAATTGATGCACAAGAAATTGTTCAACATTGCATGGAACATGATCACTAAAAGCAACAAAAAGATTATAACCAATCTGCCAAAGCAGAACCTCTCAAAATTGGTGACCGTGTGTGGTTAAAAAACAACCATCGTACCAGCAAATTAGAAAGCAAATGGGAGAGAGAACCTTACACCAATACCGCTATTCTCAATCTAGAGACTGATATTTATGAGATTACCCAAGAGGACAAATCATGTGTAGTGCATCGAAATCGCCTTAAGTTGTGTCTCAAGGAAGATACTCAAGAAGAAACTCTTCAAGAAGAAGCTGTTCAAGAGGAAACTCAATCCGTAGAACCAGAGCCTGTAAAATCATCTGATTCAGAAGGACCAATGCAGTCTTTTGGAAAAACGTTATTAGACTCTGATCCTTTACAATGGTTCTTTACCTCATGGCTCAATATCTTAGTGCCTGCCAAGACCAACACAACCGCACTTCAACCGGAAGAGCTATCTCGAGAAGTATCTACTACAGCTCAGGAAACACCAAGTTCCCTTGAAATAAGGCCTGTAGAGTCTCAGCCGCTTCGTAGATCCGACAGGATTACAAGAGGACAACCACCTGCCTGTTTTTGGCAATTCCTGCACCAGCAGCCAAGAAGACAACTTCCAGCCCTGCCGTTTCATCGTTGAGTGCATCCTTACATCGTCTGGAGTTTCAGAGTTTAAGAAAGAGACTGACCTACGTCTATTATGTTTTATTTCCTTAAGGGACTACTTACCTCACACCTGTTTTGCAACGTTCAAGCCTTCACCCGGAGATTGACTTTCACGCACCTGAGCCTCCGTGATATGCTATTTTGACATTTTCCTGTTCCCAGGGAACGGACTCATACCCTGTGAGCCTATTGAGATGTTATTTTTGTTTTTTACCTTTTTTTTTACCTCATTATGGACTATCCTGGTTTTCCCATTACATCACCAGTCTTCAGAGGAAAAATTACAACCCTGTTGTCACCTTTTGTCACATTTCGTGAGATATGTTTGCCTAACCCATTTTACTTTCAGATACAAGGAGTACAAGAATGGGGTTATGGTGTTATTTCCTATGCATGCATGCTTTCCCTTCTCTTATATCTTACAGGAAGACACAACATTGAGTCAAAAATGTGTGTATGCAGCGTCTCACTTAGGACACGTGGGAACTGCAAATGTATTGCTTCATTGTCATTGCTGTATTCCATGTCATTTTGCATTGATACATCTGTTGTATCCCTGTTCATAGGCTGGTCAAGTGTGCTTTATACATCCCACCACTAGATGGGGATAGCACCACTCTGGGATATCTAGCCCAGCTCAGGTCTAATCTGTGTTCAGTTTTTTTGCCAGTTAGTGAGTGTGCAGATCAAGCACAAGTCTGCTCAGAAGTGAAGTCTAGTCCAAGAAGGGACAAAGTAGAAAAAGGACTTAAACCAAAGGATAATAGCCACTACCCAGGCATCAAAGACCTTTCGGAGTCTAGGTGAAGGATTCTCTAGCCACGGGCAACCTCACCAAACTACACTGGATTTAAAAGGGACCGGAAGCAAAGTCACCTACCAGTAAGAATTATACTGAACCACAGCCTGAGTCAGGACCTAGCCAAAACCTATTAACAGTGGAGCAACAGAATTCCTCTATATACCCAGAGACTGTATTCTGTCTGGATGTTTATACTGCAACTAAAACCAGCTACAGTAAAAGTTGTGAGTTGTATCCTACCACTGTCTACCTCATTCTTCAATACTACCACTACAACTGGTTGTACCACCATAAACGGTACTGGCGTCACGGCAAATACCCCCAAGGGACCCAGCTGCCACAAGCACCCTAAACACCGCCGTCATCAAGGGCACCTCAACTTCCATCTAGGCTGGTGCTCCCCTACCACAGAGTGTGCCCCGGAAGGTTTCGTGCTGTCTTCCTCATCACTGTGCTGGCGGCCCAGGGAGGCTTTCTGCTAACCGTGAGTAAACCGATGAACTGTATTACTACTCCCCCTCATCGGCCCACCGTGCACCTCGCGTGTCGCCCATGCGGTTCTGGCACTTCGCAGATGGGGTAGATAGATATATACAGTACATGTTGTTACCCAATCTGTCCCTGGAAGCCCTGAAATGTTCTCACCCTCCAGACATCTGCATTTTAGAGGACAGGATTAGTGTACATTTTTCTGGAACCTACAGGATCTGATTTTTTATGTCAAGTCCACAAAGATGAATCACGGCTGCATTTGTTTTGTGGGGTAAGTTTACCGGCTGTTCTATGTAACTCGAGAACACATTTTGCATTCAAAACAAACTACAAACTCTGCTCTGCTGGTTGACAGTGTAGGTGCTCCCCGGTGACTGTCACTAGTGATGGACGAACATCGGGCGGGACGGGAACTGCAAGTTCGTGGCAGGCCCCATTCACTTTAATGGCAGGCGAACCTGAAAAACCTTCAGGTCATATTTGCAACCACCAAATACATACTAGAAGTGCACAAATTGTCCCACAACATGGACAGTGACATACCAGAGAGGGATCAATGGCAAAAATTCCCACAAAAAATATGTACTTTAATCAGGGGCCATTTTTTTGCGTATTAAAGGGAAACTGTCAAAAATGTGCCCTGCTGGAGACTAGAATTTTTATTTTAGGCCACAGGAGTACAGGCCCCAAACATTAGGCATTCACCGGACAGAAAACATAAAGTGATTATGTGGCTGGAGGTATATTAGATGGTCATTGTATATCAATCTTATTGCAGGCCAGTGGAGTACAGGCCCCAAACATTAGGCATTCACCGGACAGAAAACATCAAGTGATTATGTGGCTGGAGGTATATTAGACGGTCATTGGATATCAATTTTACTGCAGACCAGTACAAATACATGTCAAATACATATGTTTAAAAGAACTAAAAATATAAAATTGGATTAAAAACATGGCTAATAAAATCCCCCCTCTTGAAAAAAAAAACAAATGATAATAGGTGAAATTCGATAACACGTGTTCGTCACAGGTGTTGAATTCCTCCGAGGCCCCAACAATTAGGCATTCACCGGACAAAAAATATCAAGTGATTATGTCGCTGGAGGTATATTAGATGGTCAATAGATATCAATTTTACTGCAGGCCAGTGGACTACAGGCCCCAAAAAATATTCATTCACCGTACAGAAAAGAACAAGTGATTTTGTGGCTGGAGGTATATTAGAAGTCAATGGATATCAATTTTACTGCAGGCTAGAGGACTATAAGCCCCAAAAATTATTCATTCACTGGACAGAAAACATCAAGTGATTATGTGGCTGGAGGTATATTAGGCGGTCACCTATAGAGAAAAAGAGGTTTTGTCCAGCTTGTGGTTGTGGTAATCCAAAGGCTTCTTTATTGAATATTCAGTATAAAATCCAGGTACAGAAAGCAGAGTCTACATGTTTCGGGCACAATGCAATCTTAGCCCTTACTCATGACTGTTTCAAATACACTGTGAGTTACAATTTTACTTTTGGCCAGTTACATTAAAGGCCCCAAAAATTATGCATTCAACGTACAGAAAAGATCAAGTCATTATGTGGCTGGAGGTTTATTAGACAGTCATTGGATAACATTTTTACTGCAGGCCAGTAGAAATACAGGTCAAATATATATGTTTAAAAGAACTAAAAATATAAAGTTGGATTAAAAACATGGCTAACGAAATACCTCCTCTTGAAAAAAAAAACTATGGTAATAGGTTAAATTCAATTAAACGTGGTCGTCAGGTGTTGAATTCGTCCAAGATCCATGCCTCATTCATTTTTAGAAATGTGAGGTAGTCCACACTGTCGTGAGCTAGGCGAGTGCGCTTATCGGTCACGATCCCCCTGCTGCGCTGAACGTCCTTTCAAACAGGACACTCGATGATGGGCAAACCAAGAGTTCCATGGCAAATTGTGCCAGGTCTGGCCACAGGTCAAGACTGCACACCTAGTAATCAAGGGGTTCCTCGCTTCTCAGAGCATCCACATCGGCCGTTAACCCGATGTAGTCGGACACATGCCGGTCTAGGCGTTCCCTGAGGCTGGATCCTGAGGGCGTCTGTCGATGGGTTGGCTGCAAGAATGATCTCATATCCGAAGTGACCAACACATCTTCAAACCACCCTCTTCTTGCATGCGCTGTTGGATTGGTACCCGCAACTGTTTCTCTGTGAGTGAAAATTCCTCTGCCAGGGCCCACAACAGCAGAATGCAGCATCTCTCGAAGCAAGGCCTGGAAATGCTGCATTCTGACAGCCCGCTGTAATGCTGGTAACATGTCCACCATTTTGTGTTTGTACCGGGGGTCTAAGTACGTTGCCACCCAGTACTGGTCCTTGACACTTATGATTTTTATACAGGGTTCCTTCTTTAAACACTGGAGCATGTAGGCCCCCATTTGCACTAAATTGGAAGCGGTGGAGCAGCCTAGCTCCTGCTCATCGCCCAGGCGAATGTCGTCCTCGGTTTCCTCCCCCCATCCACTGACAACACCAGGGATCCCTGAAAAGGTTAAAGCCTGCTCTTCTTGCTCCTCCTCCCCCTCCCCCCAGGCACCATCCTCCTCTGACTCCTCTTCAGACTCCTGCTGACTTGTCTCAGATGGAGTAGCCGCCCCTGGCTAATTCATTCAGCACTGCTCCTCAACGGCTTGATCAATGATATGACGCAATACACGCTCCAGAAAGAAGGCGTAAGGTTCAATGTCACTGATGGCACCCTGGCTGCGACTGACCCGTTCGGTGATCTCATCAAATGGCCGCAGAAGTCTGCATGCGTCACGCATGAGCAGCCACTGGAACGGTGAAAAAAAAACAAGCTCCCAGAACCTGTCCTGCTGCAGAGTTCGTACAGGTAGTCGTTAACAGCACGTTTCTGCTGGAGCAGCCTATCAAGCATATACAAGGTGGAGTTCCAGCGCGTCGGGCAGTCACAAATAAGACGTTTGACGGGCAAGTGGTGTCGCCGCTGAACGTCAGCAAGGAGAGCAATGGCCGTGTAAGATCTTTAAAAATGCCAGAGATTTTCCTGGCCTGCTGCAAGACGTCCTGGACCCGGGGGTATTTTGCAACTAATCGCTGCATGACAAAGTTCATGACGTGTGCCATGCTCGGCACGTGTGTTATTTTGCCATGTTTCAGCGCGCTCAGCAGATTGCCACCGTTGTCGCACACCACTTTACCAACTGTCAAATTGAGCGCGATTAGCCACTGATTGGCCTGTGACCACAGAGCTGAAAAGAGTGCAGGACCAGTGTGGCTCTTGGCTTCCAGGCACAACAGCTGCAGCACAGCATGGCAATGTCTCACCTGGCAGGTCGAATAGGTTCTGTGGAGCTTGGGGGGCGCAGTGGAAGAGGCGGTAGCAGTGGAAAAAAAGAGGAGTCAGCCGAGGAGGAGACAGAGGATGGAGTAGGAGGAGGAGAAGAAAAGACAAGCCTGCATGCAATCCGTGGCCGTAACACCAAATCCACATGGGTGCCATGGGTTACATGCTTGACTGCCGTCAGAAGGTTAACTCAGTGGGCAGTAAAAGTTATGTACCTTCCCTGGCTGTGTTTGCTAGACCACATGTCTGTGGTCAGATGTATCTTGGCACCGACACTGTGTGCAAGAGATATATAAACTTGCCGCTAAATGTGGCCATATAGTTCAGGGATGCCTTTCTGGGAGAAATATTTCCTTCCGGGGACCTTCCATTGCGGTGTGCCAATTGCCACATATTTTCTAAAGGCCTCCGAGTACACCAATTTATATGGCGGTATTTGGCGGGCTAGCAAGTTCCAGAAGCCAGCGGTCATCTGTTGGGCAAGAGGATTATCCAGCGTCATAATTTTTTACGCTCAAGCCTGCCTTGTGCCAGATGAACACGACGACGGCACGGTGGAAGGTGGAGTGGAGGACAAATGGGAGGAGAGAGGAGAAGGAGAAGAGGCAGGACATGGAACGCCAGGAGTGTGGCTTTGTGGGTTCTGACGGCGTTGCTCCCACTGGGCTTGGTGATGGGAGGCCAGGTGCCTTCTTAAGGCGGTCGTCCCTAGGTGAGTGTTGGGCTTACCGCGACTTATGCGTTGACAGCACAGGCTGCAGATGGCAACACTATTATCAGCAGCTGACACGTTAAAAAAAGCCCACACTGCAGAGCCATGTGCCGGCGTCCTGGGAGCGCAAGAAGTGACCGTGCATGGTGGATGACTCGCTCCAGATACATTTGCAGTCTGCTTTTTGCCTCCTGTGCACTGTGATTTCTGCCTGCTTCTCCTCCTTCTCCCCCCTATCTGCTGCTCCATCTCTCCCTGTGAACTCCCCTCCTCTTCCTCTCTTGTGGGCACCCACGTGACGTCCATCGACACGTCATCATCGTCACCTTCGCCACCACTGACATTAGAGATCTCGTAGGCAGCAACAGCGGGGACCACCCTCCTTGGGCTCAGAATGGCTGTGCATCGGTATGGTCTGGAAATGGATGGGAAAATAATTCCTCTGACTCAAGTGGAGGGGCTATGGTGGTGGTGTTTTTGGGGGTGCACACAGCAGAGAGTGAGGAGGGTGCAGAAGGGGAAGGCTGAGTGAGCCACTTAACTAACTGTGGTGCGCCCTTTAAAGTTATCGCAGGCACCTTCTCCAACTTCCCACTTAGGCTCCAGCCTTGTGCACCTTCCCGACCCTTACCATCCCTGCGGAACGCTCTGCCTCTTCCTCTGCCTGTCATTTTCTAAATGACCCTCTGCCTAAATCCGTAGAGAAGAGCAGTATTTGTTGAAGAAGGTATATCGCAGGCCTCAATCAGTATTTGGCGGAAACAGGTATATAACACCCCTCAATCAGTATTTGGCGGAAACATGTATATAGCACCCCTCAATCGGTATTTGGCGGAAAGGTATATCGCAGCCCTCAAGCAGTTTTTTTGGGGGCAACAGGTATATCACACCCATTGCAATTAGTTTCTCCAATAGCGTTTGTCCCTCTGTGTAGCTGCGGTATCTCAGCAGAACCGCACATAACTGCTGCACAATACAAATGCACTATAATATCATTTCTATGTTAGAAAGTATATTATAAGTATATCGCACCCCTCAGTATGTCACACCTATCGATAGCACACCTATACCAGTCCTTAAAAGGACTTTTGTGGCCCTATTAGCTAGCGTTTGGTGTCCCTAACAGCCTGTCCCTGCTCCAAAATGTAACCTTTCCCTACACTGGCAAAACACATAATGTAAAATGACTGCCAGATCGGGTTCTGTTATAGGGTTGGGGGTGTGTCCATGTGCTGAAACGTCTCAATTGGCTGTCCTGTCCCACCTGATGGATGTGTCATGGGTCAAAGTTCGGAGCTATGCAAAAAAATATGGCACGTGCGAATATCGCCATATGTTTGCACGTTCAGCGAATCGCGAGCGAGCAAAGTTCGCCCCGAAACAACTGCCTGGGCGAACCGCAAGCCCATCTCTACATGTCACACGAGTTAATAAGTAATCATTTGCAAAGGGATGAAATACTTATTTTCATAACTGTATATATACATTACAGAGTGTTGGAGAGAGATACAAAAGTAATGTAAGCATTGTACCTGGGCATTTTCTGTCGCGGATCTCTCTGATCCGATCCGAGTTCCGACGTTTCAAATCGTACCATTTTTTCAATACGGCCATCCGAGGGTGATTGACCTTAAATTTTCTTTTCAGTTCGGACCGGATCTCCGACACAATGGCCTGCTTCCCTGCGTGGACCTGGGTGCGGTCGTAGCCCCGTTCCAACATGCACTGCAGGTTAAAGACGCAAGAAAATAATCCCAATTTTATTTAATACAAGTATTGTAAATAATGTCCTCAACAAAACATAAAAAAGTATTTAAGTCTTTGAGCGGGAAATATTAGTTATTATTATTATTAATAATATTACTAAATATTATTGTTACCGCTATAAGATCGGATTGTATTGCGATTATGTGTGGGGTCTGAGCAATCGGATATTGGCCAGCTGAGCAGAGATGTACCTGTCTAGTGATGTGACGGTACGGTATGGGGTATAAAGCTGGTTCGCCTCCCCGTTTTGCACCCTGGGTAACTCCAAATGAACAAGCAAATACTGGCGGTAATACAAAGAAAGCTTTTACTGAGTCCCGACCGACAGGACACACACTCTAATCTATAGACTGTGTTTGCGTGTGTGTGTGTGGTATATAGTGTGCGGCAGGAAAATGGATGTGCAATGTGCATGTGAGAGATATTTCTCTGCTGTCCATACATACATGCTACAGACATAGTGCTGTGATGTTACAATACTTAGTGCACCAATCAGTAATATCTACTCAGACCTGATAAAATGTGAAGTTGTATGTATTGCGAAAAAACATTCGCATCATAAGTGGTGATTTTCGCAATCCCGAATATTTTATGACACTCTATCTACATATAAAGCAATTGGTCTGACATGCATGTGAAATGTATAAAATTACTTACAGTGATCATTAGTAGAGTTGAGCGGACACCTGGATGTTTGGGTTAGACGAGTTCGGCCAAACTTCACAAAAAATTTCGAGTTCGGGACCCGAACTTGACCCCGAACCCCATTGAAGTCAATGGGGACCCAAACTTTTGAGCACTAAAATGGCTCTAAAAAAGTCATGGGAAGGGCTAGAGGGCTGCAAATGGCAGCAAAATGTGGTTAAGAGCATGGCAAGTGCTCTGCAAACAAATGTGGATAGGAAAATGACTTAAAATAACATAAAATATGTAAAAAATAAAAAAATATATAATCTTGATCTAGGAGGAGGAGGTCCATATGGAGTAGGAGATTGAGGAGGCAGGAGGAGGAGGAGGTAGCCAACACTGGTTTTTGGTTTTATTTATTTTATTTTTTTTGTTTAAATTAGGGTACACCCCAAAACATTAGGAAATATAACCTGTGATAACCCCCTCCAGCCATGCTAAACAAACGTTTAGACAATACACTGGCTGCAGGGCAGGCCAGCACCTCCAAGGGGTAAAGGGCAAGCTCAGGCCATGTGCCAAATTTGGAGACTCAAAAGTTGAAGGGGGCAGACCCATCAGTCAGTACGTGTAGGCGTGTGCACACATACTGCTCAACCATGTCGCGCGTCCCCATGCCGTCCACGATCCAATTAGATATCTTCTCTATCAATGTTCTTTTCTGCGCCTACCATGTTGATTACGGGTAGCGGGGAATCAGGGTTCCAGGCCGGAGAGGTAGCGTGAGAAAGGGATAATACATCCAAGGGAGGTCAATGGCTAAAATGTGATCAAGTGGAAATGTGGGACAAGTTATTAAAGCGGAAGGATCGAATGAAAGAAGGGGGCTCGCGTCAATTAAAGACGAATTTTACAAGTTTAAGTCCCTGTCACCTATGCAGAAGCAGGGGTTTTTCATCTGCAAAAATAGGTTAATGTCACCCACCAATGGAACAGACGATTTTTAAAAAATTTGGTCCCTGTCAACTATGCAGAGCAGGGGTTTATTCACAGCAAAACTGTGCTCATGTCACCCACCAATTTAACAGACGATTTTACAAAAATTAGGTCCCTGTCACTTATGCAGAGCAGGGGTTTGTATACGGCAAAATTGGTAAAATGTCACCTGACAATGTAACAGATGATTTTTTTAATTTAGGTCCCTGTCACCTATGCAGAGCAGGGGTTTATTCACGGCAAAAATGGTAAAATGTCACCCAAGAATGTAACAGACGCTTTTGCACCCTACTCCCTCTTTTGCTGTGCTGGTGCCTCTGTGCGACCACCGCCTCTTCCTCCGAACTAGACAGGTCACTCGCATGACCTTGATTCCATGTGGGGTCTAGTACCTAATCATCCTCCACATCATCTTCCACCCACTCTTTACCCCTGCCCTCCTTGTTGGTCTGCAGACTGCAGAAAGCCGCAGCAGTTGCCACCTGTGTTTTGTCATAATCAGAGATGTGCTACGGTGGTCTTCCCATGTCCTCATCCTGAAACACATGATTTGCAAGGGGGTGAGTTGACAGACAGATGGCCATGGGCTGTAGGAGCCAACTCTGATCTTTCAGCAGTGGACTGGGTGGGAGACAATGCGAAGGAACTGTAGGCACTGTCAGCCCCCCAATCTACTATAGTCTGTACTTGTTCTGGCCTCTTGGTAGAGCAGGGGTATATCACAGCCAAAAATAGGTGAATTTCACCCAACAATGTAACAGACAAATTAGTGAAATGTATTTCCCTTTCCAATATGTAGAGCAGGGGTATATCACAGCCAAAAATTTGGGAATTTCACTCGACAATGTAACAGAAAAATTTGTGAAATGTATTTCCCTGTCCACTAGGTAGAGCAGGGGTATATCACAGCCAAAAATTTGTGAATTTCACCCAACAATGTACCAAACAAATTAGTGAAATTTATTTCCCTGTCTACTATGTAGAGCAGGGATATATCACAGCCAAAAATTGGTGAATTTCACCCGACAATGTAACAGACAAATTAGTGAAATGTATTTCCCTGTCTACTAGGTAGAGCAGGGGTATATGACAGCCAAAAATTGGTGAATTTCACCCGACAATGTAACAGACAAATTAGTGAAATGTATTTCCCTGTCTACTAGGTAGAGCAGGGGCATATCATAGCCAAAAATGTGGGAATGTCACCCAACAATGTAACAGACACATTTGTGAAAGGAATTTCCCTGTCCACAATGTAGAGCAGGGGTATATCACAGCCAAAAATTTGGGAATGTCACCCAACAATGTAACAGACGAATTAGTGAAATGACTTAAAATAAAATACATAAAAATTAAAAATAATCTTGATCTATGAGTTGAAGTCTATGATAACGCCCCCTGCCGTGCTAAACACACGTTCAGACAATATGGGCAGGCCAGCACCTCCAAGGCGTAAAGGGCAAGCTCAGGCCATGTGCCCAATTTGGAGACCCAGAAGTTGAAGGGGGCAGACCCGTCGTTCAGTACGTGTAGGCGTGTGCACACTTAGTACTCCACCATGTTGCTGAAATACTGCCTCCTGCTAAGACATTCCATATCAGCTGGTAATGCTGGTTGTTGTGGCGTGCTGACAAAGCTTTTCCACATTTCGGCCATGCTAACCCCACCTTCTGAGATGCTGGCGGTGCTCCAGCTGCATTGGCGACCTCTTCCTCCTCCTCTGCCTTCGCCCTGTGCTTCCACTGTGCCCCCGCTGTCAGGTGGGAATGCCACCAGCAGCTCGTCTACCAAAGTGCAATTGTACTCGCGCATCTTACGATCACGCTCCAGTGACGGAATTAAGGATGGTACGTTGTCCTTGTAACGGAGATCCAGCAGCGTGGCCACCCAGTAATCAGCACAAGTTAGAATGTGACCAACTCGGTGGTCGTTGCGGTGAGACTGCAGCATGTAATCGCTCATGTGTGCCAGGCTGCCCAAAAGCAACTAAAAGCTGTCCTCTGTGGGAGGTGTATCGTTTGTGTCCTCTGTATCCCCCTATCCACGCAACAGTGATGGCCATGAGCAGGTTTGGGTGCCACCCTGCTGTGAACACGATTCCTCCTCCTCCATCTCCTCTTCCTCATCCTCCACCTCGTCATCCTCCAGAACTGTGCCCTGGCTGGATAATTGTGTACCTGGTGTTTGTGGGTGCAGGAACCAACCCTCGGAGCCACTTGTGAATGACTGGCCTGAAACCCTTGGAAATGATCCCTCTTTCTCCTCCTCCTCCTGGACCACATCCTCTTCCATCATCGCCCGAAGCATTTTTTCAAGGAGGCATAGAAGTGGGATAGAAACGCTGAGAACGATGTCATCGGCACTGGCCATGTTGGTAGAGTACTCGAAACAGCGCAACAAGGAACACAGGTCTCGCATGGAGGCCCAGTCATTGGTGTTGAAGTGGTGCTGTTCCACCGAGCGACTCACCCGTGTGTGCTGCAGCTGAAACTCCACTATCGCCTGCTGCTGCTCGCACAGTCTGGCCAGCATGTGCAAGGTGGAGATCAACCTTGTGGGCACGTCGCATATGAGGCAGTGAGAGGGAAGGCCGAAGTTACGCTGCAGCGCTGACAGGCGAGCAGCAGCAAGGTGAGAATGCCAAAAGCGCGCACAGACGGCCCGCACTTTATGCAGCAGCTCTGACATATCCGGGTAATTTTTAAGGAACCTCTGCACCACCAAATTCAGCACATGCCCCATGCAAGGGATGTGCGTCAAACCGGCTGGGCCCAGAGCTGCTTTGAGATTTCGCCCATTTTTGCACACCACCGGGCCGGGCTTGAAGCTGACTGGCACCTACCACTCATCGGTCTGTTGTTCAAGGACCGTCCACAGCTCTTGCGCGGTGTAAGGTTTATCCCCCAAACACATAAGTTTTAAAACTGCCTGCTGTCATTTACCCCTGGCAGTGCTGAAGTTGGTGGTGAAGGTGTTACGCTGACCGGATGAGGAGCTGGTAGAGGATGAGGAAGTAGAGTAGGAGGAGGAAGCAACAGGAGGCAAACTGAAGCGCCCTGCAATCCTCGGTGGTGGAAGGACATGCGCCAAACTGCTATCCGCCTCAGGCCCAGCCGCCACTGCATTTTCCCAGTGTGCTGTTAGGGAGATATAACGTCCCTGACCGTGCTTACTGGTCCACGTATCCGTAGTAAGATGCACCTTGCCACAGATTGCGTTGCGCAGTGCACACCTGATTTCTGATTTTGACCCCCACTTGGTTGTGCAGGGAAGGGATGGCTCGCCTTGAAAAGTAGTGACGGCTGGGCACGACGTACTGTGGGACAGCCACCGCCATAAGGCTTTTAAAACTCTCCATCTCCACCAGACGGAATGACAGCCTTTCAAAGGCCTGTAATTTTGAAATGCTGGCATTCAGGACCAGGGATTGCCGGTGGGTAGGGGGGTACTTCCTCTTTTGCTCCAGTGTTTGGGAGATAGACAGCTGAACGCTTACATGTGACATTGTGGAGATGCTTGGTGACCCAGTTGGTGGCGTTGCTGGCGGATCCTCTGTTTGCGGGGTGGCAGGTGCCACTGTCACTCCAGAGGGGGATGAAGAGGCCGCGACTGCAGCAGAAGAGGAAGCAGGAGGAGCCAGAGACCTTTCTTTGTTTTTGAGGTGTCTACTCCACTGCAGCTCGTGCTTTGCACTTAGATGCCTGGTCATGCCGGTTGTGCTCAGGTTTAGAAAGTTTATGCCTCACTTCAGGCTCTGATTGCACAGCGTGCAAACCACTCGTGTCTTGTCGTCAGCTCATTGTCTGAAGAACTGCCACGCCAGGGAACTCCTTGGAGCTGGGGACGGCCGCTCCGCTTTTGCACCCTGCTCCTTCTGCTGTGCTGGTGGCTCTGTGCGACGACCACCTCTTCCTCCGAACTCCACAGGTCACTTGCATGATCTTGATTCCATGTGGGGTCGAGGACCTCATTGTCCTCCACATCATCTTCCACCCAGTCTTCACCCCTGCCCTCCTTGTCAGTCTGCACTTTGCAGAAAGCCACAGCAGTTGGCACCTGTGTTTCGTCATCATCAGAGACATGCTGCGGTGGTCCTCCCATGTACTCATCCTGAAATATAAGTGGTTGGGCATCAGTGCACTCAATTTCTTCCACTTCTGGGGCAGGGATATGTGGATGGCCCTGGGAAACCCTGCTAGCAGAGTCATCAAAAAGCAGAAGAGACTGCTCCATGACTTGGGGCTCAGACTGCTTGGCTGATTTGCAAGGGGGTGAGGTAAAAGACTGATGGCCATGGGCTGCAGGTGCCAACTCCGATCTTTCAGCAGGAGACTGGGTGGGAGACAATGTGAAGGAACTGGAGGCACTGTCAGCCACCCAATCTACTATCACCTGTACTTGTTCAGGCCTCACCATTCGTAGAGTCGCATTTGGCCCTACCAAATAATGCTGAAGGTTCTCTCGCCTACTCGCACCTGAGGAAGGTGTTTCATTTGTGCGTGTAGCTGGCACAGATCGACCACGTCCTCTCCCTGCAACAGGAGCTCCACCAGCAGCACCACGACCAGGGCCACGTCCCTTGTTTGACGCTTTCCTCATTCTTTGTGTTCACCCACCAAACTAACAGATGGTTTATGTCAGGCGACAATGTAACCGCCAATAATCAACAATTAAGTTCACTGACAGTAAGGCAGTGCCGGTGTCATAAAGAGGAAAAATTTCTTGAGGTAACACAACAGTGTGCCAGGCGAATGTTATACAATTACTTCACGGTCACAAAATTTTTTAATTTGTCAACCAACAATGTAACTGCAGTATTGACTGGTTGTATTTGACTGTGACAAATGCAGCAAAGGCCCCAAATGTAGTGTCTTGCACAAAATGGGTGTTTTTTTAAAACCAGAATATAACTGCAGTATTTAAAGCTTGTATTTGACTGTCAGAAATGCAAAAAAGGCCGCAAATGTATTATCTTGCACAAAATGGGTGTTTTTTTAAACCCAGAATATAACAGCAGTATCTAACACTTGTATTTGACTGGCGCAAATGCAACAAAGGGCGCAAATATACTGTATTATCTTGCCCAAAATGGGTGTTTTTTTTTATACCAGAATATAACAGCAGTATCTAACGCTTGTATTTGACTGTCACAAATGCAGCAAAGGCCCAAAATGTATTAACTTGCACAAAATGGGTGTTTTTTAAACCCAGAATATAACTGCAGTATTTACAGCTTGTATTTGACTGTCACAAATGCAGCAAAGGCCCAAAATCTATTATCTTGCAAAAAATGTGTGTTTTTTTAAACCCTGAATATAACTGCAGTATTTAAAGCTTGTATTGGACTGTCACAAATGCACATATGCTGTGCTGGTGCACTGAACTTGCACAAAATGGCCACCGCCACCCACCTAACTAACAGACGGATAAAAGTTCTTTTTCTGTGTCACTGGGCTCAGGGCAGGATAAAAAAAAACGGTGCACTGCACCCACAAAACAAAATCGCTGTAGATCGCAGAGTTAACAATCACTTCTGATAACAGTTTCTTTCCTATTCTCTCCCTCACAGCAGCAGCATCCTCTCCCTACACTAGTAACAGCAGAGTGACGTGCAGCGCTACGTGACTCCAGCTTATATAGAGGCTGGGTCACATGCTGCACTGGCAAATCACAGCCATGCCATTAGTAGGCACAAGAGTTAAACTCTTGTTGATTAGCTGCTCTGCAGTCTTTCAAAAAGCGCCATTAACTCGCCGAACATCGAACCCGAACCCAAACTTTTACTGAAAAGTTTGGGTTCGGGTCCGGGGTCTAAAAATCCTAAAGTTCGATACGAACCTGAACTTTACAGGGTTCGCTCAACCCTAATCATTAGTTCTTCCTCACTGTCGTGAAAATTGCTGCCAACCATCTTTTACAATCTTCTCAAACTTCGAATAGTTTGAAAACAGTTACAGAATTAGGCCACGCCCCTTGCACATGCCTATTAAGTGCATCTTAGTGTACCAAAATAGCAAATTTGTGAATTTGCAATTATATGACGAATATTTGCCCATATATTAGTGAAATATCATGAAATCGAATATTGCCCCTGCGGCTCATCACTACTTTGAGTTCAGCTCATGCAAAATGGGAGCAAAACCGAAAGTGTTGCATTTATATTTTTGTTCAGTGTAACTACTATAATACTGCTCTTTGTACAAGAATATCTCTACTATAATACTGCTCCTTTGTACAAGAATATAACAAGTATAATACTGCTCCTTTGTACAAGAATATAACTACTATAATACTGCTCCTATGTACAAGAATATAACTACTATAATACTGCTCCTATGTACAAGAATATAACTACTATAATACTGCTCCTATGTACAAGAATATAACTACTATAATGCTGCTCCTATGTACAGGAATATAACTACTATAATACTGCTCCTATGGACAAGAATATAACTACTATAATACTGCTCCTATGTACAAGAATATAACTACTATAATACTGTCTCCTATGTACAAGAATATAACTACTATAATACTGCCTCCTATATACAAGAATATAACTACTATAATACTGCTCCTATATACAAGAATAAAACTACTATAATACTGCTCCTATGTACAAGAATATAACTACTATAATACTGCTCCTATTTACAAGAATATAGCTACTATAATACTGCTCATATGTACAAGAATAAAACTACTATAATACTGCCTCCTATGTACAAGAATATATCTACTATAATACTGCTCCTATGTACAAGAATATAACTACTATAATACTGCTCCTATGTACAAGAATATAACTACTATAATACTGCCCCTATGTACAAGAATATAACTACTAAAATACTGCTCCTATATACAAGAATATAACTACTATATTACTGCTCCTATGTACAAGAATATAACTACTATAATACTGCTCCTATGTATAGGAATATAACTACTAAAATACTGCTCCTATATACAAGAATATAACTACTATAATACTGCCTCCTATGTACAAGAATATAACTACTATAATACTGCCTCCTATGTACAAGAATATAACTACTATAATACTGCCTCCTATGTACATGAATATCACTACTATAATACTGCTCCTATGTACAAGAATATATCTACTATAATACTGCCTCCTATGTTCAAGAATATAACTACTATTATACTGCTCCTATGTACAAGAATATAACTACTATAATACTGCTCCTTTGTACAAGTATATAACTACTATAATACTGCTCCTATGTACAAGAATATAACTACTATAATACTGCTCCTATGTACAAGAATATAACTACTATAATACTGCCCCTATGTACAAGACTATAACTACTATAATACTGCTCCTATGTACAAGAATATAACTACTATAATACTGCTCCTATGTACAAGAATATAACTACTATAATACTGCTCCTATGTACAAGAATATAACTACTATAATACTGCTCCTATGTACAAGAATATAACTACTATAATACTGCCTCCAATGTACAAGAATATAACTACTATAATACTGCTCCTATGTACAAGAATATAACTACTAAAATACTGCTCCTATATACAAGAATATAACTACTATAATACTGCTCGTATGTATAAGAATATAACTGCTATAATACTGCTCCTATATACAAGAATATAACTACTATATTACTGCTCCTATGAACAAGAATATAACTACTATAATACTGCTCCTATTTGCAAGGATATAACTACTATAATACTGCTCCTATATACAAGAATATAACTACTATAATACTGCTCCTATATACAAGAATATAACTACTATAATACTGCTCCTATATACAAGAATATAACTACTATAATACTGCTCCTATGCACAAGAATATAACTACTATAATACTGCTCCTATGTACAGGAATATAACTACTATAATACTGCTCCTATTTGCAAGGATATAACTACTATAATGCTGCTCCTATGTAGAAGAATATAATTATTATAATACTGCCCCTATGTACAAGAATATAACTACTATAATACTGCTCCTATTTGCAAGGATATAACTACTATAATGCTGCTCCTATGTAGAAGAATATAATTATTATAATACTGCCTCCTATGTACAAGAATGTAACTATATGCAAACTACAAAAAATGGTGTGGTGTCAAAAGGCAGGAAGTGCTCAACCCCATATGCAGTTGTGCATCTATACCCAGGGGAGTAGATCCTGCACTTATGGCCCGTTGCTAATGGTGATCACCAGCAAAAATGCATACAGTGGAAGATGCCCGCAGCGGACCACAAGTACCACAAAAATACATCCCACACAAGATAGAAAAATGTGTGGATGCAAATAGCTATATGAAATAATCATTAATAAGGAAGGTGCACTACTGTGGATGCAAACAAACAAGTCTGACTAAACCCTCAAACTGGTGTTAAAATTGAGAATTTAGCCAATATATCCTTATCCTTACGCTACTGTAATTTGCCCACTGGCTCCTGGTATTGCCCATACGGCACATGTAGGTTAGCGTTAGGTCCCTAATAGAGATGTCGCAAACATACAATTTTCAGTTCGCGAACGGCGAATGCAAATTTTCGTAAATGTTCGCGAACGGGCGAACCGAGCAAACCGCCATAGACTTCAATAGGCAGGCGAATTTTATAACCCACAGGGACTCTTTCTGGCCGCAATAGTGATGGAAAAGTTGTTTCAAGGGGACTAACACCTGGACTGTGGCATGCCGGAGGGGGATCCATGGCAAAACTCCCATGGAAAATTACGTAGTTGACGCAGATTCGGGTTTTAATCCATAAAGGGCATAAATCACCTAACATTCCTAAATTGTTTGGAATAACGTGCTTTAAAACATCAGGTATGATGTTGTATCGATCAGGTAGTGTAAGGGTTACGCCCGCTTCACAGTGACAGACCAAACTCCCCGTTTAACGCACCGCAAACAACCGCAAACAGTCCATTTGCACAACCGCAAACTCCCCATTTGCACAAGGTTGGATACCAAGCTAGCCATGTCCCGTTCCTTGTCCTCACTGACGTCATTGAAGGTCTCTTTCTCCACCCAGCCACGTACAACACCAAGGGTCCCCGAAAGGTGACAACAAGCCCCCTGGGACGCCTGCTGTGGTTGGTCTTCCACCTCCTCAAAGCCACCTTCCTCCTCTGACTCTTCTTCTTCAGACTCCTCTCTCTGTGTTGCCGCAGGTCCAGCAATCGACGACGACAAGGCTGCTTCTGGTGGTGATGGTGACCACAACTCTTCCTCTTCATGCTCATCTACGGCCTGATCCAGCACTCTTCGCAGGGCACGCTCCAGAAAAAACGCATATGGGATGAGGTCTATGATGTTGCCTTGGGTTTGACTGACCAGGTTTGTCACCTCCGCAAAAGGACGCATGAGCCTACAGCCATTGTGCATGAGCGTTCAGTAACGCGGCCAAAAAATATCCAGCTCCGCAGAGGCTGTCCTCTGTTTTTTTTATTAAAAAAAATCTGTTCTTACCAGTTTAATCTCTGTTTTGTCCCCTATCATGGGCCGGTGTGGTGTATGGAATAGATTTTAGGAACCGGGAGATGGAAAAAGATGCTTGGTCGGTCCTCTTACTTCCAATCTGGGGCACTGCGCGTGCGCCATGCAATTTTCTGTGCTACCAGATATGAGTGGTATGTTAAGTAGTACTATTCCTAATAGTTTAATCCCTGTTACGTCCCCTATCAGGGGACGTGTATGGAATAGAGTTTAGACAACCGCGAAGAGTTGTCAATATAGTTGACA
Source organism: Bufo bufo (assembly GCF_905171765.1). NCBI lineage: Eukaryota > Metazoa > Chordata > Amphibia > Anura > Bufonidae > Bufo > Bufo bufo. Next base: position 34,593,271 of record NC_053393.1, read on the forward strand.
CACTCAGGACATAAATTTTATTCCTCCATGTGTCAATCTTGGTGTAGTGATGACTGTGCTCGTGCGCACGTTTGGCAGATTGCAGGCGATGGCAGTTTTTCAAAGCCTATGGTCGTGCTGAGGTAGTTCAGTGACAGTTAAGTGACCCAGAAAACAATGATTCTGCAGTGTGGGCCCATTGTTGGCCTAGTAGGCTTTAATGATCACCTTAGATGATCACAAAGAAAATTAATGTTTTTTCTATGCAAAATTATCCAGCCGATCGCTTTTGGTCTGTTCACAATGAAGCAACGACCTTATCATCTGCGGTATGCCAACATTGTCATTGCAAACACACTCATAGAGGTGATCGCTTCATTGTGAGACGCAAGCCCCTTCACCACAACAAGGTAACGATCACAAAGGGGGATTGACACATGTATGTGCCTTTTATTTTTTTTTGTTTTTGCTGCCACAGTGCAGCACCAGAGGCCAGAAAAATTAGGCATGTACACATGCCTGAAAAATTTGGTATTGTTGCAGCCCCTGCAACAAAATTGATGTTTTCCAGGCAGAAAGTGCACTAAAACATTGCGGCTTGAACCCTAGTTGGTGGCAGAGATTAAATACAGCAGCGTGTGGACCATTTTATAGCCCAAGGCATCTCATCAGGCCTTTCTTATTCAAATGCATCCCCCACTGTCAGCCCCTTCGGGATCCATGCCTAATTCATCTTAATAAAGGTGAGGTAATCTAGACTTTTTTGACCTAGGCGACTTCTCTTCTCAGTGACAATACCTCCTGCTGCGCTGAAGGTCCTTTCTGACAGGACACTTGAAGTTCTGATAGGCCAGAAGTTCTATCGCAAATTGGGATAGCTCAGGCCACAGGTCAAGCCTGCACACCCAGTAGTCAAGGGGTTCATCGCTCCTCAGAGTGTCGATATCTGCAGTTAAGGCGAGGTAGTCTGCTACCTGTCGGTCGAGTCGTTCTCTGAGGGTGGACCCCGAAGGGCTATGGCGATGCGTAGGACTTAAAAAGCTCTGCATGTCCTCCATCAACAACACTTCTGTAAAGCATCCTGTCCTTGCCGGCGTGGTCGTGGTAGGAGGAGGATTACTTTCACCTCTTCCCCTGCTAGATTCCCGTTGTGCTGTGACATCACCCTTATACGCTGGGTAAAGCATATTTTTTAACTTGTTTTGGAACTGCTGCATCCTTTCCGACTTCTGGTAATTCGGTAACATTTCAGGCACTTTCTGCTTATACCGGGGGTCTAGTAGCGTGGCCACCCATTACAGGTCGTTCTCCTTCAGCATTTTTATACGAGGGTCGCTCAACAGGCACGACAGCATGAAAGACCCCATTTGCACAAGGTTGGATGCCGAGCTACTCAGGTCCTGTTCCTCGTCCTCACTGATGTCATTGAAGGTCTGTTCTTCCCCCAGCCACATACAACACCACGGGTACCAGATAGGTGACAACGAGCACCCTGGGATGCCTGCTGTGGTTGGTCTTCCTCCTCCTCAAAGCCACATTCCTCCACTGACTCCTCTTCCTCAGACTCCTCTTCCAGCGTTGTCGCAGTGTCACGACCATGGTCATGGTCGTGACTCCTAAACCGCAAGCTGTTGCCTGCGGTCCCGTGTGGTTCTTTCAACCACAGGTGAGGGCCGCTTGTATGTTGCCTCACTTGTGGTTGCCGTTGGCAACATGTTATTATGATGTACTTGGCAGCATAGCAGCCTGAGCTGTTGCTCTGCATGCGGTTGCACCTGGCAACCTGTCTTTGTAGGTGTGCCTTTTTATAGGTTTGGTGTGCACGAGGTTTGTGTGTTTGCACTGACATTTTCCCTTCACTTGTGGCTGCCCGAGGCAACGTGTTTTTGTGTACATGTGGTGGCAGGGTCTTGGCCTTCTGGCTGACTCCCAGGGCACGTTTGCCACTCATGTCGTTGCCTGCGGTAACAGCTGCAGTGTAATTGTGTGCGTATTTCCTATAAGTTGCGGTCTTCCCTTCCCTGGTATGAGAAGGGTTAATTCCCTTCCTAGACTGTGAGCACTGGGTGTGTCTGTGTGGGTGTGGCTACTTGGGCCTATATAGCCTCTGCTGAGAGCAGTAGTCAGAGCGGTACTTCAGCCATGGTCTGCTGGAGTCATCCTCCTACCTAATACCATCTGCCAGTGAGGGTCACCCTTGTGGTCATAGCAAATGTTATGTGATGTTTAGTCCATGTTGTTTTCCTTCTGTTATTTTATGCAGCTATGGATCTCGGTTCCTGTCTGTATGTGTGTTGGCTGTGTCCTTTTAAGTATGGTGTGGACGTCAGCGTGTCAGCACAGGGATCCAGTCAGCAAGGCTGTGGCAGGTAGGTGGAACTAGTGCAGTTCACCTGCCATATCCATAGGTCTGTTTTTGTATCCCTTTTCCTTGCAGCTTGGCCAGTGAGACTCCTGTTCCTCCGTGTCCATGAGGAACGGGCTGTCTACCTAGTTCCTAGCTCAGGGAACGGCGGAGGGTCAGTAGGGATCCGAGGTTCCTGAGCATGAGCCCGCCTACCATGCCGCTAGGAGTCAGGGTCAGATTAGGGAAGCTCTAGGAGGTGACCTGCTCCCTATTTCTGTCATCCTGACCAAGCAGCCATTAACATCTTCCGGCATCGCACGGCTGAGGATTTCCCCCATCTTCAGCTGTGACAGTATGACCACAATGGCTCCTCACAAGGCGTTTCACCTTCAAAAGAGGGTGCAGCATGCATCGCCATCTGAGTGGGGTGCATGCGCGTTCTCCGGAGGGAGAGCGTTCCGGGGATCACCGTTAACGGCACGGTTGGTGGCTTTTCCCCGCCACTGTGTCTTCCGTGTCCGTGTTGGTGATCCCATGTCCCTCTCTACGTTCCTATCTCTGGTCGTCTGCTGGCAGAATTCCGTTAGTGTTCCGGCTGCATGCTGGTTAGGAGTGTCTGCTGGCAGCGACTGGAGTGGGGACGTGAGTGGAGAGTGGACGCAGTGTCAGTGCGCTCTCCCCGGGCTGTTTCTTTGCTGGTCTCTGGTTCCTGTGTGTTGCTCCGGAGCCTGGCAGTCGGATCCATGGTTCCTGTGTGTTGCTCCAGGGGCCGGCAGCAGTCCTGGGGAGATGCGCGTGTTTTGACACTGATTCCCCTTCTCCTATCCTCTTGGGTCTCTCACCAATTTTCCTTCTTTTTTTTTTTGGTGGGGGTGCAGCGTACTCAAGTTGTGTTTAATAGAGTTTCTGGGTGTAGTAGTGCAATAGACACTAACCTGAGACGGCTGACTCTCTGCAAGGGCAGGTGATGGTAGAAAATGTTCGTGACGCCAGTGCCAATTAAACGGTGGCACGCCATTTGCTGATAGCAGGAATAACTGAGGCACCACGTGATGTTAAAACAGAACTCCAACTTTAGTAGTTATAAATATAGAGACATTCACGGAAGCGCAGTTCCTTTGCATACAGTCGATTTTTCAATACGGTTGATGCAGGCAATACAGATTGAGCAAGGTGACTACAGAGTGTTAAACACACAGGACTTGCAGTACAGGAGCTTGCACTCTATCTCTGACTGATCCTGGAACATAGCAAATCTTCTCCAAGGCCCAATACCTTAACTCTGGCGTATATCCTTGGTTCTCTCTTTATAAAGTACCTCCTCTGTTATCTTGAGTACCTCTTGCTTTTCTGCGCTTTGCCTCTGTCTCCCTCTCAGCTTCCTCAGGCTCTAGAAACTTCTGAGCTCTAGACTAGACTGACTTTTGCTTCCCTGACTGGGCCTTATATAAACTAGGGCTCTCTAGCTCCCTCTAGTGACTAGAAGCTGGAATGACACCCCTAGCAGGCCTGTACATGCAAGTTTCACAGTAACAGGGAAATACATAGCATTACATTACATGAAAATTTATAAAGATGACATATACCAACTTCCCCATAATTAAGGGGGGACGACAGCACACCAAGTGACACTTTTGTAGTGACGGGCATTACCGTCCCCGTACACTACATACCCCACTGCTTTAAGCTGAGTACGACCTCGTACTCCATCAGGGCTCGCCCAACTGGAATCTCTACCTGAAACAGAAAAAGAAACATGCAGGCATACATTTATGTAATTCATCTGCTTTTACATTCATATCAGGTCCAATTGGCAAAGGTGAAGGGTGGTGACAAGGGGCGTCGTTCTCTTCTTCTCAGGATAGTGAATGGAACTGGGGCGCTGACCTGGCACAGCGTAACATTATAACCAGGATAGTCCATGACAATGAATAAGTCCATAATAGAACAGCAAAATAGATAAAACAGTATAAAAACGGAACTACCCAGGAGTTTCCTGTGGGTGTATCACAGGCAAGGGCTCACGTGGAGGAGTCCATTCTTGCGCACAAATGTCAAGTAAGGTATTGCCAGTGGCAACTGTTTGGGAGGAGACACCACCAGAATAATCAAAGTCTCCTAAACGGACTGGCGGGCGTCCCCTGGTCATCCGGGTAGACCTTCTCAAAACAGGGGTCTCCTCTTCCCTTAGCAACGAGGTAGAAGAGAGAGGAGCAACAGGAGGGTCTCCATCAGGGAGATCTTGGTCAGGAACAACTGGAACAACTGGAACAATTAGATCCACTAGAGGGGGAACTGGATCCGGGGCATCTTGAACCAGCTCTTCCGGAGGTGAAGTTACAGTAGGTGCCGGAGCAGGCACCAGCAAGTTCAACCAAGGTGTCAGAAGCCAATGCATGGGATCAGCGTCATACCTCAGATTACTAACAGCCTGCATAGGATCCTCGGGCTGTATTGCTGACTCTGACACAGGATATTCAGATCCAGAACTCTCGGCACTAGGTTCTGGTGTCAGGCAGAGCTTTAACCGGTTTCGGTGTACAATTTGGGATCCCTTGTCTTCCCGGGTGATCTCATAAGTGTGAGTTCCAACATTTGGGATTGCCGTGACAACATAGGGACTTCGCTCCCATTTACTGTCCAATTTACTGGTACGGCGGTTATTCTTTAACCATACCACGGCCCCTATTGTCAAGGGTTCTGCATGGGCTGCTTGATCATAGTCTCTCTGCTGTCGGTCCCTAGCATAGTCCATACGCTCCTGAACAATGGCTTTGGCTGTATTCAATCGCCTTTGATGTTCAGCAACCCAGTCGGTGTTAGGTAATGGGTTAATGCAATCAGGTACGTGTATGTCCAATGAATGATCAGCAGGCAATGTCCCTTGGCGCCCAAACATCAAGTAAAAAGGGGTATACCCGGTGGAACAATGTATGGTATGATTGTATGTGAACATGAGCTGTGGCAACAGACTGGGCCAATCTCCTCTGTTCTCAGGAGGCACGGCCCTCAGCATCTCTATCAAGGTCTGGTTCATTTTTTCACATAATCCGTTACATTGAGGATGGTAGGCCGTTGTCCGGATCTTCTTACAGTTGTGTAAGCAGCACAGTTCATGGAACAGATGGGACTCAAAAGCAGGTCCTTGATCGGTGAGGATCTTTTCTGGACATCCATAGGGCAGGAGGAAGTGCTTCCAGAACATTTCGGCTGTAGTCTTGGCTGTCTGGTCTCTCAAAGGCACTGCTACAACAAACTTAGTGAAATGGTCAATAACAGTCATGGCATAAGCATACCCTGAGCGACTAGGCTCCAGTTTCACATGGTCGATGGCGACAAGTTCAAGAGGACGGGTACTTACAATGGGTCTCAGTGGTGCCCTCTGATCATGGTGCTCACTCCGTTTTAAGGCACAGGCTACACACTCTCGACACCACTTCTCCATGTCTTCTCTCATGCCCACCCAGTAAAACCGCTGGCGGATAGTAGCCTCAGTCTTTTGGACCCCAAAGTGACCGGATTGATTGTGGTACATCTCCAACACCATACCTGCATCTCGTCGGGGTATGAGAATCTGGTGCACTCTCTCGTTGGACACTGGGTCTAGGCTTCTCCGTAGCAATAGGCCCTTTTGTATGAAGAGTTGATGGCGCTGTCTCCACAGTTTGATGAGCTCAGGATCTGCACTCTTACGCCGAATCCTCTCAGGGGCTCTGCCACTAGTAATGAAGTCCAACAACTCACCTAGCACTCTACTTTCAGACTGTAGTTTTACCCACCTTTCTTCTTTAGGATCAGGCCTACTGGAGGGTGAAGGAACTGCAGCTCTGTTATCGGTAGCTCGAGCCTGATCCTGTTGAGCAAATTTGTTATAGAAAGCCGGCATCTCTACATCTTCCCAAGCATCTCGCACATCATCAGGAGCTGTCTCTGTGGGAAGCCTGGATAAAGCATCAGCATTATCATTAGTACGTCCAGCACGATACTTTACAGAGAAATTATAGTTGGCAAGGCGAGAGGCCCATCTCTGCTCCAAGGCCCCTAATTTAGCTGTATTTAGATGTGCTAGAGGGTTATTGTCCGTGAATGCAATGAATGGGGTGGCGGCTAGATAATCCTTGAATTTTTCTGTCACCGCCCACACTAATGCCAGGAACTCTAGTTTGAAGGAACTATAATTCTGGTCATTTTTCTCAGCTCCTTTCAGGGAGCGGCTTGCATATGCTATCACTCTCTTTTTTCCCTCTTGGATTTGGGCTAACACAGCTCCCAGGCCTCGCTTGCTAGCATCGGTATAAAGATGGAAAGGCTTGCTATAATCTGGATAACCTAACACTGGAGGCTCTGTCAGTTTCTTTTTTAGCAATTGGAACGCTATCTCTCTTTCCTCATTCCACTCAATGGGCACAGGAGTTCTAGGACTCTTTTTGGGTTGCCCCCTCAAGAGTTCCTGGATAGGATCAGCTATTTGAGCAAAATGGGGGATAAAACGTCTATAGTAGCCGGCAAAACCAAGGAAACTCCTCACCTCTTTGACGGTAGTATGAACCGGCCAATTACGGACAGCTGCTAATTTATCAGGGTCAGGTTGCACTCCCTCTCCGCTTACTACATGCCCCAGGTATCTTACTGCAGGTTTGAGCAGGTGACACTTGGATGGTTTTACCTTCAAGCCATATTTGATAAGGATTTCAAATACTTCTGCCAAATGTTTCAGATGGTCTTCATATGTTTTTGAGTACACAATGACGTCATCTAGATACAGCAGCACTGTTTCGAAGTTTTTGTGACCCAAACACCGCTCCATTAGTCTCTGGAAAGTTCCTGGGGCATTACATAGCCCGAACGGCATACAATTGAATTCAAACAGGCCCATGGGAGTAGTGAAAGCAGTCTTTTCCCTATCTGCAGGGGCCATGGGTACTTGCCAGTAGCCACTGGTCAAGTCCAATGTGGAGAAATAGGCAGAGGAGCCCAGAGCAGTTAGTGACTCCTCAATGCGGGGCAGTGGGTATGCATCTTTGTGGGTTATTTGATTAATTTTCCTATAATCCACACAGAAACGGATACCACCATCCTTCTTCTTTACAAGGACCAGGGGTGCAGCCCACGGACTACGGCTGTCCCGGATTACATTAGAGTCTTTCATCTCTTGGATCATTTCTTTTACAGTCTGATATGAAGTAGGCGGTAAGGGTCTGTATCTCTCCTTGATAGGAGGATGAGAGCCAGTAGGTATGGTGTGTTGTATGGCACTCACCTCTCCATAATCCGTAGCATGCTTACTGAAGGCCTGGTGGTACTCTTTGACAAGCTGTATAATCCCTTCTTGTTGTTGTTGGGGGGTAGGCTCGTCCCCGACATGGAGCTCTTCCCACCAGGGCACTTGTGGCTGGGTCACCGGCGAACATCCGCTGTCTGCAGCGGGCGGCTTTTCTGTCACTGGAAGACGAATGATGTCTTGGAAGGACACCTGGGACAGCTGGGCAACACGGCAATGCTTAGTAAGCGCAACAGGATGATTGCTCAGGTTAATCAGACGGACAGGTACTTTACCTTGGGAGACGTTCACCAGGCACTTGGCAGCTTTCACATAAGGGTAATCCTCCATCTGGATTGGTTCCACCAGGGCTGGATAATCTCGGCCTTGGACTCCCAGGACAGCACGACACCATAAAAGAGTTTGAGAATTAGGAGGCAAAGTCACAGGCTTAATATCACTAATCCTGGCAGTACAAATTTCTCCTTTCCCATTAGCAAACCTCTGCTGGGCACTTAACACAGTAATAGTCTTTTGAATCACCCTCCTGGATGCAGAGGAAGCAGTGGGCAAAGTCTGATGTAATACGGCAAGTATTTCTGAATAACAGTTTTTGAAGACATTGGTGCCTAGAATGACAGGATGTCCTCCTCTGTCGCCGGCCTGTACTACTATCACCCCCTGTTGAGGCAGGGTTACTTCTCCCACCTGCAGGGTGGGTTCCCAGTATCCATGGATCTTTACTGGTTTGCCATTGCTGGCGATAATCTCCACCCAGGATTCAGGCGGCTGGGTCAACTGGTTGGTGTCCCAGAACTTTTCAAATGCAGGCAGCTGAATAGTAGTGACTTGAGACCCAGTATCTAATAGGGCTTCAAAGGGGACCCCGTTGATCTCTATATTGATTTTAGGATGGGATCCTACATACCGTGGCATCCAATTTGGATCCTCTGGACCTAGTGTTCTACCTCCCGAGGGGTGGTCCTCAGCCTCAGGGGTTGCCCGTTTAACTGCCAGCACGTGGATTCTGTGTGTCCCAGCTTTTTGCAGTATGTACACACGGGCCGCTTGCGATCTCTATTACGCCTCCCAGGATCCCTGGGGTGAGTCTCTTGGTAAGGAGGTGGGAACGGCCCAGGAGGTGACAGGAATTCTTCTTCTGTCATTATGGGTTTTTCCCATTCCTCTATTTTTCTGCACACCTTCTCTAGACTTTTAGTGAGGTGATTTACTTGCTCTGTCAGCATGGCAATAGTATCGGTAGCTGACACTTGAACAGCTTGGCCGGCCTCAGCTCGGTTAGTGATAAGCGGTTTTGGCCTGCAGGCTGATGACTCAGGTGGGGTGCTCAACTCAGGAGATACTGCGGACCCCAGAATTTTTACAGCCAGTTCTTTAAAGTCCAGAAAGGCACTGTTAGGGTGCTGGGCGGACAGCATCTTTAATTGGGTCCTTATTTGTTCACTAGACACCCCGTTGATAAATTGTTCCCTCAGGGTCTGGTCCTGGTTTTCAGCCTCTTTGGGATCTATCTGAATTACAGCCCCTAAAGCCTCCTGAAGTGATAGGGCATAGTCACGGAGGGACTCACAGGGCTTCTGTTTCTTGCCAAAGAAGTGCATCTTTATCTCTGAGGCAGTCCTAGTTTCAAAAGTGGCTCTGAGGCGGGTGAATATCTGTTCTAGAGTACTCCGCTCAGTAGCAGGCCAGGATAACACTTCTCTACGGGCCGCTCCCTCCAGTTGTGCCAGCAGGATTTCCATTTGCTGGTCGGCATTTATAGGGTACAATCGGAATAGTGCCAGCAACTTTTCTTTAAAGTCCCTTAGGGTATGGGTCTCTCCCCTGTAGCGGGGGAACCATGGGGCCCCGAAATAGTAAGGCATGGTAAAGGGCATCATGCTGGCGGCTGTAGGATGATTAGGAGCCGCGAACTCTCCCGGGGCCGGCTGCTCAGGCACTCCTGGCTCTGACATGGTAGTCTATTGAGAGGTGGCCACTGGCGACTAAAGGGGCCGGAAAAATCCCCTTCCCTCCGGTTACAAGTTCTTACCGGTATCGCCGGGTTTGCGCAGTCCAAGTCTCGAGAGATTCCGGACGTCCTGAGCACCCGATGACGTAGAAGAAGCAGGGCCGCGGCGGTGCGATGATGAAGAGGGGCGGGATTCTCTGTGTCCTTGCAGGGATCCGCCCACGAAGGTCCTCAGCAGCGCGGGAAACTTTACTCCAGGCGGCCGGTGGCCATCTTTAGCAAAACGCTGTCCATTCACTGACAGCAAGCAGGATTGTAAAAAGTCCACAAAACCACACTCCGATGTGGCGATTTTCTTCCTCTTGATAGCGCAACACTGCACAGCGCTTTTTAGAGGTTTTGGGTACACTTTGGGTAGGATTTTCAGTCCACAAAGTCCACTTTCAATAAACAGGTAATTTGTCACTTTGGTCACAGGGCAACTGTATAAGGCACAAAGTTCACGCTTCTTGCACTAGAAAGCGTGCGTATCCTGTTCGTGACGCCAAAAGAGAAGTGCAGCGTACTCAAGTTGTGTTTAATAGAGTTTCTGGGTGTAGTAGTGCAATAGACACTAACCTGAGACGGCTGACTCTCTGCAAGGGCAGGTGATGGTAGAAAATGTTCGTGACGCCAGTGCCAATTAAACGGTGGCACGCCGTTTGCTGATAGCAGGAATAACTGAGGCACCACGTGATGTTAAAACAGAACTCCAACTTTAGTAGTTATAAATATAGAGACATTCACGGAAGCGCAGTTCCTTTGCATACAGTCGATTTTTCAATACGGTTGATGCAGGCAATACAGATTGAGCAAGGTGACTACAGAGTGTTAAACACACAGGACTTGCAGTACAGGAGCTTGCACTCTATCTCTGACTGATCCTGGAACATAGCAAATCTTCTCCAAGGCCCAATACCTTAACTCTGGCGTATATCCTTGGTTCTCTCTTTATAAAGTACCTCCTCTGTTATCTTGAGTACCTCTTGCTTTTCTGCGCTTTGCCTCTGTCTCCCTCTCAGCTTCCTCAGGCTCTAGAAACTTCTGAGCTCTAGACTAGACTGACTTTTGCTTCCCTGACTGGGCCTTATATAAACTAGGGCTCTCTAGCTCCCTCTAGTGACTAGAAGCTGGAATGACACCCCTAACAGGCCTGTACATGCAAGTTTCACAGTAACAGGGAAATACATAGCATTACATTACATGAAAATTTATAAAGATGACATATACCAACTTCCCCATAATTAAGGGGGGACGACAGCACACCAAGTGACACTTTTGTAGTGACGGGCATTACCGTCCCCGTACACTACAGGGGGCTTTGAGGGGTGGGAGTGTCACGACCATGGTCATGGTCGTGACTCCTAAACCGCATGCTGTTGCCTGCGGTCTCGTGTGGTTGTTTCAACCACAGGTGAGGGCCGCTTGTATGTTGCCTCACTTGTGGTTAACATTGGCAACATGTTCTTATGATGTACTTGGCAGCATAGCAGCCTGAGCTGTCGCTTGGCAGCTTGCTGCAATCTGCATGCGGTTGCCCCTGGCAAACTGTCTTTGTAGGTGTTCCTTTTTATAGGTTTGGTGTGCACGAGGTTTGTGTGTTTGCACTGACATTTTCCCTTCACTTGTGGCTGCCCGAGGCAACGTGTTTTTGTGTACATGTGGTGGCAGTGTCTTGGCCTTCTGGCTGACTCCCAGGCACGGTTGCTACGCATGTCGTTGCCTGCGGTAACAGCTGCAGTGTAATTGTGTGCGTATTTCCTTTTAAGTTGCAGTCTTCCCTTCCCTGGTGTGAGAAGGGTTAATTCCCTTCCTAGACTGTGAGCACTGGGTGTGTCTGTGTGGGTGTGGCTACTTGGGCCTATATAGCCTCTGCTGAGAGCAGTAGTCAGAGGGGTACTTCAGCCATGGTCTGCTGGAGTCATCCTCATACCTAATACCATCTGCCAGTGAGGGCCACCCTTGTGGTCATAGCAAATGTTATGTTATGTTTAGTCGATGTTGTTTTCCTTCTGTTATTTTATGCAGCTATGGATCTGGGTTCCTGTCTGTATGTGTGTTGGCTGTGTCCTTTTAAGTATGGTGTGGACGTCAGCGTGTCAGCACAGGGATCCAGTCAGCAAGGCTGTGGCAGGTAGGTGGAACTAGTGCAGTTCACCTGCCATATCCATAGGTCTGTTTTTGTATCCCTTTTCCTTGCAGCTTGGCCAGTGAGACTCCTGTTCCTCCGTGTCCATGAGGAACGGGCTGTCTACCCAGTTCCTAGCTCAGGGATCGGCGGAGGGTCAGTAGGGATCCGAGGTTCCTGAGCATGAGCCCTCCTACCTTCAAGGTCGGCTCATGCAGCTAGGAGTCAGGGTCAGATTAGGGAAGCTCTAGGAGGTGACCTGCTCCCTATTTCTGTCATCCTTGCCGAGCAGCCATTAACATCTTCCGGCATCGCACGGCTGAGGATTTCTCCCATCCTCAGCCGTGACACGCAGGTCCAGCAAGCAATGCTGATAAGGCTGTTTCTGGTGGTGATGGTGACCACAACTCTTCCTCTTCACGCTCATCTACGGCCTGATCCAGCACTCTTCGCAGGGCACGCTCCAGGAAGAAAACAAATGGGATGATGTCGTTGATGGTGCCTTCGGTGCGACTAGGTTTGTCCCCTCCTCAAAAGAACGCATGAGCCTACAGGCATTGCGCATGAGTGTCCAGTAACGTTGCAAAAAAATACCCAGCTCCGCAGAGGCTGTCCTAGCACACCGGTCATACAAATACTCGTTGACGGCTTTTTCTTGTTGGAGCAGGCGGTCGAACATTAGGAGTGTTGAATTCCAACGTGTCGGGCTGTCGCAAATCAAGCGCCTCACTGGCATGTTGTTTCGCCGCTGAATATCGGAAAAGTGCGCCATGGCCGTGTAGGAACTCCTGAAATGGCCACACACCTTCCTGGCAAGCTTGAGGATTTCCTGTAAGCCTGGGTACTTATGCACAAAGCGTTGTACGATCAGATTCAACACATGTGCCATGCACGGCACATGTGTCAACTTGCCCAAATTCAATGCCGCCAACAAATTGCTTCCGTTGTCACACACCACTTTGCCGATCTCCAGTTGGTGCGGAGTCAGCCACTGATCCACCTGTGCGTTCAGGGCGGACAGGAGTGCTGGTCCGGTGTGACTCTCTGCTTTCAGGCAAGTCAACCCCAAGACGGCGTGACACTGTCGTATCCGGGATGTTGAATAGCTCCTGGGGAGCTGGGGGGTGCAGTTGATGTGGAGCAAGACGCAGCAGCAGAAGAGGACTCAGCCGAGGAGGTTAGCGAAGAGGATAGAGTAGGAGGAGTAGAGGAGGTGGCAGCAGGCCTGCCTGCAAGTCGTGGCGGTGTCACCAACTCCTCTGCAGAGCCACGCATTCCATGCTTGTCAGTAGGTTTACCCAATGCGCAGTGTACGTGATAAACCTGCCCTGACCGTGCTTTGCAGACCAGGTATCAGTGGTCAGATGGACCCTTGCCCCAACACTGTGTGCCAGACATGCCATGACTTCCTTTTCCACAATAGAGTACAGGTTGGGGATTGCCTTTTGTGAAAAGAATTTTCGGCCGGGTACCTTCCACTGCGGTGTCCCAATAGCTAAATATTTTTTGAAGGCCTCAGACTCCACCAGCTTGTATGGTAAAAGCTGGCGGGCTAAGAGTTCCGACAAGCCAGCTGTCAGACGCAGTGCAAGGGGGTGACTCTGTGACATTGGCTTCTTACGCTCAAACATTTCCTTGACAGACACCTGACTGTGGGTAGATGAGCAGGAACTGCTGAAGGTGAGAGGCGGAGTGGCGGATGTTTGAGAGGGGGCAAGAAGGACAGCAGTGGTTGACGTGGCTCAAGATGCTGGACCAGGAGGAGGATGGCGGCTTTGAGTTTGTGTGCTGCTTGTACTCATCATGTGTTGATCCCATAGGCATTTGTGATTTGAGATCATGTGCCTTCGCAAAGCAGTTGTACCTAGGTGGGTGTTGGACTTCCCACGACTCAGTTTCTTTTGGCACAGGTTTCAAATGGCATCGCTGTTATCAGAGGCAGACACACAAAATAAATGCCACACTGGTGAGCTTTTCAATGACGGCATTCTGGTGGTGGCAACAGCATGCGTTGATTGGCGTGTTGTCTGGCTGACCCCGGCTGCCGATGCCTGCTGTCTGACTGTGCCACTAGCTCCTTGCGACGACCTCCCCCTGCTTCCAACTCGTCTCCTCCTTCTCTCTGTCTCCCCATCTGAACTTTCCCCCTGTTCTTCTTTTCTTCGAGCGGTCACCCACGTGACATCCATGGACACATCGTCATCATCAACCGCTTCACTTGTATCTGACAACTCAGCAAAGGAAGCAGCAGCGGGTACAACATCATCATCATCACACCATACGTCCATGTGTGTAATGCTGCCTGACTGAGACATATCCCTGTTATCTCCATCCTCTGGCAATAATGGTTGCGCATCACTCATTTCTTCCAACTGATGTGTAAATAACTCCTCTGACAGATCAAGTGAAGCAGCTGTGGTGCTAGTGTTGGTGGTGGCGGCAGGCGGGCGAGTGGTAACTTGAGAGGTGCCCGAAGCTGAGCTGGAGGAGGATGGTGCGTCAAGGTTCCGAGCGGAAGTTGTAGAAGATTGGGTGTCCTGTGTAAGCCAGTCAACTATGTCCTCAGAACATTTTTAGTTCAGGGTACGTGGCCTCTGAACACTGGGCATTATTCTAGGGCCAAAGGAAATCATAGCACCACGACCATGACGGCCCCTGCGTGCAAGCTACTGTGACACCAGATATGAGTGGCACTGGTGGCACTGGGCAGTAGTGGGCACAGTGCACGCTGTAGGCCTGACACACACGCTTGCAGGCAACTGCAATTAGATAACAGTGAAAAAAGTTTTTTTTTTTTTTTTTTAATGCAAGCTATTGTGACACCAGATATGAGTGGTGGCACTGGGCACTGGCAGTAGTGGGCACAGTACACACTGTAGGCCTGACACACAAGCTTGCAGGCAACTGCAATTAGATTACAGTGAAAAAAGTTATATATTTTTTTTTAATGCAAGCTACTGTGACACCAGATATGAGTGGTGGCACTGGGCACTGGCAGTAGTGGGTAGAGTACACGCTGTAGGCCTGACACACACGCTTGCAGGCAACTGCAATTAGATTACAGTGAAAAAGTTTTTGTTTTTTTTAAATGCAAGCTACTGTGACACCAGATATGAGTGGCACTGGTGGCACTGGGCACTGGCAGTAGTGGGCACAGTACACGCTGTAGGCCTGACACACATGCTGGCAGGCAACTGCAATTAGATTACAGAGGGGAAAAAAAGCAGACTGATGTACTAGCCCTAAAAATGGCTTTTTGGGGTGCTGTCAGGACGCTGTCCTTACAGCAGATCAGATGAGTCTTTGAGGACTGGAGTGGACACTGAATACACTGGCCTAACTATTGATTTCCCTATTAAATCAGCAGCAGCTACACTGTCTTTCCTCTCACTAAGAATGCAGCTTGCTAATGAATCTAAGATGGATTCTGTCCTTGCTTTTTGATAGGAGGTGGGAGGGTCTGGGAGGGAGGGTATGCTGCTAATAGGCTGGAATGTGTCTGCTGACTGTGAGGTACAGGGTTAAAGTTTGCTCAATGATGACGTATAGGGGGCGGACCGAACATCGCATATGTTCGCCCGCCGCGGCGAACGCGAACAAGCAATGTTCGCCGGCGAATAGTTTGGGAAATCTCTAGTCGCTACCTACTTGAGATACCTTGGTGCAGTGTTTGGGCTCAGATATGTCCTTCATATAAGGATATATTAGCTAAATTCTCAATTTTAACACCAGTTTGAGGGTTTAGTCAGACTTGTTTGTTTGCATCCACAGTAGTGCACCTTCCTTATTAATATTTATTTCAAGAATATAACTACTATAATACTGCCTCCTATGTACAAGAATATAACTACTATAATGATCTTTTTATTTAAAATCAGGCAACAAAATATTACAATACATTTACAATAAAATCATAGAAAAGAATAAATAATATAAAGTTACATCACTCTGATAATAAACATCACAACGCATTATACAAATTCTTCTTCACACTGTTCACGTTTATAGAGCTGATTCTCAGCCTCATCCAGGTCACTTACTGTAGTTTTCTTACTCTTTTTTCTCCTTCCACTGCTGTGACCTATAGTGCCCCATCCAGTCGAGGTCTCCACAACTAAAACTACAGATCCCTTGACAAAGGCCAGACATATGGCCGAAAAGTTGGGACACGTTATACAAGCTTAATTTGCTCCTATCCGGATGTATCAATTATGTGTATACACTCACCTAAAGAATTATTAGGAACACCTGTTCTATTGACTTAATAGGATGTAAGATTACTTCAGTCAGCTGCCCAAGCTACCAACCCAACTACCCTCTCCTCCCAAGAAACACTCAAAACCAACTTCTTGGTATAAATGGCCGTAGCAGCCCGTTTATTAAACAAATAAATAACTTCTTCAACTTTTCTTTTAATGATCACAATCATAAACATATAAACACATAAATAAAGTACAATAAATTCAAACACTTTGAGAAAAGGATCCTAGAAGGCAACCCAAGCAAGCTGCGCTCTTCACTCCCCATCTCCACTTGATTTCCACCTTACCCTTGGCCGCAGTCACCGACCCAAAGGTACCAAATCCTCCAAATTATATCTCCATCCACCCCTGTAGGCATTTTAGCCCAAACAGGAGCCCCAGCCATCAGCTTACCGAACCTCATGAGATGCACGCTCCAACGTGTCATGCACCTCTTAAACATTGTATTGCCTTCCAGGACCCTCTATTAACCGGCCACAGACGAACACAGGTGACAACCTCACCTGTGGCCGTCCCGCCACACCCTCAAAGCTAACTCCATACCATCCTGCAACCCAGAAGCCCACAGATCCATACCCACATCATTAAGGTGCACACCGTCAGCCTTCAAGAATTGAGACGAAGCAGCCTCCAACTCCCGATGTCGCACCACAAATCCACCCTGGCGCCGAACAAAACGACCCACCTCCTTATTGAGCTTCGCCCGCGCCTTATTAATCCGTTCCACCGACCTTGCAAACCGCCACGACCTTCTAGCAACCACTTCGGACCAAACCACCAACAAATCCGGAAACTCTCCCAACAGCCGCAACAGATCCAACTTGATGTCCCGTATCACATCCCGTGAACGACGAACACCTAAGTCATTTCCCCCGACATGCAAAACTAAAATATCGGGAGGCCTATCCAACAACGCAAAGGCATGAAACTCAGGCAACACCCGACCCCACAACATCCCCCTTACACCAATCCACCGCACTTGCAGCTCCTCCGGCCGAAAACCCAATTGCCTTCCATTTCTCCGCACATCAGCTCTCAATGCTCCCCAGTGGACATACGAGTGGCCTAGAATCCACGCCAAACACGAAGAGGATCCTAAAAAACAAAAACACACACAATGAGCCTCACCCCCCAACATGCAATCATAAACCACACCGTCCATTACAACATATGAGGGCGAATATACCCCCTAAAGCAATCTGATTCCCACCGGCCAATCCGCTTAATAACCACATCACTTGGACCCCATCTGGCCGCCTCAGTCGCCGCCCCTATCCTGAACGAATGAGAAGCAAATTCCTTGGCCGGATGGCCAGCAGCCGTCAGACACCGCCTGAATATCGCCACAAACTGAAAACGGGACAACGCCAGGCCATTCTGGTGCATCAAAAAGGAACCCGCTACACCCGGTCGTAACGCCAAAAACTCCGCCACACACCGCACAGGGCACAGCACAGACCCGACCAATGGGCGCAACACCACGCAAACCCCTCTTCCAATCTGATCAGTTTTTGACCTTCGCAAAACACAACGCACACCTCCCTCATCCAAACTAACGTCATCCCACAACAGCCCACCGCCACGCACACCACTACTCGCCACCAACTCCGAAACTCTAAAGGCCCCGAAGAAAGCCAAAGAAAAAGCGGCCCGAAACAAACACACCTCATACGACGAATCACACACCATGCCCACCTGTTCCCACAACTGCTGTAACACCGAAAAGGACACTGGACGTCGAGTATCCTTCCTAACCGCGCTGCGCCGATAGCCTTTCAGCGCCTGCCGCACTAAGAAACTCCTGGACACATCCGCCAGACCACGCAAACGCAACCAAAAGGCAACAGCCGCCACCCTCTTGGACGCTACCGAGAAAGACGCTCCAGAGCTATAAGATAAACCCACAAAATACACCAACAACACCTGAAAATCCTCCGCAACCACACAACCGCCAACCTGATCCACCAAACGTTCCCAATGCGACCACACAGAAGAATAAGCTAACCACGTACTCCTACTCACGGACCGCCTAATCAGATCTGATGAGACCCCAAGGCCACGCTCCAGAGCCACTGGGGACAGGACAGACCCTCCGCGTCCGCTCCCGGCACCAAACTGCGAAAACGGTCCCACTGGAAACGAGAAAGAGAATCAGCAATGGAATTACTAACACCAGGAACATGCACTGCCACAAAACACGCATTCAATCTTAACCCTCTGAGAACCAAATGCCGAAGCAACCGCACCACAGGAGGTGAATTAGCCGATTGACTGTTAACCGCCTGCACCACCCCCAAATTATCACAACAGAAGCGCACTCGCTTATTTCGTAATAGCTTTCCCCACAATTCGGTTGCCAACACAATGGGGAACAATTCCAACAGTGCTAGATTACCCAACAATCCGGCCCCCTTCCACTCCTCAGGCCACGGACCCGCACACCATTGCCCTTGACAAAAGCACCATACCCGCACGAACCAGACGCATCCGTAAACAATTCCAGATCAGCGCTAGCCACCGGCGCCTCCATCCACATTGAACGACCATTAAACTCCACCAAAAAACGCTCCCAAACTTCCAGATCCGCGCGCACTTCCGCAGACAACCGCACAAAATGAAAAGGCACCCTCACACCCGCTGTCGCCATCGCCAAGCGCCGACAGAACACACGACCCATGGGCAAAATTCTGCAAGCAAAATTCAATTTCCCCAAAACCGACTGCACACGACGCAACTGCACTTTCCTCGCCCTACGCAGGAAAGTCACCTCGCTGCGCAAATCCATCACCTTATCCTCTGGCAACCTGCACTCCATTGCCACGCTGTCAATCACAATACCCAAAAACTTGACCGATGTGGCCGGACCCTCCGTTTTCTCCGACGCTAACGGCACGCCGAACCTGGCCGCCACTCGCTCCATCGTGCGTAGCAACACTGAACAAACCCGCGATCCAGCCGGACCCAAAAATAAAAAATCGTCCAGATAGTGCAACACAGAGTTCCAACCTGCTTCCTGCTTCACAACCCATTCCAAAAATGAACTAAACGTCTCAAACAATGAACAAGAAATCGCGCAACCCATCGGTAAACAACAATCAACATAAAACTGCCCCTCCCATTTAAAACCGAGTAAATGAAAACTGTCCGGATGAATAGGCAGCAAACGGAAAGCCGCTTCAATGTCAGTTTTGGCTAACAACGCCCCATACCCAAAACGTTGCACCCACCGCACCGCTTCATCAAATGACGTATACGACACTGAACACAACTCATCATCAATACCATCGTTAACCGAACCCCCTGCAGGAAATGACAGATCGTGAATAAGCCGAAACTTGTTAGGCTCCTTTTTCGGCACCAACCCCAACGGAGACACCCACAAGCCTGGCAATGGACAACCTACAAACGGGCCCGCTATTCTACCAGCTAACACTTCCTTGGCAATCTTCTCAGCAACAACCGCCGGGCGAGACAACGCTGAAGCCAAGTTGCGATCCGCAACCGCAACCCCCTCCGAAACACACGGGATCCTAAAACCGTCCCTAAAACCAGCTAACAATAACTCCGCCGCCCCCCTATTTGGATAAATCTTTAGAAAAGGCTCCATTTCGACCACCTTCACCGGAGTCACCCCTCTTCTGCACAGCCTCAAATCCCTTACCTTTCCCCCGCTTAAAACACCGTGACAAGCTGTGTGCCCCGCCACAACCGGAGCATTCATGCTTGAACCTGCAATCCGTCGAGTACTTGCAGTACCCCTCATTAAATTGCCAACAACACCCTTTTTTATGTCCACCACTAAATTCTGCTGCCGAGGAACCCCCGGCTGCACCCCGAAAGGGCTGGCCTCCCCCTTTAGGAGCGGACATCAGCCGCATCCATAAGCTGATGTCCTTGTGATCCCACCTAATACTAGGCCGGACCGCCTTCCGCTGACGAAATTGCTCGTCATACCTAAGCCAAGCTACCCCCCCATATGTCCTATACGCCTCCCCAACCGCGTCCATATAGCAGAAAAGCGCCGAACAGTGTTCAGGCGCCTTCTCCCCTACCACACTCGCCAAAATAGCAAAAGCCTGCAGCCAATTCAGAAAAGTGCGCGGAATAAGCCTGTACCGCCGCTTCTCCTCATCCTCCCTCTTGCTCTCCTCCAACCGCACCCTATCCAACTGAAACTTCTCCAACGGAAGCAACGAAAATATCTCCACATATTCGTCCTTCCAAATCTTCTCCCTAACCTCCGGCTTCAAGTGCGCACCCAACGGCCCCTCAAAGCACACGTACACCTCCCCTCTCGCAGCATCCCCCAACCTAACGTCCTCACCAAGTTTTTCCTTACTACTCACGCTCGCCACCACGTCACCCCCCGAAGCACTCACCGCCGCAGCAGGCGCAACACCAGACCCCATCAGACAAGATTGACCGCCACTCCCAGTCTCAGGCCCAGGCGCCCACACCGCCGTTGGGGAAGCAGCAGCCCCAGTACCTAAACGAGAAATAAGAGACAACATACCCGCCAGCAATTCCTGCGCCAAACTCTCTGACCCTCCCTTACCTAACTGCCCCTCCGCAACCCCCAACCCACCGCCACCTGGAGCCTGACACGAAGATCTCTCACCTGGCTGACCATGGGGTAACCTCCCAGCCGCCGCAGACCGCTCCGGAACATTCCTTGGCGCCACAACGATCGGAGATGAAGAAGATGGACCGACACCCGACGCGACCACCGACCTGTCGTCCGCTCCGCATTCCTCCACGCTGAGTTCCCCTTCCTCCAACAACGAAGCAGAATGGAGACCCCTACCACCGTCCACGTGGCAGGGTCGTAAATCCAAAGATGCGTCGCTCCCAGGCCCACCAGACGGCGGCCGCCGTCTCAACTCCGCACTGGTCACCGCGTCCACTCCGCTAGCCCTTGACCCACTGGCCCGTTGGCCAATGGCCGCATCACGTCCCCTTGCATCTGTGACACCTGCCTGCTGCACTGGGGGCGGAGCCATACCAGAACCCCCAGCCAGCGATCCATCACTCATCCATCTGCCTGCAATACCCAGGCCCGCCACCGGTGTCGCTGTTGCAGCCGAACGCTCCTCAGGCTGAGACCTCGCAGAATGCTGCCGGCTTTCAGGACCAGGCCGCAGCGCTCCCTCCTCCATAGATGCCTCCACAGCCGGCAAGCCCTCACCACAGGAGCGTGAGGCCGCATCCCCTGACGTCCTCCCCGCCGACCTTCTGCCCACCGCTGATGCAGGTGAGCTACCGGAACCGTCGCTCTCCACTCTAGGGACATCCTGCGCCGGAGAGGCTTCTTCCCTCTGCGACCCCCCCCGCCGGGCCTGGGACGAACGGCGGGAACTGACCCGACCTTCTCCCGCAGGCGCCCGACGAGGTGCTGGATTGCGGCCGCTACGCCTACCAGCCGCCACCGGATCGGCCCTAACCTGTCTCCTAGGCCTCGCTCTCAGGGGGCTCTGCACACGCCGCCGAACCCGGGGGGTCGCCTCAGGACTCAGCCGCTCAGGCGGTACGGACCGCCGGGCCCTAACCCTCCCCACTACCGCAGCCGAAGGCGCCGCAGGCGCCGCCATAGCTGCCTGCAAATTCTGCTGAATCCATTCAGGGCCGTGCCGCTCCGCCGCGGCCCTGACCACAGCCATAAATTCCTCTAAATCAGACATAATACCGCAGCCCTAACTCACAGCCCCTAACTCACCGCAATGACCCGGACACTGGTATAGATCCCACCCCCACCCCAAATAATATACAGCCCGCGAATTTCAAACTCCACCCACTAATTTTAACCCTGCGGACACCTCAACCTGAAAACCACTAACCCTTTACTGCCTGAAAACTTCCCCCTAAGTCAAGCTTCACTTCGCTACTGTCTGCGCCCCGCTCCGTTGCTCTACTTCTCATTAATGCAATTATCTAGTCAACCAATCACATGGCAGTTGCTTAAATGCATTTAGGGGTGTAGTCCTGGTCAAGACAATCTCCTGAACTCCAAACTGAATGTCAGAATGGGAAAGAAAGGTGATTTAAGCAATTTTGAGCGTGGCATGGTTGTTGGTGCCAGACGGGCCGGTCTGAGTATTTCACAATCTGCTCAGTTACTGGGATTTTCACCCACAACCATTTCTAGGGTTTACAAAGAATGGTGTGAAAAGGGAAAAACATCCAGTATGCGACAGTCCTGTGGGAAAAAATGCCTTGTGGATGCTAGAGGTCAGAGGAGAATGGGCCGACTGATTCAAGCTGATAGAAGAGCAACGTTGACTGAAATAACCACTCGTTACAACCGAAGTATGCAGCAAAGCATTTGTGAAGCTACAACACGCACAACCTTGAGGCGGATGGGCTACAACAGCAGAAGACCCCACCGGGTACCACTCATCTCCACTACAAATAGGAAAAAGAGGCTACAATTTGCACGAGCTCACCAAAATGTTGAAGACTGTTGAAGACTGGAAAAATGTTGCCTGGTCTGATGAGTCTCGATTTCTGTTGAGACATTGCAATGGTAGAGTCTGAATTTGGCGTAAACAGAATGAGAACATGTATCCATCCTCTGATGGCTACTTCCAGCAGGATAATGCACCATGTCACAAAGCTCGAATCATTTCAAATTGGTTTCTTGAACATGACAATGAGTTCACTGTACTAAAATGGCCCCCACAGTCACCAGATCTCAACCCAATAGAGCATCTTTGGGATGTGGTGGAACGGGAGCTTCGTGCCCTGGATGTGCATCCCTCAAATCTCTATCAACTTCAAGATGCTATCCTATCAATATGGGCCAACATTTCTAAAGAATGCTATCCGCACCTTGTTGAATCAATGCCACGTAGAATTAAGGCAGTTCTGAAGGCAAAAGGGGGTCCAACACTGTATTAGTATGGTGTTCCTAATAATTCTTTAGGTGAGTGTATATATGAATATATGAAATGATGTAGAACATCAATCAACTAATTAAATTGCATCAAACTAACTCTGGTGTGCCACAAATTTCTTCACTCTGCTACGTGACGATCCTTCGTCCTCCGTGGGCACCCATTACCCAATAGGGTGTGCGGATCTCATTATCCCCTATACCAGGGATCAGCAACCTCCGGCACTCCAGATGTTCTGAAACTACAACTCCCAGAATGCTCTATTAACTTCTATGTGAGTTGTCAGAGCAGCCGACCATGTTTGCATGCTGGGAGTTGTAGTTTCACAGCAGCTGGAGTGACGAAGGTTGCTGATCCCTGCCCTATACCATCAGGGTTATGTGAAGAAACATACTCCATTTCTGCCTTTTTTTCTGACTCTTCTTCCCCTAGCGCCCCGTACTGCACGGAGGTTATGGCCAGCACTGGCGGATCCGGGGTTCTCTTTGCTGTAGTGTTGTTCTTTCTTTTTACAGTCTGGAACCCCTCTCCATCCACAGAGGACCTCCTGAGCTTCCTGAGCCCTGCAGCTGGACCATCAGGCTTTGTAGACGTAGAGGGCAGTTCTTTAGGTGGTTTGGCAACTGGTTTACTGGTCACTTTATTCTGCATATGAGAATTCTCTTCAGTGGCTGGTACTTGAAGTGCTACAGATGGTATTTTAGTTTCCACAGCAGGATTTCTGGATTTCGGAGCCTTTTCAATGGCTGGTACTTGTGGTTCAGCAGATGTTGGTACTTGTAATAAAGTAAATGGGCTATAAGTCTCTAACTCTGCCGGTACTTGTAGTGCATCAGGAGGGTCATCACTCTCTACAGCAGGGTCACTAGTACTTTGCATTGCTTCAGTATGAGGATTGCCAGTTTCTGGGGCTGTATCCGCTCTTGCAGTAACATCCTCCTGACCTTCCTCCATGGCCTCTGAGAAGATCTCATCACTGCCTTTATTATGATCTGCATGCGGACAATCCCGGAACGTATGACCAGATCCTAAACACAGGTTACAGATGACCGGACCTGTACAGTCGTCCTTTGAATGTCCAAACTGTCCACAAAATGAGCACTTAATACGGGAGCAGTTGATGGCGAGGTGCCTGCCCCCACATCTGTGATACAGCCGCGGCTGACCGGGGTAGTAGCATATCCCTCTCTCTGAGCCCAGGTAGAAGGAGTGCGGCAGATGTCTGGTCAAACCATTGTTCTGCTCTAGTTGTATCATCACGGTGTATCCGCCATTCCAGATGTCTTCCTCATCATAGATTTTTCCGGGATGACTCTTCAACAGACACTGTCTGCTCAGCCAATGCTCCAGATCTGCCAGCGCCACCACCTCAGACTGGAACAAGATGGTGGCCCTCACTACCTGAGGCTTGGACAACTGGATCACCTGTAGATGCTCCCAGATTAACTGTTCTTTCGTGTAATTGTTTATATTCCAGATCATACTGAAGCTTAAAGCTGATGTCATAGATCCTGCTGGAGGGGATATGGACCAGGGCGTACACCTCAGAGGCCCTAAATTTCATAAAGTCCGTCAGAAGAACTTTCCCTATGTACAGTCTGGAGGGGAGGTTTTCTTCTGGACCCGTATACTTAATCCTGACAGCGTTCCTCCTCTGAGGTGGAGGGTTAGCCGGCCTTGTAACATTGGAGAACAGTCTCCTGAATTGTGGACGGTCAGCAGGAGGATCAGTGCTAGGCCTCTCCTCTACAGGCTTACTGACTACAGATTGCCCTGCAGATCCACCTGTGTCTGAACCAGACTACTGTGCAGCTGACACTGTGGACGACTGAGGGTCCTGTATACTGACCTCCATGTCTGCTCCAGGCTGCTGTGTACCTGACACTGTGGACGGCTGAGGGTCCTGTATACTGACCTCCATGTCTGCTCCAGTCTGTGTAGTTGTCTCCTCTGAGAGCTGACTTTCATCCACAGCACTGAGTGGGGTCTCAATCACAGCACTGAGCGGGATCTCTTCCACAGCACTGAGCGGGATCTCGTCCACAGCACTGAGCGGGATCTCTTCCACAGCACTGAGCGGGATCTCTTCCACAGCACTGAGCGGGGTCTCGTCCACAGCACTGAGCGGGATCTCGTCCACAGCACTGAGCGGGATCTCGTCGACAGCACCGAGCGGGGTCCCGTCCACAGCACTGAGCGGGGTCCCGTCCACAGCACTGAGCGGGGTCTCAATCACAGCACTGAGCGGGATCTCGTCCACAGCACCGAGCGGGGTCCCATCAACAATGTCCGTACATGAAGCACTCTCCTGCTCACACACAGGGTTGTTGTTCTCATTCACTTCACCAGAGTTACAAGCTGAGTCCACTACAGTTAACCCCTTGTTGAATGATTCATTTTGCTCCATAGTATTCCCAGCATTTTCAGAGACTGATTGCTCAGACCCCATACATAGTGACCCTGAAAGCAATGTCGCTCCAGGCGCTGCACCCACACATCTCTGAGGGGTTCCTTGCTTCACCAAATTATGCACATCGCTGTAATTTTTTTTTTCTATGATTTCTTTTATCTTCACATTCTGGGCTCTGCCCTCCATCTTTTTCTCCATTGCCCAGCTTTCCACTTTAGGTATTGTGTTTTTACCTTTATCTAGTTTATCTTTTAATATATCAAGTTAACGTGTGCAGTCATCCAGGCATTCATACTTCATCAGCTTTTTTTTGGGATCAGCCTCTGTCTTTATCTCATCTCTTAACTTAGAAATGCGCCTTTCCAGTTTAAATAAACTTTTCTTTGTCACAGTTGTACTCAATTCTGAAGCACTACAAGTTTCAGTTGACTCACCATTTCCAGATTATCGGTTCCACCATCTCCATGCTGCAGGCCACACTCCAAGCTCTGGGCTTTCCCAGGATCATCAGCCCAGCCCAGCTCCCCTCCACCTGGTTCAGAAGCCATGCCCCCTCCCTGCAGGGAGCTCAGCAGCACACGTCTATCCTCAGCAGCACACGTCTATAGAACTACTATAATACTGCCTCCTATGTACAAGAATATAACTACTATAATACTGCCTCCTATGTACAAGAATATAACTACTATAATAATGCTCCTATGTGCAAAAATGTAACTACTATAATAATGCTCCTATGTACAAGAATATAACTACTATAATACTGCTCCTATGTTCAAGAATATAACTACTATAATACTGCCTCCTATGTACAAGAATATAACTACTATAATACTGCTCCTATCTACAATAATATAACTACTATAATACTGCCTCCTATGTACAAGAATATAACTACTATAATACTGCCTCTTATGTACAAGAATATAACTACTATAATACTGCTCCTATGTTTAAGAATATAACTACTATAATACTGCTCCTATTTACAAGAATATAACTACTATAATACTGTTCCTATGTACAAGAATATAACTACTATAATACTGCCTCCTATGTACAACAATATAACTACTATAATACTGCTCCTATATACAAGAATATAACTACTATAATACTGCCTCCTATGTACAAGAATATAACTACTATAAAACTGCTCATATGTACAGGAATATAACTACTATAATACTGCTCCTATGTGCAAGAATATAACTACTATAATACTGCTCCTATGTACAAGAATATTACTACTATAATACTGCTCCTATGTACAAGAATATAACTACTATAATTCTACCTCCAATGTACAAGAATATAACTACTATAATACTGCTCCTATATACAAGAATATAACTACTATAATACTGCTCCTATATACAAGAATATAACTACTATAATACTGCCTCCTATGTACAAGAATATAAC
Source organism: Bufo bufo (assembly GCF_905171765.1). Lineage (NCBI taxonomy): Eukaryota > Metazoa > Chordata > Amphibia > Anura > Bufonidae > Bufo > Bufo bufo. Next base: position 34,619,983 of record NC_053393.1, read on the forward strand.
TACTATAAAACTGCTCCTATGTACAAGAATATAACTACTATAATACTGCCTCTTATTTACAAGAATATAACTACTATAATAATGCTCCTATGTACAAGAATATTACTACTATAATACTGCTCCTATGTACAAGAATATAACTACTATAATTCTACCTCCTATGTACAAGAATATAACTACTATAATACTGCTCCTATGTACAAGAATATAACTACTATAATACTGCCTCCTATGTACAAGAATATAACTACTATAATACTGCCTCCTATGTACAAGAATATAACTACTATAATACTGCTCCTATGTATAAGAATATATCTACTATAATACTGCCTCCTATGTACAAGAATATAACTACTATAATACTGCTCCTATGTACAAGAATATAACTACTATAATACTGCTCCTATGTACAAGAATATAACTACTATAATACTGCTCCTATGTACAAGAATATAACTACTATAATACTGCTCCTATGTACAAGAATATAACTACTATAATACTGCTCCTATGTACAAGAATATAACTACTATAATACTGCTCCTATGTACAAGAATATAACTACTATAATACTGCTCCTATGTACAAGAATATAACTACTATAATACTGCTCCTATATACAAGAATATAACTACTGTAAAACTGCTCCTATATACAAGAATATAACTACTATAATACTGCCTCCTATGTACAAGAATATAACTACTATAAAACTGCTCCTATGTACAAGAATATAACTACTATAATTCTGCCTCCTATGTACAAGAATATAACTACTATAATACTGCTCATATGTACAAGAATATAACTACTATAATACTGCCTCCTATGTACAAGTATATAACTACTATAATAATGCTCCTATGTTCAAGAATATTACTACTATAATACTGCTCCTATGTACAAGAATATAACTACTATAATTCTACCTCCTATGTACAAGAATATAACTACTATAATACTGCTCCTATGTACAAGAATATAACTACTATAATACTGCCTCCTATGTACAAGAATATAACTACTATAATACTGCCTCCTATGTACAAGAATATAACTACTATAATACTGCTCCTATGTATAAGAATATATCTACTATAATACTGCCTCCTATGTACAAGAATATAACTACTATAATACTGCTCCTATGTACAAGAATATAACTACTGTAAAACTGCTCCTATATACAAGAATATAACTACTATAATACTGCCTCCTATGTACAAGAATATAACTACTATAAAACTGCTCCTATGTACAAGAATATAACTACTATAATTCTGCCTCCTATGTACAAGAATATAACTACTATAATACTGCTCATATGTACAAGAATATAACTACTATAATACTGCCTCCTATGTACAAGTATATAACTACTATAATACTGCTCCTATGTACAAGAATATAACTACTATAAAATCTGCTGGGAAACAACTAACTACTCAGAAGTCATGTGTAATGACCCCGACATGGTTTGAAAAATTAGCAACCCCCCCTTCCCCTCAACGCAAATTGATATCCACTATATATTTGGCCTTGATCTCACCACAACGTCGCATTACTCCACAATATGTCCACACCTGGGCTAATGACCTTAAGGTTACCTTTTCGGAGACAGATATTCTCCGTATGCACGCACACTCGCATGGCTTCTCCCGCTGCGTGAAGATCCAAGAGCACTCATATAAGGTCCTCACACAGTGGTACCTCACCCCTAAACAACTATTTCTTAGTGGTCTGAGTGATCATGACAGGTGTTGGAGGTGTGGGGAAGAGAGTGGCACTCTTCTACACATTTTTTGGTCCTGTTCTAAAATAAGAGGATACTGGGATGACGTCTCTCGGACCATTAATGAAATTCTAAACACTAACCTGACATTAACCCCAGAGTTGGTTCTTTTATGGCTTCCAACAAAAGAACTATCGCCATCAAGGAACAAACTTGTTATACACTTGATTCAAGCTGCCCGTCTACTTATCCCCCAAAAGTGGCTGAGTAAAGAACCCCCCACCACCTCTCAGTGGTTAAGCAAACTAGATCACGTTCATCGTATGGAAGAGCTAGCGGGCTGGGAAATTAGGGCACATGAGAAGCACAAAAAGCTATGGGCCCCATGGATTACATATAGATATGCGAATGGTACACCAACATCTTAAACAATTTTCAACAGACAAACAACTTTGAAAATGTCCCCCCAGACAGGAACGACACATTAGTGAGAATGGAGGGTGCTAAACCTTCTTCCTCCCTTTGGAATCATCAAAGGTTATCTTAACAGCCTCAGACCGTATCTGTCCAGTTCTAAGGACACCCCCCCCATCCCCCATCCTCCCCCCCCTTTTTATATGTTTGTTTGACCTACCTACATCAGGTCACACACCAAATGTCAATTAGTTGGTTCTAGATGACCTTGCTCTGAAGACATGCACTTTATATATGTCATATGTATACTATGCACTATACTGTCAAAGTACGCTTTAGACTTGTCTGTAATAACTCTGATTTGTGCATCAATGTATGTAAACATCTCTTTTGATATGCTTTTCAATAAAAAGACAATTGACAAAGAATATAACTATTATAATACTTACCGTGATGTACAAGAATATAACTACTATAATACTGCGCCTATGTACAAGAGTATAACTACTATCATACTGCCCCTTATATACAAGAATATGACTACTATAATACTGCTCCTTTGTACAAGAATATAACTACTACAATACTGCTACTATGTACAAGAATATAACTACTATAATACTGCCTTCTATGTACAAGACTATAACTACTATAATACTGCTCCTATGTACAATAATATAACTACTATACTTCCTCCTATGTACAAGAATATAACTACTATAATACTGCTCCTATGTACAAGAATATAACTACTATAATACTGCCTCCTATGTACAAGAACATAACTACTATAATACTGCTCCTATGTACAAGAATATAACTACTATAATACTGCTCCTATGTACAAGAATATAACTGCTATAATACTCCTCCTATGTACAAGAATATAACTACTATAATACTGCTCCTATGTACAAGAATATAACTACTATAATAATGTCTCCTATGTACAAGACTATAACTACTATAATACTGCCTCCTATGTACAAGAACATAACTACTATAATACTGCTCCTATGTACAAGAACATAACTACTATAATACTGCTCCTATGTACAAGAATATAACTACTATAATACTGCTATGTGCAATAATATAACTACTATAATACTGCTCCTATGTACAAAAAGATAACTACTATAATACTACTCCTATGTACAAGAATATAACTACTATAATACTGCTCCTATGTGCAAGAATATAACTACTATAATACTGCCTCCTATGTACAAGAATATAACTACTATACTTCCTCCTATGTACAAGAATATAAATACTATAATACTGCTCCTATGTACAAGAATATAACTACTATAATACTGCTCCTATGTACAAGAATATAACTACTATAATTCTGCTCCTATGTACAATAATATAATTACTATAATACTGCTCCTATGTACAAGAATATAACTACTTTAATACTGCTCCTATGTACAAGAATATAACTACTATAATACTGCTTCCTATGTACAAGAATATAACTACTTTAATACTGCTTTCTATGTACAATAATATAACTACTATAATACTGCTCCTATGTACAAGAATATAACTACTATAATACTGCTCCTATGTATAAGAATATATCTACTATAATACTGCCTCCTATGTACAAGAATATAACTACTATAATACTGCTCCTATGTACAAGAATATAACTACTGTAAAACTGCTCCTATATACAAGAATATAACTACTATAATACTGCCTCCTATGTACAAGAATATAACTACTATAAAACTGCTCCTATGTACAAGAATATAACTACTATAATTCTGCCTCCTATGTACAAGAATATAACTACTATAATACTGCTCATATGTACAAGAATATAACTACTATAATACTGCCTCCTATGTACAAGTATATAACTACTATAATACTGCTCCTATGTACAAGAATATAACTACTATAAAATCTGCTGGGAAACAACTAACTACTCAGAAGTCATGTGTAATGACCCCGACATGGTTTGAAAAATTAGCAACCCCCCCTTCCCCTCAACGCAAATTGATATCCACTATATATTTGGCCTTGATCTCACCACAACGTCGCATTACTCCACAATATGTCCACACCTGGGCTAATGACCTTAAGGTTACCTTTTCGGAGACAGATATTCTCCGTATGCACGCACACTCGCATGGCTTCTCCCGCTGCGTGAAGATCCAAGAGCACTCATATAAGGTCCTCACACAGTGGTACCTCACCCCTAAACAACTATTTCTTAGTGGTCTGAGTGATCATGACAGGTGTTGGAGGTGTGGGGAAGAGAGTGGCACTCTTCTACACATTTTTTGGTCCTGTTCTAAAATAAGAGGATACTGGGATGACGTCTCTCGGACCATTAATGAAATTCTAAACATTAACCTGACATTAACCCCAGAGTTGGTTCTTTTATGGCTTCCAACAAAAGAACTATCGCCATCAAGGAACAAACTTGTTATACACTTGATTCAAGCTGCCCGTCTACTTATCCCCCAAAAGTGGCTGAGTAAAGAACCCCCCACCACCTCTCAGTGGTTAAGCAAACTAGATCACGTTCATCGTATGGAAGAGCTAGCGGGCTGGGAACTTAGGGCACATGAGAAGCACAAAAAGCTATGGGCCCCATGGATTACATATAGATATGCGAATGGTACACCAACATCTTAAACAATTTTCAACAGACAAACAACTTTGAAAATGTCCCCCCAGACAGGAACGACACATTAGTGAGAATGGAGGGTGCTAAACCTTCTTCCTCCCTTTGGAATCATCAAAGGTTATCTTAACAGCCTCAGACCGTATCTGTCCAGTTCTAAGGACACCCCCCCCCCCATCCCCCATCCTCCCCCCCCTTTTTATATGTTTGTTTGACCTACCTACATCAGGTCACACACCAAATGTCAATTAGTTGGTTCTAGATGACCTTGCTCTGAAGACATGCACTTTATATATGTCATATGTATACTATGCACTATACTGTCAAATTACGCTTTAGACTTGTCTGCAATAACTCTGATTTGTGCATCAATGTATGTAAACATCTCTTTTGATATGCTTTTCAATAAAAAGACAATTGACAAAGAATATAACTACTATAATACTGCCTCCTATGTACAGGAATATAACTACTATAATACTGCTCCTATGTGCAAGAATATAACTACTATAATACTGCTCTCATGTGCAAGAATATAACTACTATAATTCTACCTCCAATATACAAGAATATAACTACTATAATACTGCCTCCTATGTACAAGAATATAACTTATAAAACTGCTCCTATGTACAAGAATATAACTACTATAATACTGCCTCTTATGTACAAAAATTGAACTACTATAATACTGTTCCTATATACAAGAATATAACTACTATAATACTGCCTCCTATGTACAAGTATATACAGGTTCTTCTAAAAAAATTAGCATATTGTGATAAAGTTCATTATTTTCTGTAATGTACTGATAAACATTAGACTTTCATATATTTTAGATTCATTACACACAACTGAAGTAGTTCAAGCCTTTTCTTGTTTTAATATTGATGATTTTGGCAAACAGCTCATGAAAACCCAAAATTCCTATCTCAAAAAATTAGCATATTTCATCCGACCAATAAAAGAAAAGTGTTTTTAATACAAAAAAAGTCAACCTTCAAATAATTAAGTTCAGTTATGCACTCAATACTTGGTCGGGAATCCTTTTGCAGAAATGACTGCTTTAATGCGGCGTGGCATGGAGGCAATCAGCCTGTGGCACTGCTGAGGTGTTATGGAGGCCCAGGATGCTTTGATAGCGGCCTTAAGCTCATCCAGAGTGTTGGGTCTTGCGTCTCTCAACTTTCTCTTCCCAATATCCCACAGATTCTCTATGGGGTTCAGGTCAGGAGAGTTGGCAGGCCAATTGAGCACAGTAATACCATGGTCAGTAAACCATTTACCAGTGGTTTTGGCACTGTGAGCAGGTGCCAGGTCGTGCTGAAAAATGAAATCTTCATCTCCATAAAGCTTTTCAGCAGATGGAAGCATGAAGTGCTCCAAAATCCCCTGATAGCTAGCTGCATTGACCCTGCCCTTGATAAAACACAGTGGACCAACACCAGCAGCTGACATGGCACCCCAGACCATCACTGACTGTGGGTACTTGACACTGGACTTCAGGCATTTTGGCATTTCCCTCTCCCCAGTCTTCCTCCAGACTCTGGCACCTTGATTTCCGAATGACATGCAAAATTTGCTTTCATCCCAAAAAAGTACTTTGGACCACTGAGCAACAGTCCAGTGCTGTTTCTCTGTAGCCCAGGTCAGGCGCTTCTGCCGCTGTTTCTGGTTCAAAAGTAGCTTGACCTGGGGAATGTGGCACCTGTAGCCCATTTCCTGCACACGCCTGTACACGGTGGCTCTGGATGTTTCTACTCCAGACTCAGTCCACTGCTTCCGCAGGTCCCCTAAGGACTGGAATCGGTCCTTCTCCACAATCTTCCTCAGGGTCCGGTCACCTCTTCTCGTTGTGCAGCGTTTTCTGCCACACTTTTTCCTTCCCACAGACTTCCCACTGAGGTGCCTTGATACAGCACTCTGGGAACAGCCTATTTGTTCAGAAATTTCTTTCTGTGTCTTACCCTCTTGCTTGAGGGTGTCAATGATGGCCTTCTGGACAGCAGTCAGGTCGGCAGTCTTACCCATGATTGCGGTTTTGAGTAATGAACCAGGCTGGGAGTTTTTAAAAGCCTCAGGAATCTTTTGCAGGTGTTTAGAGTTAATTAGTTGATTCAAATGATTAGGTTAATAAATCGTTTAGAGAAACTTTTCATGATATGCAAATTTTTTGATATAGGAATTTTGGGTTTTCATGAGCTGTATGCCGAAATCATCAATATTAAAACAAGAAAAGGCTTGAACTACTTCAGTTGTGTGTAATGATTCTAAAATATATGAAAGTCTAATGTTTATCAGTACATTACAGAAAATAATGAACTTTATCACAATATGCTAATTTTTTTAGAAGAACCTGTAACTACTGTAATACTGCTCATATGTACAAGAATATAACTACTATAATACTGCTCCTATGTACAAGAATATAACTACTATAATACTGCTCCTATGTACAAGAATATAACTACTATAATACTGCTCCTATGTACAAGAATATAACTACTATAATTCTGCTCCTATGTACAAGAATATAACTACTGTAATACTGCTCATATGTACAAGAATATAACTACTATAATACTGCCTCCTATGTACAAGAATATAACTACTATAATACTCCTCCTATGTACAAGAATATAACTACTATAATACTGCTCCTATGTACAAGAATATAACTACTATAATACTGCCTTCTATGTACAAGAATAGAACTACTATAATACTGCTCCAATGTACAAGAATATAACTACTATAATGCTGCCTCCTATGTACAAGAATATAACTGCTATAATACTGCTCCTATGTACAAGAATATAACTACTAAAATACTGCTCCTATGTACAAGAATATAACTACTATAATACTGCTCCTATGTACAAGAATATAACTACTATAATACTGCTCCTATGTACAAGAATATAACTACTATAATACTGCTCCTATGTACAAGAATATAACTACTATACTACTGCCTTCTATGTACAAGAATATAACTACTATAATACTGCTCCTATGTACAAGAATATAACTACTATAATACTGCCTCCTATGTACAAGAATATAACTGCTATAATACTGCCTCCTATGTACAAGAATATAACTACTATAATACTGCTCCTATGTACAAGAATATAACTACTATAATACTATAATTAGGCAGCATAGATTATGAGGATCCTGCAGATTTATACGATGCATATCAGGCCCTTCTATACCAGTGTTATGGAAATTTTATTAGGATGTGTTTCTAATATATTGTGTATTGTCATCATGTCTCTCAGTGTCAGGGTAAACCATTGGAGTGGATATTTTCCTGTGGATGTGGAGACACAGCTGCCGGACGCGGAGGTCTCAGTTGGCGAAAGGTCCATGTGCTATGCGCTGGGCTGTGGGCCGGGGGAGGCTGATGTGTTGGCGTACTTCGGCGCACTTTTAGCACAGCTTGTATATGTGCGTCTGATGCAAGCGAATTTCTACAAAACCAGTGAGGTGACCACAGTTGCCCTGCTTTTCTCAATAAACCACTTATGGAGATTAGAAATGTTCCAGGACGCTCGGCTCACTATAAACCAATTTATATGATGAGCTCCTGTGAACCCGTCATGGAGCAGAGTGTGGCTGTCACGTCTCCGAGGAGGGATGAGAAGACAGAGCAGGAGTCTTATTCCTGCCGACTATTAAGACAAATTGCAAATAAGTTAAAAGATTTATTTATCGCGGATAAGATGGGGGCGCTGCTCCGAGTCCTAATTGTTATCCGTGTTTGAACTCCGCAGAGTATTAAAGTTTTCTTAAACTCTCTGCAAACAGAGTCACAATACATCAGGGATGTTATCTCTGTGGGAACCTCCATTAGCAGTTTTGTTAGTGGGTTTAGTAAGGAATAGTAACACGGTGAGTAAACCATGTTTAAAGTATCAACACCTTTTATGAAGATTGCCATTTATTACTTTACAACTAGAGTTGAGCGAACACCTGGATGTTCGGGTTCGACGAGTTCGGCCGAACTTTCGAAAAATGTTCGGGTTCGGGATCCGAACTTGACCCGAACTTCATCCCGAACCCGAACCCCATAGAAGTCAATGGGGACCCGAACTTTTGGGCACTAAAAAGGCTGTAAAACACACCCGGAAAGGGCTAGAGGGCTGCAAAAGGCAGCAAAATGTAGTTAAATCCCCTGCAAACAAATGTAGATAGGGAAATGATGAGTTAACATAAAATAAATAAAAATTAAACAATATTAATTGAAGTGAGGTCCCATAGCACAGAATCAGGCTTCAAGTCACCCACCAATGGAGAAGGTCACTTACTATTATTTTGACCACAGCACCCAGACAAAGGAGAGAGGTCCCACAGCAGAGAACCAGGCATCATATCACCCACCACAGGAGTAGGCCACCATTTAGTTACTTTGACCCCTACACCCAGACGGAGGAGAGAGGTTACACAGCAGAGAATCAGGCATTTAGATCACCCACCACAGGAGTAGGCCACCATCGAATCAGACCCCGGCAACCATGTCAGATGGCACAAGCATAAGCTTTATATCAATCAGCACAGGAGAAGGCGACTTTGACAGACTTTGACCCCTACACCCGGACGGAGGAGAGAGGTTTCAAAGCAGAGAATCAGGCATTTAGATCACCCACCACAGGAGTAGGCCCCAATTTAATGGGACCCCGGCAACCATGTCAGATGGCACAACCATCAGCTTCATATCAATCAGCACAGGAGAAGGCGACTTTGAAAGACTTTGACCCCTACACCCAGACGGAGGAGAGAGGTTTCACAGCAGAGAATCAGGCATTTAGATCACCCACCACAGGAGTAGGCCCCCATTGAATCAGACCCTGGCAACCATGTCAGATGGCACAACCATCAGCTTTATATCAATCAGCACAGGAGAAGGCGACTTTGAAAGACTTTGACCCCTACACCCAGATGGAGGAGAGAGGTTTCACAGCAGAGAATCAGGCATCATATCAACCACCACAGGAGAAGCCACCATTTAGTTACTTTGACCCCTGCACCCAGGAAGAGGAGAGAGGCACCACAGCACATATTCTGGCATCATATCAGCCACCACAGGAGAAGCCACCATTGAGTTACTTTGACCCCCGCACCCAGGAAGAGGAGAGAGGCACCACAGCACATATTCTGGCATCATATCAGCCACCACAGGAGAAGCCACCATTGAGTTACTTTGACCCCCGCACCCAGGAAGAGGAGAGAGGCACCACAGCACATATTCAGGCATCATATCACACACCACAGGAGAAGGCCTCTTTCAGTGATTTAGGCCTTTGGACCCAGACAGAGGAGAGAGGCACCACAGCACATATTCTGGCATCATATCAGCCACCACAGGAGAAGCCACCATTGAGTTACTTTGACCCCCGCACCCAGGAAGAGGAGAGAGGCACCACAGCACATATTCAGGCATCATATCACACACCACAGGAGAAGGCCTCTTTCAGTGATTTAGGCCTTTGGACCCAGACAGAGGAGAGAGGCACCACAGCACATATTCTGGCATCATATCAGCCACCACAGGAGAAGCCACCATTGAGTTACTTTGACCCCTGCACCCAGGAAGAGGAGAGAGGCACCACAGCACATATTCTGGCATCATATCAGCCACCACAGGAGAAGCCACCATTTAGTTACTTTGACCCCTTCACCCAAACAGAGGAGAGAGGTTCCACATCAGAGAATCAGGCATCATATCAACCACCACAGGAGTAGGCCACAATTTAGTTTATTTGACCCCTGCACCCAGGAAGAGGAGAGAGGCCCCACAGCACATATTCTGGCATCATATCACACACCACAGGAGAAGGCCTCTTTCAGTGATTTAGGCCTTTGGACCCAGACAGAGGAGAGAGGTCAGAGATTAGCTTCATATCCCCCAGCACAGCAGAAGACCGCTTTATTTGACTTAGGCCTCAGCACCCAGACAGAAGACAGAGGTAGCATGGCAGAGGTTATGGCTTCATGTCACCCGTTAGTTTAACCGGCCACTTTCATCTGGTTAGGCCCCGGCGCCCAGACAGAGAAGAGTTTCATTCAACTGTGGGTTTCATAAAATTTGTATCAAATAAAGAAGTGGCCCGTAGCACAACAAGACATGTTTTAGGCAGTTAATAAGGACTACTCTGCACAAGGGAGGGACAGGTCCTGTGGGATCCATGCCTGGTTCATCTTTATGAAGGTCAGCTTGTCCACGTTGGCTGTGGACAGGCGGCTGCGCTTGTCAGTAATGACGCCCCCTGCCGTGCTGAATACGCGTTCAGATAAAACGCTGGCCGCCGGGCAGGAAAGCACCTCCAAGGCATAACATGCTAACTCTGGCCACGTGGACAATTTCGAAACCCAGTAGTTGAATGGGGCCGAACCATCCGTCAGGATGTGGAGGGGTGTGCAGACATACTGTTCAACCATGTTAGTGAAATGCTGCCTCCTGCTAACACGTTCCGTATCAGGTGTCGGTGCAGATAGCTGTGGCGTGGAGACAAAACTTTTCCACATTTCTGCCATGCTAACCCTGCCCTCAGATGAGCTGGCCGTGACACAGCTGCGTTGGCGACCTCTTGCCACTCCTCTGCCTTCACCTTCCACCTGTTCCCCTGTGACATGTGGGAATGCTCTCAAGAGCGCCTCTATCAGCGTGCGCTTGTACTCGCGCATCTTATGGTCGCGCTCCAGTTCAGGAATTAAAGTGGGCACATTGTCTTGACAGGGGTATTGGTTATCTGCCGCTCGACCCCCAACACTCCTTTTTACTCCCAAAATCCTGAAACTAACTCCACCCATCTCTCAACTCAACCTGACCCCAAAATGACACACAGACACCGATCTTGGAATAAATCGGCCACAGCAGCCGTCTTTTATTAACAAATAAACATAACCATTTATAAATAACAATTCCCCCCCCCCGAGGGGAGGTCCTTGAAGCCCCCAAATAACTGCAAGAAACCCCACTGAATGAGCCATCTTGCTTCCAGCCGTTGCCCTCCAGCTCAGAAGCACCACTGAATGGCCCCTTTAAAATCCGTCACCACTGGGAGTCCAGCCCTCACCATGGAGCCCTCCCAGCATCCTCCTCTGTGAATATGACCAACTTCAAGGACCTCCCCCCGCCACAGCCACCGTGACACTTACACAACCCTGCCTACCTTCAGTACACTAAGACTCATACCCCTAAACCTACAACCAAAATAAAAGGGGAGGGTGGGCGGGAGTTTTCTCCAGATCTCTCCACAAAATGGCCCCTGTCTTCCTTCCTGCTCCCCTATTTAACCCCTTGACCACACCCCTGCCCTGAGACCACCCAATCCCCCTTTACCTAGCTCCATCCACCCATCTCCACTAACCCCACCTATCCCACTACCAGGGGGTCTCCCTAAACCAAACCCCTGTCATGATGCCCTCCCCTAAGGCTACGCCCCTCAGTCCGGCCATAACTTGACAGGGGTATTGGTTATCTGCCGCTCGACCCCCAACACTCCTTTTTACTCCCAAAATCCTGAAACTAACTCCACCCATCTCTCAACTCAACCTGACCCCAAAATGACACACAGACACCGATCTTGGAATAAATCGGCCACAGCAGCCGTCTTTTATTAACAAATAAACATAACCATTTATAAATAACAATTCCCCCCCCCGAGGGGAGGTCCTTGAAGCCCCCAAATAACTGCAAGAAACCCCACTGAATGAGCCATCTTGCTTCCAGCCGTTGCCCTCCAGCTCAGAAGCACCACTGAATGGCCCCTTTAAAATCCGTCACCACTGGGAGTCCAGCCCTCACCATGGAGCCCTCCCAGCATCCTCCTCTGTGAATATGACCAACTTCTAGGACCTCCCCCCGCCACTGACGCGAAGACTTGACCGCCTTAAGGCTGAGCGTCCCTCCACAAACGCAAGGCCACCTCAATGCCCTCCTGAATCGCCAAGCACCACATGTCTAAACCAACCGCATTTAAGTGCACTCCGTCAGCCCGCCAAAACCCCCCCACACCCTTCTCAAGCTCCATATGCCTCACAGCCACCGCCCCATTCCTGGCCATGAACCGACCCATCGCCCGGTTCACCTTAACACGGGCCCTATTTACGCCCTCCACGGATCTTGCATCCCTCCACACCATCCTAGGCACTATATCGGACCATACCGTCACCATCCGCGGGAACAACGCCCATATCCTCAGCAAGTCAAACTTAATGCCCTGCAACAACTCCCTAAATGGCCGCGCTACCAGGTCATTACCCCCTACATGCAAGACCAACACCTCGGGTGCCCTATCCTGCCTCACAAACCTGTGAATCTCCGGCAACACCCCGGCCCAAACCATACCTCTCCGCCCTAGCCATCTCACCACCGCCACGGACCTCGAGAACCCCAGCTGCTGACCATCCGGCCGAACCGCTGCCCGGACAGCCCCCCAAAAGACATAAGAATGTCCGAGGATCCACACTAGGGCCGGCACTGCATCTGTAAAGAAAAAACAAAACCAAGACCAACCAATAATAACATTGCATACAGAAAACCCGATCCCCTACCAGCCCCCCTGGCCGTTCCCTTACAAGCTCTGCAAACGAATATATGATCTGAAACGAACCGATTCCCACCGCCCAATCCTTTTTATAATCTCATCCCCCAACCCCCACCTCGCTGCTTCCGTTGCCGCCCCGATTCTAAATGAATGACTCGAATACCCGTCAGGCCCCAAACCCAACCGAACTAGACACTTCGAAAAAACCGCCGCAAACTGAAAGCGCGACAGAAAGGAATCATCCCCATGCACTAACAACGGCAACGTATCACTCCTCCTACCTCCCCAATATTCACGCAAGCTCAGTACCGGACACCTAGCGCACTCCGGGACCCCAAACAACACCACCCTGCGCCCCCGTCCTTCCACATCTGTCTTAGACCGGCGAATAACAAACTCTAGCCTGTCCTGAAATAACTCCACATCCGCCTTCTGCAACCCCCCTGCCTTACGCACCGTTGGACTAACCAATTCCCCCACCCGTAATGCCCCAAAAAACGCCAATGAAAAAGCTAAACGGAACAAACGAACCTCCGAAGCAGAAGTACATACCACCCCTAGTTGCTCGCCCAGTCTTAACAATAACCCGAAGGACACCGGTCTCCTGCCATCACACCCTGTACCCGTCCTGCGCCACCCCTTCAACGCCCGCGTCACCAAAAATGACTTAGTCGCATCCGGCAGCTGCCTACACTTAAAGCCGAACGCCAAACCGGCCATGCAACTATTCATTTTTGCTACAGACCAGCCTTCCTCCCTACAGTGCCCCACAAACAACAACATAGGAACCTCCAGGTCCCCCTCCCCAACCCCCAACTGACTGCACCACTCCTCCCAGCACTGCCACGATTTTAAATACAGCTCCCACGTCCTAGGCGCCAGCGACGCCTGAATGAGATTGGCTACCGTTCTTCCAGTACCTCCCATAGACAACTCGGGCATTCCCTCCCAAACTCTTCCGCGTCTGGAGCCAACTGCCGGAACCGGTCCCACTGTGAACGAGAAAGAGCGTCAGCTATGCCATTTTCTACACCCGGCACATGCACCGCCACCACCCACGCATTGATCAACAGGCACTCCAACACCAGCTGTTGTAACAACCTCACCACCAACCCTGACGAGGCTGACAACCCATTTATCGCCTGTACCACTCCCAAATTATCACAGTGGAACCGAACTTTTTTGTCACGGAACACTTCCCCCCACAACACCACCGCCGCCACAATAGGAAAAAGTTCCAACAAAGCCACATTCTTTACCCAACCTCTTTCCACCCAACTGTCAGGCCACCGACCCGCACACCACTGCCCCCGGCAATAGACCCCAAAGCCCTCACTCCCTGCTGCATCTGAAAACAACTCAAAATCAAACGAATTCACCACATCACCCATAAACAGAGAGCGACCGTTATAACAATCCAAAAAGGAACCCCACACCTTCAAGTCCGCTCTCAACTCCTTTCCCAAACGAATATAATGATGTGGTGCGACCACCCCCGCCGTCGCCATAGACAACCTCCTACAAAACACCCTCCCCATAGGCATAATCCGGCACGCGAAATTAAGTTTTCCAAGCAGTGACTGAAGCTCCCTCAACTGCAGCTTTTTTAAACGACACGCCCTCGCTACCTCCCCTTTCAGATCCTCCAACTTATCTAAGGGCAACCTACACTCCATCCTAACCGTGTCAATCACAATACCTAAAAAACTCAACTCCGTGACCGGCCCAACCGTCTTCTCCGAGGCCAGCGGGACCCCAAAAATTCCAAACAACGACTCCAATGTATGCAACAACAATGCGCACACCCTGGACCCCGACGGACCAATACATAGGAAATCGTCTAGGTAATGAATAATTGACTCACAACCCGCCGAATCCGCCACCGCCCATTCCAAAAATGAGCTAAACGCCTCAAAGTACGCACAGGACAGGGAACAGCCCATAGGCAAACATCTATCCACAAAAAACTCCCCCCCCCAAAAACACCCCAACAAATGCAAACAATCCGGGTGAACCGGCAGCAAACGAAACGCGGCCTCGATGTCAGTCTTCGCTAATAGCGCCCCCCTTCCAAATTTCCTAACCCACTGCACTGCCGCATCAAACGAGGTATACACCACCGAACACAAGGCGGGGTCTATACCGTCATTGACCGACGAGCCCTTCGGAAAAGACAGGTGGTGAATAAGCCTAAACTTATTCCTCTCCTTCTTTGGCACTACCCCTAAAGGCGACACTCGCAAATTCGGCAAAGGCGGGTCCACGAATGGGCCCGCCATCCTGCCTAGACTGACCTCCTTGCTAAGCTTTTCCGCTACCACCTCCGGATGTTCCAACGCCGACCTCAAATTTCTCCTAATTAACAACCCATCACCCTGAACAAACGGTATCCGAAAACCAACCGAAAAACCTTCCTGCAATAAAGCCGCCGCATCCCTATCCGGATATCTATCTAGAAACGGGCCCATCCTTCCCAGGCGTACTGGCGTCTCCCCCTTTGCTATTAAAATCCCCCCCCCTCTGTCTGTTACCCCTAAAACACCGCGCTGCCCCATGCGACCCCCCACACACTGAGCACTCGTGCTTAAATTTACACTTTGCTCCGAATTTACATGTCCCATCATTGAATCCGAAACAAAGCCCTTTTGCTGATGCTGACGCGACATTGGACTGCCCTCCGCCTCCTGCATCCCCCCGAAAGGACTGGCCCTGTCTCACCGGCGCCGTGACCTTTAACCACAGCGCGATATCCTTATGGTCCCACTTTATTTCGGGCCGCACCGCCTTCCGCTGCCGGAACTGTTCGTCGTACCGCAGCCACGCCACCCCCCCATACACCCTGTACGCCTCCCCAACAGCATCTAAATAACAAAATAACGCCGAACAGCACTCCGGCGCTTTTTCCCCAATTACGCTTGCTAATATCGCGAACGCCTGCAGCCAGTTTGTAAACGTCCGCGGTATCAGCCGGTACCTCCGCTTCTCCTCCTCCTCCTTCTTACCCTCCTCCCGTCTCACCCTATCCAGGTTAAACTTGTCTAAGGGAAGCAGAGAAAAAATCTCCACATACTCCCCCTTCCAAATCTTTTCCCTGACCTCCTGTTTCAAATGCGCCCCCAACGGGCCTTCAAAGCAGACATACACCTCCCCTCTCGCCCTGTCATCCATCCGCACCGTCTCATCCTCCGCCGCACCCCCCGCCTGCGTTTGCACTGACGCTACCGCAGACCCTACTCCTGAACTGGCTCCCACACTCCCACTAGCGCCACCGGAAAACCCAGACACCCCCCACGCTGGTAACGGAGACGCACCCCCCATCCCCCAGCCCGCGAGCAAACCTGCTAGCCCGCCTAATAATTGTCCCAAACCCCTGCTAACATCTACTGGGGCCCCCCCAACACCCCCAGCCCCCCCAACAATCTGCGCTAAAGTTCCCCAAGAGGCCTCACCTGGCTGCCTGGGTGCTGTGTCCCCACCAGCCGAAGATCCGGAATCCAGTAGATCACTCCTCCGCGATGCCGCCTCTTCATCCAATCTCCTAGCCAGCCCCAGGCTAGAGACGTCAGGACCGCCATCTTCAACGGCTGCACCAGAGTGGGCGGAGCTTCTTCTCCCCTGCATCCCGACCACCGAAGACAGGGGCCTGCCGCCGGACACCATGGCAACTGCGGCAGCCCCGCTCCCCACGCCGTCCTGTTCACGCCGGGAGGTCCCAGCCCCCGATCCTGGGCTGGAGACCCCCGCACCTGGTCCTTCTCCACCGACGACCACATCTGAAGGCCGAGGTGACCGGGCCCGGCCACCTCGCAGGCTCCGCCTCCCGACCGGATTCCTCCCACGCCGGGGAGTACTCGAGGAAGCAGTCCCCGCTGACCCCCGGCGTGGAGGGTCCCCAAGGGGGCTCCGTTTTCGGCGCTGAGCCTTGGTGGGGGGCTGAGACGTATTGGACGTCTCCGGGCTGTAGCGCGCCGGCGGCCTGGCCCGCCGCGGCCGGACTGATATTGGCTGAGGCCCAGCTGGAGCCTCTGCCGCCCCCTGGAGCATCTGCTGCACCTGCGCCTCCAACCATTCGGCGCCGCAGACCTCCGCCGCTGCCCGCAGTTTTGCGATCGTCTCCTCAAGCTGGTCCATGCTTCAGAGTACAGGTACCAGTTTTCTCCAGATCTCTCCACAAAATGGCCCCTGTCTTCCTTCCTGCTCCCCTATTTAACCCCTTGACCACACCCCTGCCCTGAGACCACCCAATCCCCCTTTACCTAGCTCCATCCACCCATCTCCACTAACCCCACCTATCCCACTACCAGGGGGTCTCCCTAAACCAAACCCCTGTCATGATGCCCTCCCCTAAGGCTACGCCCCTCAGTCCGGCCATAACTTTATACCGGGGATCCAGCAGGGTGGCCACCCAGTAGTCTGCACACGTTAAAACGTGGGCAACTCTGCTGTCGTTGCGCAGGCATTGGAGCATATATTCGCTCATGTGGGCAAGGCTACCCATGGGTAAGGACAAGCTGTCCTCTGTGGGAGGCGTATCGTCATCGTCCACCGTATCCCCCCAGCCACGCACCAGTGATGGGCCTGGGCTGCCACCCCGCTGTGAACTTGCGTCATCCTCGTCCCCCTCCACCTCCTCCTCCTCATCCTCCTCGTCCTCCAGTACAGTGCCTTGGCTGGCGACTTGTGAACCTGTCCTCTGCTGCTTAAACAAACCTCCCTCTGAGCCACTTCGAACAGACTGGCCCGAAAGTGTTAGAAACGAGCCCTCATCCTCCTCCTCCTCCTCCACCTGGGCCACCTCCTCTAACATCATTGCCCTAAGTGTTTTCTCAAGGAGACATAGAAGTGGTATTGTAACGCTGATAACAGTGTCATCGCCACTGGCCATGTTGGTGGAGTACTCGAAACAGCGCAGCAGGGCACACAGGTCTCGCATGGAGGCCCAATCATTGGTGGTGAAGTGGTGCTGTTCGGCAGTACGACTGACGCGAGCGTGCTGCAGCTGAAACTCCACTATGGCCTGCTGCTGCTCGCACAGTCTCTCCAGCATGTGCAAGGTGGAGTTCCACCGGGTGGGCACGTCGCATATGAGGCGGTGAGCGGGAAGGCCGAAGTTCCGCTGTAGCGCAGACAGGCGAGCAGCGGCAGGATGTGAACGGCGGAAGCGCGCACAGACGGCCCGCACTTTATGCAGCAGCTCTGACATGTTGGGGTAGTGGTGAATGAACCTCTGCACCACCAAGTTCAGCACATGCGCCAGGCAAGGGATGTGCGTCAAACCGGCTAGTCCCAGAGCTGCCACGAGATTTCGCCCATTATCGCATACCACCAGGCCTGGCTTGAGGCCCACCGGCAGAAACCACTCGTCGGTCTGTTGTTCAATACCCCGCCACAACTCCTTTGCGCTGTGGGGCCTGTCCCCCAAACATATGAGTTTCAGAATGGCCTGCTGACGTTTACCCCGGGCTGTGCTGAAGTTGGTGGTGAAGGTGTGTGGCTGACCGGATGAGCTGGTGGAAGCAGTGGAGGAGGAAGCCGAGTAGGAGGAGGAGGCTACAGGAGGCAGAGAATGATGCCCTGCGATCCTAGGGGGCGGAAGGACGTGCGCCAAGGAACTGTCCGCCGGGGGCCCAGCCGCCACTACATTCATCCAGTGTGCAGTTAGTGAGATATAGCGTCCCTGGCCGTGCTTACTGGTCCACGTATCTGTGGTTAGGTGGACCTTGCCACAAATGGCGTTGCGCAGTGCACACTTGATTTTATCGGACACTTGCATGTGCAGGGAAGGCACGGCTGTCTTGGAAAAGTAGTGGCGGCTGGGAACCACATACTGCGGGACAGCCATGGCCATCAGCTGTTTGAAGTTGTCTGTGTCCACCAGCCGGAATGACAGCATTTCAAAGGCCAGCAGTTTAGAAATGCTGGCGTTCAGGCCAAGGGCTCGAGGGTGACTCGGGGGGAATTTGCGCTTCCTCTCTAAGGTTTGAGATATTGAGAGCTGAACGCTGCTGTGTGATATAGTGGAGACGCTAGTTGACGGTGGCGGTGGTGGTGGTGTCGGTGGCACATCCTCTGTTTGCTGCTCGGCAGGTGGCAACATTCCTCTCGAGGCGGAAGCCGAGGCAGCAGCGGTAGAGGGAGCAGGGGGAGCCTCAGCGAGTGCCTGGTTTTTGTGTGTACCCCACTGCAGTTCATGCTTTGCATGTAGATGCCTGGTCATGCAGGTTGTGCTGAGGTTCAGAACGTTAATGCCTCGCCTCAGGCTCTGATGGCAGAGCGTGCAAGTCACTCGGGTCTTGTCGGTAGGACATTGTTTAAAGAAGTGCCATGCCAGGGAACTCTTTGAAGCTGCCTTTGTGGGGCTGGGTCCCTGTTGGCGATGTCCAGTAGCAGGCGAACTCTGGGGGCGGCGGCTCGTCTGCTTTGGCCCCCTGCTCCCTCTTTGGCTTCGCTGTTGTCTCGGTCTCACCACTACCTCTTCCTCTGAACTGTGAAAGTCATCGCCACGACCTTCAGTCCATGTGGGGTCTAAGACCTCATCGTCCTCTGCATCGTCTTCCACCCAGTCTCCCTCCCTGACCTCCTCCTGTTCAGTCTGCACACTGCAAAAAGACGCGGCAGTGGGCACCTGTGTTTCGTCATCATCAGAGAGTCGGTGACTCTGCTGTGGTGGTATTCCCATGTCCTCTTCATCTGGAGACATAAGTGGTTGTGCGTCAGTGCATGGTATGTCTTCCTCCACTGGGGAAGGGCTAGGTGGACGCCCCTGGGAAACCCTGGAAGCAGAGTCTTCAAACAGAAGAAGAGACTGCTGCATAACTTGTGGCTCAGACCGTTTCCCTGATATGCTTGGGGGTGATGTGACAGACTGATGGGCTTGGTTTTCAGGTGCCACCTGTGCGCTTTCCGCAGAAGACTGGGTGGAAGACCATGTGGTGAACGTGCTGGAAGCACTGTCGGCCACCCAATCGATTAATGCCTGTACCTGCTCAGGCCTTACCATCCTAAGAGCGGCATTGGGCCCCACGAGATATTGCGGTACATTCTGCCGGCTAGTTGAGGGAGTTCGTTCCCTACTGTGTGCGCCTGGGGCCGAACGGCCACGTCCTCTACCAGCAACAGAGGCTCCACGGACACCACCACGACCGCGTCCTCGTCCCTTAATAGTATTTTTCTTCATTGTTGCGATTCAACTCGCACCACAATGAAATATATTATTTTTTATAAGCAAAATCCCCTCACTGGAATACTTTCAGTCTTTTGACTGTATGGATTACAGATGGAATGACTGTTATATGTGAGTACCGCTTTCTTTGACAGATTCTAGTATGGGTACATATATGTTTTCCCAACCCCAGCACATTAGTTTGCTAATTCCAGATGTATGAAACGCAGGCCTAACTGTATCTAGTATATTGAACGCCAGATAAACTAACTTGGCCTTTTTTAAATAAAAAAAATTCCCTCACTGGAATACTTTCAGTCTTTTGACTGTATGGATTACAGATGGAATGACTGTTATATGTGAGTACCGCTTTCTTTGACAGATTCTAGTATGGGTACATATATGTTTTCCCAACCCCAGCACATTAGTTTGCTAATTCCAGATGTATGAAACGCAGGCCTAACTGTATCTAGTATATTGAACGCCAGATAAACTAACTTGGCCTTTTTTAAATAAAAAAAATCCCCTCACTGGAATACTTTCAGTCTTTTGACTGTATGGATTACAGATGGAATGACTGTTATATGTGAGTACCGCTTTCTTTGACAGATTCTAGTATGGGTACATATATGTTTTCCAAACCCCAGCACATTAGTTTGCTAATTCCAGATGTATGAAACGCAGGCCTAACTGTATCTAGTATATTGAACGCCAGATAAACTAACTTGGCCTTTTTTAAATAAAAAAAATCCCCTCACTGGAATACTTTCAGTCTTTTGACTGTATGGATTACAGATGGAATGACTGTTATATGTGAGTACCGCTTTCTTTGACAGATTCTAGTATGGGTACATATATGTTTTCCCAACCCCAGCACATTAGTTTGCTAATTCCAGATGTATGAAACGCAGGCCTAACTGTATCTAGTATATTGAACGCCAGATAAACTAACTTGGCCTTTTTTAAATAAAAAAAATTCCCTCACTGGAATACTTTCAGTCTTTTGACTGTATGGATTACAGGTGGACTGGTATTAGTAGGGGTGACACAAGCACACCCAAGTCCCTGATGTAGGATTTCTATGGCACAGACCACTATTACAAGTGATTAATGGACGTTGGGAGAGATTGTGCTGCAGCACTAGTCCCAAGATGGCCGCCGCCTATCAGCCCAGTAACATGTGCCACAAAATGGTCTGCACAACCTTTAAAAAAAATAGCCTTGGACTGTGCTGCTAAATCGCTATTGGTCTGAATCCCAGGTGTAGATGTCTGACTTGTTTGGAGCTTTGGAATGCACACTGTGGCAGCTTCTGCTGCAGCACTACAAGTCGCAAAATGGCGGCCGGCGGTCAGCCCAGGTACATGTGGATGGAAAAATCACTCTGGCCACTCTAAAAATAGCCAATCCCTATCAAAAAAGCAGCTCAGCTGCAGTTGTTCAGATGAATCACAGGTGGAGGAGAGAAATTTGCTTCCAGTTATTCAATTATCCCTGCCTATTCTCGCCCTAGCATCAGCTGCGTCTATCCCTGTTCTATTCACATCGGGAGTGAGCACGTCCCGACGTGCGCACAAGCTTATAAAGAGGCTGAGTCACATGCTGCACTTGGCCAATCACAGCCTTGCCAA
Source organism: Bufo bufo (assembly GCF_905171765.1). Taxonomy (NCBI): domain Eukaryota; kingdom Metazoa; phylum Chordata; class Amphibia; order Anura; family Bufonidae; genus Bufo; species Bufo bufo. The sequence goes on from NC_053393.1 coordinate 34,642,127, forward strand.
TAGTAGGCATGGCTGCGATGGCATCTTAGGGCAAGTAGTATGATGCATGTTGATTGGCTGCTTTGCAGCCTTTCAAAATGCGCCAAAATACATGCCGAACGACGAACCCGAACCCGAACTTTTACGAAAAAGTTCGGGTTCGGGTCCGTGTCACGAACACCCCAAAATTCGGTACGGACCCGAACTATGCTCGAACTGTTCGCTCAACACTATTTACAACCAGAATCCCACGAGAGGTTGGGTTGGGAAAGGCCCTTGTCCCTCTTATGAGAAAAGCATACATCCGTTGACAAACTGTCCATGGGTGCATTAATTATACACCATGTAACCATACTATATCGATTGAGAAATGCTCTGTAATTGTCACAGGAACAACTAGTGAATATACAGTACAGACCAAAAGTTTGGACACACCTTCTCAGTCAAAGAGTTTTCTTTATTTTCATAACTATGAAGGCATCAAAACTATGAATTAACACATGTGGAATTATATACATAACAAACAAGTGTGAAACAACGGAAAATATGTCATATTCTAGGTTCTTCAAAGTAGCCACCTTTTGCTTTGATTACTGCTTTGCACACTCTTGGCATTCTCTTGATGAGCTTCAAGAGGTAGTCCCCTGAAATGGTTTTCACTTCACAGGTGTGCCCTGTCAGGTTTAATAAGTGGGATTTCTTGCCTTATAAATGGGGTTGGGACCATCAGTTGCGTTGAGGAGAAGTCAGGTGGATACACAGCTGATAGTCCTACTGAATAGACTGTTAGAATTTGTATTATGGCAAGAAAAAAGCAGCTAAGTAAAGAAAAACGAGTGGCCATCATTACTTTAAGAAATGAAGGTCAGTCAGTCAGCCGAAAAATTGGGAAAACTTTGAAAGTAAGGGCTATTTGACCATGAAGGTGAGTGATGGGGTGCTGCGCCAGATGACCTGGCCTCCACAGTCACCGGACCTGAACCCAATCGAGATGGTTTGGGGTGAGCTGGACCGCAGAGTGAAGGCAAAAGGGCCAACAAGTGCTAAGCATCTCTGGGAACTCCTTCAAGACTGTTGGAAGACCATTTCAGGGGACTACCTCTTGAAGCTCATCAAGAGAATGCCAAGAGTGTGCAAAGCAGTAATCAAAGCAAAAGGTGGCTACTTTGAAGAACCTAGAATATGACATATTTTCAGTTGTTTCACACTTGTTTGTTATGTATATAATTCCACATGTGTTAATTCATAGTTTTGATGCCTTCATAGTCATGAAAATAAAGAAAACTCTTTGAATGAAAAGGTGTGTCCAAACTTTTGGTCTGTACTGTATGTCTATGAAGAGATTTATGCCCTCCTCCGAGTCAAAGGTCAGCATACAGGTCATTCCTGAGACTTCCTAAGTGTAATAGAGAAGCTCAACCGGACCGTATGGGCAGAAAAACCCTAAGTAGATAATGCAGCTGGAGAGCCAGCAAACCTGCGTTCTAGTTAGTTAGCAGTGGAGGTGAGTGGCGTCCAGGGACATAGCTAAAGTGGAAGCAGGGTAGGCGGCTGCTATGGGGCCCGAACTCAGAAGGGGTCCACCCAGGAGGACTAGAAGATTTTATCGTTGTCAGAGCCAACTCAACTGTATTATACAATTACATTATATACAGTGACATGACATACAGTATATACAGTAGGTGTGGGAAACGTACAGAGCGGCTGTCCGGCCTGGTCTCACAGAGCAATCTTGACAAGCCACAGCAGTGAGGGTTGCATGAGAGGATTCAAAACATTTGTTGTGGGGCCCAGTTATTTCTAGTTGCGCCACTGGTGGCACCCTTGAAGAAGCAGATGCAGCAAAGGCAGCCTAGAGCAGGGACAGCCAACTTACACTTCCTAGCCGACGCACAGGGTACCTGTGGAGAAGCCAGGGTAGGAGTACAGACCATAGAGCAGGGATCAGCAACCTCTGGCTCTCCAGCTGTTCTGAAACTACAACTCCCAGAATGCTCCTCCATTTACTTCTGTAGTAGTTGCAAGAGCAGCCAACCCAGTGTGTATGCTGGGAATTGTAGGTTCACAGCAGTTGCAGTTGCAGTGCCGAAGTTTGCTAAACCCTGCCATAGAGTAACATGTGAATAGTGTGTGTACTAGCGTGTCGTAAGGAGTCACGTCTGCGCTGATTGTGCAGTATGGTGCCAAAAGGAAAGAGACTGTTGCTTTTGGGTACTTGCCCATTCTCTTGCCCCTGTGTGAGCCTTCGCTTCCTTTGAGAGACTGCAACCATATGTTTGCTGGCCCATGTGAGACTCTAACCATTAAGCTAGTTGCCTCTTTTGAGTATCTTGTAATTATGAAGATTATTACCTCCAGTGAGTAAAATCTGTTGTTCCTTTTATATCTGTGTCTGTCTGATTCCTTCCAGCATCCTTGAGTGTGGAGACAAGATACATATGCAGTGAGCTCCCCCTAGTGGTGGCCATTTTTTTTTTTTTACCATTTAACTCAGCTTATCATGAATGGATTCAAGCTTGGATGTACACAGATCTCACAGGGCCCCATAGCAAAACCTTACTATGGGCCCCCCACACAGTTTCTCAATATGCGTGCTTCAATCACTCCCAGACAACGAAGAATGACCCAGTTCTCTGACAAATTTACATTTTTCTTTTAAGTGAAGGAAATTTTTACTTAAAAAGAACAGACAAAATCAGAAGAACAAAAAAAAATGGATCCGGAGCATCCTTTATAGACATTTTGCACCATTTTTCATCTGAGATCCAGGTTTTTAGTTTTTTTTTCATCTAAAGCCTCATTCACACTTCAGTGTGTTGGTCAGTGATCTCCATATAATGCACAGATCTGCACCTGCTCTGTGTTTAGAGCCACACCTGGTTTTGGCTCAAAATCACTGATGAAAATCACTGACTGAACACTGACGTGTGAATGAGGCATAAAATAGCAGTTTTCAGCCGGAAATGGCTAAAACGGATGAAAAATGTGCATAATGAATACCTAAAATACAAAATCCAGTTTTTTTCTGCTCTTCTGACGGATCAGAAGAACGGAAGATGAAAAATTGATGCGAACCCCGCCTTTTTGGACTTTTATGGTGGAAAAAGTGGAACAAGTGTTTCACAACTATGGCGCTTATTCTGAGCACCATAGTTCTCACTGTTTACACTGATAAATCTGCTTCTCCTCTATTACAAAATAGTTTGCCTGCAGCCACCACTAGGGGGAGCTCAGTGCATTGGAATTCATATACTTACTAATCATCTCTTTGCACTGAGCCCCACCTAGTGGCCACTACATGAAAGAGGAAGGAGTTCAGTGTCAGGCCCCTTCTCCCCCAGGGCCCCATAGTAGTTACATGGTCTGTCTACATTAAAGGTAGGCCACTGGACCACTAACTTTATCATATCAGCTTTAACATATGCTCTAACTAAGTATGTGTAAATCTGTACACACAAAGGGGGGTCCATCACAGACTTCCAGTGAACTATTAATTTAATAGTAGAAATTAGATAGATAGATAGATAGATAGATAGATAGATAGATAATAGATAGATGGATAGATAGAGGCTTGCTGTACCGTGGCTTCTGATTAAGTGGAGTTAAAGAAAAGGAGTTTAAGACAAGGAGCAAGAAACTAAGGTTGGATAGAATTTCCTTGTGTGTTGTTGGCTTGATTTTAGCTAATCCTTCAACTACAGCAGACAGGGTCTAATTCCAACTCATATTCTACTGTTTTACTTTTTTACTGTTCATCCCCATTAAACATGTGCTCCATGGACAATGCCACTAAGTGTGTGTCCTGTGCAATGTATGTGTGCCTTGAAGAGCCATTCGAGGGTGAATACATTTGCACTAGATGCAATCATGTTGCATATTTGGAAGCCCAGATCTTGGATCCAAATAAGCACTTTGAAATACTTAGGGGCATTGCAAAACTGGAGAGAGGCTTAGACCTCACTGTGCAGGCACTGGCTGGGGTCAGTGAAATGGAGGGGGTGGAGGAGGGCAAGCTCAGGACTATCAGATCAGCAGTTGGGTTAATGTAGAAAGAAGGGGTAGAGGGAAAAGTGCCAGGGAGGCTAGTCCTGAGCTGGAACGCCCTAGTAAATATGCCTGTTTGACTGATATTAGGGATGAAAGCCCAGGGCCAGCAACACTGCAGCAGGGCGTTTCTCCTAGCAACCAGGAGGATGACCGCTGCAGGAAGGATGGGAAAAGGAGTGCAGCAAAGCCCAGACAGATGCTGGTGGTAGGGGACTCTATTATTAGGAGGACAGACAGGGTCATCTGTCACTGAGACCGTGAATGCCGAACAGTGTGTTGTCTGCCGGGTGCTCGGGTTCGGCATATTGCGGATCAGATTGACAGATTGCTGGGTGGGGCTGGGGAAGACCTGGCGGTCATGGTACACATTGGCACCAATGACAAAGTCAGTGGGAGATGGAAGGTCCTTAAAAATGATTTTAGGGAACTAGGTGAGAAGCTCAAGTCCAGGACCTCCAAGGTAGCGTTTTCAGAAATACTACCAGTGCAACGAGCGTCACTAGAGAGACAACGGGAGCTTAGGGAGTTAAATAAGTGGCTCAGAAGCTGGTGCAGGAAGGAAGGGTTTGGGTTTATGGAGAACTGGGCCGACTTTGCGGTCGGTTACAGGCTCTACAGTAGGGACGGGCTGCACCTTAATGGGGAGGGTGCAACTGCCCTGGGGGGGGAAATGGTTAGATGGCTGGAGGAGCTTTTAAACTAGGATCGGGGGGATTGTCATACTAATAAGGGGGTAGATAGTGTAGATAGAGAGTGGGGATTTAGTGGGGGCTGGGGTTAGCAAGGAAAATAGGGAGAAGACTGGGCATAACTATACATTTATAAAAAAAAAATAGAACTGCTGGTAACAAGAACCTGTTACATACAAAAAATAACCAAGGTAACCAAAAAATCCCAGATAATCACTTTACAGGTAAAAGTAATTTAAAATGTATTTTCACAAATGCTAGAAGTCTAGCTAGCAAAATGGGGGAGCTGGAGGCTATGGTACTAGAAGAACACATAGATGTACAGTACAGACCAAAAGTTTGGACACACCTTCTCATTCAAAGAGTTTTCTTTATTTTCATGACTATGAAGGCATCAAAACTATGAATTAACACATGTGGAATTATATACATAACAAACAAGTGTGAAACAACGGAAAATATGTCATATTCTAGGTTCTTCAAAGTAGCCACCTTTTGCTTTGATTACTGCTTTGCACACTCTTGGCATTCTCTTGATGAGCTTCAAGAGGTAGTCCCCTGAAATGGTCTTCCAACAGTCTTGAAGGAGTTCCCAGAGATGCTTAGCACTTGTTGGCCCTTTTGCCTTCACTCTACGGTCCAGCTCACCCCAAACCATCTCGATTGGGTTCAGGTCCGGTGACTGTGGAGGCCAGGTCATCTGGCCCAGCACCCCATCACTCTCCTTCATGGTCAAATAGACCTTACTTTCGAAGTTTTCTAAATTTTTCGGCTGACTGACTGACCTTCATTTCTTAAAGTAATGATGGCCACTCGTTTTTCTTTACTTAGCTGCTTTTTTCTTGCCATAATACAAATTCTAACAGTCTATTCAGTAGGACTATCAGCTGTGTATCCACCTGACTTCTCCTCAACGCAACTGATGGTCCCAACCCCATTTATAAGGCAAGAAATCCCACTTATTAAACCTGACAGGGCACACCTGTGAAGTGAAAACCATTTCAGGGGACTACCTCTTAAAGCTCATCAAGAGAATGCCAAGAGTGAGCAAAGCAGTAATCAAAGCAAAAGGTGGCTACTTTGAAGAACCTAGAATATGACATATTTTCAGTTGTTTCACACTTGTTTGTTATGTATATAATTCCACATGTGTTAATTCATAGTTTTGATGCCTTCAGTGTGAATCTACAATTTTCATAGTCATGAAAATAAAGAAAACTCTTTGAATGAGAAGGTGTGTCCAAACTTTTGGTCTGTACTGTAGTTGGTGTGGCTGAGACATGGTTTGACTCTTCACATGACTGGGCTGTTAATATTGAGGGTTTTACACTATTTAGGAAAGACCGGGTCAATAGAAAAGGTGGTAGTGTGTGTCTGTATGTGAGGAGTGATCTGAAGACAAGTGTGAAAGTGGCGATTGTGGGTGAGGATGGTGAGGATGTGGAAACCTTATGGGTGAAAGTTCAAAGGGATATAAACACTGAACAAAATAATACTTGGTGTAATCTATAGACCCCCTAACATCACAGAAGAGATAGAAACGCAACAGTATAACCAAATAGAGCGGGCGGCACAGGCTGGTACAGTGGTCATAATGGGAGTTTTTACCTTCCCAGACATTGACTGGGGTCATGGTTCTGCCTCAACTGCAAAGGGGAGGAAATTCCTCAACTTGCTGCAGGACCACTTTATGGGCCAGTTTGTAGAAGCTCCCACTAGGGGCGATGCTCTGTTGGATCTGGTAATTTCTAATAATGCGGAGCTTGTTGGTAATGTTACTGTTCGAGAAGCACTAGGTAATAGTGACCACAATATAATTATATTCCTGCTAAACTATAAAAAGCAAACTCTGTTAGGCAGAGCAAAGACACTGAATTTCAAAAAGGCTAATTTCCCTGGGTTGAGGGCAGCATTTCAGGGCATAGACTGGGAGCAGCTACTGTCACATAATAATACAGAGGATAAATGTGAGAGCTTCAAATCCACATTGACTAATTGCACAAAAAAATGTATCCCTTTAGGTAACAAGTATAAACGGCTAAAATTAAACCCCCCATGGCTTACAGCTACTGTAAAAAGAGCAAAAAAAGACAAAAAGAGGGCATTTAAAAAATACAAATCTGAGGGGTCAGCTGTAGAGTTCAGCAGACACCTGGATGTTCCGGTTCGACGGGTTGGGCTGAACTTCGGAAAAAAGTTCGAGACCCGAACATTGAAGTCAATGGGGACCCGAACTTTTGAGCACTAAAATGGCTGTAAAAATGTCATGGAAAGGGCTAGAGGGCTGCAAATGCCAGCAAAATGTGGTTAAGAGCATGGCAAGTGCTCTGCAAACAAATGTGGATAGGGAAATGACTTTAACCCCTTAAGGACATAGGACGTACCGGTACGCCCTATTTCCCGAGTCCTTAAGGACCAAGGACGTACCGGTACGTCCTAACTTTAAATAGGCATTCCGGCGCCCCAGGGGTTAATCTGAACAGGATGCCGGCTGAAATCATTCATCCGGCATCCTGTCACAACGCCAGAGGGGGTCATGTGACCCCCCCCCCCCGTGTCGGCGATCGCAGCAAACCGCAGGTCAATTCAGACCTGCGGTTTGCTGCGCTTTTTGCAGTTTCTGATCCCCGCGGTCCCTGACCGCGGGGATCAGAAACTTTAGAGTGCCTAAAATCAATATTTTTCACCCCCCCCCCCCCCCGCACCCCTGCACCCCTGCACGATTTGATGCCGGCGGGTGGTGCGGGGGGGGGGTGTCGCAGGCGGTGGGGGTGTTGCGGGAGGCGGGCGGTGCGGCAGGCGGGATCGCGATCCCCCGCCCGCCTCCCATGAATGATCGTTGGCTTCTAGTGGTTATACCAGGGTGCCAGCACATTGCTGGCACCCTGGTATAAACGGCTGACATCTGTGCAGATGTCAGCTGTTTAACCCTTTCCATACCGCGGTCCGTACGGACCGCTGTATGGAAAAAGTTAACTGTCATCGGTCAGGGAGCTCCCTCCCTCTCCATCGGGGGGCTGCTGTGCCTTTGCAGCCCCCCGATGGAGAGGGAGAGAGCCCCCCGACAGCCCCCCTCAGCCCTGTGCTTACCCTTCCCCGTCTGCGAAGTTGTGGCAGACGGGGAAGGTTCCCATGGCAACAGGACGCCTGTCCATGGTGCTGAACAGATCTATGCTAAAAGCATAGATCTGTTCAGTGTAAGCAAAATACAGTACAGTGCAATATATATTGTACTGTACTGTATTATACAGACATCAGACCCACTGGATCTTTAAGAACCAAGTGGGTCTGGGTCAAAAAAAAATTAAAAAAAGTGAAAAAAGTTAAGATAAAAAAAAAACATTTATCACTGAATAAAAATTTAAAAAATAAAATATACTACACATATTAGCTATCGCCGCGTCCGTAACGACCTGATCTATAAAATGGACATGTTACTTTCCCCGCATGGTGAACGCCATAAAAATAAAAAAATAAAAACTATGAGAAAATTGAAATTTTGCCCACCTTACTTCCCAAAAAAGGTAATAAAAGTGATCAAAAAAGTCGTATGTACGCCAAAATAGTACCAATCAAACCGTCATCTCATCCCGCAAAAAATGAGACCCTACTCAAGATAATCGCCCAAAAACTGAAAAAACTATGGCTCTTAGACTATGGAAACACTAAAACATGATTTTTTTTTGTTTCAAAAATGAAATCATTGTGTAAAACTTACATAAATAAAAAAAAAGTATACATATTAGGTATCGCCGCGTCCGTATCGACCGGCTCTATAAAAATATCACATGACCTAACCCCTCAGATGACCACCGTAAAAAAATAAAAATAAAAACTGTGTAAAAAAAGCAATTTTTTGCCATCTTAAGTCACAAAAAGTGTAATAGCAAGCGATCAAAAAGTCATATGCACCCCAAAATAGTGCCAATCAAACCGTCATCTCATCCCGCAAAAAATGAGACCCTACTCGAGATAATCTCCCAAAAACTGAAAAAACTATGGCTCTTAGACTATGGAGACACTAAAACATTTTTTTGGTTTTAAAAATGAAGTTATTGTATAAAACTTACATAAATAAAAAAAATTGTATACATATTAGGTATCGCCACGTCCGTGACAACCTGCTCTATGAAATTACCACATGATCTAACCTGTCAGATGAATGTTGTAAATAACAAAAAAAAAAAACGTGCCAAAAAAGCTATTTCTTGTTACCTTGCTGCACAAAAAGTGTAATATAGAGCAACCAAAAATCATATGTACCCTAAACTAGTACCAACAAAACTGCCACCCTATCCCTTAGTTTCTAAAATGGAGTCACTTTTTTGGAGTTTCTACTCTAGGGGTGCATCAGGGGGGCTTCAAATGGGACATGGTGTAAAAAAAAACAGTCCAGCAAAACCTGCCTTCCAAAAACCGTATGGCATTCCTTTCCTTCTGCGCCCTGCCGTGTGCCAATACAGCGGTTTACGACCACATATGGGGTGTTTCTGTAAACTACAGAATCAGGGCCATAAATAATGAGTTTTGTTTGGTTGTTAACCCTTGCTTTGTAACTGGAAAAAAAAAATTAAAATGGAAAATCTGCCAAAAATGTGAAATTTTGAAATTGTGTCTCTATTTTCCATTAAATCTTGTGCAACACCTAAAGGGTTAACAAAGTTTGTAAAATCAGTTTTGAATACCTTGAGGGGTGTAGTTTCTTAGATGGGGTCGCTTTTATGGAGTTTCTACTCTAGTGGTGCATCAGGGGGGCTTCAAATGGGACATTGTGTCAAAAAGACAGTCCAGCAAAATTAGCCCTCCAAAAACCCAACGGCGCACCTTTCACTCTACGCCCCGCTGTGTGGCCGTACAGTAGTTCACGGCCACATATGGGGTGTTTCTGTAAACAGCAGAGTCAGGGCAATAAAGATACAGTCTTGTTTAGCTGTTATCCCTTGCTTTGTTAGTGGAAAAAATGGGTTAAAATTGAAAATTAGGCAAAAAAATGAAATTCTCAAATTTCATCCCCATTTGCCAATAACTCTTGTGCAACACCTAAAGGGTTAACGACGTATGTAAAATCAGTTTTGAATACCTTGAGGGGTGTAGTTTCTTAGATGGGGTCACTTTTAGGGAGTTTCTCCTCTAGGGGTGCATCAGGGGGCTTCAAATGGGACATGGTGTAAATAAACCAGTCCATAAAAATCAGCCTTCCAAAAACCAAACGGCGCACCTTTCACTCTACGCCCCGCTGTGTGGCCGTACAGTAGTTTACGGCCACATATTGGGTGTTTCTGTAAATGGCAGAGTCAGGGAAATAAAGATACAATCTTGTTTGGCTGTTAACCCTTGCTTTGTTAGTGGAAAAAAATGGGTTAAAATGAAAAATTAGACAAAAAAATGAAATTCTCAAATTTCCTCCCCATTTGCCAATAACTCTTGTGCAACACCTAAAGTGTTAACAATGTATGCAAAATCAGTTTTGAATACCTTAAGGGGTGTAATTTCTTAGATGGGGTCATTTTTGGGTGGTTTTTATTATGTAAGCCTCGCAAATCGACTTCAGACCTGAACTGGTCCCTAAAAATTGAGTTTTTGTAAATTTCTGAAACATTTCAAGATTTGCTTCTAAACTTCTAAGCCTTATAACATCCCCAAAAAATAAAATATCATTCCCAAAATAATTCAAACATGAAGTAGACATATGGGGAATGTAAAGTCATCACAATTTTTTGGGGTATTACTATGTATTACAGAAGTAGAGAAACTGAAACACTTTGAAATTTGCAAATTTTTCAAAATTTTTGGTAAATTAGGTATTTTTTTGTGCAAAAAATTTTTTTTTTTTACTTCATTTTACCAGTGTCATGAAGTACAATATGTGATGAAAAAACAATCTCAGAATGGCCTGGATAAGTCAAAGCGTTTTAAAGTTATTAGCACTTAAAGTGACACTGGTCATATTTCCAAAAAATGGCCTGGTCCTTAAGGTGAAAATGAGTCCGGTCCCTAGGGGGTTAAATAACATAAAATACGTAAAAATAAAAAATAATAATCTTGATCTAGGAGGACCATGTCCATATGCAGTAGGAGGTTGAGGAGGCGGTGGATGTGGCGGTGTAGGTGGAAGCGACGGTGGAGGAGGAGGTAGCCTACACTGGCTTTTGGTTTTAAATTTTATTTTTAAAAATAGGGTACACCCCAAAACATTGGAAAATACAGTCCTGATCAAAAGTTTAAGACCACTTGAAAAATGGCAAAAAATCATATTTAGCATGGCTGGATCTTAACAAGGTTCCAAGTAGAGCTTCAACATGCAACAAGAAGAAATGGGACAAAACATTTTTTGAGCTTTCAATTTAATGAAAACAACGAATAAACTGAAACAGGCTGTTTTTCAGCTGATCAAAAGTTTAGGACCACACCTCCAAAAAAAAACTAAACCCCCCCAAAACAGAAATCTAACTTCCAAACATGAACTCAGTAATGAGTAACTCCGCCGTTATTGTTTATCACTTCAAAAATTCGTTTCGGCATGCTTGATGCAAGCGTTTCAATGAGGTGAGTGGGAACATTTCTCCAAGTGGTGAAGATGGCCGCACGAAGGCCATCTACTGTCTGGAACTGTTGTCCATTTTTGTAAACTTCCCTTGCCATCCATCCCCAAAGGTTCTCAATTGGATTTAGATCAGGGGAACATGCAGAATGGGCCAAAACAGTGATGTTATTCTCCTGGAGGAAGTCCCTTGTCCTACGGGCATTGTGTACTGTAGCGTTGTCCTGTTGAAAAACCCAGTCGTTACCACACAGACGAGGGCCCTCAGTCATGAGGAATGCTCTCTGCAACATCTGGACATAGCCAGCAGCTGTTTGACGCCCCTGCACTTCCTGAAGCTCCATTGTTCCACTAAAGGAAAAAGCACCCCAGACCATTATGGCGCCCCCTCCACTGTGGCACGTAGAAAACATCTCAGGTGGGATCTGCTTGTCATGCCAGTAACGTTGGAAACCATCAGGACCATCAAGGTTAAATTTTTTCTCATCAGAGAATAAAACTTTCTTCCACCTTTGAATGTCCCATATTTGGTGCTCTCTTGCAAAGTCCAAACGAGCAGTTCTGTGGCGTTCAAAGAGACGAGGTCTTTGAAGACGTTTTTTGTTTTTGAAGCCCTTCAGTCTCAGATGCCGTCTGATGGTTATACGGCTGCAGTCAGCACCAGTAAGGGCCTTAATTTGGGTCGAGGATCGTCCAATGTCTTGACGGACAGCCAATTGGATCCTCCGGCTCAGTGCTGATGAATTTTTTTTGGGTCTTCCACTTGACTTTTTTGTTCCATAACCCTCAGGATCATTTAAGAAATTCCATGCGTCCCACCTCAGCAGCGATGGCGCGCTGTGAGAGATCCTGCTTATGCAGTTCAACAACCCGACCACGTTCAAAAAGGGAGAGTTTTTTTGCCTTTGCCATCACAACGTGTGACTACCTGACAGAAAATGACAATGAATCCACATCTTTGCACAGATTTGGCATGTGGTCCTAAAATTTGGATCAGCTGAAAAACAGCCTGTTTCAGTTTATTCGTTGTTTTCATTAAATTGAAAGCTCAAAAAATGTTTTGTCTCACTCTCATTTCTTCTTGTTGCATGTTGAAGCTCTACTTGGAACCTTGTTAAGATCCAACAATGTAAAATATGATTTTTTGCAATTTTTCAAGTGGTCTTAAACTTTTGCTCAGGACTGTATAACCTGTGATAACCCCCTCCAGTCATGCTAAACACACGTTCAGACAATACACTCGCTGCAGGGCAGGCCAGCACCTCCAAGGGGTAAAGGGCAAGCTCAGGCCATGTGCCCAATTTGGAGACCCAGAAGTTGCAGGGACTGACCCCTGTCAGTCAGTTCGTGTAGGCGTGTGCACACTTACTGCCCCACCATGTTGCACGTCCCCGTGATGTTCACGATCCAATTTGATATCTGCTCTATACAACCTTCGATGTTCTTTTATTCGCCTACCATGGTGATCACGGGTGGCGGGGAATCAGGGTTCCAGGCCACAGAGGGAGCGTGAGAAAGAGAGACCACATCCAAGGGAGGATTAATTTTTTCAAATTTAAAATTAGAGTTAAAATATGGGAGAAATTAATAAAGCATAAAAGTGTGACAACTTTTCAAAGTTTAAGCATTGAATGTAAGGATGTGGCGCGCATTAATTACTGAATAATGTATTAAATTTTATTCCCTGTCACCTATGCAGAGCAGGGGTTTATTCACATCTAAAATTGTATAATGTCAACCCAAGAATGTAAAAGAAAAATTATTGAAATTTATTAAGCTGTCAACTAGGTAGAGGAGGGGTATATTACACCCAAAAATTGGTGAATTTCACCAGAATATATAAATGACAATTTTTTTTTTAACCTGTCTACTAGGTATAGCAGTGGTACTATACACCCCAAAATTTGTTAATTTCTCCATAAAATGTAACTGACAATTTTTTTATTATGTTTTACCGGTCTACTAGGTATAGCAGTTGTACTATACACACCAAAATTGGGGAATTTCACCCTAAAATGTAAATGACAATTTATTTATTTTTTTACCGGTCTACTAGGTATAGCAGCGGTACTATACACCCAAAAATTAGTGAATTTCACCCGAAAATGTAAATGACAAAGTGAAATGATATAAAAAAAAACACGTACAAAAAAAAAGGATTTATGAGGTGGAGTTCCATATGGAGTAGGAGTTTGAGGAGGCGGTGGACGTAGCGGAGTAGATGGAAGCGGTGGTGGAGGAGGACGAGATAGCCAACACAGGTTTTTGGTTTTAATTTAATTTTGTAAAATTAAGGTACACTCCAAAAGAGTGTGAAATATCCAAAATACAAACATGAGCAATTGCGCTGCAGTATAACAATGGCTGGTTAGTGCCGGTATACATGTCTATTCTGCACAAGGTACGGACAAGTCCTGAGAGATCCAAGCCTGGTTCATTTTAATGAACGTGAGCTTGTCCACATTGGCTGTAGACAGGCGGCTGCGCTTGTCTGTGATGACGCCCCCTGCCATGCTAAACACACGTTCAGATAATACACTGGCTGCAGGGCAGGCCAGCACCTCCAAGGCGTAAAGGGCAAGCTCAGGCCATGTGCCCAATTTGGAGACCCAGAAGTTGAAGGGGGCAGACCCGTCATTCAGTACGTGTAGGCGTGTGCACACATAGTGCTCCACCATGTTGGTGAAATGCTGCCTCCTGCTAAGACCTTCCATATCAGCTGGTGGTGCTGGTTGTTGTGGCGTGCTGACAAAGCTTTTCTACATTTCGGCCATGCTAACCCTGCCTTCTGAGGTGCTGGCGGTGCACCAGCTGCATTGGTGACCTCTTCCTCGTCCTCTACCTTCGCCTTGTGCTTCCACTGTGCCCCCGCTGTCAGGTGGGAATGCCACCAGCAGTGCGTCTATCAGCGTGCTCTTGTACTGGAAATAAGGACGGTACGTTGTCCTTGTAACGGGGATCCAGCAGCGTGGCCACCCAGTAATCAGCACAAGTTAGAATGTGGGCAACTCGGCGGTCGTTGCGGAGACACTGCAGCATGTAATCACTCATGTGTGCAAGGCTGCCCAGAGGCAACGAAAAGCTGTCCTCTGTGGGAGGTGTATCGTCTGTGTCCTCTGTATTCCCCCATCCACGCACCAGTGATGGCCATGAGCTGGTCTGGCTGCCACCCTGCTGTGAACATGGTTCCTCCTCCTCCATCTCCTCCTCCTCATCCTCCACCTCCTCATCCTCCAGAACTGTGCCCTGGCTGGACAATTGTGTACCTTGGGTTTGTGGGTGCAGGAACCCACCCTCGGAGCCACTTGGGAATGACTGGCCGGAAACCCTATGAAATGATCCGTCTTCCTCTTCCTCCTCCTGTGCCACATGCTCTTCCATCATCGCCAGGAGCGTTTTTTTCAAGGAGGCATAGAAGTGGGATAGTAATGCTGAGAACGGTGTTATCGGCACTGTCAAAAGTGCAGAAGCAAGGGGTGATGTCAATGGGAATAATTTTCACCATGAACCGTCACCAATCACATAAAAAAAGGGAAAGAAATGAAAAGTGGTGAGCGCCACTCCGTTAATAAATACAATATAATAAATAAATATTCGTGCACTGGGACGATAATATGTTAAAACACCCAATAGTGCTAGCACAAGGATGTTGTTATTAAAAACACCATTTGGGGAATCTAAAATGAATAAAAAATTGGTAATTATTATATTAAGGTAATAAACAGGTAATATAAAAGTAAATCATTCACTCACTTCACTGGGGGGGTGGTCGTCAGGATAAGCACATGACACCTGAGACCTAAAGAAACCCCCCGGCCAGGATTGTAGGTAGAATGGTAGTGACAGACGGCAGCACCACAGGAGGGCTTCAGGTCAAACACTTTATTTGGTATAATATATGGCTCAACACGTTTCGGGGACATAAGTTCCCCTTCCTCAGGAGTAAATGTAGAATATATAGCTTCAAAGTTCATACATATTTATACATGTTCAAATTCAATAGAAGATGGCGTTTTTTCGCGCCACTTTAAGCTGGAACCGGAAGTGACGTCTAATGCGTTCCACGCTGGAACGCAAAGGTATTTTCTAAGTATTATACAATTAAATAAATGCTGAGATAACCGGTTATCGATGATACGCTCCTCCGTCACTTCCGGTTTTCGGTGGAACGCATGAGCGCTCACCCGGACTGAAAGTGGGAGGCCGGAAGGTGTGCTCAGCAGGTCCTGTGGAACGCATAAGCGCTCGCCCGGACCGGAAGTGGGAGGAATGCTCAGCTGACTGTGGAGCATACCGCTGCCTGTCAGATTGATATATACAGGTCTAGCCCCTCAAGAGGGGAAGTAAATGGTTATTATATGCTTTTACCACTTTTTAAAAAAAAAAATATATATATATATATATATATATATATCAGCCATTAGAAAGAATATACACTGCTCAAAAAAATAAAGGGAACACAAAAATAACACATCCTAGATCTGAATTAATTTAATATTCTTCTGAAATACTTTGTTCTTTACATAGTTGAATGTGCTGACGACAAAATCACACAAAAATAAAAAAATGGAAATCAAATTTTTCAACCCATGGAGGTCTGGATTTGGAGTCACACTCAAAATTAAAGTGGAAAAACACACTACAGGCTGATCCAACTTTGATGTAATGTCCTTAAAACAAGTCAAAATGAGGCTCAGTAGTGTGTGTGGCCTCCACGTGCCTGTATGACCTCCCTACAACGCCTGTGCATGCTCCTGATGAGGTGGCGGACGGTCTTCTGAGGGATCTCCTCCCAGACCTGGACTAAAGCATCTGCCAACTCCTGGACAGTCTGTGGTGCAACGTGACGTTGGTGGATAGAGCGAGACATGATGTCCCAGATGTGCTCAATTGGATTCAGGTCTGGGGAACGGGCGGGCCAGTCCATAGCATCAATGCCTTCGTCTTGCAGGAACTGCTGACACACTCCACCCACATGAGGTCTAGCATTGTCTTGCATTAGGAGGAAGCCAGGGCCAACTGCACCAGCATATGGTCTCACAAGGGGTCTGAGGATCTCATCTCGGTACCTAATGGCAGTCAGGCTACCTCTGGCGAGCACATGGAGGGCTCTGCGGCCCTTCAAAGAAATGCCACCCCACACCATTACTGACCCAATGCCAAACCGGTCATGCTAGAGGATGTTGCAGGCAGCAGAATGTTCTCCACGGCGTCTCCAGACTCTGTCACGTCTGTCACATGTGCTCAGTGTGAACCTGCTTTCATCTGTGAAGAGCACAGGGCGCCAGTGGCGAATTTGCCAATCTTGGTGTTCTCTGGCAAATGCCAAACGTCCTGCACGGTGTTGGGCTGTAAGCACAACCCCCACCTGTGGACGTCGGGCCCTCATATCACCCTCATAGAGTCTGTTTCTGACCGTTTGAGCAGACACATGCACATTTGTGGCCAGCTGGAGGTCATTTTGCAGGGCTCTGGCAGTGCTCCTCCTGTTCCTCCTTGCACAAAGGCGGAGGTAGCGGTCCTGCTGCTGGGTTGTTGCCTTCCTACGGCCTCCTCCACGTCTCCTGATGTACTGGCCTGTCTCCTGGTAGCACCTCCATGCTCTGGACACTACGCTGACAGACACAGCAAACCTTCTTGCCACAGCTCGCATTGATGTGCCATCCTGGATAAGCTGCACTACCTGAGGAACTAAGAAGTGGTCTGTGGTCACCACCTGCAGAACCACTCCTTTATTGGGGGTGTCTTGCTAATTGCCTATAATTTCCACCTGTTGTCTATCCCATTTGCACAACAGCATGTGAAATTGATTGTCACTCAATGTTGCTTCCTAAGTGGACAGTTTGATTTCACAGAAGTGTGATTGACTTGGAGTTACATTGTGTTGTTTAAGTGTTCCCTTTATTTTTTTGAGCAGTGTATATATATATATATATATGGATATAAAAATAGATATACATACATATATATAAAAAAAACACATCTGATTATAGATCGAATAGTGCAACATAAAGCATATGAACATATATGAATGTGGGCACACTAAAGTAAAATACACATCTGCATTGAAAAAACCATGTATTCAGAAGAATCTATATAAATATATAATCACACAAAAATACATCAAACGTAACCCTGTGTACTATATATAATATAAAAATACAAACATATGACAAAAGGGGAAATCTCTCAATATAAAAACATTTTATAAAGTTACAAGGAAATATAAAGGATAATAAAAATAAATATATTGACTATACGAATAAAATTCATATATGGTAATACTAATGGTAATAGTGAATAATGAACTCAGTGAAATATAGTGAATAAAATAATACTAGAGAAGAATGTATATGGGGGCATAATGGGTATAGATACATCGAAGATGCAATCAGACAGGTTCATAAAAGGATTGGGTACAAAAATATCCATATGTTTAGAACTATAATAGTAAATTCCGTTATAAAAAGAATCCTGTGAATATCCGCATATGTACCTCTGTATCTGTATACACACCTATTGGTGGTCAAACATTCTAATTAGTATTATTGTAGTTTGCGAACCGTGACAACGGCCACTCTACCCCCTTTTTTATCTTAGAAAATTATGTTATATAAATAGATGAACGAATGTACATACATAAAAAATTATGTGCTTCTACTCAAGTAACAGCCGGTCTTTACTCATATAATCCTCTTAGAGCTTTCAATAGTTGACATACTCTAATGATTCATTCAGGCCAAACGGAACTAGGGTATTGAGTTTATAGATCCAAAACATTTCTTTGCGACATAGTATCTGGTAGGAGTGGGGCACCCACTCCAGGGGAGTCACTCTGAGGCAAGTAGGGTCCCCATTATGATGTATGGAAAAATGGCGAGAGACGCTATGGGTGGGGATTTTTATGTTAATATTGGACCTATATTCATTCATGCGTTCGCGTAATGTTTGGGTAGTGCGTCCTACATAGTAAATATTACAGGAGCAGTGTAGGAGGTATATCACAAAGGAGGTATTGCAATTCATATCATGTCTCAGGCGAATGAGGTCCTTGAGAGTGGTGATGGTTACTTCTTTAGTATTGTGAGAGATCATAGCGCAACATTTGCATCTCGATTTTCCACACCTAAAAGATCCCCTTTTGCAATTAGTATTCAGATCATTAAGAAATGATGATTTATCTGGAATTTTTTCCAATTTCGGGCAAGATGGTGCTAGGGTCTCCCATTTCTAGATCCTAATATGCCCATAGCACAAGGCGCTTTTATTATACAATCGATCAACTTCATCTTGAATCATAATTATTTTGAGTTTAAGGGTAATATCTATCGCCAAAAAAAAGGAACGGCGATGGGTACCAAATTTGCTCCGTCATATGCAAATTTATTTATGGGGGCCTTTGAAGACAAAATGGGCCTACTTACGCATCCCAACATAAAACTATACAAGAGATATATCGATGACATCCTAATAGTTTGGGATGGGAATTACGATACTTTAACAACATTCCTTAAATATATGAATGAAAATGAATGGAATTTATCTTTTACTCTTGAAAAGCATCCAAGAGAAGCGGTCTTTTTGGATCTTCAACTTAGTATAGTGGATAACCGCATTGTCACGAGAACACATTTTAAACATGTTGATACTAATAGCTATTTAGATTTTAAAAGCTGCCACCATCATCGGTGGAAGAATAATATACCTTACAGCCAAATGAGAAGGCTAAGAAGGAATTGTTCGGACAATGCTGTACTCCATCAACAATTGGATTCAAGGTTCCTTGAAAAAGGGTATCCAAAAAAACTCATTAACGAATGTAAGATGAGAACCCTAGTAGCAAGCCAAAAAGAGAGCTTGATAAAAAAGGACAAGGACGAACCTGCCAATACTAAAAACTTCCCTCTGAGTCTTATCACCAGATACAATATCAAACATACAGTGATTAGAAAGATTCTTACCAAACATTGGCCAATACTTAAAAAGGACCCTATTATAGGGGGTAGTATTTCCAAAGTCCCCAACGTAATTTTCAGGAGGGCCAAAACCATGAAGGAGACCCTAGCACCATCTTGCACGAAATTGGAATAAATTCCGGATAAATCATCATTTCTTAATGATCCGAATACTAATTGCAAAAGGGGATCTTTTAGGTGTGGAAAATCGAAATGCAATTGTTGCGCTATGATCTCTCACAATACTAAAGAAGTAACCATCACCACTCTCAAGGACCCCATTCGCCTGAGACATGATATGAATTGCAATACCTTGTGATATACCTCCTATACTGCTCCTGTAATATTTACTATGTAGGACGCACTACCCAAACATTACGCGAATGCATGAATGAACATAGGTCCAATATTAACAGAAAAATCACCACTAGAGTTGAGCGAACACCTGGATGTTCGGGTTCGAGAAGTTCGGCCGAACTTCCCGGAAAAGTTCGGGTTCGGTATCCGAACCCGACCTGAACTTCGTCCCGAACCCGAACCCCATTGAAGTCAATGGGGACCTGAACTTTTCGGCACTAAAAAGGCTGTAAAACAGCCCAGGAAAGGGCTAGAGGGCTGCAAAAGGCAGCAAAATGTAGTTAATCCCCTGCAAACAAATGTGGACAGGGAAATGAATTAAAATAAAAATAAAATAAATAAAAATTAACCAATATCAATTGGAAAGAGGTCCCATAGCAGAGAATCAGGCTTCATGTCACCCACCACTGGAACAGGCCACTGTCAGATATTTAGACCCCGGCACCCAGACAGAGGAGAGAGGTCCCATTGCAGAGAATCAGGCTTCATGTCATAGCAGAGAATCAGGCTTCATGTCATAGCAGAGAATCAGGCTTCATGTCATAGCAGAGAATCAGGCTTCATGTCACCCACCACTGGAACAGGCCATTGTCAGATATTTTTAGGCCCCGGCACCCAGACAGAGGACAGAGGTCCCATAGCAGAGAATCAGGCTTCATGTCATAGCAGAGAATCAGGCTTCATGTCACACAACACTGGAACAGGCCACTGTCAGATATTTTTAGGCCCCGGCACCCAGACAGAGGAGAGAGGTCCCATAGAAGAGAATCAGGCTTCATGTCATAGCAGAGAATCAGGCTTCATGTCACCCACCACTGGAACAGGCCATTGTCAGATATTATTAGGCCCCGGCACCCAGACAGAGGAGAGAGGTCCCATAGCAGAGAATCAGGCTTCATGTCATAGCAGAGAATCAGGCTTCATGTCACCCAACACTGGAACAGGCCACTGTCAGATATTTTTAGGCCCCGGCACCCAGACAGAGGAGAGAGGTCCCATAGCAGAGAATTAGGCTTCATGTCATAGCAGAGAATCAGGCTTCATGTCACCCAACACTGGAACAGGCCACTGTCAGATATTTTTAGGCCCCGGCACCCAGACAGAGGAGAGGTTCATTCAACTTTGGGTTGCCCCGCAATATAATGGTAAAATGAAAATAAAAATAGGATTGAATGAGTAAGTGCCCTGGAGTAGAATAATATATTGTTAAGGGGAGGTAGTTATAAATGTCTAATCTGCACAAGGGATGGACAGGTCCTGTGGGATCCATGCCTGGTTCATTTTTATGAACGTCAGCTTGTCCACATTGGCTGTAGACAGGCGGCTGCGTTTGTCTGTAATGACGCCCCCTGCCGTGCTGAATACACGTTCAGACAAAACGCTGGCCGCCGGGCAGGCCAGCACCTCCAAGGCATAAAAGGCTAGCTCTGGCGAC
This sequence comes from Bufo bufo, assembly GCF_905171765.1. Lineage (NCBI taxonomy): Eukaryota > Metazoa > Chordata > Amphibia > Anura > Bufonidae > Bufo > Bufo bufo. The sequence continues at coordinate 34,663,130 of NC_053393.1, forward strand.
ATGGACAATTTGGAGACCCAGATGTTGAATGGGGCCGAACCATCAGTCAGTACGTGGAGGGGTGTGCACACGTACTGTTCCACCATGTTAGTGAAATGTTGCCTCCTGCTAACACGTTCCGTATCAGGTGGTGGTGCAGTTATCTGTGGCGTGTTGACAAAACTTTTCCACATCTCTGCCATGCTAACCCTGCCCTCAGAGGAGCTGGCCGTGACACAGCTGCGTTGGCGACCTCTTGCTCCTCCTCTGTCTTCGCCTTGGGCTTCCACTTGTTCCCCTGTGACATTTGGGAATGCTCTCAGTAGCGCGTCTACCAATGTGCGCTTGTACTCGCGCATCTTCCTATCACGCTCCAGTGCAGGAAGTAAGGTGGGCACATTGTCTTTGTACCGGGGATCCAGCAGGGTGGCAACCCAGTAGTCCGCACACGTTAAAATGTGGGCAACTCTGCTGTCGTTGCGCAGGCACTGCAGCATGTAGTCGATCATGTGTGCCTGGCTGCCCAGAGGTAAGGACAAGCTGTCCTCTGTGGGAGGCGTTTCGTCATCGTCCTGCGTTTCCCCCCAGCCACGCACCAGTGATGGGCCCGAGCTGTATTGGGTGCCACCCCGCTGTGAACATGCTTCATCCTCATCCTCCTCCACCTCCTCCTCATCCTCGTCCTCCAGTAGTGGGCCCTGTCTGGCCACATTTGTACCTGGCCTCTGCTGTTGCAAAAAACCTCCCTCTGAGTCACTTCGAAGAGACTGGCCTGAAAATGCTAAAAATGACCCCTCTTCCTCCTCCTCCTCCTCCTCCTGGGCCACCTCCTCTTCCATCATCGCCCTAAGTGTTTACTCAAGGAGACATAGAAGTGGTATTGTAACGCTGATAATGGTGTCATCGCCACTGGCCATGTTGGTGGAGTACTCGAAACAGCGCAACAGGGCACACAGGTCTCGCATGGAGGCCCAGTCATTGGTGGTGAAGTGGGTCTGATCCGCAGTGCGACTGACCCGTGCGTGCTGCAGCTGAAACTCCACTATGGCCTGCTGCTGCTCGCACAGTCTGTCCAGCATGTGCAAGGTGGAGTTACACCTGGTGGGCACGTCGCATATGAGGCGGTGAGCGGGAAGGCCGAAGTTATGCTGTAGCGCAGACAGACGAGCAGCGGCAGGATGTGAACGCCGGAAGCGCGAACAGACGGCCCGCACTTTATGCAGCAGCTCTGACATGTCGGGGTAGTTGTGAATGAACTTCTGCACCACCAAATTCAGCACATGCGCCAGGCAAGGGATGTGCGTCAAACCGGCTAGTCCCAGAGCTGCAACGAGATTTCGCCCATTATCGCACACCACCAGGCCAGACTTGAGGCTCACCGGCAGCAACCACTTGTCTGTCTGTTGTTCTATACCCCGCCACAACTCCTGTGCGGTGTGGGGCCTGTCCCCCAAACATATGAGTTTCAGAATGGCCTGCTGACGTTTACCCCGGGCTGTGCTGAAGTTGGTGGTGAAGGTGTGTGGCTGACTGGTTGAGCAGGTGGAAGAAGAGGAGGAGGAAGCCGAGTAGGAGGAGGAGGCAACAGGAGGCAAAGAATCTTTCCCTGTGATCCTTGGCAGCGGAAGGACGTGCGCCAAACAGCTCTCCGCCTGGGGCCCAGCCACCACTACATTTACCCAGTGTGCAGTTAGGGAGATATAGCGTCCCTGGCCGTGCTTACTGGTCCACGTATCTGTGGTTAGGTGGACCTTGCCACAGATGGCGTTGCACAGTGCACACTTGATTTTATCGGATACTTGGTTGTGCAGGGAAGGCACGGCTCTCTTGGAGAAGTAGTGGCGACTGGGAACAACATACTGTGGGACAGCAAGCGACATGAGCTGTTTGAAGCTGTCTGTGTCCACCAGCCTGAATGACAGCATTTCATAGGCCAGTAGTTTAGAAATGCTGGCATTCAGGGCCAGGGATCGAGGGTGGCTAGGTGGGAATTTACGCTTTCTCTCAAATGTTTGTGAGATGGAGAGCTGAACGCTGCCGTGTGGCATGGTTGAGATGCTTGGTGACGGAGGTGGCGGTGTTGGTGGTACATCCTCTGTTTGCTGGGTGGCAGGTGACAACGTTCCTCCAGAGGCGGAGGAAGAGGCCGAGGCGGCAGCAGCAGAAGAGGCCGAGGCGGCAGCAGCAGAAGAGGTAGCAGGGGGAGCCTGAGTGACTTCCTTGTTTTTAAGGTGTTTACTCCACTGCAGTTCATGCTTTGCATGCAGGTGCCTGGTCATGCAGGTTGTGCTAAGGTTCAGAACGTTAATGCCTCGCTTCAGGCTCTGATGGCACAGCGTGCAAACCACTCGGGTCTTGTCGTCAGCACATTGTTTGAAGAACTGCCACGCTAGGGAACTCCTTGAAGCTGCCTTTGGGGTGCTCGATCCCAGATACCAGTGGCCAGTAGCAGACGGACTATCTTGGCGGCGGGTGTTCTGCTTTTGCCCACTGCTCCCTCTTTTGCTACGCTGTTGGCTCGGTCTCACCACTGCCTCTTCCTCCGAACTCTGAAAGTCAGTGGCACGACCTTCATTCCATGTGGGGTCTAGGACCTCATCCTCCCCTGCATCGTCTTCCACCCAGTCTTCCTCCCTGACCTCCTGTTCAGTCTGCACACTGCAGAAAGACGCAGCAGTTGGCACCTGTGTTTCGTCATCATCAGAGACGTGCTGAGGTGGTATTTCCATGTCCTCATCATTAGGAAACATAAGTGGTTGTGCGTTAGTGCATTCTATCTCTTCCACCCCTGGGGAAGGGCTAGGTGGATGCCCTTGGGAAACCCTGCCAGCAGAGTCTTCAAACAGCATAAGAGATCGCTGCATAACTTGAGGCTCAGACAGTTTCCTTGATATGCATGGGGGTGATGTGACAGACTGATGGGCTTGGTTTTCATGCGTTATCTGTGCGCTTTCTGCAGAAGACTGGGTGGGAGATAATGTGAACGTGCTGGATCCACTGTCGGCCACCCAATTGACTAATGCCTGTACCTGCTCAGGCCTTACCATCCTTAGAACGGCATTGGGCCCCACCAAATATCGCTGTAAATTCTGGCGGCTACTGGGACCTGAGGTAGTTGGTTCACTAGGACGTGTGGCTGTGGCAGAACGGCCACGTCCTCTCCCAGCACCAGAGGGTCCACTAACACCACCACGACCATGTCCGCGTCCCTTACTAGATGTTTTCCTCATTGTTACCGTTCACCACAATAAGAAAAAAATTATTTGGCCCAATGTATTGAATTCAAATTCAGGCCTTTTTTTACAGGCACCTATCTGGCTATCTACACTGCGTGCAGAATTATTAGGCAAATGAGTATTTTGACCACATCATCCTCTTTATGCATGTTGTCTTACTCCAAGCTGTATAGGCTCGAAAGCCTACTACCAATTAAGCATATTAGGTGATGTGCATCTCTGTAATGAGAAGGGGTGTGGTCTAATGACATCAACACCCTATATTAGGTGTGCATAATTATTAGGCAACTTTCTTTCCTTTGGCAAAATGGGTCAAAAGAAGGACTTGACAGGCTCAGAAAAGTCAAAAATAGTGAGATATCTTGCAGAGGGATGCAGCACTCTTAAAATTGCAAAGCTTCTGAAGCGTGATCATCGAACATTCAAGCGTTTCATTCAAAATAGTCAACATGGTCGCAAGAAGCGTGCGGAAAAACCAAGGCGCAAAATAACTGCCCATGAACTGAGAAAAGTCAAGCGTGCAGCTGCCAAGATGCCACTTGCCACCAGTTTGGCCATATTTCAGAGCTGCAACATCACTGGAGTGCCCAAAAGCACAAGGTGTGCAATACTCAGAGACATGGCCAAGGTAAGAAAGGCTGAAAGACGACCACCACTGAACAAGACACACAAGCTGAAACGTCAAGACTGGGCCAAGAAATATCTCAAGACTGATTTTTCTAAGGTTTTATGGACTGATGAAATGAGAGTGAGTCTTGATGGGCCAGATGGATGGGCCCGTGGCTGGATTGGTAAAGGGCAGAGAGCTCCAGTCCGACTCAGACGCCAGCAAGGTGGAGGTGGAGTACTGGTTTGGGCTGGTATCATCAAAGATGAGCTTGTGGGGCCTTTTCGGGTTGAGGATGGAATCAAGCTCAACTCCCAGTCCTACTGCCAGTTTCTGGAAGACACCTTCTTCAAGCAGTGGTACAGGAAGAAGTCTGCATCCTTCAAGAAAAACATGATTTTCATGCAGGACAATGCTCCATCACACGCGTCCAAGTACTCCACAGCGTGGCTGGCAAGAAAGGGTATAAAAGAAGAAAATCTAATGACATGGCCTCCTTGTTCACCTGATCTGAACCCCATTGAGAACCTGTGGTCCATCATCAAATGTGAGATTTACAAGGAGGGAAAACAGTACACCTCTCTGAACAGTGTCTGGGAGGCTGTGGTTGCTGCTGCACGCAATGTTGATGGTGAACAGATCAAAACACTGACAGAATCCATGGATGGCAGGCTTTTGAGTGTCCTTGCAAAGAAAGGTGGCTATATTGGTCCCTGATTTGTTTTTGTTTTGTTTTTGAATGTCAGAAATGTATATTTGTGAATGTTGAGATGTTATATTGGTTTCACTGGTAAAAATAAATAATTGAAATGGGTATATATTTGTTTTTTGTTAAGTTGCCTAATAATTATGCACAGTAATAGTCACCTGCACACACAGATATCCCCCTAAAATAGCTAAAACTAAAAACAAACTAAAAACTACTTCCAAAAATATTCAGCTTTGATATTAATGAGTTTTTTGGGTTCATTGAGAACATGGTTGTTGTTCAATAATAAAATTAATCCTCAAAAATACAACTTGCCTAATAATTCTGCACTCCCTGTATTTAGGTACCGTATTACACTAATACAGGCACAGCAGTAACGACAGATTTAGCTGAATATAAATTGTAGGCCTAGTATTTAGGTGCTGGATGACAGGTATCCCTTTTACGGACAGAATTAGACTTGGAAATGCACGGTAGCGTGTGAAGTTATTGAGGATGACCCTATCCGCACCTTCAATCTAATATACCCTTTTATGGATAGATTTAACCTTGGCCTGATAGAGCAGAAACCACTGATTTAGGGAATTGCTAAGTTGGGAATTGAATTTAACCCAGAACAAAAACTGTGCTTCGGCAGATAGCAGACAGTATTACAATTGGCTAGCCACAGCTGAAACACCAGATTTAGGGTACTGCTATTTTGGCAATTGTATTTTTACCCCTCAATAAAAAAGCAAGCACAGCCAAGCCCCTGATGTAGGATATAGCAAGAAAAAAAAACACACTATTGATGGTTAAAAATGGACTTGTTGGCAGCTTGTGCTGGCGCACCACAAGATACAAAATGGCCGCCGATCACCCCAGAAAAAAGTGACAGAAAAACACTCTGGGCAGCCTTAAAACAGTGAGCAATTGAATAGCAGAGGTTGTATGATACACAGCTGTATATCGATCACTTCAGTAAATAAATCCCTGCCTAATCTCGCCCTAACAGCAGCAGCTGCATCCTATCCCTGTACTGATCATAGCAGAGTGACGTGCGGCGCTACGTGACTCCAGCTTAAATAGAGGCTGGGTCACATGCTGCACTGGCCATCACAGCCATGCCAATAGTAGGCAAGGCTGTGATGGCCTCTTGGGGCAAGTAGTATGACGCTTGTTGATTGGCTGCTTTGCAGCCTTTCAAAAAGCGCCAAGAAAGCGCCGAACACCGAACCCGGACTTTTATGAAAAGGTTCGGGTTCGGGTCCGTGTCACGGACACCCCAAAATTCGGTACGAACCCGAACTATACAGTTCGCTCATCCCTAATCACCACCCATAGCGTCTCTCGCCATTTTTCCATACATTATGATGGGGACCCTACTTGCCTCAGAGTGACTCCCCTGGAGTGGGTGCCCCACTCCTACCAGATACTATGTCACAAAGAAATGTTTTGGATCTGTAAACTCAATACCCTAGTTCCGTTTGGCCTGAATGAATCATTAGAGTATGTCAACTATTGAAAGCTCTAAGAGGATTATATGAGTAAAGACCGGCTGTTACTTGAATAGAAGCACATAATTTTTAATGTATGTACATTCGTTCATCTATTTATATAACATAATTTTCTAAGATAAAAAAGGGGGTAGAGTGGCCGTTGTCACGGTTAGCGAACTACAATAATACTAATTAGAATGTTTGACCACCAATAGGTGTGTATACAGATACAGAGGTACATATGCGTATATTCATGGGATTCTTTTTATAACGGAATTTACTATTATAGTTCTAAACATATGGATATTTTTGTACCCAATCCTTTTATGAACCTGTCTGATTGCATCTTCGATGTATCTATACCCATTATGCCCCCATATACATTCTTCTCTAGTAATATTTTATTCACTATATTTCACTGAGTTCATTATTCACTATTACCATTAGTATGAATTTTATTTGTATAGTCAATATGAATTTTATGAATATGAATTTTATTCGTATAATCAATTTTTTATTATATATTTTTATTATATATATATATATATATTTTATTATGCTTTATATTTCCTTGCAACTTTTTTTATGTTTTTATATTGAGAGCTTTCCCCTTTTTTTATATGTTTGTATTTTTATATTATATATAGTACACAAGGTTACGTTTGATGTATTTTTGTGTGATTATATATTTATATAGATTCTTCTATATACATGGATTTTTCAATGCAGATGTGTATTTTACTTTAGTGTGCCCACATTCATATATGTTCATATGCTTTATGTTGCACTATTCGATCTATAATCAGATGTGATTTCACTGTGTTTTTTATATATATATATATATATATATATATATGCAGGGCCGTTTGAAGGAATTTGGGGGCCCCAAGCAAAATAGACATGGAGGCCCCCCCCCCTTCACGCCCTCCCCACCTTACGCACAGTGTGACCTCAAGTCTGGGGCCAGGCTGAGGCAGTGCGGGACAAATTCTATATACCCCCTCCCCCCTACCCTACCGTGAAACAGATATTTGGATGGACATAACATACATTGCTATGAAATATACAGTAGAATACAGCACCACATACCTGTTACATCCAGTGACATCTCCTGTGATATAGACTTTCCTCAACGTCTTCATTCGGAGATAGGACCATCATGACACCTTCTTTCAGCCGCTTCTCGTCTCTGCAAAGTTTCGCAGAAAATGTTTTAGATTCCTCACTTTACTATCATCCTCAGATAACAGACGTCCCCTTCCCCCGTAGTGCCCATAAGTATAATGCTCTCTGTATAATTATAATATATAATGGCCCCCTCTGTATTATTATTATTATTATAATTATAATGACCACCTCTGTAGTATTATAGTAATAATTATGGCCCCCTTCAGCTCCTCCAGCATACAGTCCCGTGTAAGATACATCACTCCCCCTGCCTTCAGTCCTTCTTGCAAATAGTCACATGTAAAATACATCACTCCCCCTGCCTTCCGCTCATCCAGCATACAGTCCCATGTAAGATACATCACAGTCCTGCCTTCAGCCCCTCCAACATACAGTCCCATGTAAAATACATCACTCTCCCTTCAGCTCCTCCAGCATATAGTCCCATGTAAGATACAACCCCCAGAGGATGCCATCTGCCCTTTTCTGCTGTCCATATACCAGGCCTACCAGTATTACCCCTTCATATATCGCCTGGTCACCCCACACCTAACAGTCTGAGTCACTTGTCTCCCTGAGTGTTAGGTGGGGTGACCAGGCGGGCAGGTGGTATATCAAGGGGTAATGCTGGTAGACCTGGTATATGGACAGCAGAGATGGGCAGATGGCATCCTCTGGGCAGTACTGTTTCTCTGGTCATCCTTCACCAGCACCCTGACTGCCACGGTCCTGCTTGGCCTGGCTCTCATGGCACTTCACTGCCTGGTGCTTGGCTATCAGCGCTGAGTGACTCAGTCACACTGCGACACTGACTGTCACTCAGTGCTGATAGCCGAGCACCAGGCAGTGAAGTGCCATAAGAGCACACAAGGAATGTGTGCGTCAAACCGCCTAGTCCCAGAGCTGCTACGAGAATTTGCCCATTAACGCACACCACCAGGCCAGGCTTGAGGCTGACTGGTACAAACCACTCATCGGTCTGTTGTTCAAGGACCGTCCACAGCTCCTGCGCGGTGTGGGGTTTGTCCCCCAAACAGATAAGTTTTTTAACTGCC